>NC_059110.1:112881926-113481926 GCF_020740685.1 Jaculus jaculus | reverse complement strand
CTATTTCCTTCTTGTCACACTTTGTTTAAGAATTGAACTAAAGAAGCTATAAAATATTCCAGCAAGAACCTTGACCCGGGCTTTTAGAAATAAATTTCATTTATTGTCAACCATATCCCAGCTCTGAGGCAAACACCACCACATCTCCCTAAATAAGAAGTGGGATGCTGGATGTGAGGCGCAGAAGGGGGTCATAGGTTCGAAGGTGTTTTGTGAAATGGAACCAGAGTCACTGTCCACAGGGAAAAGAATGATGGGAAAGGAGGGACTGGAGCTCACGGAAGGCTAAAGAATGATCAGAACCTGAACTGCATTCTCTCAAGGACAGCATCAAGATCCTTTGTGTGATTGTCAATTGTCCTCTTTACCACATCAGGAAGTCAACACCCTGCGCTGCCAGCTGGGAGACCGCCTCAACGTGGAGGTGGACGCCGCTCCCACCGTGGACCTGAACCGGGTGCTGAACGAGACCAGGTGTCAGTACGAGGCCCTGGTGGAAACCAACCGCCGGGAGGTGGAGGAATGGTTCACCACACAGGTGGGTAACGAAGCGTGTGGCTGCTCAGGAACGGGGTCCCCCAAGGCTCTAGTGCCGGTTCTGACCCTGTCTCCTCCCCTCGGCTGTTGCAGACCGAGGAGCTCAACAAGCAGGTGGTGTCCAGCTCCGAGCAGCTGCAGAACTACCAGGCGGAGATCATCGAGCTGAGACGCACGGTCAACGCCCTGGAGATCGAGCTGCAGGCCCAGCACAACCTGGTGTGTAGTGTCCAGACCCGCGGCTGGCCAGGGTGCAGTCGGGAAGGCTGCATCAGTGGGGTGCCCCACTCATCTCTTGAAGCTTGTGATTTCTTTGGAAGCCCATGGGGAACCCTGAAGGAGCTGCCCCCTGACCTCCCTTGTGCTCCCCACCACAGAGGGACTCTCTGGAGAACACGCTGACAGAGAGCGAGGCCCGCTACAGCTCCCAGCTGTCCCAGGTGCAGTGCCTGATCACCAACGTGGAGTCCCAGCTCTCGGAGATCCGGGCTGACCTGGAGCGGCAGAACCAGGAGTACCAGGTGCTGCTGGACGTGCGGGCCCGGCTGGAGTGTGAGATCAACACGTACAGGGGCCTGCTGGAGAGCGAGGACTGCAAGTGAGTTTAGGCCAATGATTTTTTTTTCCCCTTGTGCACACGAGGTTCCTGTGAGGGTATAACAGGCTTGATGGAAATGGATTTATCATTTCGAGCTTTTGCTTTGAGACCGTTCAAGGAAGGATGCTAGCCTGGCACTGTTTTTATTCTCTTTCATTTTCGTTAGCTTATTTTGCTCTAACTTGGTCTAATGACTTCTTATCTTCAGGCTCCCTTGCAACCCCTGTGCCACAACCAATGCATGTGACAAACCCATTGGTCCCTGCGTCTCTAATCCGTGTGTCACCAGAGCTCGGTGCGGACCTTGCAACACTTTCGGATGCTAGAACACCTGCGGCCAGCAAGGGGTACAAGGGCACCTCATCTCAACTTCACATCCCAGGATCTTAGAAAGTGAACACAGTGGACAAAGGTGACATCAGTTACCTGGGGTCAGCTCCAGCCTTCCGCTGCATTTCCTGTCTTGATCCTTAAAGCACAGAAAAGAGAGGCAGGATCAATCTTTTGAGTCACACAGACAAACCTACAGCAGGATCAAATCATATCTGTTATCATAATGACATATTTGCCTACCATGTTATGCTTTTATGAAAGGTGTCTAAATGTGCCTTGAAAAATAATTCCACCAAGTGGCAGAGCTGATTGGCATGTTTATGAAGCAGATCTTAAGAGGAATTAACCTTTGTCACAGTGTTCAAGCCCTTTGTCCCCCAAATAAACTCTTGCTCTGGTACAAAAATTATAATTGTCTGTTTCTTTCATGAACTCCAAGATTGCTTGTCTTGTATCAATAGAAATTAAGTAGTGGTTTTTTTTTTTTTTTTTTTTTTCTAGTAGATGAAAGGGCCATTCACTCCAATATATATGGCCTGCAGTTTCTTTCATAGGAAAAGCGTCCGGCACACATCCCCTGCTGACCTAGATTGACACTTAGAGAGCAAAGGAGGAGATGGGTGCAGGTCTGGGTGATGTCAGTGATGGGGTGAGGGCAAGGTTGGCTTCTCCAGAAGATGATGTTTGAGTTGAGGTCTGAAAACAGAGAAGGAACAGATCAGAGGGAAAGAGCCTTCTAGGCAGAGAGTCCCACAAGTCAAGAGAGGGAACAAAGCTGCTCTCCCCGGATCGCGGCGGTGGGGGGCAGCGTACCTGCAGCTCTGGGTCAGGCTGGGCATCAGCCAGAGAGAACGGTGCTCACCAGTTCCGGGGAAGGGCCTGCTTTTATTAATTTTATTTTATTTATTTATTTGACAGAGAAAGAGGGAGAGAGAGTGAGAGAATGGGCATGTCAGGGTCTCCAACCACTGCAAACGAACTCCAGATGTGTGCGATCCCTTGTGCATCTGGCTAACGTGAGTCCTGGGGAATCGAACCTGGGTCCTTTGGCTTTGCAAACAAATGCCTTAACTGCTAAGCCATCCCTCCAGCCCAGGACCTGCTTTTATTTCAAGGACCAGAGAAGCCTTAGAGAGTTAAAAGGATGGATTGACCGGCAGGCTTATTAAAAGGAGTGCTTTCACGGCCGAGTGGGAAATAGGTTGAGGGAACACACACAGTGAAAGCTTTGGGCTAGCACATGATAGCTACTTGTCCACTGTGTTGTTTGCTTTTGTTTCAGAGGAGCATCCTTAACATCTAACAACTGCTCACACCCCCACCAGTAACAGAAGTCAGAGGAGAGGTGCCAGAAACCAGAAGTCAGGATCGTGATGTGCCCTGCCCCCAGCCATTGCGAAACTCACGCTAACACCTTGACAAGGTCATGCACCAAGGAGATGGGTGAGGCCCCACCTGGTTCTTATCTGAGCCCACTGCAGGTGTGCGGGCCGAGGAGCCATGCTTGTTCTCACTTTCACTTTTTTTTCCTTTTTAACGTAAGGACAAGCACCTGTCTGAGATATAAAGACGAGGGAGGATTTGTAGGGTCCCACAGACACATTTATAAGAAACACAGACAGGTAATTCTCAGTGGGTGGTATGTGTCAGCATGGACACAAATGACTTTCTCTAGCAGCACCAGGGTAGTTGGTGGTGGCCCCAGTGAACTAAAAGCTTGGGGCGGGACACATTGGAACGGGTGCTTAAAGTTTTAAAAATAGCCAAAAGGTGAAGAGGATGTAAGTCAAACCCCACCCCAAATTTTAAGTTTTTTTGAGGTAGGGTCTTGCTCTAGCTCAGGCTGACCTGGAATTCACTATGGAGTCTCAGGGTGGCCTCGAACTCACAGTGATCCTCCTACCAATGCCTGCCAAGTGCTGGGATTAAAGGCGTGCGCCATCATACCCACACCAAATTTTAAGTTTTAATCTTTTTTTTTTTTTTCGAGGTAGGGTCTCACTCTGGCCCAGACTGACCTGGAATTCACTACGGAGTCTCAGGGTGGCCTTGAACTCATGGCGATCCTCCTGAGTGCTGGGATTAAAGGCGTGCGCCACCACGCCCGGCTAAGTTTTAATCTTTAACTGTAATTCTGCCTTGACTTCTGTTCTCAACGTGTCACATGACTTTTCGCTCTCAGTTTCTCAAGGCTATAAAATGAGGAGAATAATAACCGCCTCACTGTTCACAGTTTCTCTCTCTGTGTGTGTGTGTGTGTGTGTGTATTGTTCCCATGGGTGTGTGTATGCATGTGTGTATCTATGTGGATGTGTATTTGTGTGGAGAGCAGAGGGTACTGTCGGCATCTTCCTCTCTCACTCTGCACTTTATTGACTGAGGGAGGGTCTTTCTCTTGAACCCAGAGCACTGGGATTACTGGCACTCACTGTGCCTGTGTGACGTTTATATGGATGCCAGGGGTCTAAACTCTGGTGTCTATGTTGGATGGCAAATACTTTCTTCATTGAGTCACCTCCCTGGCTATTCATATTGTTTTTAAATAAAGTGGAATGAGAGACAATGGTGAAGGCTAATCCAATGGCTGATGCATGGCAGGTTCATATGATGAACATTACAGTCACTTCTTTGAGGCCCCTGTGGAGAGTGTGTCTCTGTGTTCTGATCTCTTTCCTGTTGCTCGGGACAGGGAATCCACAACCTTGACATTCAAGGTTTGCTGATCTATGCCCTTTGGTTCCCAGGGGGGAACCCAGTCTCAAATTCCCATGAAATGAGCAAAGTAGGAAACAAGAGAAGAAGAAAGAAGGAAAGAAAGAAATCAACACAGAAATTTTCTTTTGCAATTCTCTTGGGCAATTTGTAAATCATCGTTTTACTTTACCACTTGGTCTCTCAGACTCTGTGTCTATCATAACCATCTTCCCTTTTAATTTTTTTTTCTTTTTTCAAGGTAGGGTCTCACTCTGGCCCAGGCTGACCTGGAATTTACTGTGTAGTCTCAGAGTAGCCTCAAACTCACGGCGATCCTCCTACCTCTGCCTCCCAAGTTCTGGGATTACAGGTGTGTGTGTGTGTGACCACGCCTGGTTTTACTTTCCATTTTTAGCCTCATAGTTTCCTCTTGGATTTAATCATAGACCCAAGTTTTCTGGTTTGGCCTTAGGTACCCCTAGGAATCATGCCCCCTTCTTCTCTAGCTTTTCCTACAGCAAGCCATGTGAGCCATCAGGGAGGCTAAAGGCTCCTTCATGGCATGGGCAGGGCTGCGCATGACGTGGGCTTGCAGACAGCGACACACCTCTTCTGCCTGTGCGACCCTCATGCTGTGTGCGCTCTTGTGATTTGCAGCACTCTTTAAGTGCACACGAAAACTTTGACACCATCATGTAGCCTGTTCAGACCTGGCCCCTGGATTTCATCCAGGCAGTTGCTTCTGTCAGGCTGACCCAATCAGGTAATTTATATTACTGAATGGTTTTCACACATGAAAACTGATCTTCCTGGTATCCTTCTGATGGACACATAAGGGGCATGCACCTGGGGTGCAGCAATCATAACATACTTGCTTGAAACTAGTAACTCATTTGGCGCCGGCGAGGAAATAGATCACAGAGAAGTTCTTTCAGTAATGACAGGCAGATTTTGTTTTTTTAAATTCCTTGGTGGGGACCTCTATGAACAGCAGAAAGCAGGAAAGCAAGTGAGTCTCTTTTCTATTTTTTCTTTTTTTGACAGTGTTGATATGAAACCCAGGGCCTTGCCCATGCTATGTACGTGCCAGAAAACCCCAGAAAGAAAGGACTATTCATTTCTCATCAGAAAGGAATAATCCCTATTTCTTTCAGCCCTGACACGGTGTGCTTTGAAGACAATTTGGTATTCCTATGTTAACAACCATGACATTGACAGGATTAGGCACGAAACTTCATTTTGAAAGAACATTTGCAGAAATCTTTTGAATAAATCCCAATACCCAAGAGAAATTAAGAACTGAAGTGACTCAGCCACATGATAACTGAATTCATGCCAATTTTTTTTTCCTTTCCTTTTTTTTTTTCTTTTTCCTCCTAATGCTGAAGGAAGATCCAGTAAGTTGTGGAACACTCTCAGGTCATGGGTCTTGGAGAAACAGCCTTGGTCCTGTCCTTCTCATGCTTCTCTCTAGTACCAGGCTAGGCTAGTTCTTAGTTACTTCAAGTTCCCCAAATCCTACGGCAGCAGAGTTTATTTCTGGTTCAAGCTCCATGGCCCACACAAGTCATTACGAGGATTCTCTTCACTGGAAGTTCCTCAAGAAGCAAGGCTGGCTGCAGCCTTAACGCTAGGTGCTTTTCCACGGATTTGCTTGGTAGGACGAAGAAAAAGTGTATTTGGCCCATAGAGCATTTGTCTGCAGAGTAACACGTATAGCTCCTATTTGCATTACCAGGCAAAATAAGTCGCTTGGTCATATCTAATTTCAGTGTAAGTGGAACTCTGGCGCCCGCCCCAGGACGGCTGAAGACGGCTGGGAGGGCGATCCAGGAACAGTCACAATGACTGCCACGCTCGCTCGGTTTGTGGGGATTGTTAGGGCAGAATGATGGTGTCTTGCCTCACCAAAGGATTTGTGTTTATTTCTACCACCGCACTGAAACATTATCAATCAGAGAGGCTTTTTTTTTTTTTTTAGCCTGGAACATTTTCAATCATTTGGGTCATGTCTAAGTTCTCGTGTAGCTCCCTGGGGGTAGAGGTAGTGGGCTGAATTTGTTTCTGGACCTTTGTTCTGCACGAATAAGGCTTTTTGCAAACCCAGCTTCTTGGAGCAGAAGGTATCATAGGCGTGCCTCCGCCCTGGGTGGGTCCTGGATTTTGTCTTCTGTTTCTACCTTCCTGAGAGGTCACGACAGCTGAAGTTCAAGTTTGCCAAGTTTGGCAAATTCCCTGGGTGAGGGCTGGGAAACATTCTCCATTCTCCATCTCTGAATGCTTTCCTTGATTTTGTCCTGTGGCAATTGCCTGGTAATCTGTACTATTTTGCCTCCTCATTGATGCTTTTAAAAGGACTCGGACACTTGAATGTCTAACATCCTTGATTTGCAACACCCTAGCTGGTTAATCTAAAAACTCGTCCACCGTTTAATCGGAACCAGAACTTCTGCATCTGTACTGTCTAATGTGAGAGCCACTAGCATCCTGTGGCCTTTTTCACGTAATGCACTGACATTTAAATAAAGCTAAAAATTCAGCTGCGCCCTCATTAGTTATATCTCAAGTGCTCAAGGGCCACATGCAGCTGTTGCCCACGGTTGGGAGCAGGGCAGGTATAGAACAGCCTTATGCATGCCATCGTCTCCAGGTCCAAGATGAAGGGCGGCACTGACTGGCTTTCCAGCTAATGCTCTTGATTGCACCGTAATAGAGGATCATCTCATATTCAGTTGTGATTGTAACTCTCTTCATTGCATACTCACTATACAGCAGACACTGTAAGTTCATGAAGAATCATGATATCTCTTTGAGTTGAATTAAAATTACTTGAAGGTTTTATGACACTTAAGAGTTGTGTTAAGCCAAGTCTTAACTTTTCTGTGGTTTCCTCGAGAAGAGCATACGAAAAGGGGGATAAACTATTTGGAAATATTTTATTTTACTTACTTATTAGATTGAGAGAGAGAGAGAGAATGGGTGTACTAGGGCCTCCAGCCACTGAAAACAAACTCAAGACGCATATGCCACCTTGTGCATCTGGCTTACATGGCTCCTGTGGAATTCAACTTGGGTCTTTAGGTCTCACAGGCAAGTGCCTTAACCGCTAAGCCATCTCTCCATTCCAAGGATGAACTTTTAAAAATATTTATTTATGAGTTATTTATCTATTATGTCTTTTTATAGGTACACATGTCATGGTGTGCATGGGGAAATCAGAGGACAAATTTGAGATGTCCGTGTGTCACCTTCTTGGAGACAGGGTCTCTTGCAGCTGCAAATGAACTTCCAGACTGTACACTGTCAGACTAGAGGACCCTAAGCTTTGGGATGTGCCTGGATCTGCCTCCCATTGTTGTACGCCCTTGGGGGTCACAGATACATGTGTCTCTTTGCATTTGGCTTTATTTGGGTGCTGAGAACTTGAATCTGGGCTGGCAGGCTTTGTAAGCACACACCTTTACCTGCTGAGCTACCTCCCTAGCCCCCTGAATGGGCTTCTGAAGCAAACATCTAGATTCTGATGCAAGCTTTGCCTCTTCTAGTTAAAGCACCTGACTCCCAGGTACCTCAGTGTTCTCAGGTGAAACCAGAGGATGGCGCAAGGTTTCTGTGATAGGGCACTTACCTGGCTTGCATGATTACCCCCTCAGCACCACAAAAGCAAATGGGCAAAACACAAAAAAGAGATAACATTTATAGTATGTGGCTATCTTAAACATTAACAAGAATGTCTCAGGGCTGGAGAGATGGCTTAGTGGTTAAGGCACTTGCCTGCGAAGCCTAAGGAGTCATGTTCGACTCTCCAGATCCAACGTTAGCCAGACACACAAAGGTGAGGCAAGCTCAAGGTAGCATGTGCCCACTGGGTGGCGCAAGTGTCTGGAGTTCGATTGAAGTGGCTGTGGCCCTGGCACACCAATTCTCTCTCTCTCTAAAAAAAAAAAAAAAATCCCAGTACTTGGGAGGCAGAGGTAGGAGGATCACCATGAGTTCAAGGCCACCCTGAGAATACAGAGTGAATTCCAGATCAGCCTGGACTGGAGTGAAACCCTACCTTGAAAACAACAACAACAACAACACAATGTCATCTATGAATTGCATAGTGCAGGGGCTAGATATGGAAGGTAGTAGCCAAAAAAGTGCCTCCCTTGCTCAGAGAGAGTCAGTTAGGCACACGATGTCAATCAGTGCTGTATAATGTAACACACTTCTCACATCAAATGACCTGAGTAAACTTTTGCCACTTGTCATCAAACCAGCACCAGAAGCTACCTTGTATCTTTCAAAAACAACCAAACACATCAAAACAGCATCCAACCTCCCTCCTTGATGGTGTGTGTAATGCCATGAGATGAACACTAGAGGCCGCCAGAACAGAAGGCACGCTTACATTTTGATGACCTCAGCACCTTGTTCTTGCTTGCACAGTGAATAGGCACTCAAGTTATCCAAGTAGGAAATCAAAATATCATGTTTTTTTTTTTTTTTTTTTGTAAAGCAGTATCTTTCATACACCAGAATAAATTCATGCTGTGTAACATCATTGATTGTGAAAACCATAGGGGCTGGGGAGATGGCTCAGAGGGTAAGAAGGCTCCCTGTGAAAGCATGAACACCTGAATGTTTGATCCCTAGAACTCACATAAGAAGCTAGGCATGGCGATGCATGCCTGAAACCCCAGGGCTGAGGTGGGGCAGAGACAAAGTATTGCTTGGATTTCCTGGTCAGCACATTAACACAAAACAGGCAGCTCCAGGTTTGGTGAGACTCTGTCTTAGGGAAATAAGACAGGAAAACAACAGAGGAAGACACGTGATGTCCTCTCCCGGCATCTTCATGTATGTGCACAGCGTGTCTGCATCTATACACACACATACATCCACCATATGCACACTCACACGATCAGATAACTACCTATAAAAGCTTAAAGAAAATAAAGCTGACTTGTTTGACTTGGGGATGGGGAAGAGACAGCCAAGAGATGCTGGGCACACCCAGGTTAACAGTAGACGCCTGATGCTCAGCTGGCCATGGTAATGCACATCTTTACTCCCAGCACTCGGGAGGCAGAGGTAGGAGGATCACTGTGAGTTTGAGGCCAGCCTGAGACTACATAGTGAATTCTAGGTCCGCCTGGGCTGGAGCGAGACCCCACCTTTGTTCTGCTTGCAGGGGACCAGGACTCAGTTTCAACCTGAGACAAACTTTGACGAGAGAACGCTCCAGCCAGGAGCAGTGGGGGAGCTCCCCACGCCCACACACTCCATTCCAGAGAGGAGGGGGAGTTCCCTGGTCTGTGCAGTGGCCTGACCTCAGAGCTGAGACTCTGGATGGCAGAACTGCCAGTGCCAGGCGAGACAGGAAGTCCCCGCAGAGAGGGTGACATCCAGAAGCTGAGGAAGTTCGGACGGAGCCGAGCATCCTGCTAGGACTGCGTGAAGCCTCTTTGTAGAAGGTCCTTACTAGGACAGGCAGTGGTTCCCGCAGAGACGCGTAGGTGACAAGAGCGCTGAGAATAAGTGACTACTGTGTGCTCAGCATCAAGCAGACCATCTAAACCACCCTCCCAAGGGCCAGGGAGCACTCTCGCAAGAGAGGGTGGGATGAATGTAAGAGCAGGAGGCTGAGAAGGAGGCCCAAGAAGTGTTGTCTTCCACGGCCATTACACTCAATTCACAGCAGCTGTGGTTTCCTGCGTAAGACAGCCTGTCGGTACGTCACCATGAACAGGGGAAGGATACAGGAGAGCTGGTGCCTCTCAGGGCAGCTAAGGGCAGCTAGTGGTTGCTGGGCGAAGGGAGTCAGGTTCATTAATGGTGTAGCTGTTGGAAAGTTGCCCCATTCCACAGTAAATAACCTTCCACTTGCTATAATGCCAGTGACCCTAATTTAACTCAATGCGGAGTTGGGCGAAGGCATGAAAGATGGGGATTGATGGGGAAGTACAAGGGTGATAATGGAATAATAGAGCGTTACTGGAGGGAAGGACATCAAAATACATTATTATACACATCTACAAAAAAATGCCAAAACTGGAAAAATAAATAACAATTAAAACAGTAAATTACAAAAGAAAAACATATAACCATAGCTGAAAGGAATAGATTTATCCACATAAAAAGAAAATTCTGTCCCTGAAGACACCATGGACACAATTAAAAGGAAACGTCACCCAGGGACAAATCTTGAAAGAGCTAGTATACTTCACATCAACTAAGTTAATTACAAAAGATGAGTAGTTTAGTAGAAAAATCAGAAGAAGCAGGTAATCTTCAAAAGGAGAAATAATAATTGATAAAATGAATGCATTAATAATTAAATAAGTATGAACAAATACTACATGAATTCATGATTGGCCTACCAGATCAACAAAAAGATTAAAAACGTAAGAGGCTCACATCGATCATCTGAGCACTTGGGAGGCTGAGGTAGGAGGAGCTGCATGGGTCTGAGGCCAGTCTGGGCTATAGAGAGTGTGGCAGACAGCTTTAGGTTTGCTGAGACGAACTTCCAGACCAGGCACGGTTATGGAGGAAGGGATGTTTATTGAAGCTTACAGATCCAGGGGAAGTTCCATAATGGCAGAAGGGCCAAGCAGAGAGAGAGAAGCCATAAGCCCAAAGCCAAAAGCCACACAGCACACTTCAGAAACTCCAGGTGGAGCTAGGCACTTTGCATATCTTTAGATTGGAATTTCACACCCACCACTACACCTTAAGATCAGCCCAGTGACACCTCCTCCAGCCAGGTGGTGGCAGATCCAAACTACAAATTAATAAAAGACTGAATGTATTGGGGGCCATCTGTGCAAACTACAACAGAGTTCCAGGTTAGCCTGTGCCAAAATGAGACCCTGCTTGCAACTAAGCAACTAGGGCTGGAAGGATGACTTAGCAGTTAAGGCATTTTCCTGCAAAGCTAAAGAACACAGGTTTGATTCCCCAGGACCCACATTAGCCAGATGCACAAGGGGGCACACACATCTGGAGTTTGTTAGCAGTAGCTGGTGGCCCTGGAGTGTCCATTCTCTCTCTCTCTGTCAAATAAATAGACAAAAATTTAAAAAAATGTAACTAGATGGGCATGGTGGCACATACCTTTAATCCCAACACTTGGGAGGCAGAGGTAGGAGGATGCCTGTGAGTTGAGACCAGCTTGAGACTACATAGTGAATTTCAGGTCAGCCTGGGCTAAAGTGAGGCCCTACCTCGAAAAATTAAAAAAACAAACAAAAAACAAAAACAACAGACATTTTAAGGGTTGGAGAGACGGCTCAGTAGTTAAGGCACTTGCCTGCAAAGCCAAAGGACCCAGGTTCAGTTCCCCAGGACCCACATAAAGCCAGATGCATAAGGTGGCTCATGTGTCTGGAGTTCGTTTGTAGTGGCTGGAAGCTCTGGCATACCTATTCTCTCTATTGGCCTCTTTCCCTTAATCTTTCTTTCTTAAATAAATAAATAAATAAAATATTAAAAATGCAATTAACATTTGTAAAGCACCATGACATGGATACTATGGAATTTTTTTTTCCTGGAGAATATTTAAAACTAGTTACTAATAGTTTAAAATGATTATTGTGATGAAGACTCAGTAGTTATATTTTGGGACTCTATAAGCAAGTCCCTTTAACTGCTAAGCCATCTTCCCAGCCTTCATTTTAGGAATCTAAGTAATTAAATTTTTTTTTGTTTATTTTTATTTATTTATTTCAGAGCAACAGAGAGAGAGAGAAAGAGAGAGAGAGAGACAGATAGATAGCAAGAGAATGGGCATGCCAGGGCCTTCAGCCACTGCAAATGAACTCCAGATGCATGCACCCCCTTGTGCATCTGGCTTATGTGGGTCCTGGGGAATCAAGCTTCTAACCGAGGTCCTTAGGCTTCACAGGCAAGCGCTTAACTGCCAAGCCGTCTCCCCAGCCCTCTAATTAATTTTTTGAGACAGGGTCTTGCTATGTAGTTCTGATCGGCTTTGAACTTGTTCTGTAGCTCATGTTGGCCTCATATTTGTGACAATCCTGCCTCAGCCTCCGAAGGGCTGGGATTACAGGTATGAGCCACCATGCCCGAGTAGGCATTTATTTTAGAGAGAAAAAGAAAGATATGTTAAAAGAGGGGTTACATACACCAAATTCTCCCTAAATTGATAATGCTTATCCCATTTAAACTATGCTGATTTCACTCTCCATTGGAGAATCTGTTCTTCATTTTCATTTATTTTTATTTATTTATATGAGAGAGACAGATAGATAGAGAGAGAGACAGAATGAGCGCTTCAGAGCCTCCAGCCATTGCAAATGAACTCCAGACGCGTGCGCCCCCTGTGTATCTGCTAACGTGGGTCCTGGGGAATCGAGCCTCAAACCGGGGTCGTTAGGCTTCACAGGCAAGCACTTAACCACTAAGCCATCTCTCCAGCCCTGTTCTACTTTTTCAGAAGGTAGAGAGACCTGAGGAGATAAACTACCCCGCACATTTCTGCCAAGCCCTAGCTGAAACCATAGAGGTATTGGGGAGACATGCATGAGTGCTGTTTCTATGGTGAACCTGACAATTAGCACCAGGGTGAAGGAGACAGACACTGAGGACACTCAACACCCACCAGAGCAGAGATCCAGAGGCTCCTAAGAGCTCATCACTGGAGTAGACTTAAAACTCACCTACCATGGCTCAGGGAATTTTGCGGAAGAGGGGGCGGAAAGATTGTAAGTGCCACGGGTTGAGACATCATACCCAGAGTCATTCCCTCCCCCTCCCCAAATAAATGACTACTGTTCCCACATAACCCACAACCCCATAGGGAATACCTGGAACCCCGGCCAGGGCTGAGGGAAAAGAGGGTACTAACACATGACGTATCCGTACGAAATATGTTGATAATAATAATAACAAAAATACAATCAACACTTAAGAAAATTAATCTCAGTGATATGCTTTTGATATGAGAAAACAACAAGGAATGTTTCCTTCAACTTGAAAATAGAACTTTTCAAATTTTCATATTTATTAATTATTATGCTCAGGCATTTTCTATTTAGGGTACAAACCAACTTGTATACATGATTTCAATTGTGGAAAAAGTGTGTCAGGGTGACACTTGGAAGCAGAGCCTGGTGATTTCTTCTTTGCCCTTTCCTCGTGGTGTGGGCAGGAGGGGGAAGGTCTACAGCCACTGCGCCCGCGGTGGGGACATTACCGCGGACGTGAAGCGACGTGGTGCAAGTCAGCGCTTCGTTTAGACCCACCAAAGTGGGCTTGTAGGGGAGGATGGAGGATGACCACGTGGTTAGACGGTGTTGGGGCCTCCCTGATGGAGAGAGGGTAGAATTCCTGGACTAGGAGCAGTGTGGGAAATATCCACGTCTTTTAATAAAGAGACTGCGAGACTCTAAGCAGTGGAAGTGAGGCAGTTTATTTTTGATCTTGCTAGGTTGGGTGCAGCCCAGAAAAAGCAAACCAACCAACAAACTGGATGTGTGCCATCTGAGCCCAGAAAGTTGTTGTTTTTTTTTATAGTCCCTTAGTGCCATAGGTCCCATCTTTATCTTATTTTTCCCCCATTGGCTGGGTGCCTGGGGGTGTCCAGTCTTCCTAGTGTTCTGATGTAAACCTGCCCTAAGGTTTCTTTCTATTTTTTTTAAGTTCTCCTCTTAACTGACCTTGGTTCTGATGTGTATTCTGAAGACGTGGGGTTTTACCTGAATATTGGGGCTTTGAGATCTATAGACCCGGAAGTAAGCCAGGCATGTGCTTAGTGCCTTTTGTTGGTTAAGCTTGTAGGCTCAAGTCTTATGTGAGGCATGTACATGTTTATTGAAAAGAGGCCATTGTCATAGTCTTATTTCCTACGGCAGGGACACCTCCAGCATCCCCAGCTGGTGCCACCTGAGGAATGGTGGGGTCAAGAGTAAGAGGGGACCAGGGCTGGAGAGTCGGCTTAGCGGCTAAGGCGCTTGCCTGCAAGGACCCATGCTCTACTCTCCAGATCCCATGTTAGCCAGACGCACAAAGGTGAGGCAGGTGCAAGGTTGCACATGCCCACTAGGAGGTGCAGGTGTCTGGAGTTTGATTGGAGGGGTTGAGGACCTAGTGGGCCAATTCTCTCTGTCTCTCTCTCAAATAAAGAGTAAGAAGGGAGCCGGGTGTGGTGGGCAACGCCTTTAATCCCAGCACTCGGGAGGCAGAGGTAGGAGAATCTCCGAGAGTTCGAGGCCACCCTGAGACTACATAGTGAATTCCAGGTCAGCCTGAGCCAGAGTGAGACCCTACCTCAGAAAACCAAAAAAAAAAAAAAAAAAAAAAAAAAAGTAAGAAGGGCTCATGTACATTTCAGTAGCTGTGAACAGTGAGCTTGCTGACCCTATTTTTAAAAAAAATATATTTTATTTATTAATTATTTCAGAAAGAGAGAGAGAGAGAGAGAGAGAGAGAGAGACAGACAGAGACTGGGAATGGGTGCACCAGGGCCTCTAGCCATTGTAAATGAATTCCAGATGCATGGACCACCTTGTGCATCTTGCTTAAGTGGGTATTGGGGAATTGGACCTGGGTCCTTAGGCTTCACATGAAAGTGCCTTAACAGCTAAGCCATTTCTCCAGCCTGACCCCACTTTTTCTTTTTCTTTTTCTTTTTCTTTTTCTTTTTCTTTTTCTTTTTCTTTTTTTTTTGTTTGAGGTAGGGTCTCACTCTGGCCCAGGCTGACCTGGAATTCACTATATAGTCTCAGGGTGGCCTTGAATTAATGGCAATCTTCCTACCTCTGCCTCCGGAGTGCTGGGATTAAAGGTGTGCACCACCACGCCCAGCCCAACCCCACTTTTAGTATTATGATGCAATCCAAGCTCCTCCCCCACTCACATTCCACATCTAGATGAAAGACAGGGGAGGGAGGAACATTGCCTTTTTGCCTTTCCTCATAAGCTGGAAGGAGGATTTGAAGTAGGTTTAAATAATTTTAGAGGAAAATAAAATTATATATTTTTCACATGTACTTGACATATGTTTAATAGGCATCTATATGTGTATTTATTTCCATTCATTTCAATATTTATAAGCAGTTCTTTAGAATAAAACACTAAAAGGAAGACTAAGATAATAATAGTGTTTATATCTTTAGTGTGGCATTATAGGTGACATTTCTTTGCTTTACTTTAATTTTTTTTTTTTTTTTTTTTTTGAGGTAAGGTCTCACTTTAGCTCAATCTGACCTGGAATTCACTATGTAGTCTCAAACTGGCCTTGAACTCACAGCGATCCTCCTACCTCTGCCTCCTGAGTGCTGAGATTAAAGGCATGCACCAACATGCCGGGCTAAAATTTTATTTATTTGAAAGAGAGAGAGAGAAAGAATGGGCACACCTGTGCCTCTAGCCACTGTAAATGAACTCCAGATTCATGTTCCACCATGTGCATCTGACATACGTGGGTCCTGGAGAATCAAACTGGGGTCCTTTGGCTTTGCAGGCACATGCCTTCACTGCCAAGCCATCTCTCCAGCTCTAAAATTTTATTTTGAAAGGTGTGTGTGCGCGCGTGTGGAGCGGTATGGTGTACACAGGCAAGCATGCACGCATGTGTGTAGACAGAGCTCATTGCATGTCCTCTATGGCTTGTCTGCCTTACAAAGTGCCTCACTGATCCTGGAGCTCGCCAGGTATTTGCTTAGACTGGCTGGTTGTCGGCATTCCTTCTGCTTCCACCCTGCTCGATGCCGGGGTGAGAGGGGTGCGTAGCCATGCCTGGCACTTTTCGTGGGTGCTTGGGATCAAATTTGGGTCTTCATGCTTGCACAGTGAGCCCTCTAACCCACTGAGCCATCTCCCCAGCCATGTTTTCTTTCTTTTTTCCTTTTTACATTGTTCAGGAGTTTCACAGTTAAGCAGGTATAAGGTTTATAAGGCAAAATAATATTGTAAAGGGCCACCTAGGGAAATAATTATTTAAATACAGTGTCAAAGGCAAATGACACCCTGGAAAGAACAGAACTTAAATAGCAAGCCTTTATTTTCTACTCTGCAAGTGATTCCCAATGATCAAAAATTAATCACCCAGTTAAACAATGAGCCATAGAGGCAAAGCTAATTCACAAGAGGGAATGCAGGCAGCATTTAAACATACAGTAGAAATTCCAATTAAAACTATTGCCAAGTCCTTTCTTTCTCTTATCAGATGGGCAAGGTCATGTGCCTTGATATCACGTTGTGTTGGTGAAGAATGAAGAGAGTTGCACCCATTGCTGAAGAGACCACGATTGGTCCAGCCTTTATGAAAGTTGATTGGGCAACAAACACAGGCACTCATTCACCCAGCATTTCCCCCTCTTCTGTGTATCGCAGGGGGATGTCAAGATATGTACATATGAATTAATTGCGCAGTTATTTACTTCAACTTGGTTATAATAGGAACACATCAGGTATAAGAGAAGCAAGGTAAATGTCTCTCAGCAGGGAACTTGTGAACTGTGGATCACTGTGGTGCTATGATTCTATGAACTTCTTTAGGTACTGACAGAATGATCCTGATGACACCCTAAGAGAGGAGAGGATCGGAGCTGAGGATCAGCGAGCGCAGGCCTCTGATAAACACAGAACCAGGCTCTTTCTCATGCTGGTGACGCTCTGAGGACACAGCAGCATTTGCTGCCGTGGTTGGGGATCCAGCGCCTCACCCCGGCGGCTCTGGACGGGTGGCAAGGACAAGATGAGCCGCTGAGCTTCAGGCTCAGCCAACTCTTGGCTGCCTGGCATGGGAAGGAGGGGGTCGTATGAAAAACCTCGAAGGTGCCAATGCCAACAGACCCCTGGGCTCAACCGAGGGGCACTGCTGACACCAGGAAAACTACAACTCCAGGAAAGATCCCCAGGAAAGACCCCAAAGGCAGGAGAAAGAGGAAGAGGGTGTGAGGCAAGAGGCCTTGCCCCGCCCCTCCCCCCAGGCTTCCAACCACCCCCACTCACCCAGTGCCCTCAACCGCGGGGTGTCTGTCATCAGAGGGGAGCAGCTTCCCTTTAGGCTCCTGTCATGCTTAGCCACAGTTCCCATTCCATGGGCAGACCTAAGGAATGTTACTTTCTTGGCTCTTGGTTTGAGGGTCTCTTCTGTACTCCTCTATGATCTGCCTTTCTTAAAGGACCGAGGTTTCTTTGACCTTAAGAAGGGCCTGTGCCTCATCCTATCGTGACATCCCCCACCACCCGCCTCAGTAGGCATGGCCAGCGGGGGGCTTCTTGGTGCTGTGAATGCCCTCAGCCAGTCTGCGTCTCTGTCACAAAGCACAGCTCTCTCTGCTTTTCTTCCTTCTCTGTTTTGGCTAGTCTCTGCACTAGATCAGCCTTTGGGGTGCAGGGTGAGATTGAGCCCTTATCCTTCTTCATAGTGGCCCAGACCATCTTGTTCTCGCCTGGGCTGAATAACTACTGCGGGGATAGAAGGGCAGAGTCACCCCTTATCCAGAGGAGGCTCAAGGCGCCCAGGTTCCTGACCCCCCCCCCAAGGGATTACTGGTTCAAATCCATCAACTCCACTCTAGACCCAGCTCCCCTTTTCTTCAAAGGGGTACAGAGCAAGGAATAATCTTGCTCTTCCTCCCCCTTCTGGCTCTCTCCACCCTCCGAGGTTTCGGCTCCATCTGCCCTCTTCCATGGGCTGGAAGTTTGGGCTGTTTTAGTTCAAGGTTTCATTCACAGACGCCTGTCACGGTTGCTACGACATGGGTCAGAGTTCATCCTCATCACTTCCTCTTCTGCATTCCTTTCCCCAGGACAGTCCTTGTGGGAAAGTTGGGAATTGGGGGGTACCAGCCTCGGCTATCCATGACCCAGTCCCAGAGGAGGTGGAGCCTCACCTCTTGGATGGTACAGCGGTGTGGAGGGACTGTACTCCATGTGGACTGTGGCAGAGTATAGACAAGGTGCCTTTTCTCCCATTCTGCTGAGGATGGTAGCCATTTCTTGTTCCAGGCTGAGGGGAGGGGGGGTGTTTCCCTGTTTGTTTTACTATTTACAGTTACTTGAATAACAAAAATCCTTTTTTTTTTGGTGGTGGTTGTAGGGAATCATTTTGTGCTACTTGTATGATGAACATAAACCGCACCTATGCCCATTTCCATCTATCTTGATAATAGCTAGTGCTTCTCAGACTGTATGTGGCCGCCCATTGTTCTACATGTTTACATGCATGCAAACACTCTACGAGATTGGCGTTACTAGTGTCGTAATTTCCAGTTTGCAGATAGGGACATTGGGGGCACCGAGGGGTCGAGTGATTGTGAAAGCGGGCGGCCGGGGTGAGTGAGAGGCAAGAGCATGGAACGACGGGTCAGAGAGCTGAGGAAGACTCTTCACTGAATCCTCCTTTGTACCTTGTAGCCTGTGCATTGGTGTGTTGCTACTATAGCTGGGCAAGTATATAAATGAAAGTTCATTTAGCTCCCAGTCCAGAGGGTCAGTGGCACAGTGTCAGCATCAGCTCAGCTCAAGTGAAGGCCTTGGGGGGAGGGCAGTGGGGAGAGAGGAAAAAAAGGGGAGGAAAGGAGGACATAGGGATATTATTGGACAGGTCAGGCTCAGGCTTTTAGAAGACCTAGCTCTGAAGGGAATCACCCTAGACACCTTTGGGAGGGCAGAACCCCAGTGACCTAAGGGTTTCCTAGTAGGTTCCACCTCTTAAAGGTGCCACAATCTCTCATATTGCCAAAGTGAGAACCAAATCCCCACACATGAACACTTGAGGAGCTCTCTCAAACCTTACTCAAACCATTGCACTCTGAGAATGTGTTACTTATCATAAAACATATAACAGGGGTTAGGAAGATGCGGTTGAAAGCACTTGCTTGCAAAGTCCGAGGGCCTGGGTTCAAACCCCAAGCCGTGTAAACAAGACACAAAAAATGGTGTGTCTGGTGTTCATTTGCGGTGGCAAGAGCCCTTGGCATGAACACACACACACAATATTAAAAAGTAGATAGGGCTGGGGAGATGGCTTAGCAGCTAAAGCATTTGCCTGTGAAGTCGAAGGACCCAGGTTCAGTTCCCCAGGACCCACAGATGCACAAGGTGGCACATGTGTCTGGAGCTCATTTGCAGTGGCCAAAGTCCCTGGAGCACTCATTCTCTATCTGACCCCCTCAAATAAATAAAATAAGTAAATAAATAAAAATATTTTACAAGTGGATAAAAGGATGTGTGTACTGTGGACATTACTGTATTATATCCCCCACAGGTGCCTGGCTATGGACATGGGATTGTGACAGGGAATAATGGACCAGGAATCAGAACATCAGGTAATGGATCCAACTGGTCACTGATGTGTCCTCTCTGGACCTTGGTATCATCTTCCATAAAATATGAGTGCTGGGGGTGGAAGAGGTGGCTCAGCAGTTAAGGTGCGTGTTTGCAAAGACTGATGATCTGGTTCAATTCCCCAGTTCCCACTTAAAGTCACGTGCACAAAGTGGCACATGTATCTGGATTAATTTACAGAGGCAAGAGGCCCTGGTGTGCCCATACTCACTTTATCTCTCTTTGTCTCAACTAAATAAATAAGAATATTAAAAAATATGATTACTTTTGGCTGGAGAGATGGATTAGCATTTAAGATGCTTGCATTTGAAGCCTGAGGACCCAGGTTCCATTCCCCAGGACCCACATAAGCCAGATGCACAAGGTAGCGCATGTGTCTGGATTTCGTTTGCAGTGGCTAGAGGCTCTGGCGTGCCCATTTTCTCCCTCTGCCCCCCTTCTTTCTCTCTCTTAAGCAAATAAATTAAAAAAAAAAATTTAAGAATATGAATACTCTGACAGTGGATGTTATGGTGCCATTAAACTATGTCAGTGTTTCTTAGTTAATCCAGCTTACTTTAGAAAGTTTTACTAGTCATTACTTTTTGATGTGTGTGTAAACAGAGTGTGTGTGGGGTAGTATCTGGAGTGGTGTGTGATGTGATGCGTGTGTAGTATACGCACATGTGTATGTAGATGCATGAGGCCCGTGCTCATGTGTGGAGCCCAGAGTAGAATATTGTGTGTCTTCCTCTTTTTCATCTGCCTGTTTGCTTGAGAGGAAGTCTCTCACTCAACCTAGAGCTGCTGTTTCCGTTGCTGTTTTGTCAGTCAGTGGGCTCAGGGCTTCTCTGCTCCCTGTGGGACTGGGGTTAAGGACATGGGAAGCCATGCCCAGCTGTTTACATGGGCGCTGGGGAATTGAACTCTGGTGGTCTCTGGCTCTCTCAGGCCCCCGTGCTTGAGCAGCGAGCACTCTTCACTGCTGAGCCATCTTCCCAGCCCTAGAAACTTTTCAGCATCTAACTCCCCAGCTCTCGGGCTGGGGGTGGGGTGCATATTGTGATTTAACCTAGAATTGGAATGCAGATTGGGGATGTGTGTCTTTTTCAAACGTCCCACCTGGAGGCAATTCTGATATAAAACCACATTTAGAAATTGGACCACATGATCTTTCAGGGGCTTCTCCCATCCCTGGGGACCCAGTTTCATATCAGACGCAGGTTGTCCACTTCATTTCACTCCCTGCCGCTGCCCTGTCCTTAATCCTTCGAGGCTTTCTTCGAGCATCTTTTTCTAGGACATTTTGAAAGAAAGGGAGGGTTGGAGGGATGGCTTGGTGGTTAAGGCATTTGCCTGCAAAGCCAGAGGACCCAGGTTTGATTCACCAGGACACACGTTAGCCAGATGCACAAGGTGGCACATGCGTCTGCAGTTCGTTTGCAGTGGCTGGAGGCCCTGGCACGCCCATTCTCTCTCTCTCTCTCCCCCTTTCTCTGCCAAATAAATAAATAAATAAATCAAAATAAAATATTTAAAAGGAAAGGGAAGTAAACGGGGAGGAGCTTTCGTCCTTTGGTCTCTATTCCTATCTCTACCCACCTTCTTCCCCACAAGTCCATCCCTTTGGGCGTTGACAGACAATTTGACCTCTCTCAAGTTACACATGAACCTTAACCTGTGAACTCTGTCTTTCCAAAGGCATTTGATTCCCTGGGGTGATAATGGGTATTTGCATAGGAATTCCAGATCCTGGCAGATGGTCTACAGCATTCCCATGTCCATACAGTGTTTGGATGTTCAGTGACTTCCTCTCTCCCTCCTGACCTTCCTTCTTTCCTTTCCTCTTCCTCCCTCCTTCCTTCCGTCCTTTTTTCCCTCCCTCTTTTCCTCCTTCCTTCTTTCTCTCCCCTCCTCCCTCCTCTCTCCAAGGAAAGTCTGGGGTGGGGGATGAGGGGTTGGGGGGGCTGATGGGTAGCAGACGCTGGCCTTAGCTCTTCCCATGCATGTAGAGCGCAGTAGGAGGAGTGTTTGGTTCACCGAAACCCAGAGAGAATGCGACTCCCCAACCTCCTGCCGTTTTATGGGGAGTCTGTCTGCATTTCACAAGTCAGTTATTACTCGTGATTGATGCTCACCAGCCAAGTCCAAACACACCGTGCCGCGCACTGCGCATACCTCGCTCCGACACAAATATTTGCCTTTGCTCACGTGGCTGCGGAGAGGAGAGGTTGCCGTTTCTATCTGGGCAAGGGCCCAGGATCACACCTGTTGCAGCCTCCGACCAGGGCAATGGGGAATAGCCCCTTCCTCCCGTTCAAGCTTGCTAGGACTGGCATCCATGGGAAGAGACTCTCTTGCCACGTGGAGCGGTCTTTGCATGCCTCCAGAATGCGGTGGGAGAGGAGCCCTCCCCGCAGAGCCGGGAGCAGAGTCCCCGGCCGGCTTCCCCTTCCTCTCCCCAGCCTGGCTAATGACAGCCCTTGCCCCAGGTGTATTCTTTTGTTAAACCCTCTGGACAAATAGCAGTTGGGACGAGTGGGGCTTTATTTACTTTTTTTTTTTTTTTTAAATTTTTTATGAGTTGAGGTACTCAGGCCTGACAAATAAACAGCCAGCTAATGAGACGTTCTCAGGGAAACGGGCGTAAATAATAACAAAGCAAACATCCTGTCTCGTGGGCCAACACCCCCCCGAGTGACTGGGGTTCGGGGGTTGATATAAAAGCTGCCGTCCAGCCGGGCCACGGCCACACTTAAGGGGAGCCTTCCTGGCCGGCGTGTGACTCGCGAGCGAGGACAGGACCTGACCGGCTGGGGACCATGGGGTGCTGCCCGGGGAACTGCCTCAACTGCTGCTCGCAGGAGCAGGACTGCTGCGAGGAATGCTGCTGCCAGGACTGCTGCGGCTGCTGCGGCTGCTGCGGCTCCTGCTGCAGCTCCTGCTGCGGCTGCGGCGGCGGCGGCTGCGGCGGCTGCGGCGGCGGCGGCGGCTGCTGCGGGGGCTGCGGGGGCTGCGGGGGTTGCGGCGGCGGCGGCTGCGGGGGGCTGCGGGGGCTGCGGCGGCAGCTGCTGCGGCTGCTCGGAGTGCTGCGGCGGCGGCGGCGGCGGCGGGTGCTGCGGGCCCGTGTGCTGCCAGCCCGCGCCCGTGTGCGACACCAAGTGAAGACCTCTCTCTCTCTCTTTCTCCTCCCACCCCCCACCCCACCTCGTCGCGGAGTCAGGGGACAGCCTCCGCCTGCCCCCCTCCTCCCCTCCCCCCCCACGGCTGGGGACACCACCACCCCCCCCCCACCTGCAGAAACTCCCACCCCCTCCGCCACCGCGGCCCTGCCTCTGCCGTCTGCAGAGGAGAGCTCGTGCTCCATCGCCCGCCTGCCCTCGGGTTTCAAGGCACCCGAGGAGGAGAACCACTTATTTCTTGGCAAAACCAAACCAAAACAAAACAAAACAAAAATAAAAAAAAAAAAGAAATAAAAAAAGACAGAAGGAAAGAAAGAAAGAAGAAAGACAGAAGAAAGAAAGAAGAAAGACAGAAGGAAGAAAGAAGAAGGAAAGAAACTAAAGTCCCTATGAAGTGAACCCCAAGTACTAAGGGGGGAAGCCCCATGGCTTTTTATTTATTTACTTTTTTATTTTTGCCACTATAAGGCGGCTTCTTATTGCAAGTGTCTTTGGGACTGACCGATTTTCCTCCCTAGCTTTCTTTTCCTTTGAAACTGTTGTTAAGCTTTGAATAAATTCCAGCATGCTGACATACCCTCATCAGTCCTCTGGTTTCTTCCTTCATCTCCCGTCCCCCCCCCCCACCTTTCAACCACCCATACCCACCCAACCGCACCCCACGCCCACGCCCACGCCCATGCCAGGCCCTATGCTAGGAAGATTCGTTCTGCCGACCACACGAGGGATTTTGCAGTGCAATTTGTGGATCCCGGGGAACAGACGCAAGGATCGCTGTGAGTTCGAGGCCACCCTGAGACTACATAGTGAATTCCAGGTCAGCCTCAGCTAGAGTGAGACCCTACCTCGAAAAAAAAGAAAGAAAGAAAGAAAGAAAAACTGGAAATGCTGGAGCCCTTCCTGACACCCGCGGAGACCCTGGAGGGCGTGGCCTGGGATCTGTGCTTTACACAGGAACCGCCAGCAATTCTCAGCGCTGAGGATGGAGATACGCAGACGTAGACAGGGGCCGTGGGTGATGCGTCAGGTTCACCTGGGGACGCTTTACTTACAGACCTCTGGGCTTTGTCTCTACCTGTCGTATCCTTTGGCTGTAGGGCCTAGGATGGCTCAGGACTGGTGTTAAAAGCTGAGAGGTAAATGTGGAATGTTGGCCAAATTTAATGTTGATCAGGGGGGGGTGTAGTTACCTTTTTCCCTGCTGCTTATCCAGGACAGTTCTACAGGAAGACTTCGGGTGTGGTTTGATCCTTATGGCAAAGCCAGGGGAGGAAGTGTTGGTAAAATGATCTTTTTAAAAATTTCATCAGTTGGGCTGGAGAGATGGCTCAGCGGTTAAGCGCTTGCCTGTGAAGACTAAGGACCCGGGTTCGGCGTCTGGAGTTCGTTTGCAGAGGCTGGAAGCCCTGGCGCGTCCATTCTCTCTCTCTCCCTCTATCTGTCTTTCTCTCTTTGTCTGTCGCTCTCAAATAAATTAAAAAAAAATAAAAATTTCATTAGTTTACTTATTTTTTATGGTACTTGGAATTGAACCCATGGCCTCACAAACATGCTAGGCAAACCTGCCATTGAGCTACATCCTCTGCCCTCTTTTAATTTTATTTATTCTTTTGAGAGAGGGTCTTTGAACTCACTCTGTTACCCAAGCTGGCCTTTGAATTTGGGATTCTCTTGCCTCAGCTTCCTGAGTAGCTAGGGTTCCAGGCCTGGCCCACCAGAACTTGGTTCTGAATGGCGGGATCCCTGGAGCCAGGCTGTGCGAACTCACAGGTTCTATGGATGTTTTGGGTGGTCCAGAGTTTTCTTGAACCTCCTGCTTTGGCCTTGGCTTCCTTTTCTGGGTCAGATTTTTCTCATATTGGAGGCAGCTGCAAGCTCTTCTGCTAGGGAGAGGGGAGAAGGGGGCGGGGCATCTCCTGGGCTGGGCTTGACGGGGGAATGAGAGATCCCTGCTGAGAGTTAAAATGCAAAAGTAGATTGTTCCAGCCTCCTGTTGAAAGTGATCCCGAGTTACCTGTGGAGTAAAACAAACACTGTTCTTAACCTGAGAGAAGTCTGCTGTGACCCTGAGAGAACACTATTTTTATCTCTACAAAGCAAAAGCATATAGCCAAAACAAGCCTTTTTTTAAAAAATTTTTTATTTATTTATTTATTTGAGAGCGACAGACACAGAGAGAAAGACAGGTAGAGGGAGAGAGAATGGGCAGGCCAGGGCTTCCAGCCTCTGCAAACGAACTCCAGATGCGTGCGCCCCCTTGTGCATCTGGCTAACGTGGGACCTGGGGAACCGAGCCTCGAACCGGGGTCCTTAGTCTTCACAGGCAAGCGCTTAACCGCTACGCCATCTCTGCAGCCCAAAAAAAGCCTTTTTATTGGGTACTTTAATATATGAACATAAATTAATTTGATTGTGTTCCCATACCATTATCTTCTTTTGACCCCTGCCCTGTAACCCCCAATCCCCTGAGGATTCTCCTCTTTTAAGGTATTCTTTCCTATGCATTGTTATCTCATTCCTTTCGTCTTCTTCAGCCCTTCCTGGCACAACGTGGATGGGTTCAGAAGGGAGCTGGTCTTGTGGGTGCACCATTAACCACTGTGGGGTCACAGATGCACCAGTCGGTCAGTGTTGGAAGGACAGCGTCCCAAAGAAAGCTTATGCACCCTGCAGCTCTTTCTTTTGGTTCCTTCTGTAATGTTTCCTGTGCCTGAGAGAACATGATAGCAATTTCCTTCAGTGCTGATCTCTTGGCAGCCTCTTGTTTTCTGCCTGCATGAGTTTTGAGTCTCCTCAGTGTCTACTGCCATCTCCGGGGAGGTCTTTCTGTGGCTGGCGGTGAACACAGCTCTCATATTCATCCTGCTGCTTCCTCTCCAGTGTTCCCTGAGCCCTGGTGGGGGTGACAGAGATGACCTGTCCAGTGTTAACCCTGAGCTTTGCCCTTATCTTCTCATTTTGCTGAATCTTGGGTCTCCCTGGTATTTGCCTCCATCTGGAGCCAGAGTCTGTGCTGAGCCATCTGGTGCTGCTGGCTTCCCGAAGGCCAAAATATTCTTTTTTATTTTTAATTGTAACTAGAGCCATAATTCCAAAAAGTATAAAAAATATACAACATTTTGAAAGGAGCAGTAACAGCCTCTGGTATGCTTCATGCTTCTTACTAACACAAACCTCTCCAGACCCATTTGAAAGTATATTTATATGAAAACAGGTATGCTATTCCTTGTCCTTTAATTTGCACCTATTTGTGTGTATATGGGTGTGCTAGGACCTCTTGCCTCTGCGAACAAACACTAGATGTGTGCATTCCTTTGTGAGTCTGGTTTGCATGGGTGCTGGGTAAGTGGATCCAAGCCATCAGGCTTGCAAGCAAGGGCCTTTAATTGCTGAGACATCTCCTTACCCTTCTACGTTTTTCTGTCTTGGAAAAGTTTTCTGTTTCATTTAATTTATAAGTCCACTTTATTGAGATCTACTTCATATATATTTAAATACTGCCATTTTGGGGCGTATGAAGTAATGAGATCTGACAATTGTATTGTATGTATTGTACTTATGTTACCACCATTGCACTCAGTGAGTGGGATGCTTCATTACCTCTCAAGTGCCCTAGGTCCTTCTTGAGGTCATCCTTCTCCCCAGCTGCTGGCAACTGTCAATCTGCTCTCTATGTCTACAGATACCTTTCCAATTCTAGACGTTTCTTTTACAAAAAGACCACATATGGCGTGAAAGTGATTTTTGTTTTTTGCTTAGTGTAACATTTGAGACTTTCATTTGCATTGTTTGCAAATGTAATTCTTGCTTTTATGTTGTTTTGAACACTAGCCCAAACTGACTTTCCTCTTTTTTTTTTTTTTTTTTTGAGGTAGGGTCTTACTATAGCCCAGGCTGACCTGGTAGTCTCAGGCTTGCCTTGAACTCACAACAATTCTCTTATCTCTGCTTTCCAAGTGCTGGGATTAAAGGTATGCACCACCACACCTGAACAGGCTGACTTTGAACTCATTCTGTAGCCCAAGTCGGACTCAAGCTCACAGTGATCCTACTACCTCAGCCTCCTGAGTGCTGAGATTAAAGGAGTGAGTTTGTCATAGAATACTGTTCTATTGTATGGATAGACTCCATTAAAATGCAGTCATTTATTGACATACACTTTATTTGTTTTTACAGTTTGGGGCCATTGTAAATAAAGTGTCTGTGAACATTTGTGGACATGTTTTGGTCTGAACATGTGTTCTCACTTATTTTGTGTAAGTACCTTGGAGTTAGAGGGCAAGAAGAATGTTGAATGAGTGCTCAAGTATGTCAGAAACCATCAAATTTCTTTGCAAAGTACTTCTTTCATTTTGTATTCCAGTCAGTAGCATGTGAGAGCTACAGTTACTCCATAGCCTTGAGAATACTTGATGTTGTCAATATTTTTATTTTCAGCTCTTCTAAATGTTTACTTGCCAGGTGGTTACCTAAAAAAAAGTCCTTTGGTATTAGTATGTCTTGCTTTCAGAGTTAATGCGAGATTTAAAAAATATATTCTTATTCATTTACTTGATGTATAGATACACACACACACACACACACACACACACGAGACACACACACACACACACGAGAGAGAGAGAGAGAGAGAGAGAGAGAGAGAGAGAGAGAGAGAGAGAGAAAGAGAAAGTGTGGGTATGCCAGGGCCTCCTATCATTGCAAAGAACTCTAGAAATACCATTTTGTGCATTTGGATTTATGTGGGTCCTGGGGAATCAAACCCAGGTCTTCAGGCTTTGTAAGCAAATGCCTTTAGCTGCTCAACCATCTCCTTAGCCTGAGAATATGAGATATGACTCTGTCCTGACTCAGTGTCAAATCTACTATTGGAGTTATTTTTGTTTTGATTTGTCTAGAACTGGCCTCCCAGGAAGTAACTTGAATGCCCAGGACAAAGGCAGAGTTACAGAAGGAGCATCCCAATGCGATAAACCTGCCCAGAGGCCAGTCGCTGTGCACGGAGTCTTATGAATCACAACTGCTGATTAGTCCTTGCTCATGGACACGCCACCCAGATGCACGAGTGGAGGTAGTGATTTCTTGGAATTATCAACCAGGGTTTTAGTTAGCCACCGAGGCTCTCATTTGTCCACTCAATGAATACTGATTGTGCATCTCCTACAGATCACACCTTACCCTGGGTGCTGAGTGGACATTTTCCTTGACCTTATGGTGCCTGTATGATGTCAAGGGGTCAGGAGTGCTTTAGAGAAGAGTCAAGTCGGAAGGACCTTCAGGATTAGAAAAGCTGCCATTTCTTTTGTCACTTATCAGGATCCTTTGAAGATGGAACACCATGACCTCATGGGCAGTGCCATGGCAGTTCTCATCTGAGAGCTTGTGAGGGATTTGTCAATGGGGAGGACCACCTCCAGCCACGAGTCCATCACTGGCTTAGCTGAGGAAGATCAGCTGATGCGAGGAGAGGAACTAGGGATGACAGGGAGATGGAAAGCTCTATTTTACACCCCCCAAGTGCTGTTTAATGTCCCCTTTCCCCATTATTGGAGAGCTGCATTTCAAACAATGGCGACTTCTGTTTCTAATCTTCCACTTTCCAACCACAGACGTTTACAGATTCTGCCTCTTTCAGACCTCCTGTATTGCTGTCAGGTTCACGTCATCACGAGAAAGCTCCGGTTCCTCTCTGCTGGGTGTGGTGGCCTACAACTTTAATCCCAGCACTTGGGAGGCAGAGGTAGGAGGACTGCTATGAAGTCAAGGTCAGCCTGGGCTATAGCAAGACCCTACCATGAACACGCCTCCTTGATGGTTTCCTTGACTCCAGACTGTCCTCTTCCTCCCATCTCCATAGCCAGAGACACCTTTCAGAAGACCAAGGTCCAGTTTAAGCCCACCAGGTTCTATTGTAAAATCCAATTTCTTACTCCTTGCCCACAGCCACAGGGCTTTCATGACTGGGGACCCAGTAACTCCTATAGTCCTATCACAATCCCTTCCTGCCTTCTGCTCTTTTCATCATGGCCATGTCAAACTGTGTCCTGCTCCCCTGAGTGTATCTTTTCTTTCTTGGATTTTTGAGGTAGGGACTCACTCTAGCTCAGGCTGACCTGGAATTCACTCTGTAGTCTCAGGGTGGCCTCGAATTCATGGCGATCCTCCTACCTCTGTCTCTCGAGTGCTGGGATTAAAGGCGTGTGCCACCACGCCTGGCTGAGTGTATGCTTGATTGACCTGCTTTTCCATCCTTCCCTCTTGAGGGTTCAACTTGGCCATCTTATTACTTAAGAAGGCTCTCCTGGGGCGGGGGAGATGGTTCAGTACTTAAGATACATGCCTGCAAAGCCTGACAACCTGAGTTTGATTCTCTAGCACCTACATGCAGCCAGATGCACAGAGTAGGGCATGTGTCTGGAATTCGTTTACAGTGGCAGAAGACCCTGGAACACCTATTCTTTCTCTCTGCTTCCAAAATAAATAAATGTGAATTAAAAATACAAGGTTACCTTCTATTTTGGTCGGAGATACCAGTGAATGAAAAGTCTTGTAGGTGTTATACATTAGTCAGCATTACAAGTGTAAACGTTTATGTGTGAGTTTGCTGAAGAATAGCTGGCTGTGCATCACTAACACAGTGATCCAGGAAGGGCTGTCCTGAGTGCACAGTTGTGTAAGGCACTTGTTTTTCTTCTGATCCATTTTATTCATATATCAGTGATAGGAACATTCAGTGTATACAGAACTTTTTTAAAAAAAATTATTTATTTATTTATTTGAGAGCAACAGACACAGAGAGAAAGACAGATAGAGGGAGAGAGAGAGAGAATGGGCGCGCCAGGGCTTCCAGCCTCTGCAAACGAACTCCAGACGCGTGCGCCCCCTTGTGCATCTGGCTAACGTGGGACCTGGGGAACTGAGCCTTGAACCGGGGTCCTTAGGCTTCACAGGCAAGCGCTTAACTGCTAAGCCATCTCTCCAGCCCCAGTGTATATAGAGCTTTAAAGACTGCACTAGAAAGAAAGCATACTTCTTAGGAGCTTCTGTGGTGATGGGAGCATTCAATCCTGATGGCTCTGTAAGCTAAGAGTAATGCGGTCCAAATTTATTGATCTTATGTATTTTGCCACTAATAAATTTCATAGGACCTAAGAGGGAGGAAGTGCTGTGAGAGACAAGTTGGACATTGCTAAGGACTCCCATTTCATGTAGCAAATGTGTCAGGATCCTACGAACATTGCCAGTCATGACTGCTCACATGTGAAGGTTGAGCAGAAGGAACTTCTCTAGCCTGCTCAATAGCATAGGCGGAATTGTGTGGTGTTTAGTGCTGGGTTCTAAGGGTATTTCTATATTTGCACTGAAAGTTGCTACAAACACTAAATTGCTGCTTTGCATATAAGTAACCTGAGAGCTATCCAGATTGGGACATTTACAGGACATTTTCCATTTGATTATTTTTTAAAGAAAAACATGCTTTTGGTACAGTGTTTATGTACCATACTATATTGGATTATTTGTACAATGTTAATATTGTGAATAAAATTTAACATGTTCAAAAAATAAAAAAGAAGGTTCTCCTAACTTCCTAAAACCATATTTCTAATACTTCTCCTGGTGCCCTAAAAGTACACACACACATAAACACACACATACACATATATATACTTTTTAATTAATTAATTTATTTGCAAGGGGAGAGAGAGAGAGAGAGAGAGAGAGAGAGAGACAGAGAAGAGATAGAGAGAGAATGGGCACAGGCATTCACCCCCCCCTTGTGTATCTGGCTTATGTGGGACCTGGAGCATCGAACCTGGGTCCTTTGGCTTTGCAGCAAGTGCCTTAATTGCTATGCCATCTCTCCAGCCCATATATATATATATATATATATATATATATATATATATATATATGTATGTGTGTATATATATTATTATTAATATATATATATATATATATATATATATATATATATATATTAGGTACTTGTAAGCATGCATAGTGATTGCTTTTCTATGCTTATGCCATGTGGCTGAACTTGAAGCTTTCTTTTGGTATCCCTTCCACAGAACCACGTGTTGGCTGAGTTGAACAGATGAGTCAGGGAGACCAGTGAATGGCTGCATTACTGAAGCATGGAGGGAAGGGTGACTGGAGGCACAGAGACCCAGATCTCCTAGTTGCACTGGTTACGAGACCATGTGGAGGAGGCAAGGACAGACCCTTCACTGTGAAAGACCAAGCCTTGGTGGTTGAAAGCTGGAGTTCATGTCTCACCTCATCCCCTGACTCAAGTAGTAGTAGCTAAGATGAGTTTTGTTCATAGTATCCCAGAGACAAGCCCAGAGTGCCACCCTATCACCTCTTGCTCTTCCTTTTTACCTCATAAGCCTTAGAGGCATTTTACTTTAAGCTATGTCAAAAATCAGACTGGAGAGATGGCTCAGTGGTTAAGACATTTGCCTGCAAAGCCAAAGGACCAAAGTTTGATTCCCCAGGAACCACGTATGCCAGATGCACAAGGTGGTGCATGCATCTGGAGTTCGTTTGCAGTGGCTGGAGGCCCTGGTGTGCCCATATTCTCATTCTCTCTCAAATAAAAAAATAAACAATAAATAAAAGATATGTCAAAACTCCTAGAGGCATTCTGATGGGGTGAGATGGAATCTCAAGAGTTTTAACTTGCATTTTCCTTATGGCTACAGATGTTGAGCATTTAAAAAACATATTTATTAGCCCCTTGTAGTTCTTTCTTGAGAATGCTCTTTTTAGTTCCGTGGCCCACTTTTTTGATTGGGCTGTGGATAGTAGGGAGTCACAATACTCATCAAAATGCTGAAAACAAGAGGCTCTTGGGAGTTCAACACTACATGTGAGACCTCTACCACATCCTCCAAGGCTCAGGAAACACTTCAAGAGAGGGGGCTGGAAGAATGTGAGAGTCAGGGGGCAGGGAGGGGTACCTTGGGACACGAAGGGTTGGGTGCATTCATAACTTCAAAGTGGAGGTCACGACCTCCATAAGGCCTGCACAACACTGAGCCTGTCAACATGTTGACATAGGTGATGGAGGAGGGGAACATGAATGAGACACCAAAATAGAAGACAGATTACATAGAGGGGGGGGGGAGTTCGGTGGGATAGGGTGAGGGAGGGGGGAATAATGAGGGAGGGGATTATTATAAAATTTCAGTATGTTCATGCCCTAAACTTCACAACTGAGAAAAATCTCGGAAGACAAGGATGTCCTGGAGATCTATGGCATGCCTGTGATAGACACGGGAGGTAGAAAAGGAGGGAGGAGAAACAACAGAGAGGTTGTGTCAAAGTCTTCCCAGGACAGATGGAACAAATGTTCCAGAAGACGGCAGCTCACAGAATAGGGTGGAAGGCAGCCTGATGGGTTGAGTCTGACCTTGGTGACGTCTCCTAAGAAAGTTCAGTGTGCTCAACTCTACATGGGATGGAGGGGCAGGAAGTGAGCAATCTTCAGCAAGTGACAACCTCTTTTGACTCTCCACCCCAAAATTCTCCATCGGCAGTAACAGGGGAGAGAATCCTCTGTGCTTCATGGGACTGCCCACAGCTGTATGTAAGATCGTTTCTGTAAAGTGCGACCCTTGGAAATTCACTCTCGACGTCCCCTCCTGGACCGAGTTCCTCCTTGCTTCGCTCTACTCCTCCCTGTGCAGAGCTTACCAACGTAGTGAGTGAGTCTGTTCCACACTTTCCCTGCCTCCCGCCCCCCACAGAGAGGAGGTGGTCATATCCACGTGGACTTCCTTTCTGCTCAGCCCAGGGCTTAGAACAGAAGAGCAGAAGGTTGATATTAGGAGGAGCTGAGTCCTCTCCTTCTTCACAGGGCTGAGAGGTGAGGACGCTTATTCCAAGACTACCTGTAGCTTCGAGAATTCCAAATTTAGCAAGAGAATAAATAAGCCTCCTCTTTATGGGCAGACAAACAAAGGCTAGATCAACAAGTGTCAGCCCTAATAAGGTGTTCCTCTGAAGACTGGCCCAAACAATGATGAGGAAAAAGATGCAGGATCCTCAAGCAGCATGCACTACCGGTGGGGTATAAAAGAGAATACCTGGGGAGAGGTGCCACAGCCGGACAGCTTACCTCCTAGTGCTACACAGAAGCAGAGGCATCTCCACCATGTCTGGCAGCTGCTGTTCTAGAACATGCCCCTCCCTGCCTGCCATCTCCCTCTGCTCCACCGAGGTGAGCTGTGGAGGGCCCATCTGCCTGCCCAGTTCCTGTCGGAGCCAGACATGGCAGCTGGTGACTTGTGAGGATAGCTGCGGGTCATCCGGCTGTGGTTCGCAAGGCTGCCAGCCTTCTTGTTCTGTGAGCAGCTGCTGCCAACCCTTGTGCTGCGAGGCTACCATCTGTGAGCCTACCTGCCCTGGGAGCAATTGTGCCCAGCCTGTGTGCTGTGAGGCCACCATCTGTGAGCCTTCTTCCTCCTGCCAGCCTGTGTGCTGTGAGACCACTCCTTGCCAGCCAGTGATCTGCGTGCCCGCATCCTGCCAACCAGTCATCTGTGAACCCAGCTGCTGTCCGGCCGTCTGCACTATGCCTGTGTCTTGCCAAACTATGGTCTGTGAGCCTGTCGTCTGTGAGCCTGTGGTCTGTGAGCCTGCTTGCTGTCAGCCAGTGTGCCCCACACCTAGCTGTTGCCCATCTGTCTGCTCTACATCCAGTAGCTGCCAGCCAGTGTGTTGTGACTCCAGTGCCTGCGAGCCACCTTGCCCAGAAGAGTCCAGTGTGTGCCAACCAGCCACCTGCATGGCTCTGGTCTGTGAGCCTGTCTGTCTCCGCCCCGTCTGCTGTGTTCAGAGCCCATGCGGGCCACCATGCATCTCCAGCCCTTGCCAAGGTTCTTCATGCTGTGTTCCCAGCGTCTGCCAACCTGTCTGCTCTGAGCCTGGCCCTTGCCTACCTTCTGTCTGCGTGTCTAGCCCATGCAAACCTTCCTGCTATGTAGTCAAACGCTGCAGTTCTGTCTGCTGTGAGCCCGTTTCCTGTCCGTCTACCTCTTGCCAGCCTCTCTGCTGCCGTCCAGGCTCCTCTGCTTCTGCCATCTGCCAGCCGAGTTGCCCTCCTCGGACTTTCTACATCCCCAGTTCCTGCAAGCAGCCTTGCAGCCCTGTTTCTTACCGCCCAATTTGCCGCCCCATCTGCTCTGGATCCGTCGCCTACAGGCCGCCCTACGTGACGTCCATCTCTTACCGTCCGGCCTGCTACCGCTCCTGCTACTCCGTCTTGCGCCGCCCCACCTGCCTCACTTCCTATTCCTACCGCCCCGTCTGCTCCCGCCAGCCATGCGCCGATCCCGACCCCTGTAAGAGTGATTGCAAAAAGTCCACTCCCGGCCAGCCTGACTGTGCTGACTCAACCCCCTGCAAGCCAGAGGTCTCAGGTGAGAATCCCTGCCATCCCTCCGAAGAGGTCAAATCCACCAGCCCGAGCACCCGTGAGGCCGCAGCCCCACAGTCCGCTGCCAGCAAGCCTGCAGACCGCTGACCGGGACTCAGCCCGCTGCGTCCCACGAAGCCAGCCACACGCCAAGAGAACTTGGACGACCTTCTGCAAAGCCCACGAAAACTTAGCTAGAACCTCGTTCTTCCTGCCCCGCGCTACTTCACCGCTTGATTCTGCTTCAAAGAGCTCGTCAGACAGAGGTGTTGGTCTCCTAATGGTCCAAGTGAAGGCTCCTGGTACCAAGAGAGGCACGTCTTGGCTTGTCCTCTTGCTGCCATTAGGTTGAGAAGAGCTGCTCGGCCACATCTTGGCTCTTTTCTGATATGATGTGTTTTCTGTCCTCACGCATTGTGCTCCTTAGCGGCTCCTATGGGATGCATTTTCCCGTCCAATAAAAGTGGCCAAGCTGAAGGGACGTGCTGATCTTGTTCTTCTGTTAATTTGACGGTCTCACCAGAGACGCACTGCACCTTGGAAAGCATCTCCGTCCCTCTTCCATTCTTCCTTTCATGGATCCTTCCTCCTCTTCCGTGCTTGCTTCTTCCTTTCCATGTTTCTTGCCTTCCTTCCTTTGTTCTTTACATGTCTCCTTTCTTTAGCATTTCTTTCCTTTCTTCTTCCCTTCCATAGTTCTTTTCCTCCTTCCTTCTTTCCATGTTTTCGTCCTTCCTTCCTTCCTCTTTTCCTCCCTCCCTCCCTCCCTCTCCCTCTTTCTTTCTTTCCTTCTTTCTTCCTTCCTTCCTTCCTTCCTTCCTTCCTTCCTTCCTTCCTTCCTTCCTTCCTTCCTTCCTTCCTTTCTTTCTTTCTTTCTTTCTTTCTTTCTTTCTTTCTTTCTTTCTTTCTTTCTTTCTTTCTTTCTTTCTTTCTTCCCTGCCCTCTTTCATTGCATGTGCTCTTCCTTCACCCATATTTCCTTCCTTCTTTCTCTTTTCCATTCCAAGTTTCTCTCCTTCATTTCTTCCTTCCATCTTCCATTCCATGTTTCCTTCCTTTTCTTTTTATATAATATTTCCCTTCCTTCCTCACTCCTCCCCCCCCTCCCTTCCTTTCTTCTACATTTCCTTCTATTCATGAATTCTTTCTTCTTTCCTTCATTCCTTTTTCCATATTTTCTTCTTCATTTCCTTTCCTCTATCAATCTGTGTTTCATTCCTTCCTTCCATCTGTTTATTTCCTTCCCTTTTATTCCATGTTTCCTTCTTTTCTTCTTTCAATGAATATTTTCCTCCCTCCCTCCCTCCTTCCCTCCCTCCCTCCCTCCCTCCCTCCCTCCCTCCCTCCCTCCCTCCCTTCCTTCCTTTCCATGTTTACGCCATCTGTCCCTCCCTACCTTCCATCTAGTCTATCCCTTTTTCCAATTATCTGGATAGTCGTCCATTCACTTAACATTACAGGCTAGCTGTTAGGTAGATGGCAGAGACTGTTGGGTTCTGAGAATGAAGAAAGAAGAGTCTCAGTTCCCAGTCTCAAGGAGCTCACTGCTGGGTGACAAGCAGGCAATGCATGAGTTAGTACACTCCTTTATGTTGAGCAGAAGGCCTGCATCCATACCTCAGCCAGGTAGGAATTAACTAGGTACAAACAGAAGGATGGTTTTCTAGGTAGGAGATGCTTGGGCGAATGAATGGGACTGGGAGCAAACTACTCACGAGGTGATGCTTGGGTGAGGTTTCCTTAGAGGAGAGGTGAGTCCCAAGGTGGGATCTGCCTGTGGTGGGCCTTGTGAGCTAGACAGAAGTGTTTGGGTTTGGTGCGGGGCTTATGTGAAGGCATCGAGGGGCTGTATGTAGGGCAGGAACACTGGGTTTTGGAAAGTACCTTGGCATGGGGACCTCAGTAGCCTGTATTCAGAGATACTAGGAGAAGCAACTGTCTTTGGGGTTAAAGTGGGATTAAAACAACAAGTGCAGTCATTGTCACAATAAGGAAGACTAACCTGGATCTCTGGTGGGATAATTTTCTTTGAGTTCTCCCAGTGCTCACAGAATCTCGTGTAGACACCACACACATCCTGCTAAAATCTCCAAGAGCAGAGTCTCTTCAAAGCAGTCACCTCCTTCACTGGGCATTCAGAACGGAGGGCGACCTCTTGTCCTTAAAGGGTAGCTTGATCATCATCACCATAGGAGATAGGACAGGGTGTCTTTACCTGGACACAACTGACATTTTGGGTGGGACAGTCTCCTGTTGTGGGGATGCCCCATGCATTATAGATTGCTAAGCAGCAAGAAGACATTGCCAGATATGCCCTGCATGTGCAAAAATAACCATCAACTTTAGGCAACAGCAGAGGGAGAGAGTCAAAAGGGAAACTTGCTCTGCACACTGGTGCTGGAGTTGCTATCATCCCTGGCCATTAGATTTATCTCTGTCTCTTTCTAGAGTCAATAAAAAAGAGTTATTCAGGATTTTATTTCTTAGTACTAAGCCCTGGACTTACCATTTCATATAAATCACAGTAATTCTGTGAGGTAAGACTCTTTTCTTTCCTATCTTCTCGTCTATGTGTAAGATGAAGCATCTGAAGCACAGTAATCCAGTGGCCATGAACAGACAAAGGAGATGTGGTACATACACACTATGAAGCGTTGCACTGCAGTGAGAAGGACGGGAACTGGACAAGAGCTACATGCAGCAGGGATGGCCCCTTCTCATAACAGCGTTGATAGGTCTCAATACATCACATCTCTAAATCTCAAAAAGAATGAATTCATATAACATACATATATTATACAAATATTTACTAGTATATAGGTGATTGGTCCAAAGCCTGTTTTTTTTTTTTTTTAATGCCTATTTGGGATATCTTGTGGTCACAGGATGTCTTTGGTAACACTCTACATGTCTTCAGTGCCTCTGATTACATCAAATTGACTGAAAATAAAAAAATTTCTCTTTACTGAGCTCCCAGGAGATTCTCCTTTCTTTGCCTGTCTTATTAACAAGGGGGAACTAGGGTTATGCACACCTCCCACAGAGTCTGGATTTTACATGAGATCTGAGAATCCCAAACTCAGGTTCTCATACTTCCGCAGCAAGCACTTTCTCTGCTGCCATCTCCCTGGTCCTGAGAGTTTTTTTTTTTTTTTTTTTTTTTAAAGAGAAAAATAAATGAGAACAGAAACACTTAGAGAAAAATAGATGAAAAATGAGTTGCTTTAAATCAATGCATGTGGTACATTTGAAGACAGATTTCCCTCCCCAGATTTAAGCCAATGTTTTTTAAAAATTTTTTTAAGAGAGAGAGAGAGAGAGAGGGAGAGAGAGAGAGAGAGAGAGAGAGAGAATTGGCACACCAGGGCCTCAGCCACTGTAATTGAACTCCAGACACTTGCACCACTTAGTGGGCATGTGCGATCTTGCGCTTGCCTCACCTTTGTGCATCTGGCTAACATGGAATCTGGAGAGTAGAACCTGGGACCTTAGGCTTTGCAGGCAAGCGCCTTACCTACTAAGCCATCTCTCCAGCCCCAATGTTTTTATTTATTTATTTATTTGAGAGTGACGGACACAGAGAGAAGGACAGAAAGAGGCAGAGAGAGAGAATGGGCGCGCCAGGGCTTCCAGCCTCTGCAAACGAACTCCAGACGCGTGCGCCCCCTTGTGCATCTGGCTAACGTGGGACCTGGAGAACCGAGCCTCGAACCGGGGTCCTTAGGCTTCACAGGCAAGCCCTTAACCGCTAATCCATCTCTCCAGCCCCCAATGTTGTTTTTTAAAAATATTTTCATAGTCTCATTTTGATTTAACTATTTGGTAAAACCTTGGAAAATGAAGAGTTTTGGGTAAAAATGATTAGGAATAAGATATAGAGCATGATCCCTGCAGTTGGGAAACTGTCAAAATGAATGACACAAGGAGGAAGGTGCAAGAAGTGACCCACAATGTGACAGAAAAATCAATGGCAGGGGAAAAAAAAAAGGTACTTTTAATGACAAGGGTGAATGTCTTACAGACAGTGTTCTCATCAGAAGTTTCTCTTGTTTTAAAAACAATGGTGAGGAGGGTGCCAAAATGAGGTATTTCATAGTTGGAACTTTGCACAGTACGCTCCAGGACTGCCGGCCATTTTAATAGTCAAAATAATTTGAGACACAGCAATGCAGTTGATGATATCTTGGTACTTTGAAAACGTGGGTAATTAGCCAACATGTCCAACAGGAGGATCTGGCTTGCACTCAAAACCAGCTCTGTCTGGCATGCCAAACTGTGATCTTTCCATGCCGTCATTTGCACACGGACCGGAATGTGCTCCAGGTGGGAAGCTCAGGTTGGTTGATAATGTAGAATTAGGCCAGGACTGGAGGAAAAATAAAGGAAGGTCCAGAAAGCCCCTCACACATTCATCTTGCTATAGTTCTTACTTTTTATCTTTATGCCCACATCCTTTGGCTCCCTATTAAGAATGTTCTACTTCTTGGTGAAATAGTTGAATTTTTTTTTTTTTTTTCTGAAACAGGGTCTGTGATGGTTAATCTTGGCTGTCAACTTGACAGGATTTAGGATCACCATGGAAACAAACCAATGGGCCAGTCTATGAAAGATTTTCTAAATTAGGTTAATTGAGGTAGGAAGACCCACTGTACATGTGTGCGGCACCGTCCCATGGACTGAGTGATTAAAAAGGAGAAAGCAAGTTGCGCATTCATCACTTTCTGCATCCTGACACCAGATACGATGTGAATAGCTGCAGCAGCCTCCTTCCACCATGACTTACTTGCCATGATGGACTGATGGTGCCTTCAAACGGTGAGCCAAAATAATCCCCTCCCTCCTGAACTTGCTTTTGTCAGATATTTGATCACAGCGGTGAGAAACGTAACTAATACAACACCTACTGCTGTAGCTTAGCGTGACCTAGGGCTCACTGGGTAGCTTAGGCTGGTCTCCGACTCACCGTAGCCTTAGCTTCCCAGGTGCTGGGATTATAGGAGTGAACCTCCATCCTTGGCTGATTTATTTTTAACTTTTAAAATATTTAAGGTAAGGCCAGAGGGATGGCTTAGCGATTAAGGTGTTTGCGTGCAAAGCCAAAGGACCCAGGTTCACATCCCCAGGACCCATATCATCCAGATGCACAAGGGGGCACATGTGTCTGGAGCTTGTTTGCAGTGGCTGGAGGCCCTGGTGCACCCATTCTCTCTCTCTCTCCCCCCTTTTCTCTGTCAAAAAATAATTAAAAACCAAATATTTAAAAAATACTTAAGGTATATTGCTACATCAAGGCAAATATTCCACTAGGTTGATCTAGCCAGTGATCAGGCACTGCAGTGGGAGATGCCTGTGAGCCAGCCTTCCTCACTGCTTTGGACTCCTCCCTGCTGCACGTCCTCCAAGTCAGAGGTGCGATAGATGGCTAGAGTCAGCAATCCTGGGGCCGGGGAGATGGCTCAGTGGTTGAAGGACTTGCTAGCAAAGCCTGCTATTGCAGGTCCAATTGCCTAGCCACCCAAGTAAAGCTGGGCAGGCATTCACTTGCAGTGGCAGAGACCCTGACACACTCACACATGCATGTGCACACACACACACACACACACACACACACACAACTCACACATGTGTGCACATAACAATAAAAAAAGATGAGAGATTTTGCAGCCAACCATGTTAGATTTGAAGATCTAAATCTTGTTTATATTCCTTATTACTTGCACAATTTGGGGAACACGATTTTAAACAGTCTTGCTGCTTCTAAAACAGGAAATGACAATGATACTAGCTAAAGTCATTTCAAGGACAGATGAAAACTGAAGTGAACGGTTTGGTTATGTGTAGTAAGTATATAATAAACAGAAGCCGATACAGTTGTCATTCTGTGTGTGTGTGTGTGTGTGTGTGTGTGTGTGTATGTGTGTGCACACATGCTATAGAGGACAACTCTGAGTGTCACTTTTAGGAACACCATTTGCCTCCTTTGGAAACAGGATCTCTCATTGGCTAGACTAGCTGGCCAGTGAGCCTCCCCTAGTGCGGGGAGGACAGGTCTGTGTCTCCATGGATCCAGCTATGGGAGTCATGATGGCGAGGAAAGCACTCTACCAACTGAGGTCCACCCTCCCCTAGACCAGATGTTGCCATCACTGGCCAGCCTGAAGTTAAGTTTCTGGAGAGCCAAATGTGAAAGTTCTAGAAAAAGAGGGAAACATCTAAGCATCTTTGGGATTGATCCATTTTCTCTTCTCCATCTTTGATACCTTCTCTTCCATTAGGGCCGGAGCTTCACTTCCTGAGCGTCCGGAGGACACGAGGCTGCATCCTGGAGGAAGAGCGGGAAGCTTTAGCTTGGTGGTGGCTTCCTGATGAGAGGGTAGCGAGGAGACACCTGCTTCTGGGAGGCTGGGGTGCAACCTGTAAAAGAGACAGCTCATTGTTCCGCCCATGAATCCAAATTCAGTAAACAAGACTCCCAGCTCTACAGACACGTCTTTATTTTTCTTTTTCTTTTTTAAAAGCAGGGAGGCATCTCTAAGCCTCTAGAAGCATTCTAATCAGACGTTTGTATGAAAACGAGAAAAAACAATAACAAGGAAAGATGCTATGGGTGATACCAACACCCCTAGCTAAGGACTATAAAAGCCCCTCCACATCCGACGCCTTCCAAACTCAGGCAAACCGTGCGTGCAACGGCCCAGGCCGGGAGGCAGGCGCGCTGTGGTAATGGCTGTTGTCCTGGAGAAGCCATGACGACTCCAGTTGTACCCACCATCTCCAGATGTTCCAGTGGAGGCAGCTTTCGAAATGCTATCTCTTTGCCCAGTTCTTGCCAGAGCAGGACTTGGCAACTGGTTACATGCCAAGACAGTTGTCAGCCACCCAGCCATGTTCCAGTGAGCAGTGAACCCGTTGCTTGTCAACCTACCTGCCCCCCAGAACTGTCCTGCGTGGGTTTTGTTTGCCAACCTCCATGCTCACGCACAACGTACCATAAGCCTGGCACCGATCAGGCTTCTTGTGCAGGTGCCTCCTGCCAGCCATCCTGCTTGGAATCTGCTAATGATCAGACACAGTGCAGTGGTGCCAGCCCCTACCACCAGGACGCCTGCCAGGAGTCTGCCTGCGCATCTGGACCGTGCCAGGCAGCGTGTGGCCAAGCTGTCGGCTGTGATGCCGGGTCCTGCCAGCCATCCTGCTCTGAAGCTACTTCCTGTGCTGAAACACCATGCCTACCAGTCATCTGCGAGCCTAGTCTGTGCCAACCAACCCACTGCCAAGGAGGCTCTTGCCAACCCGTCGGAGGTGAAGGTCAGCCCTGCGGGTCAGTTTATTACCAACCCATCTGCTATGTTTTCAAGCCTTGCCAAACAGTTCCCTGCATGCGTGTTTCCTGCCATCCATTGACTTGCATGTTCAGTTCTGGCTGTCAGACTTGTTGCGTGCCCTCCCCTTGCCAGCCTCTTCACTGCCAACCAGCTCCTTCTGTTTCCTTCATCTGCCAGCCAGTAGCTAACTGCCAGTCCCCTTGTTCTGTAAGGAGCCCTTGTCAATCAGCTTCGTGTGGCACTGGGCTTTCTGGCCAACCAGCTTGTGGCATTTCTACTTGCTGCAACCAAAGTGCTTGCAGACCCCCTTCCTGCCAGCCACCATGCTGCGTGATGGGTTCAGGCAAATCCTCCAGTGGTGACTCCAGTTCCTGCCGACTGACTCTTCCAAGTGTATGTAAGGCCGGCACCTGCTTGCCGACTTCCCGACAGGCCAGCCGTGAGTCCAGCTCCCCCGAGGCCCAGTGTCACTGAAGGAGCACCCTCGGCCCCTCTGAGGGTGTGCCCCAGTCTGTAAGCGTTTGGCGGTCCTGGGGGTGCCTGCCTCGGGCCCAGCACAGATGCTGCCTGCTCTAACGTCACTGGAGTCCAGTCCTGTGCTCTCTCCGAGTGCTGATCAGAGAGAACTTGCCAGACTGGGAGAGGGCTTCACCAATAACCTGCCAGCAAGCACAGACAGATGCAATTCTTGATGTCGTCAATACATTTCATGTCAGCAAAGCTCTCTCTCCCGTTCTTTCTTCTAATGCTGCCCAGTCTCTCCAGAGGCACCTTGGCTGTGCTAATAAAAATGTGAATGGTTAAGTGTAATGAACAAGACTCGGACAAGTGCCTTCATTCTCTCCCACACTGCTGTCTCTGGGGTTTCTACGTTGCTGTTAGGTCACATCTAAACACAATGACCCCGAGCCCTTCAGTCACGGGGTGGGTGGGCATGGATAGTGGGCGTCTATAGCTGTAGATGGTCAAGGTGGAAGGGAATAATGATGAGCAATTCAATGGCTTCCAACCTGTTCACCACCAAGGGCTCTTCTGTGTTGAGGGGCCTCCATTTCCTCATGATCAGTAGACTTGGCAGACCAAAGACAGAGATAATTCAGGAAAGACATAGATTAGAATTAATCTAAAGGCCAGGTCATCCCAGAACTCCAGAGGCTAAGAAGATCATGAATTTGAGGTGCTCCAGAATACATAATGAGATCCTCATCTGTTTATTTCTTTCTTTGAAGTAGGGTCTGTCCCTCAACCCAGAGCTGCTGGCCATCAGTGGGCCATGGTGATTTTCTGGTGTCCTCCCCTCCCCAGACTGGGGTTACTGAAGCTATGGCCACACCCAGATTTTATAGGAAGCTTCTAGTCTGAGAGGCCTCATGCTTAAGCAGCAAGTGCTCTTAACAGTTGAGCCACATCCCCAGCCCAAATGTTTTAAAAATTGATTTTCTTTTGGAAAAAGCTTAGAGGAAGATTCCTCATGTGTGCTTGTGATGGTTTAGGGACCTTTATTAAGAGGATCAATGCAGGGACTTTGGGTCTGTGAAATGACTTAGGCCTGAGACTACATGAAAGACCACAGTTCCCCACTCCAATCTCTTATGTCACTGTTTTTTTTGCAGGTGACTAGTTATCCCAGCTCCCTTTGTAGAAAAGACCATTCTTTTTCCATTGGGTGGTCTTAGAGCTCTTGTCTAAAATTAGCTGACCAAAGGCATGTATATTTCTGAAATCTCAATTTTGTTATTGGCCAATTATCAGTTTCAGTTCTCATGTTGATGGATCTATCATGGGTTCCCTGAACAGGATTTAGGAACAGTTATCCACTGTCCATGAATAGGAAATCACTTATTTTGTCCTAGGTCATACAATGACTCGATGTGATAAAGTGTTATATGCTGATCAAAAAATTATGTATTTGGTATCTTTTAAGGGATATAGGATTCACTCTCTGCTCTGTCAGTGATTAGAAATTTTATTTGTAGAGGAGGAAAATGAAAAATAAAGTTATAAAGAAGAGAAAAGGGGCTGGAGGGATGGCTTAGTGGCTAAGCGCTTGCCTGTGAAGCCTAAGGACCCCGGTTTGAGGCTCGATTCCCCAGGACTCACATTAGCCAGATGCACAAGGAGGCGCACACGTCTGGAGTTTGTTTGCAGTGGCTGGCAGCCCTGGCATGCCCATTCTCTCTCCCCCTCTCTCTCTATCTGCCTCTTTCTCTCTCGGTCTGTCATTCTCAAATAAATAAAAATAAAAATAAACAAAAAAAATTTAAAAAAAGAAGAGATAAGAAGGAACCTGTACACTAACCATTATTATTCAAGTGAAAGTATATCGTATAAAATGTCATGATTAAGACAGATGCAAACCACAGTTTGCACAGGCTTCTTTTATTATTTTTGTTTTTGCATTGTGTGTGTGCATGTATGTGGGATGCATGTGTGATGTACACACATGTATGTGCCCTGTGGAGCTCCAGATGCTCTCCTCTGGTGGGGGTCACTTGTCTGCTGAGGCCAGAGTAAAAGTCTGGTGAACTTCTCCATCCCTCTCCCATCTGATCTTGTTCTTTTTTAATCTTTAAAAAATTATTATTATTAACAACATTTTGTACGGATACGTCATGCGTTGGTACCCTCTTTTCCCTTGTCCCTGACCCCCATTCCACTGGGGATGCTCTCTGTAGGGTCCCAGGTAGTCCCTGTTGGGTTGTGGGTTATGCGCTGTGGGAGCAGTCAGTTATATTTTTTGGGGGGTGGAGGGAATGTCTCTGGCATGATGTATCAACCTGTGGCTCTTATAATCTTTCTGTCTCCTTTTCCACAACATTTCCTGAGCTATGGTGGGTAAGTTTTAAGTCTACTTCAGTGATGAGCTCTTAGGAGCCTCTGGATCTCTGCTTTGGTGTTGAGTGTCCTCAGTGTCTGTCTCCTTCACCCTGGCGCTGGTTATCAGCTTCCGCATAGAAGCAGCGCTCTTGCTCATCTCACCAATTCCTCCGTGGATTCAGCTGTGGTTTGGCTGAGGTTTGAGGAGACTCACTACCTTCTGGAAAAGAAGAGCAGATTCTTCAAGAGCGAGTGAAGTCAGTGTAGTTTAAATGGGATAAGCATTATTAATTTAGGGGGAATCTGATGTATATAACCTCTTTTTTAGGCAAAGACCAGTGGGAACTTGACACTGGAGAGCAGAATCTTTGCCGCCTGGTTTTGTTTTGAGCTTGAGACTCATTTTACTCATTCTGGAGCTTTCAGGGCTCTCAAGATTCTTGGAGCTTTGCTTTCCCATTGGTCTGGGCTTCCAGGCTCTGTGTGTGTGTGTGTGTGTGTGTGTGTGTGTGTGTGTGTGTGTGTGTCCACACCCAGCTATTTCTATGTCAAATCTAGAGATTTGAACTTGGGCAGTCTCAGGCCCTCATGCATGTGCAGGAAGTGCACTTAACCACCGAGCCAGCTCTCCAGCCCTGCACAGACTTCCTTTGTTATAATCTATTTGGAAAAATACTATGATTTGTTGCTGGGCTCGAGGCCTGCTGGGTTCAGTTAGCTTATTACTAAAAGACACATCCATCCATTTCTATCTCTAGTTAAAACTTCATGATATGGACTCACTGATACCTTAGTGTCCCAGGATAGGCATTTTCATTATGAAAATGCAATCACTAGGGGAAAGAGATCAATAGTGGCGGTGGTGAGGAAAGAGTATGGGCCAAAGGGGAAGGCTTGAATGCCACATTTATTTACCACATTGCCTTTTGTAAGATCACAGTCCTACTCTGTCAAAGAGAGTAGTGAGATTTAATTTTACTCTGATGACTCTTCTAGGCGTTTCATGAAGTTCTAACATTTTCCAATAGATTAAGCTTAAAGCCTCATACATCTCTGAGACAGACAGAAAAGGAAGAACCGTAAAATACAAATGGAACTCCATGGAAAATAAATCCCTATGGGCCAGGCATGGTGACACATACCTGCAATCCTACTGGTCTGGAGACTGAGGAAGGAGGATTTGTGAGTTGGAAGCTAGCTTGAGACCTTGTCAAAAAACCATAACCCAGACCCAACATTCCTAACTAAAAAGCCTATGAAAAAGTGCTGGAGAAATAATTGTTTTCAGAGAAATTCAAGTTAAAAAAAATAATAGATAAAGCCATTAGAGTAACCAGAGAGAGAAATAAAAGAACATTGTATAACAGTTTAACAGGACAGATAGTTAACATTTTAGGCCTATGAGGAGTCGTACGGTCTCTGTCCCAAGTACTGAATTTTGCCATTGTATCATGGAAAAGCAACAGACAATAAATAAGCAAATGAACGTGTCTGAGATCTGATAAAACCTTAGTCACAGAACCATGCTGCGAGCACAATTGCTCACTCCCGTGCTACATAATGCAAGCATTGGTAGGAATGTGAGTTTACAGGAGTCCTCCTGCATTGCTGGTGGGATTGTTGGTTTGTTTGGCCGTGCTATTTTAGTTTTTTGCCCGTGTGTTTGTGTGTGTGCATGTGTGTTCAGGTGTAGTGAGTGTGTGGTACGTGTGTGGTGTATGCACAAGTATGTGTCCATCTGGTGCCTCTCACGTGCTCACCTGTGGTGGCTGGGGCAGACATTGGGTGTCCGGCTTCATTGATCTTCTAGTCGTTTTCATTTGAGCTGGAGTCTCTCAGTGATCCGGGAGCCTGTCATTTTCCTCTCAATCTCTGGCGATTCCAGTCTCTGCTCCCCTGTGAGACTGGAGTTCCAGATGCATGTGTGTAGCCATGCCCAGCTGTTTATGTTCCTGAGGATCCAACTCGAGCCGTCTCTCAGGCCTTCTCAGACTCTCATGCTTGCACAGGAAGTGCTCCTAGCTACTGAGCCATCTCTTTAGCTCTTTTTGGCCATTTAAATCTTTTTTTTTTTTGAAGTAGGGTCTCACTCTGGTCCAGGCTGACCTGGAATTAACTATGCAGTCTCAGGGTGGCCTTGAACTCACACCAATACTCCTACCTCTGCCTCCCGAGTGCTGGGATTAAAGGCGTGCACCACCACGCCCTGCTACCCATTTTTTTTTAAAAAAGAAAACACATTAAACTAATTAATGTAAGTTATGTGAATGTATTATTCCATGATCCATAAACTTTGCTTCTGAGAATATATTCCTACAAATTCTTATCTTGCAAAGATCAAAGATGATGATGTTTTGTATGATAAAGACTATAACTCAGTTCCTTGCAACTCAGGTCCAAAATGAAAGTTAAGAAAGGGCAGAGAGGGAGAGATTTCAGGCATGCTAGAGAAGAGGTGTAGGTCTGGGACGTGGGTCCCATCTTGTTCTGAACTTTCAGCCATGTCCCTGTGTTACACTGCTTAAGGGATTCCATCTTCTCAAATAATTTATTTATTTGTACCAGAATGTTCAACACACCTGGAACTTCAAATTTCATTTTGCAGTTTTTTTTTAACCCATTGAAGTTTATTTTAATGAGTTAATTAATTTGCTTTCTGCAGTGTGGAGGGTTAAATCCAGAGCTTCACATATGTGAGGCAAGTGCTCCACCAAAGTACATCCCAAACCCAACTCTTACTTCTTTCAAATTTTTGAGACAGGGTCTCACTAGGCTGCCTTGGCTTGTCTTGAAATCATTCTGTAGCCTAGGAGGTCTTGATCTTGTGACCCTTTTGCCTCAGGATACCAAGTAGTTAGAATTACCTATGAAACTATCAACCGGGCCACCAGACGTGACTAATTCCTTTTATTGTCCCATTTGTGGATTTCTCAATTTACTGGCAAACATTTTTCCTTGGCTATCTGCCAGCATACCAACTATAGGCTCTAAACATGTCGGGTATAAAACACGGGTTGGGAAACTTTGTGTCTTTCCCCATACTTGGCGATAGTTCAAATAGCATAGCATTTATTTGCTCCTTTTTAGTTTGCTGGAACTTGCCCATAAAACATCTGAACCTCCTGGTATAAACAATGTTCTGCCCAGCCTGAACATGCTTGTAAACCAAATCCTTATTTATGCCCTGAGTAGGAAAACACACACACACACACACACACACACACACACACACACACACGGAAAATATGATACTCACCACCACCACCAAGAATGGATATTTGCCTTAGGTCTTTTAAAAATCATTGAAATAGGGGGCTGGAGATGGCTCAGTGAATAAGAGAGCTTGATGTATATGTATAAGGGTCTGAGTTTGATCCCCAGCACCCACATAAAAAGCTTGGTGTGGTTATATATGCTTATAACCTCAGTTCTGTGGGGGCCAGAGACAGGAAAGTTTTGGGGCTTGCTGGTCAGTGAAAACCTGCAGCTCCTGGTTCAGTGAGAGAATGTGTCTCAAGGAAACAATGTGGAGAATGACGAAAGAGGACACCTGAAGTCCTCTGGCCTCCACACATGTGAGAACAGTGGACCTGCATCTGCACACTCACGTAATGTAACACACACACACACACACACACACACACACACACACACACCCCACCCTACACATATCACACACATACACATTTGCCAAAGTTGAAGTAAAATATTGTAAAATTGAAGTGCTTTTGATATCCTCCCCATCTCATTTCCCCTCACTCAGGTACAACATCTATTGTGGGATCTTATTGTATATCACCTCAGCTACTGTTTTGTAATAATTTATATGAACACAGAGATGATCTGTAGCACACACACACACACACACACACACACACACACACACACACACTGGGAGATGACTCAATATGCAAGCCTGACAACCAGAGTTTGGATTCCCAGAACCTATGTATAGTTGAACCCATTGCGTGAGCTACTGAAATCCCACTGTGCCTACAGCATGAAGGGAAGCAGAGACGGGAGAACCTCAAGGCTTGTAGGCCAGTTATCCCGACATACGCAGTCAGAGACCTGTCCTCAACAAAAGGTGGAAGGCAAGGGCCAGCGACGCTCGAGGTTCTCCTCTGACCTCCACGGGTACACCTCCACCTAGACACAGGAACATACACGTAACATACGCATACAAATAATACAAGTTTATGTATGCAATGTGCAATTGTGTCATTTAATTTATTTGTATCATTATTGATTTAAGGGACCATGTTTTTTGATACTTGGATCTGTTTTATTATATTGTTTTATTAACCTACTGTTGCCTGGCAAATTATCCCAAACCTTTGTGGTCAAAAACAATACACATGTGGTGTTATCTTAGTGGTCTTGTGTGCCTGAAATACAGGTGTGGCTTAGCTCGGTACTTTTTAACATGACTTTTTGTTTTGAGGCATGCTCTCACTCTGGCCCAGGCTCATCTGGAGCTTGCTCTGTAGCCCAGGCTGGCCGAAAACTCACAGTGATCTTCCTACTTCAGTCTCCTGAATGCTGGGATAAAATGCATGTGCCACCACTTCCAGCAATAACTTTTATAACTTTTTATTGATAATTTTCACACATGAATATAACATATTAAAAAGTTAAGGGGCTGGAAAGATGGCTTAGCAGTTAAGGCTTTTTCCTGTGAAACTTAAGGACCCAGGTTCAATTCCCCAGTACCATATAAACTAGATTGCACAAGGTGGCACAAGCATCTGGGGTTCGTTTGCAGTGGCTGGAGGCTCTGGCGTGCCCATATTCTCCCTTCCTCTCTCTTTCCCTCACCCCTCTCTCCCTCTCTCACATAAATGAATAAATAAAATATTTTCAAAAGTTAAAATGGAGGCTGGGAATGGTGGTGTTTGCCTTTAGTATCAGCCCTTGGGAAGCAGAGGTAGGAAGATCTCATGGGAGAGGGAGAGGAATGGAGAGAGACAGAGGGAGGGAAGGGGAGAGAGAAAGAAAGAAAGAGAAGATGAATGAGTATGCCAGGGCCTCTTGCTGCTGCAAACAAATTCAGATGCCTGCATCTGGTTTTATGTTAGTACTGGTGACTTGAATCTAGACAGATACAAGTAAATGTCTTCAACCATTGAGCCGTCTCCCCAGCTCAATATTGTATTTTTTTTTCGAGGTAGGGTCTCACTCTAGCCCAGATTGACCTGGAATTCACTATGGAGTCTCAGGGTGGCCTCAAAGTCATGGTGATCCTCCTACCTCTGCCTCCTGAGTGCTGGGATTAAAGGTGTGCACCACCATACCTGGCTCCAATATTGTGTTTTTATTACCCCCTTAATTAACACCTTTAGCTTAGAATCTGAGTTAGTGAGGGTTAGACCCTAAAGTTATAGTCTGTGTCTCCTGGCAACCCCCATAAGCTCTGAACACCTACAGATGACAGTCCTGCAAATCTGTCATGTTCTACCTGCCTAACTGGTACATTTACTATTCCCTAAGTTGAATTTGAGGTTAAATACTCATTAGTATTGGACAATGTAAGAGGCTGACATTAACAAAGAAGAGGATTTTGGCAAATAGCCATTGGATTAAACCCATATTCCTGCATTGCTTTCATAAGGTGTTCTTTTCCACTGCCTTGCCAAAATCCAGATGAAATTTCTACTGAACTTCACCTATCTTCTAATCTCCTAAAAACAGAAAGTTAAATTGCTTGAAATGACTTGGTCTAATTGGGCCTATGGTTTATCTTTTTCTAAGCATTCATAAACTGTCCTTTGAAGAAGACATTCTAGGATTTTTGTTTTGAGACAAGATCAATCTTATTGATGTAAGGCCTGTAGGAACTTGAAGAACTAGAAGGGTATTTGCTTCTCTCAACACTGAACATTTAAGTACCGATGTGCAGTTTGCTTCCAGCTGCTCTGCGACATGATGTACTGAGCAGTGGCACAAATTTATTAAGAGAATTTTACTGTTTGTGAATGGATTTCTCTTTAGAACTGTTCACTCCCCACCCCAGTTTGATTGTTCTCCATTGTCTGAAAAGACAGAAACAAAGTAAGTGTAATTCTAGGCTAACCTTGACGTTCTTTGTGCTACAGACCATATGTCAGGGGATCTTGGATCCAATCTCACTCTTCAATGTTTCATGAACCAAGGAGGCCAAGTTCCTTTAGTAAGCCTAGATCTTTCTTGTCAGATATATGTTTGCAGCTAGTGGATCATGCATTGGATGAAGGATGATTCCAGATGCATTTTGCAGAAACAATAACAATAAAAGCAATAGCAAATTGCATCCTCACTGAGGAGCTTACCTCTTGGCAAACTTATTTCTTATTTTGACAAGTGTAACTGTTTTATTTAGATCAAAAGAAATTGACCTGTCCTCTCTCTCTCTCTTCTCTCTCCCTGTTTGTCTGTCTATCTTTCTTATTGGGGTACATTTTCCTACTTTTGATTCAGAAGTAAACATTTGAACCTTTTTTCTGCTATTATAAAAGTAACCCCAGGGGATAGGAAGACTTTGGAATATAGGAAAAAGTCTAATAAACTCTAAGTTGTCTTGAAATGTAATTGGGATTGTTATTAATAGCCAACAGATATCATGGTGGTCACTAAAAGACAAATCCCACCATGGATGTTCATGATGCCATAGCGTGAGTGCAGGTGCATCACAAGTTGGGAGCCCCAGTTAGATACGATCCAAGGCTCAGACTCTACCTTGGAAGGGATGGAGACCAAACTGATACCTTCAAGGCCTGAAGAATTGATGGAGAGGGATGAAATACGCAAACACGAGAAGCCTGGTGAAATGTGCAAACTCAAGCAAGCAGACACGTGCTAGGACACACGTTGCTAGTGCCCTGGCAACTGGCAAGCAACTGCCCATGGAGTGAGTGAGAGAAGAGGGGAAAGGAGAGCTGCTTGCTTTCAAGTTCCATTGGTGAGATCTAGTTTGTAATGAGTGCCCTCCAACATTTTGTTCCTTGGATTTCCGGTACTGATGAGTCCTTGCTTATGTGGTAGTTAGGAAGTTTCTGTAAGTTAATTCTCCTGTAAGTTAATAAATGGGCTCTCTTGCTTTATGGGCTTCCTTAGTGTGTGTGTTTGTGATCAACAAGGTGGCTTTGTCCATGGTCTGTGAACAAAATCATGTCTTTGAGTCTACAAGGCTGAAGACTAGACCCTGATAAGTTTATCAGGATTGTGAATTCTGACCCCAAATGCTCTGCAGACTGTCTTCTTTACTGTCCAAGAGCGTGCTATTTATTGTGACTGTGAATGTGTTTTCCATAAAGCACTATTTGTTTGACTGGTATGGACTTCAGAGAATGCTAATGTTAGCAATTAATCAATCTGTAATGATAGTGGTAAGACAGAGGGTGCTTGGGGGGAACTTGAGGAATCCCAGGCATGGAAGGAATCCTGTTAAACTTCCTGCCAAGGCGTTGACAGATCCCATGTTTGAATGATTACAGATTGAAAACATCACATTAGCAGGTGGCTCAGGTGGTCCATATGTGGGAGGGTCTTTTAAAGCATTTCTCCACCTCTTAGTTTATACTCACTCCAAGTTCTCTAAGCTTTTTTGCCACCAGCAGCAAATGTGACAGAATAATCAGAATGGCGTTTCTAAAGGCTCCCCTGCCCTAACTATTTCTATCCTCTATTCTAAGGCCCTTTATCAGGAAATCAGATTTCTCTCTGGACCTCACAGTTATCTTCTTCCGATGTAGATGAAGTCTAGGGCAAGCAAACTGTTCTCTGCCAGGCTCATACCAAATTTTTGGTGGTCTTTTTGTAGCAAGGACCACCACTAACTTCATACCAGCACTAACTTTGCTTATTGATACTCTGTTATTGTTGAAATAAAGTTCAGAGTTGTTTGCATGAGTTCCTAAAAACTTTTTTTTTTTTCAAAAATTTTTTATCTATTTATTTGAGAGCGACAGACACAGAGAGAAAGACAGAGAGAGGGAGAGAGAGAGAATGGGCGCGCCAGGGCTTCCAGCCTCTGCAAACGAACTCCAGACGCGTGCGCCACCTTGCGCATCTGGCTAACATGGGACCTGGGGAACCGAGCCTTGAACCGGGGTCCTTAGGCTTCACAGGCAAGCGCTTAACCGCTAAGCCATCTCTCCAGCCCCTTAAAACTTTTTATTATATGTTTTTTCTTTAAATTGAGAACTTTATTGAAAATTGGTCATATTCCCATTGAGTTATAGTCTTATGTTCTCTCTTTCCTACCTCCATTCCACTAAGGGACTTTCTCACTGGGGTCATTGGTACTTACTATGGGGTGATGGACATACCAGTTAATCTTTGTGAATGGAGGTCAATGCATCATAGTACACCTTCCCACCTGTGGCTCTTACATTCTTTCTACCCCCTCTTCTCCTGAGCCTTGTAGTGTGTGTTATAACTCTCCTTTAGTGTTTAGTTCTCAGAAGACTCTGATTTTCTGTTTTTATGAGTTTTGAGTCTCCTCAGCATCTACAGCCATTTCCATGAGGAAGTTTCTCAGGTTATCTGTGAGAGAAGCACTCATATTTAATCTGCCACTTTCTCTGTAATGTTTCCTGGGCCCTGGCAGATGTGATAGAGATGGCTTGTATTGTGCTAGGCAGTTTGCTATCTTTTCATTTCATTCTGATGGGTCTTGGGTCTCCCTGATATTTGCTATCTGTTAATAGCAGATTCTTTAACCAACAGTAAGAGCAGCATGGATCAAAGGGTACAAACAGATATTTAGAAGATTTTTTTTGATAGTTATAACCTCTCCTTTTAGCAAAACAAACAAAACAAAACAAAACAAAACAAAACAAAACAAAACAAAAAACCAGTGGAAGCTTCCCATCTAGGGTCTATGATATTCCAAGCCACAAGGCTTCAATTTGGTTCTCAGTACCCGGTATGACTTCCCTTCCATTGAGTGGGCCTCATATCCAATAGCAGAGCAGTTGCTTACCCTGTTGCCTGTCTGCCACTATTACACAATCTCTCCAGCCCTAGATCAGTGACTTTTTTTGTTTATTTTTATTTATTTATTTGAGAGCGACAGACACAGAGAGAAAGACAGATAAAGGGAGAGAGAGAGAATGGGCGCGCCAGGGCCTCCAGCCTCTGCAAACGAACTCCAGACGCGTGTGCCCCCTTGTGCATCTGGCTAACGTGGGACCTGGGGAACCGAGCCTCGAACCGGGGTCCTTAGTCTTCACAGGCAAGCGCTTAACCGCTAAGCCATCTCTCCAGCTCTGAATCATTGACTTTAATAAAAGGATGAAGCTGTTAAAGTGCTAGAGGAAAACATAGAGAAAACACTTCAAAATATATAGGAATAGGCAAAGAGTTTCTGAAAAGGACTTCAATAGCAAGAAGTCATCCCAATATCTGACAAATGGCATAGCATAAAAATTTAAAAACAGAACAACTTCTGCATGGCAAAAGAAACAGTCAGCAGAGAGAAGAGGTACCCTTGCAAATGGGGAGAAATCCATTAGACAGGGGATTAATATCTAGAATTATGAAGAACTCCAGAAATCAGAATATCAAGGAGATATCAGCACATTATGTTTGTAGCCACGAGACATGAGGAGCAACTCAAACTTCTGTCAAAAAAACAAAACCAGAACAGTATTTAGCCTTAAAAGAGAGGGAAATCCTCTCGTTTGCGGCACCGTGTGGCAGGACCTTGAAGACATTATGCTAAATGAAGTGAGCTGCTCACAGCAGGGCTACATGATTCTGCTTATATAACTAACATATATGAAATATTTAAACTCAGACTAGAAAAGAATAGAACGGTAATGTCCAGGGCCCAGGGGCATAAGGAAAGGGGGAATTTTAAATCAAAAGGTATTAAATTTCAGTTTATGTACAACAAAAAATAGCTTCCGGCTGTCTGCTGTGCAGCACTGTACCGGCAGGGTGCGCTGCAGCGACAACATACTGGGCACTAGCAAACGGGCCGAGCGCGTCGGGTGCTCTTGCAACAGTAAAATAAACAGACAATTTACAATGAAGAATTTATGAAGCATTCCTGCATCCGGAGATGCAACCGGAAGTAAGGAAAAAGGAGAAAGTAGCCTATGAGAATCCAGGGCACACTTTAAAAATTAATTAATTAATTAATTAATTAATTTATCTATGAGAGAGAGAGAGAGAGAGAGGGAGAGGCAGGTAGAGAGAATGGGTGTGCCAGGGCCTCTAGCTGCTGCAAACAAACTCCAGATGCATGTGCACATCTGGCTTATGTGGGTACTGGGGAATTGATCCTGGGTCCATAGGCTTCACAGGCAAACTCCTTAACCACTAAGCCATCTTCCCACCCCCTCAGGGCATGCTTTTTCAAGATGATGGGTCAGTTTCATAAATAAATGAAATTTTCTTTCCTTCTTTCTTTTCTTTTTTTTTTTTTTGGTGGTAGTGTCTCACTCTAGTCCAGACTGACCTAGAACTTACTCTGTAGTCCAGGCTGGCCTTTCACTCATGATGGTCTTCCTACTTCAACCTCCCAAGTGCTGAAATTAATAGTGTGAGTCTAATTAAACTTATGAAATTTTTATGAACTGCCTTCCTATGGTATTGAGGAGAGGTGAAGATCTTGGTTTCAGGAGGTGAGCCCAAACCAGACCTCAACATCAAGGCTCTATGAAGCGTTCACAAGAGCCTACAAGCCTTAAGACAGGAATAAGAGTGAGGAGCTCTGCATTCCCTCTTGGTGGCTCAGGAGTGCTTTCAATGAGTGGGCCATGAGCATGTTCTGGTGATGGTCCCAGCAAAGGTAGGAAGTGAGTTTGTGCTCTGTGTGACAAGTCAGTTGTCAGTAGTCATTTGGTTGTGCATGATGTCATTCACTGAGGAGTTGATCAGTAGCAGCTGGGCTGGCAGCAGGGTGTGCAGCAGCAGCTGGTCACACAGGTGGGCTTAAAGCAGCTGGTCCTGCGGCAGGTGGATCCAATGGCTGGTTGGTTGGCAGCAGGGTGGGCAGCAGCAACTTGGGGCACAGCAAGGCTGGCAGCAGGGTGGGCAGCAGCAGCTGGTCCCACAGCAGGGCTTCCAGCACGTGGTGTTGCAGCAGGTGGTCCTGCAGCAGGTGGGCTGGCAGCAAGGGGAGCAGCAGCAGTCGCTCATGGTGCCAGATGTGGAGGGTGGGTTCCTGGTCACAGGAGAGTTTTCCAGAATGTGATGGATGACTTCTTTCCATCTCTCTCAGGGTCTTCAGCCACTGCGAACTCCAAATGTATGCATCTGGCATATGTGGGCCCTGGGGAATCAAAACTGAGTCCTTTGGGTTTTCAGGCAATCACCTTAACCACTAAGCCATCTCTCCAGGCCCCACCTAGGCATTTTATACATTGGGCCATCAAAATTATCTATCTATCTATCTGGATATCTATCTATCTATCTATCTATGTATCTATCTATCTATATACGGAGAGAGAGAATGGATGCTCCAGGGCCTCTAGCCACTGCAAGCAAACTCCAGATGCATGTGCCACCTTGTGCATCTGGCTTTATGTGGTTACTGGGGAATTGAACCTGGGTACTTTGGCTTTGTAGGCAAGCACCTTTAACAACTATGCCATCTCTCCAGTCCTTCAAACATATTTTAAACCAATTTTTAGAAATATATTTTATTTATTTATTTATTTGAGATATATATATATATATATATATATATACATATACATATACATATACATATACATATACATATACATATACATATACATATACATATATTAGGAGCTCCAGCCACTGCAAAGTAACTCCAGATACATGTGCCTCCTTGTGCATCTGGCTTAGGTGGGTCCTGGAGAATTGTACCTGGACCTTTGGCTTTGCAGGCAAATGCCTTAACTGCTAAGCAACCTCTCTAGCCCCTAAAACATATTTTTAAATTTTAAAAAATATTTTTATTTATTTGTTGGATAGTGACAGACACAGAGAGAAAGTGGGAGAGAGAGAGAGAGAGAGAGAGAGAGAGAGAGAGAAAGAGAGAGAGAGAGAGAGATTGGGAGAGAATGGGCACATCAGGGCCTCCAGCCACTGCAAAAGAACTCCAGACGCATGAGCCCCTTTATGCATCTGTCTAACGTGGGTCCTGGGGAATCAAGCCTTGAACTGGGGTCCTTCGGCTTCATAGGCAAGCGCTTAACTGCTAAGCCAGCCTTAAATTTTTTTTTTTTGTGTGTGTGTGTGCATGCACACACACACACACGTGCATGGGTGCATCAGGACCTTTTGCAGCTGCAAAATAGATGCATGAGCCACTTTTGGCAAACATGTAGCCAAAATTATTGAGCTGCCTTACATATTTGGATCAAAGACAATAAAGACCAGTTTTCGAAACTTAGTATTGAATTACAAACAAACATAAATGAATGAGTCTTTGGCTCTCAAATAAGATGATCAGAGAGGAAAGTTCTTGGCGGATATGTGCCAGTTAAACTTTCTGAAGAGAACGTGGCAGAGTGTGCTTGCTAGACACATCAAGGAAGTTGGATACCAGTATATCACTAGAACGTGAGAGCTCAGATACCTCTGGAAGAAAGAAAGACTACTCTGAGACTTACATTTAGACTTTCAAGATTACAGAAGTTGCTCTGAGTTGCTTAAAAATATAATTAAGTTTGTATGATGGGTAGTGGAGTGGCTTGAATGTAAAATGTCCTCCAAGGCCTTGTTTATTTGTGACTAAGCCTCAACGTAACCCAGTGGTAGAGCCTTTGGGGAGTGGAGCGTGGCTGGAGGAGGTGAATCTCTGTGGGCGGGTCTTGGGATTTCGTAGGCCAGCCTTGCTTGCCAGTGGAAACTAGCTCAGCTCCCCATTGTGCCCTTTCTCCTGTTGCTGACGTGTGGTGATGTGTGCCAGCCTCCTGGTCCTGCTGCTTGTTTCCCAGCATGCCAGAACCTCTCCTTGAAGCTGGTAGCCGAGTGAAAACCCTTCCTTCCACAAGTTGGTTCTAGTCTAGGTGTTTTGTCTTAACAACAGAAAGGTAGTGGTAACAGGTGGTGTTGTAACTTGCTGTAAAATGCTATGTGAGGAAGGAGCCAACAAAAGTGTTGCCTACTTTTTGAGCCCAAGTGGGTCCTTTCTCCTTTTAGAAGTGGTAGAATTGATGACAAGACCCAGGTCCCACTGAGCCAAGAATGAAGGCTTATTTATTTACCTTTCTCAGCCAGGGAATAAAGAGAAGTAGGAAGAAGCGACTGGCAAATCAAGCACCTACTTCAAAAAGAGATGAGGAGAGGCAGAGGAGGCCGGGAGTCGGATAATGAGTAGGCGTGTTATTCACCAAGCCGTGGGAAGGACTGAGTCCTCCCTGGCGGTGCTGGTTCCTCTCCTTTAATCTTCATATGAGCTTCTCTTGAGTCTGGTTTGGAAGGAGGCTGAGCAAGATGTTATGGCCGGGCAGGAATTTTACTGGGCTAATATATTACGATGAGATGCTAATGAGTCCAGGGGTAAATAGCAGGTCATCATGGCGTCCTTAAAAGGTTAATAAAAATTAAAAAAAAAAAGATGAAATTTGTTTTGTTTGGTTCATTTCTACATCCTGTTTCTCTGGAGCAGCCAAGATCCTGGATGTCTTCATGGCTGACTAAGGAGGTATCACATCTGAAACAACTCTGGTTACTAAACACAATTATTTCTCAGGGTATAGAGGGGGTGTTTGCCTGGTAAGTTCACACTAAGAAATGTTAGCACAAAGGTTATGTGCTCAGATACTCTAGGACAAGAAATCAAGAGAATTTAGATTAACAGGACTTAAAAGTAACATAATGAGAAGCAGAAGAAATTTGTGTGAAAGCAGCTGAAAGAAGCCAGGCATGGTGGCGCACAGCTTTAATCCCAGGCAGAGGTAGGAGGAGCGCCATGAGTTCGAGGCCAGGCTGAGACTACAGAGTGAGTTCCAGGTCAGTCTAGGCTAGAGCGAGACCATACCTTGAAAAACAAAACAACAGCTAAACAAAACAAACAACAAAAGCAGCTGAAAGAGGAGGAATCTTCATAATTAGCAGAGTGAACATTTTTCTTGCTGAGTTTGTGGAAATGAGAGATATAGGGTGGGTAATTTATTTAAAACCTTATGGTGGTTTCATATATTTAGGAAGACATTCAACGTGACCAGGAGGCCAAATGTAGCATGAAAGAGAATCTGGAGAACATGGAGTGTAATGTGATTCTAAAGATGCATGTGGCTATGACACTTGTCACAAAAATGTTTTCCTAAATTTATTTAGAGGAAGAGGTGAAGACCATAGTCTAGAATTTAAGCTGGAGCCAGACTTCCACATCAAGTGAAGCTGGCACAGGGTGGAGAGGAGAGTAAGAATGAAGTGTTCTGTACTCCGCCAAGGCAATCCACGTGTTTAGATAAAAATAGTTGATTTCATAGGCTTTCTCGTCATAGCCTGACGGTTTTCAGCACATGTAAGAAGTGATTTGTAGGCTGGAGAGATGGCTTAGCAGTTAAGCACTTGCCTGTGAAGCCTAAGGACTGTGGTTCGAGGCTCGGTTCCCCAGGTCCCACGTTAGCCAGATGCACAAGGGGGCACACGCCTCTGGAGTTCATTTGCAATGGCTGGAGGCCCTGGCGCGCCCATTCTCTCTCTCTCTCTCTCTGCCTCTTTCTCTCTCTGTCTGTTGCTCTCAAATAAATAAATAAAAGTTAAAAAAAAAAAGAAGTGACTTGCGCTCAGCAGATGTTGTTCACTGGGGAGTTAGCTGGTCAGCAGGAGCTGGGCTGGCCGCAGGGTATAGTGCAGCAGCAGCTGGGCACACAGGTGGGTTTACAGCAGGTGGTCCTGCAGCAGGTGGTCTCGCAGCAAGTAGGCTGGCAGCAGAGTTGGTAGCAACAGGGCTGGCAGCAGGATGTGGTGCAGTTACCTGAGGGGCAGCAAGGCTGGCAACAGCTGGCTTCACAGCCGTTGGGCCGACAGCAGGGTGGGCAGCAGTGGGTCTCACAAACTGGTTTCCAGCAGGTGGTCTCACAGCAAGTGGTCTGGCAGCAAGGCGTGTAGCGATGACGGGTGACACAGCGGGCTTCCAGCAGGGCGTCCTGCAGCAGGTCGGCTGGCAGTGAGGAGAGCAGCAGAAGTCAGCCGTGGTGTCAGACAGCGAGCTGCTTGTTCACAGGTGAGTTTTCCACAATATGATAAGCCTTTCCACTCGGGGCCCTTTATACACCAGGCCACTAAAGCTCAGACCAATCAGAAAGGCCATTTCTTTTTGTTTGCATCATTTTCTATATTCAATTTGTGTTTATCAAGGAAGAAGTTGTTTCCTCATGTGATGAATCTTTTTTTTTTATTAAAAATTTTTTTGTTTATTTTTATTTATTTACTTATTTGAGAGCGACAGACAGAGAAAGAGGCAGATAGAGAGAGAGAGAGAATGGGCACACCAGGGCCTTCAGCCACTGCAAACAAACTCCAGAACATGCTCCCCTTGTGCATCTGGCTAACATGGGTCCTGGGGAATCGAGCCTCAAACCAGGGTCCTTAGGCTTCATAGGCAAGTGCTTAACTGCTAAGCCATCTCTCCAGCCCATCATGTGATGAATCTTTGATAAATGTGCAATCTGCTTGTTATTTGGGAGTAACCCACAGGAAACCTTTTTTTTTTCTCCAGACAAAAGGGGTGGGATGGCACCATCAGATTTGTGGCAGATCTGAGCACCATCCAGCCATGTGTTTGCTCTTGCTGGCTGGAAGGGCAAGGGGCGTTTTCATCTATATCTCTCTTTCTTTGTACATAGATTAGAAAATAATCTCAGATAGCTGAGGAGATGGCTCATCGCTTACAAGGTGCTTGATGGCAAAGCCTATTGGCCCAGGTTTGATTCCCCAGTACTCATGTGAAGCCAGGAGCACAAAGTGGTGTGTGTGTCTGGAGGCCTGGATGTGACCCCTCACACCCCATGCTTTCTCAAATAAATAAAATCTTTTTCGAAAAGAAAGGCACCACGGAGAGTGACATGATAGTGTCATGTTCACATGGATGACCTGAGTGTCTAGTTCCTGGTGTGTTTCTCCTTCAAAACCTGAGTCCAGACCAGCCAGGGCTCTGTCTGTGTACCAGCTCCACCCCCTGCACCCAAGGTGTCAAATGCTCTTGAGAAGTTTATGTTTGGTGCAATGCCTCTCATAACAGGGCAGAACCAGAGCAGGTGGGTAGAAGCAGAAGCAATAGATTAGGAGCAGGAAGGTGTCAGAGGATATGTGTGTGGTCCCACAGGTCCTGATTGCTCCACCACTGAGGGGCTCCCCAGGGAAGCACGTTGTCCATCGGCTATGCAACTGCTGTGAGTCTAGACCGGCTGCTGTGCGCAAGCAGCTCCAGGGAACACCCTGTCTTTCATTCTTTGCTTTCTGTCTACCGTTCTTTTTTTTTTTTTTAAAGATGTCACTTATTAATTTCCAGTGAAAGAGAATAACACAAAGTGAACACATCCATATTAATATTATGGGGGGTGGAGTCAGAAAGAGAAATTAACCCTGTGCCTTACAAATCACAGCAATCAGTTATCCCAAAGGGAGCTTATCACTGCCTACACTGGGTACTGTTTTAATGTTTTAACTAATTAACTTATTTGTGAGAGCCATAAAGAGAAAGAGAGAGAGAGAGAGAAGGAAGGAGAGAGAGAAGGAGAGCATGGGTGCACCAGGACCTGTAGCCATTGCAAATCAACTCTAGACTCACGCTCCACCTTGTGTGTCTGGCTTTATGTGGGTACTGGGCATCTAGGAATCTATGATTCCATAGCCAAGACATTGTGAACATTACCATGATAAACATGGACATGCACCTCTTCATGGCATGCTGACTTTGACTCGTTGGGGTATATACTAAAGAGTGGCCTAGTTGGAACAAATAGGAGTTCTCATTTAAGTTTTCTGATAAACCTCCAAACTAATTTCCATAGAGGCTGTGATTCCCATTGACAGCATCTTAGAAGGTTCCTTCTTCCTTATATCACATGCATCACTGCTAGCATTTGTCATTGTTTAATTTTCTTAAGGATGACCATTCTGACTGTAGTGAGATGGAATTTCAGTGTAGTTTTGATTTGCATTTTCCTGATGGCTAAGGATTCTCTCTCTCTCTCTCTGTTTCTTTCTCTCTCTGTCTGTCTGTCGCTATCAAATAAATAAATAAAATAAATAAAAAATAAAAAAGGAAAGTTGTCACCTATACCTATATTTTCAAGAGTTTACCTTTAATAGTTTTAAAGTTCCAGGTCTTTCTTTGATCCATTTTAAGTTGGTTTTAAAAAATTTTTATTTATTTATTTGAGAACGAGAGAGAGAAAGAAGAGGCAGACAGACAGAAAGGCGGGGAGAGAGAATGGGCATGCCAGGGCTTCCAACCACTGCAGATGAACTCCAGACACATGCGCCACCTTGTGCATTTGGCTTATGTGGGTTCTGGGGAATTGGACCTGGGGCCTTAGGCTTTACAGGCAAATACCCTAACTGCTCAGCTATCTCTCCAGCCCAATTTTTAATTGATTTTTACACAATTTGAAAGAGAGGGGTCTAGTTTCAATGTTTTATATGTGGATATGTAGTTTCCCAGTAGCATCTGTTTTCTCCAGCATGCGTTATTGGCATTTAAGCATTAGATGACTCTAGAATGAGTTCATTTACAGTCTTCTTTCAGTGCCATTGTCATGCTGCATTTGCTACTATCACTTGTTTTATTTATGTATGCAAATATTAATATTTTTAGAGAGATGGAATGGTCATGCCAAGGCCTCTTGCCACAGCAAATGAGCTCCAGATGCATGTGGCGCTTGTGGATCTGGCTTTATGTGGGTACCGGGAATCAAACCTGGGCCATCAGGTAATGCAAGCAAGTGGATACGCACCGTGGCTGGCAGCAGGGTGGGCAGCAGCAGCTTGGGGTGCAGCAAGGCTGGCAGCATGGTGTAGTGCAGCAGGTGGTGGTCACACAGGTTGGTTTACAGCAAGTGGTCTTACAGCTTGTGGCCTCACAGCAAGTTGGTTGGCAGCAGGGTGTGATGCAACAAGTTGGGGGACAGCAAGACTGTCAGAAGCTGGGTTGGCAGCAGGGTGGGCAGCAGCAGCTGGTCCCACAGCAGGGCTTCCAGCACGTGGTGTTGCAGCAGGTGGTCCTGCAGCAGGTGGGCTGGCAGCAAGGGGAGCAGCAGCAGTCGCTCATGGTGCCAGATGGGGAGGGTGGGTTCCTGCTCACAGGAGAGTTTTCCAGAATGTGACGGATGACTTCTTTGCATCTGGGCCTTTTATACAGCAGTCCTCAAGGGTTGGACCAATCAGTAGGACGTTTCCTTGATGTGGTTTATAGTGTTTTGCATATTCAATTTGTGCCAGACTAAGTCATAACATAACTTTTTAAAATAAGTGCAAGGACACCTTCCATGAATTGTGCATTAGCTCAGATCATCACCTTGTCATGGGGTTTCTCAGCTGGCCCATGAGGGCCAGAGTCGTTGTTCTCTTACTGTTTTCTTCCTTGGTCTGGGTTTAGATTAGGAAGTTTCTCTGCATCGAGGAATGGCAGTGCTATGTTCACAGTGATGCCCTGTCTGGCTTTCCAACCCTTTACCCAAAATTCTGACCCCACATTACTCCACCCATCTCTGTTCCCCACCCTCCACTTGCGCATGTTAAGGGCATCTGGGGTAAGGCTCTCTGGACTAGCGTGCTTCATTGCAGAGGAGGCTCATGCAGGTGTGTGGAGGCAGAGATGCAAGTAGACTCGTAAGGAGTTATGAAGTGTGAGCAGCCATTGGTGGTGATCTCCCATTTACCAATGGGACCACCAGGTGAATCACATGCTCTTTGTCATATAGTGGCTGCTATTCAGGCAAGCCATGGAGACAGGTAAGTCTTCTGATCATCAGCAAATTCAGTTGTTTTAGCTCAGCCTTCTTCTCCTGACTTTCTATTATTTTTTTTCTGCTTGCCTGCCTGTCCTTTCAATCTCGTACTCTATTGTTTTCTTTATTGTCTTTCTCAGTTTTATTCCTTAATTTTTTTTTTGTATTCAATGATGGATTTAAGATTAGTTAACCATGATAAATAATGTATCTATAAGAGCTAGTTTATTAAAAAAATTTAAATACTATGCATTTACTAGGGACATCTGTCCCAGAATGAGAGACTATCACACTGAACATATCAATGCCATTATTAATATGATGAGAAATAAAATTTTATCTGTTTTCTACAAATTGTGTACTTTCACTCATTCTGAAGGGGATCTGGTCCCTGTGAATCATGGTGCCTTTTTTTAACCAACTATGCATTTCTGGCTTCTTTGCATCTTTGGAAGTTTGAACAAGAATTAGCATCTCTGCTTAGATTATGCAAATTCATCACTATAATAACCTCTTCTTGGCTCTTCCTCATGCCTGGAAATCTTCCATTGAGAGGTTTTGCTGCAAATTATTTGTTGATTTTACTCTATTAAAAAAACAGGTTTGGAGCTGGAGAGATGGCTTAGCGGTTAAGCGCTTGCCTGTGAAGCCTAAGGACCCTGGTTTGAGGCTCAGTTCCTCAGGACCCACGTTATCCAGATGCACAAGGGGGCGCATGCATCTGGAATTTGTCTGCAGTGGCTGGAAGTCCTGGCATGCCCATTCTCTCTCTCTCTGCCTCTTTCTCTGTCGCTTTCAAATAAATAAATAAAAATAAATCAAAAAAAATTAAAAAAAATAAACAGGTTTGGGCTAGAGAGATGGCTCAGCACTTAAGGCACTTGCTTGCAAAGCCTGACGACCCATGCTTGACTCCCCAGTAGCCGTGTTAATTCAGATGCACAAAGTGGCACATGCTTGCATCACCTTGTGCATCTGGCTTGATGTGGGTACTGGGGAACCGAACCCAGGTTGTTAGGCTTTGTAGGCAAGCACTTTAACCAATAAGCCATCTCTCCAGCCTGATTTCTATGTTTTTGTAGAAGTCTAACCATTCTACATTTTATTTTTGTTGTTTCATTTTTTATGCTACTGTATGTGTTATAATTTAAAAGTTTATGTTTACTGCTTTTGAAATATAGAAAAAAGATTCATTTTTGTTACTGCAATTAATTATATGAAATAGCGCATATTTGTGATATTTTAATACTCGTGTAAGTCATACTTTGGTTATACAATCCTCAATGCCCTCTATTATTCCTCTCTATCCTTCCCTTGAGCCCCTTCTTCTTTGGGAGTAGTCTGCTTATACTTTTTATCTCCCCTCTCCTGTCCAGATCTTAATATAAGAGAAAACAGCTGATGTTCTGGGGATATAGTAGAGTATTTCAGTGGTAGAACAGTCAATAGCATGTGCAAAGTCCTGGATTTAATTCCCCATTGCAAAGCAGGAAGGGAGGCAGGGGGAGAGACAGAGAAAAAGGAGACTTTTTTTTGTGAGTCTGACCTCCTTAATATGAAGATCTCCATGGGTTCCATTTCCATCTATTTTCCTGGAAGTGACTTAATTATTTTCATCTCTGTGCCTGAATAATACTCCATTATTTATCTATACACCACATTATATTTATCTAGTCATATGTTATAGGCTCCTAGACATGTTCTAGAAATCAGTTAATGTGAATAATGCCATGAGAAACACGGTAGTACACATAAATCTTTACAGTATGCTCACTGATACTTTTGGTATGTAATGAGGAGTGGTATAGTTGGATCACGTGGTAGTTTTATTTTTTTTTAAGGGAACTTCCAAACTGATTTCCACAGGGCTATACTAATTTGCATTCCCATCAACAACGTATGAAGATTCCTTCCTGCCATGTCCTCGGCATATGTTGTTGATTGTTTCCTTGGTACCAGCCTTTCTGACTGGGCTGAGAAGGAATTTCAATGTGGCTTTGATTTGCATTTCCCTGATGGTTAAATGATTATACATTTTCCATGGATTTATTGGCCCTTTGTACCTCTTTTTTAAAATTCATTCAGATCATTGGCCTATACATGGGTTGGATTACCTTTTTCATTGTAAACTTTTTTCAGTTGTTTTCATATTTTGGGTATTAATCCTCTGTTGGATGAATAGCTGGGAGAGTTTTTCTCCCATATTGCAGGTAGGTTCTTTACACTCATCATTGTTTCCTTATCTGCACAGAAGCAATTTAATTCCATGCAGCTCCATTAGCCATTTCTTGTTATTATTTCTTGAGCAATAGAAGCCCTATTCTGACTGCTAATGCCCCATGTCTTGGAGTTTTTCTTTTTGTTTGTTTGTATTTTCCTCTGGGTTTTTCCAGGCGTAGAGTCTTACCTCGAAACCTTTGCTCCATTCTGAGTGGACTTCTGTGTGATGTGAGAGATAGGCATCAAGTTCCAGTCTTCCACTGTGGATATCAAGACCCACAAGCAGACGGCACGTAAGAGCTCTGGTAACTCTTTGAAAAACACTTAACAGAAGTTGAAACTCTTGGTGGTATATTTAGAACTTAAAATGAATACCATTATTCCTTAATTTATCTAAAAGATGGGATTAAAGTTAGGTGACATACAATATTATGAATGATACTAAGACATTAGAAAGACCCGATTGAAATTTTACAAGCCCAAATCAGAAAATATCATACTGTGCTTTCTATGTTCAGGTGCCAGAGGAAAGACAACCAAGAGAAACCATAATGTGAGTGGAAAGGGGGAAAAACAGGAAGAAATATAAATAGCAGAAACACGTGAAAGAAAGGAAACATAGCTTTTAATTTGAATTGGCTGTCTGAGGAGATTGTGAAAAGGATTATGTATTGCTCAATGGGTGGTCAGGTGTTCCACTACAGAATTTCAGGACCACAAAGGGAACTGTTGGGATTTTTGGCAGTGCCTAGCTTAGCATGGCACAAGGCGTGGACACTGTTCCTTGATGTTTCACTTCTGTGAGCCACCCCATGCCTTATGATCTGTTTGATGAAGATGATACCAGCACTGTAGTGCTATTCCAGCATTGGAATGATTAAAATATTGTAGCACTTGTGCCTGGATACTCTAAGAAGGCAACAAGATAATTGTGTTTGTTAAGTTGTGGAGAAATTGAAGACATCAAGAGTATGGTGGGAATGTGAGATACTGTAACAAGTAATGAAAAATATTATGGAAGTTCCTCAGAAAGTTAAAAACAGGGCTGGAGAGATAGCTTTATAGTTAAGGCACTTGCCTGAAAAGCCTGAGGACCCAGGTTCAATTCCCCAGAATCCATGTAAGCAAGATGTACATGGTGGCACATGCATCTAGAATTCGTTTGCAGTGGCTGGAGGCCCTGATGCATCCATTCTCTCACTATCTCTCAAACAAATAAATAATAAAAATATTAGAAAAACAGTATTACTACATTATCCGGCAAGCCCACTTTGAGGTATATGTATAAAAGAGCTGAAATCAAAGTTCTCTTCCTCCTCTTTTTCTTTTAGTTCTTCTCCCTTCTACAGGATCTCATGTAGCCTCAGACCTCCTTGAAAACTCAGGTAGTTCTTTAAAACTACAGAGAGCTGAGATCAGGCATTGAACAACTCAACGGGTTTTAGGTAGTGATAGTGGCGAATCTTGGGGTTTCATGTATACTAGACAAGCATTCAATCAATTTGAGCTACATCCTCAGCCCCTGAAAATGGAGTCATGAAGAGATGTTAGCGCTCCTAAGCTCATGGTAGCAGCAAAGACGCCAAGATGTAGAAGAAATCCCTACGTCCAGCAACAAAGCCATGGATAAATATGTGACACACATAGAAAATAGGCCCAGTCAGCCTTAAGTAGGAAGGAAGCTGAATCATCCACGATGGCATGGGTGAAGGTGCACACACAGTCCTGTGAGAAATGTCAGTGGTGGCAGAGTGGACCCTGCCCGGTCATGTACAGGTGCGGGAAGGAGGATGAGCAGCCGCTGGGTTTGCAGCCAGGGGAGCAGCAGGAGCCAGTCACGGTGTCTGACGTCTGCTGTCTTCTTTCGTTCATTGATCGGTTTTCCAAAATACTGCGTTTTCCTGAGAAATAGGGACCTCACTGAAGAAACCCTGGGGGTGGGGGAGGGACAGAACACAGCACATATTCTTGTTGGCCCCCCAGTTTTTTGTAAAGTCAAGATCTGTGAGGAATTCATTGCGCCAGGTTGGGCCCCCGCAGAGAAGCAGGAGGAAGCGCCTGGAGGTCAGCTGGGAACAGGCTCCATCAGCTGCAGCATGCAAGCTTCTCCTTGCCTTGCCTGAGCCACCAACAGCCTTGGAAAGTTCTGGGAAGAGATTCTCCTCATTTCCACACCAGCCTTGCAAAAATCAAAAAAATCTGAAGAAGACAGCAGTGGAAACCAGCCCAGTAGCTCCAAGTTTTTTTTTTTTTTTTCTTTTTCCAAACAGCACTCTGCAGCCCACCTTCTCTCATAGGCAGAAACCAAGGACCCTGTCCCATTTGGCTCTGCCCTATGCAGCATCCAGATCAGTTGGCCCAAACTTTTAAAAATTTATTTATTTATGACAGAGACATAGATAGATAGACAGAGAGATAGATAGATAGATGAAAGAGAGAGAGAGAGAGAGAGAGAGAGGACTCAGGGCCTCCCGCCATTGCAAATGAATTTCAACTTTCATGTGCCAGTTTATGCATCTGGCTTTACGTGGGTACTGGGAGATCAAACCTGAGCCATCAGACTTTGCAAGCAAGTACTTTTTTTTTTTTTTTTTTTTTACCACTGAGCCATTTCTCCAGCCTTAACCCAAACTTCTGATGGACCAAACCAGTTGAGTTAAGCTCATGGTACACTAAGGAGGGGACCAGCTTCACACATCAGTATAGGTAAGATAGAAACTCACTCCAAAAGCCTTGCTAGTTACCCACAAGCAATGATTGAAGCCAAAGGGACCATTGTTGTTAATTTGATACTAGCATATTTGCATAACAGGCATGTCCACCAGTTTGGGTCGTTCCTGTTGTTATTGTACTTTACTATTAAAGCTCAGTTATGCCTGAAGAACAACTTCCATGGATGTTCCATAAAATAATCTAGAGACCACACCTGTCACCTTGAGCTTCTGGTCTGAAAGTACAACTTTAGACCTACATATCTAAGACTATAGCTGATAAAACAAAAAGATAATCCAAGCAATGAAATAACCCAGGATGTGAAAATCCTAGTGCAGAATTATCAAAAATACAAAAATATCAAGGCAACATAAGCCCTCCAAAAATTTATGAATCCTACAGTAATGATCACTAGTCTGACAATTAGACAAAATGACAAAGAATTCAAAGAAAAGAATATAAATAAGCTCAAAAAAATCAAATAGCTAAGGCATGAAAAGATTAGAAATCCAGAGAGCACTACAAAATCAACAAGGAGGACAGGACATGCTTTTCTATAACTTTGAATATTAATGGCCTCAATTCCTCAATCAAAAGACACAGACTAGCAGAATTGACCAAAAGGCAGGATCCTTCTGTTGTTGCCTTCAGAATAACATGACTCCCAATCTGGAAATTTTGTCTTTGGGACTAAAACTTTGGAAAAATTTCTAGGGCTTTTTCTCATTGTAGGTTACACTATTTTCTATATTAGTTTTTTTTTTTTTTGGTCAAGGAAGTTGGTTTCTTAAATGTTATGAATCTTATGAAACTAAGTGCTCATTCTTTTTTTTTTTTTTAAGGGAGGAAGGGCTTATTTCAGTGCACAGATTCAAGTTACAGTCTTTCATGGCATGGAAGGCAGGGCAGCAAAAGGCTTTCAGCAAGCACCATGAGGAAGCAGAGAGTTTTTAATTGGGAGTGGTTCATGGAAAATTTCTATAAGGTACAGGAAATGGGTCACTTCAGCAGCATCCCTCCTGCGCTGACTATCCTGTAGTCATGCAGGGGCTCTTGCTGCCTGTGAGGGTCAGTGCATTTGCTCCTCTGAAACGTTACTCTTCACCTGTGATTAGATTAGGAAGTGTCTTTGGGGAGGGGATGGTACTGTGATATTCATAATACTAATACATGCTGGACTCATGTCCAGCTACCCTGCAGCCAGTTCAACACTGGTCTGTGTCCTCAGTGCATGAAAGCATTTGAAAGGAGGATTTCCATGAGCAGGTATAATCAGAGCCCATTAGCAGAAATGAAATCTGACTGGTAGAAGTAAAAATGCTTCACCTAGGGGTGATCATTGACCCTAGATTCCTGAGGTCTGAGGGACTGAATGGGATGAGATGTGAGACTTTCTGCAATAGAACTTAACAAAATTATGTATTTATTTATATGAGCACCAGAAAGTGGGGGGAGAAGGAGAATAGCTGTGCCACAGCCTCTAGTCACTGTAAACAAACTCCAGATGCATGCGTCACTATGTGCATCTGGCTTACATAGATACTTGGGAATTGAACCTGGGTCCTTAGGCTTCATAGGTAAGTTACCTTAACCACTAAGCCATTTCTCCAGCTCTGCAATAGAACTTTTAATGAATCATGACTACCATAGGCTCCTGTGTTTGAGTACTTGCTCCCTCACTTATGGTAATTTTGGAAGGATGTGGAGCGCTTGGGAGGTGGAGCCTTGCTGGAGAGGGTGTGTCATTGGTGGCAGGCTTGGGACTTTTTATGACCCACTCCCTCTCTTAGCCTGTGTTGGTTAGCTAGGAACTTTTCCTTGCTCTTCCATATTTTTAGGTAAGACTACATTTTATACTATTGACATGAGATTTCATGATACATGGAATCATTCTAACAACATGGGAAATGTGAAATTATGAACTATTGTATGTCTATTTTTCAAATTACTTTGTGCTAAATTTGGTACTATTGTCAGAAAAATGAAAAAAAAATACAAGGTGGCAACAAGAATACAGAAAAATTAAGATGTTTACATATTGATGAGAATGGAAAACAGCATGAAGGTTGCTCAAAAAGATAAGCAGGAATATACTGTGATCTGGTCTTCACACCACATCTTTGCCTCCCCAAATGCAGGTGTGAACTACTGCACCCAACATTTATCATGGGTGCGATGGATCAAACTCAGGTCCTCATGCTTGCATGACAGGCAGTTTACCATCTGAGACATCTCCCTAGACCCTCAATAGATTTTTAAATGCATAATATAATGTCATAGCACACAGAGGAGACACAGTGTTTTATGGAAAATCCATGGAAATTGTTCTTCAGGCATAAATGAACTTTAATAACCAGTGATCTCCAATTCCCTTTTTCCTCCTGCCTCAGCCTCTGGAAACCATCCTTGCATTCTTTCCTTTTCTGACTCCTACTTCCAATCTCATTTGCATAGACTCAATCACATAGCAGTGTTCCTTCTGTCATGTTTCTTTATTCATTTTTGATAGACATTGAGGCTTCTTTCACATTTGGCTATTGCTTAAAAGGGCTGACATGAACAATAGAGCACAAGCATCTCTTCAAGAGTCTGGTTTTAACCACTGCAAGGACAGGAAGAGCCCTGGGACTCAGTGGCAAGCCAGCCTAGCTGAATTGGCGAGCACCAGGTTCAATGAGAGGCCTTGTCTCAGAACGTGAGGATAAGAGTGATTAAAGAAGATACTCAGTGTCGACACCTGGCCTCCACATGCTCACACACATGTGCATGCACACCTGCACATATACATGTGTACACACACACATATGAACATGTGAACACACAAATTTATTGAGCATGTAGATCTCTTACCAAAGTCTAATAAAGACAGACAACATGAATTGAATAATGGCACAGAATTTAAGCATTCATTAAGGCTGCCTTCTTCTAGGGACACAACTCAAAAGTAAGCAAAAAGGAGAAAACTGCATAAAGAATCCAGAAAACACTGCAGAGGAAAATATGGCCATAGATGTGACGAGTGCATTGCATTAACCTATGGAGATTTTAATGAAAGCATTTTCCTAGTTTTCAGAGGGAGAGGGAAAGATCCAGACACAGAATTTGAGCCAAGGCAGCCCTCCACATCAGCTTCTGATGAAACAAACCCACAGGTCCCAGCAAAGAGGAAAGAGAGAGAGAGAGAGAAAGAGAGAGAGAGAGAGAGAGAGAGAGAGAGAGAGAGAGAGAGAGAGAGAGGAGTCCCATCTTCCTCCAAAGTGATGCATGGGCTTCCACATAGTCTAGATGAGGAGGTGATGGTCTTCAGTAAAGTGAAGATGTGAATTTGTGTCAACATGGCAAGTCAGCTATGACAGATTTATGACAATATAGACATTGGTCCTTTGGAGAGTGGTCAGTAGCAGCAGGGCTGGCAGCAGGTGGGCACACAGAACCGGGGTGTGCAACAGCAGGCGATCACACAGGTGGGTTTCCAGCTGGTGGTCTTACGGCATGTGGTTTCCGAGCAAGTTGATAGGCAGCGCAGCTGGCAGCAGGGAGTGCAGCGGCTGGTCCCACAGGTTGGTCTACAGCAGCTGGTCTCACAGCAAGTGGGTTGGCAGCAGGGTACGCTGCACCAACTCGGGGGATAGCAAGGCTGGCAGCAGCTAGGCTGGCAGCAGGGTGGGCAGCAGCAGCTGGTCCCACAGCAGGGCTTCCAGCACGTGGTGTTGCAGCAGGTGGTCCTGCAGCAGGTGGGCTGGCAGCAAGGGGAGCAGCAGCAGTCGCTCATGGTGCCGGATGTGGAGGGTGGGTTCCTGGTCACAGGAGAGTTTTCCAGAATGTGACGAATGACTTCTTTGCATCTGGGCCTTTTATACCTCAGGCCTCCAAGGTTTTGACCAATCACCAGTATCTTTCCTTGATATTGTTTACCTCATTTCCATATTAAATTTCTGTTTATCAAGGAAGATACGTTCTTCAGTGATATTTATAACTTGAAAGTGTTTAACCGGAGTCTTATGTCAGCATAACTCATAAGAACTTTTTCAAATACATGCAAACGATTTTCTTGTGGAGCCTTAATACCATATTGTACTGTGGCACTTCACCTGACCTATTAAGTCAGAGCTGTTCCCTTTCCATTTTGATCCCTTCTTTGTGTTTAGATTAGGAAGTGTGCTTGCACGTGGGCGTGAAGATACTAGGTTCACAGTGATGACCATACCGTCTGTCTCTCCTTTTACACAAAATTCTAGCTCCAGACCAGTCAGACATCTATCTCTGTATCAGACACTTCTCCTGTGTGTCTTACAGGCACTTAGGAGAAAGATCTGAGATGTCACATGTTCCATTGCACAGGAGGCCAGAGCAGGGAGGTAGTCTCAGATCTAATAATTAGACCAGTACGAAGGTGTCATATGTCACAAATTAGCTAGGTGGGTATGGAAAATTCTTAGTCTCAGATTGTTCTAAAATTATATGAATAAATTGTAGAAAAATGCTGGAGAAAAGAAGGTATCACGTCATGTTGATGGTGACAAACACAGTGATCAAATCAAAACCTATCAAAACAGAAATCCAGAGGCTACAGAGCACTCAGCACTAAATCAGACTGCCAACAGGCCAGCTATGGCTCAGGGGACACTGCAGAAGAGAGGGCGGAAATATTGTAGGAGTCATACGGTGGGTAGGAATACCCCGAGGCATGGTCCCCTGCTATCCCACAGGGACTGACTGAGGTCTTCATGACCCTTGAGTACAAACCATAACCCCACTGAGGAGTAATTCCAGGGTAACAGGACCTGGGGTGAGAGGGTACAAGAGAATAATCTGTTATAATTAATATAAAATAAAAATAAATTTTAAAAAGGTGCATGTGTGTGTCCATTAGTCCTGATTTCTCTTCTCCCAATATGTTCAGCATGATGATCACAGTTTTTTGCCATATATTTTCTAATACTCAGCCAAACGAGAGTGAGGAGGTGAGCCTGTTAGTGACTAGCAAATTCTGAGATTCTAGTTCAGTGTACTTTCCCTGTGTTTTATGTTCTTCTTCTGTTTATCTATATCTCCTTCTCCATTGTTTTCTTTATTATCTTTCTGTTTCTTCTGAATTTTCTCTGTATTCAATGATGAATTTAAGATTAGTTGTGATGACAACTGAGGTGTCTGTAAGTGCTAATACATGAAAAAGATGTAAATGTGTGCCATGCAGTTAAAAGGGACATATGTTGCAGATTAAGAGCGTATCACCGAGTGGACATACTAATGGCAGTATTTGTAGATTGAGAAATAAATTTTTGTCTGCTTTCTAGAGATCATATCCCCTCACTCATTCTGAAGAGAATCTGGTCACTTGATCCATGTCCCTTTTTTCAACTAGTTATGCATTTCTGGCTTCCTTGCATCTTTGGAAGTCAGAAAAGGAATTGGCATCCCTGCTCCAGATCAGGATGTGAAGTTTATCACTGTAATTATCTCATTCTCATGCCCGGGAATTTTCCATTGTAAGACTTTGATACAATTTATTTGTTGATTTTATTATAGAAAAATGTGTTTTGCAGCTTGGCACAATTAAAATTCATTCTAAAAAAAGGTTTTCTCTTCTTTCTTTCTTTTTTAATTTTTGAGTGAGAGACAGAAAGAGGCAGATAGAAAGAGAGTGAGTATTGGCACACCAGGCCCTCCTGCCATTGCAAATAAGCTCCAGACACACGTGCTGCTTTATGCGCCTAGCTTTATGTGGGTACTTGGAAATCGAATCCAGGCTCTTCAGTTTTGCAAGCAAGCACTTTTAACCACTGAGCTATCTCTCTTTTCATGGGTTCTGGAGATTTGAACTTAGTTTCAGGCACCCTCAGGCGCTCATGCTTACATGTGCTTTACCTCTGAGACATCCCGCCTGCCCTACTTTTTTTGTTTGTTGTGAACTTTTTTGAGTTCTTGATATATTTTTGGCATTAATCCTCCTCTACATAAATAGCTCTGAAAAATTCTCTCCCATTCTGCAGGCCATCTCTTTACTTTCTTCTCTGTTCCTTATCTACATAGAAGCCACCAGATCTGACGCAGTTCCATTAGTCATTTCTCGCTGTTGCTTCTTATCAATACAAGCGCTATTCAAATGCCTTGAAGTATTTTGCTTTTATTTTCCTCTATGATCTTCAAAAGCTTCACTTCTTACATCAAAGTTTTTGATTCATTCTGAGTTGACTTTTGTACAGTGTGAGGGGTAGGCATCAAGCTTTAGTCATCTAAGGTGAATTTCCAGGTTCCTAGTACCCGATTCACAAGCAGAGGTGAATTTTCAGGTTCCTAGCACCTGATTCACAGGCACAGAAAACATGAGCGCTCTGGTAATTCTCTGAAGAACATCTACAAAAATTGTTAAAACTCTGAGAAGTACAAATAGTTTTTAATTATTAAATTTTTAGTATACAAAGAATTAGGTGTCCTTATGGCATTTTTCAAACAATTCTTGCTTCCTTTGCCTTCTTCTCTCTCACCCCACTCCTCCCCCAAACCTCCCCAACAGCCTCTCCTATGCTTTCATGTAACAAGAATCCCTTGGCCCACTTTATTCTTTCTCAATACTGCTTGCTCTCTTTCCATGTTCTTCTATCTAGTTACAGAGCCTATTCTCACTCTCATTCTTAATGATGTACATAGAAATATTAAGAATTAATATCTGCTTATGAGATTGAATATGCCATTTTTGTTTTTCTGGGCCTGGACTAATTAACCAATTTTCCATTGCCATCAATTTTCTTATAAATTTCATTTAAAAATATTTTTATTTAGAGAGAGAGAGAGACAGGCAGAGAGAAGGAGAGAGAAAGAGTGGGCATACGAGGGAATCCAGCCATTGCCAATAAACTCCAGATGCATGCACCACCATGTGCATCTGGCTTACATGAGTTCTGGGGAATCAAGCCTGGGTCCTTAGACTTTGCAGGCAAATGTCTTAATTGCTAAACTATCTCTCCAGTCCCAAATTTCATTTTCTGTTACAGCTGAATATAATTCCATTTTGTATATGTACCACATTTTCATTATCTCATCGTCTGTGGCTGGCCATCTAGTTTTATTACATTCTTTTGCTATCGTGAAAAAAGCAGTAATTAACATGGATGTGAAAGTATTTCTGTGAGGCATATAGAATCCTTTGGGTATAGAGTTTAAAAGAGATAAGATAATCCTCTGATTTATATAAAAATGTGAGTAGATAAATGACATAATGTATCACAAGTAAGAAAATTTATAGGCATAGATAAGAATCACATTTTGTGGGCTGGGGAGATTGCTCAGTAGTTAAAGTGCTTTTCTGCAAACTTAGGTGTGATTCCCCAGTACCCATGTAAATCCAGATGCTCAAAGTGGCCTGTGCATCTGGAGTTCACTTAAAGTGGTTCATTCTCTCTTCTCTCTAGTTCTCTCTGCTTGCAAATAAATAAATAAAAATATTAAAAAAGAAACCTATTTTGTGTGTTATGGTGACACAGGGGGAAAATCAAGAGAGATAACAATTTCCTTGGACAATGAAAAATGGAGATATAAATAGGAGTAGAGGCAATTACATAAAGGCAACCTCAAAAGAAATATGGCTTCCAGCTTTCCACAATTTAAAGTGGGCACCTAGGATTTTGTGCAGATAAGTGTATATTTCTCAACAGGTAGTCAGGGTTGGACCAGGGAATTCCAGAATCCCAAAGACAACTGATAGGGTTATTGGCATACCATTGTGATATCGTGAAATGGTGCAACAAGTAACAAAAGATATTTTAGAGGTCAATAAAAAACGCTGAAACCAGAAATAATACATCATGTACCCTAATCAAGGCATAGGTGAAAAAAAGTTGAATTCAGTACTGTTTTTTTTTTTTTTTGAGGCTGAGTTGAAAGTAGTCCAGGGTCTCTTCACATTAACTATGTATCTGAAGATGATATTGAACCTCTGAGGCACCTGCCTCCATCTCCTGAGTGGTGAAAATACCAGCGTGCCCCACCATGCCAGGGCTTAGGGAAACATATTCAGGGCTTCATGCATGCTAGGAAAAAACACTCTGCCAACTGAGCTCTACGCCCAGCCCAGGCCTGTACCCAGGCTTGGAGAGACATGAGCATTCCTCAGTCTTACAGCAGCAGTAAGGCCAAGACGTAGAAGCAATCCACGTGTCCATCAACATAGCAGCGGCTGAAGAAAATAGTTTACACAGGTGGAATTCAGTAGCCTGCAGCTGTAAGAAGGAATTTGCCCCATTTGCAATAACATGGATGATGTGCCCATACGATCCTAAGGGAAGTAAGTCAGTGATGGAAGAACAGACAGCGAGACCCCACAGGCGGTCCTGCACAGGTGTGCCTGTTGCAGGTGGTCCCGGGGAACAGAAGGAGTCGGTCATGGCGTCAGATGTCTACTGTAAGCTTCTCTCCTCAGATCAGTCTCCATAACAGGATGACTCCTTTCAATCTTGGAATCTTCAGATCAGGGAGCAAAAATCCAAAAGAGGGCTGCAGAGATGGCTGAGCGGTTAAGCGCTTGCCTGTGAAGCCTGAGGACCCTGGTTCAAGGCTCGGTTCCCCAGGTCCCACGTTAGCCAGATGCACAAGGGGGCGCACGCGTCTGGAGTTCGTTTGCAGTGGCTGGAGGCCCTGGCATGCCCATTCTCCCTCTCTTTCTCTGTCTGTCACTCTCAAATAAATTAAAAAAAAAAAAGAACAACAAAAAAAAATCCAGAAGAGATTTAGCAGGCTGTGGGCGCTGTCATCCAACTCGTTTCCTCATGCTTGCACAGAAAGCGCTTGGCTGTCCAGCTCCTCGCCCCTCAGCGTGCCTTTGGACCACGCAGCATACTGTCATGTCACACGTAGCTGACCCAGTGCTGCGTGGAAGGTCTCTGGAACTTTCTCATCTGGCATAAGTGATATTTAATACCCAATGGTTACCAACTCTTCCTCTCCACCTGCCCCAGCTTCTGAAACCCCCATTCTATTCTTTTATGACTTTGAATTTCATAAATTCCATTTGAACCACACCACACAGCATTGGACCTTTGATAATATTTTCTATTTTTTTTCTAAATATATTTATTTATTTGTGATTGGAGAGGAAAAGAGAGGAAGAAAGAATGGGCATGGCAAGGCCTCTTGGTGCCACAAATGAACTCCAAACGCATGAACCACTTTATCTGGCGTTATGTGGGTACTGGAGAATTCAATCCTGGCCAGTCAGCATTATAAGCAAGCACCTTTGATCAGTGAGCTATCTCCCCAGCCCCATGTTTTCCTTAGCTATCCATTTTTGATGAGTATTTCAGTTGCTGTTACATCTGGGCTATTGTGAAAAGGTCTTTCATGAGCCCCAGAGTTTCAATATCTTTTCAAGAGTCCGATTTTGACCACTGCAGAGGTAGGCAGTAGGATCTCTGGAGTTCACTGGTCAGCTAGTATAGCTGTATTGATGAGCTGTAGGTTCAGTGATGGATCTTGCCTCAAAATGTAAGGCAAAGGGTGACTTAGGAAGACACTCAGTGTAGACACCTGAACTTCACACGCCCACACACATAAACACACATGAACAAACATACCCATACAGATTTATCGACTGTGTAGATCTCTTATAAAGAGACTTAGCAAAGTATAATAGCACAGACAATGTGGATTGGATAATGGTATGGAATTTATTAAGAGTTTATTAAGGCTGCATCTTCTGGAGATATGACTCAAACAGGAATAAGAAGGAGATAACTACATGAAGAAACCAGAACATACTACCAATGAAAACATGGCTATAAGGTGACTGGTGCATTGTAATAACCTATGAACTATGAAGAATTTTTTTTTTTTCAAGGTAGGGTCTCACTCTAGCTCAGGCTGACCTGGAATTCACTCTGTAGTCTCAGGGTGGCCTAGAACTCATGGTGATCCTTCTACCTCTGCCTCCCGAGTGCTGTCATTAAAGGTGTGTGCCACCATGCCTGGCTTACCTATGAAGATTTTAAAAGCAAGACTTAGAGTGAGAGGGAAAGAACTTGTTTCAGAATTGAAGGCAAGGCCAGACCTCTATATCAACCATGTACGATGCTGGCACAAGGTCTTCAAATTGCAGCAAAGAGGAGACTGAGAGGGAATGGCCTCACCTTCCTTCAAGGTGATGCCTGAGGGCTTTGTTAAAATACTGATGAGGAATAGACTTTCTAGTGACCACCCGATGGCTTTCAGAAAAGGTCACACGTGGCTTTGTGCCAGTAGAGCAAGTCAGCTGTGGCCGAAGCATGGCAGAATAGACGTTGGTCTTTTGGGTAGCTGATCATCATCAGCAGCAGGGCTGGTAGCAGGTGGGCACACAGCAGCAGGGTGTGAAGCAGTAGGTGGGCACACAGGTTGGTTTCCAGCTGGTAGTCTTACAGCATGTGGTTTCACAGCAAGTTGGTTGGCAACTAAGTTGGCATCAGGGTGTGCTGCTGCAACTGGGGGTGAAACAAGGCTGGCAACAGCTGGATTCACAGCAGCTGGGCTGGAAGCAGGGTGTGCAGCAGCAACAGAAAGTCTAACAGATTGGTATACAGCAGGTGGTCTGACAGCAAGTTGGTTGGCAACAGGGCTGGCAACAGGGTGTGCAGCAGCAACTTGGGGCACAGCAAGGCTGGCAGCAGGATGGGCAGCAGCAGCTGGTCCCACAGCAGGGCTTCCAGCACGTGGTGTTGCAGCAGGTGGTCCTGCAGCAGGTGGGCTGGCAGCAAGGAGAGCAGCAGCAGTCGCTCATGGTGCCAGATGTGGAGGGTGGGTTCCTGGTCACAGGAGAGTTTTCCAGAATGTGATGGATGACTTCTTTCCATCTGGGCCTTTTATACCTCAGGCTTACAAGGTTTGGACCAACCAGTAGACTTCTCCTTCAAAGGAAGACGTTGCTTCTCACTGCTAGGCAACACTGGAAAGTATTTAACCTGAGTCCTTATGTCCCAGTAAGTCATAACTGTTTTTGATGAATGCAAGTGTATCCCTTGAATTATTCTGGCAGGCCTGATCCTCATCTGGCTATGGGGACCTCTGCTGACCTGTAGGGGTCAGAGTCATTGTTCCCTTATGACTTTATTCCTTTGTGATTAGGCTCATGATGGTGCTATATTCACAGGGGTGACCTGTCTCTATCTTTTTACACACAATTCTCATTCCAGACTATTCTAGAGATCTCTCTCCTCCCTCTCTCCCTTTCCCTTAGCTCCTCCACACCTGTGTCTTAAAGACCCTTGGGATGAATTTATCTTTTGTAGTATGTTCCACAGCGCTGAAGGCCAGAGCAGGCATGCAGTATCAGGTGTAATAATTAGGTAAGAAGATATCAAAGGGTGTATGTGTGTGTGTGTCCATTGGTCCTAATGGAGACAGAGAGAATGGGCATGCCAGGGCCTTTAGCCACTGCAAATGAACTTCAGATGTATTCCCCATCTTGTGCATCTGGCTTATGTGGGTCCTGGGGAATAGAACCTGAGTCCTTTGGCTTTGCAGGCAAGTGCCTTAACTGCTAAACCATCTCCCCAGTCCCATTTTGTTGACTTTTTGGCCAAGTAACTCACTTTTCTTTTTTTGTTGGATTTTCAATTTTTAAAAACAGTTTATTGGGCTGGAGAGATGGCTTAGCGGTTAAGTGCTGGCCTGTGAAGCCTAAGGACCCTGGTTCAAGGCTCAATTCCCCAGGACCCACGTTAGCCAGATGCACAAGGGGCGCGTGCGTCTGGAGTTCGTTTGCAGTGGCTGGAAGCCCTGGCATGCCCATTCTCTCTCTATCTGTCTCTTTCTCTCCCTTTCTCTCTCTCTGTCACTCTCAAATAAATAAAAATGAACAAAAAATATTTTTTTTAAAATTTTTGTTTATTTATTTATTTGAGAGTGACAGACAGAGAGAAAGACAGATAGAGGGAGAGAGAGAGAATGGGCATGCCAGGGCTTCCAGCCTCTGCAAACGAACTCCAGACGCGTGCGCCCCCTTGTGCATCTGGCTAACGTGGGACCTGGGGAACCGAGCCTCGAACCGGGGTCCTTAGGCTTCACAGGCAAGCGCTTAACCACTAAGCCATCTCTCCAGCCCACAAAAAATATTTAAAAAGACAGTTTATTGACAATTTCATACTTGTACATGATATATTTTTTAAATTTTTTTTTAAAATTTATTTATTTGAGAGTGACAGACACAGAGAGAAAGACAGATAGAGGGAGAGAGAGGGAATGGGCATGCCAGGGCTTCCAGCCTCTGCAAACGAACTCCAGATGCGTGCGCCCCCTTGTGCATCTGGCTAAGGTGGGACCTGGGGAACCGAGCCTCGAACCGGGGTCCTTAGGCTTCACAGGCCAGCGCTTTAACCACTAAGCCATCTCTCCAGCCCTACATGATATATTTTGATCATGATCCTGGGCTGGAGAGATGGTTCAGTGGTTAAAGGCATTTGCTTGATCATAATCCTTCCCATTGCTCTTTTTCATTCCCTCAGCCCTATCCCTCTTTTTGCTGAACACTTTCATCATTTCAACTCATCCCTCTTTCATTTTGACGCCAATGTTTGCCTTTCCCCATCATCTGTGATGGCTGCGGCGAGGTCACGACTCAGAGAGCATTCCACAGCACGGCACCCCACCCCCTGGCTCCTGCATTCTTTCTGCCCCTCCCTTCTGCAATTTGAACCTTAGGGGGTGTGATAGAGATTTCTCAGTTAGTGCTGGGCACTCCACAGCCACTTATTCTAGTTGAGTAATTGTCAGTCATTTGTACATTTTATTTATCAAATCCATGTATAGATTCCTTGAAATGAGCCTATCAATTGACTAATGTGAACCGGGATTTGATGAAGGTGGTATCAGATGTATCTCTCTTGAATGCTGACTTCGACTCTTGGGGTTTGTCCTGTGGTGTGTCATAGTTGATCAGATGGCAGTTCTAATTTTACTTGTTGAGGAATTCCTACCCTGATTTCCACAGGGACTATGGTACTGCTAATTTACATCCCCATGATCAGTGTATAAAGGTTCCTTTCTCTGCACAGTCTCACCATCTGCTGTTGTGTGTTTCCTTGATGCCAGCCTTTCTGACTAGGGTGAGATGGAATTTCAGTCTGATTTTGATTTGCATTTCCCTGGTGGTTAAAGATGTCAACATATCTCCTGTCCATTTGCCCCTTTTCTTGTGAAACACGTTCAGGTCACTGGATGTTTATGAGTTGGGATACATTTTTGGTGATATTTTTTTAAAGTTTTTTAGGAATTGGGCTTTTCTTTGATGGGAAGCATCTCTTTGCTAGAAAATGACATATTTATGTATTTAAAATTCTACTGGTTCACTTTTAGCGGGTGATGTGTTCATGCCAATATGTCCATTTCTACTAGACTTTCTAATTTATTAGAATATAAAATTTCAAAAATAACCTCTGATTATCTTCTAGATTTAGGTGGTATCTGTGTTTTTTTTTTTATGTAGGGTCATTTTCTATCTCAGACTAACCTAGGACACACTCTGTAGTCCAGGTTGGCCTTCGTGAACTCATAGTGATCCTCTTACCTCAACTTCTAAATGCTTGGATAATAGGCATATTTCACTGCACCTGGCTCTAACTGGCATCTATTTAAAATTTTTTTAAATTCACATTTATTTATTTGAGAGAGAAATAGAGAGAAGAAAAGGCAGATAGAAACAGAATGGGCACACCAGGGCATCCAGCCACTGCGAATGAATTCCAGATGCATGTGCCACCTTGGCTTACATGGGTCCTAGGAAATCAAACTGGGGTCCTTAGTCTTCACAGGGAGGCACCTTAATGGCTAAGCCATCTCTCCAGCTCTGGTATCTATTTGAATCTCTGTCTTTGCCTCTAATTTTATTAAGTCTCTCTTCCTTTGGGTTAGTTTGACTAAGGGTTTTTTTAAAAAGTTTATATTTTTATTATTTATTTTCAAGAAGGGGAGAGAGAGAGAGATTGAGAGAGAAGTGCCTGGGCCTTTTGCTATTGTAAATAAACTCCAGATGCCACGTGCTGTGCTGCTTTGTGCCTCTGGCTTTACATGGGTGCTGGGGAATTGAACCCAGGCAGTCAGATTTTGCAAGCAACAACTTTTAACCACTGAGCCTTCTCCCACTGACTAAGGTTTTATCTACCTTGTTTATCTTCAAAGAATCAATACTTTGTGTCAATAATCTTTTGTATTTTTATTTTACTTTTTTGTTAATTTCAGCTCTCTTCTTTATTAATTTTTTCCCCTGTGCTTATTTTATGTTTGGCTTGCTCTTATTTGAATAAAACCTTGTGATACCTGATTAGAGTATTTGAGATGGCGAGATTGCTCTGATTTTTAATGTATAGAATAATAGCTATCAATTTCCAGGTTGTATCCTCACTCCTTGTATCCCACGTGTTCTAGAACATTTTAAATGTTCTCCCTAATTTCGTTGGTGACCCATTGACCATTCAAAAGTATGCTGTTTGATTTCCATCTTTTTTTTTATAATTTTTTTAATTTATTTGTTTGAGAACAATAGACACAGAGAGAAAGACAGATAGAGGGAGAGAGAGAGAATGGGCACGCCAGGGCTTCTAGCCTCTGCACATGAACTCCAGACGCGTGTGCCCCCTTGTGCATCTGGCTAACGTGGGACCTGGGGAACCGAGCCTCGAACCGGGGTCCTTAGGCTTCACAGGCAAGCGCTTAACCGCTAAGCCATCTCTCCAGCCCTCCATCTTTTTTTAAAATGTTTTAAAGTAGGGTCTCTCTCTAGCCCAGGCTGACTTGGAATTCACTATGTAGTCTCAGGGTGGCCTCAAACTCATGGTGATCCTCCTACCTCTGCCTTCCAACTGCTGGGATTAAAGGTGTGCATCACCACACCTGACTATTTCTATGTGTTTTTTTGTTACCTGTGCTTTCTTGTGGTGTTGATTTATAGTTTGATTCCACAGTGATCTGTAGAGCAGAAAGAAAATATTTCATTTTTTTGTGTGTTTGTTAATACTTGCTGCATAGCCTAATATGTGAGCATTTTGGAAAAGATTCCCACTGGCTCCTGAGAAAACGTACATTTTACTTAGAGTATAGGTTAACTCTGAAGCTCCATTATTGCTATTGTTTATCTCAATCTTCTTTCTATTGCTGAGGGTAGGGTAGTGAAATTACCCCATTTTATTGTATTTGAGTCTGTATGTCGCTTTATGTCCAGCAGTGCTTGTTTTATGAACTTGGTGCGCCAATATTTGGAGCACATATATTTACAATTGTTATGTCTTCTTGATGGATTGTCTCCTGTATCAATATGTAGTGGCCTTCTTTGTATCTTCTGACTCATTTTAGCTGGAACTGTGCTTTATTTACATATGAGTTCTTGTTTTTATCCACTGACAGTTCGTCAAATACCACACTGCTTGTCATGATGTGGAAAATACTTTTGTACATTCTCATTTCCAGATGGGTAAAACTTGAGATTTCACAGTAAGGTATTGTAGAAAGCTTCATGTCGCTAGAGGAACCTCCAAGTCAGGCACAGTTTAAGAGAAGAAGATATTTATTTCAAGCTTACAGACCCAGGGGAAGAAGCTGCTTCCATGTATATAAGCAGAGAGAAACACCCAAACAGTCATTAAAACCAAAAGAAGTAAGCACGAACAGGCAGCAAGCACATACCGGCAGGGACTCCGTCAGGGTTCAGACTGCTCAGCACATCTTTTTATCGAAAATAAAATTGGCCTCCAAACACCTTAGGGATGGTCACCCTGGATCCTCCCCCAGTGACACCTCCTCCTGTCAAGTGGCTGGAAACCCAAGCTACAAGCTTTAATAAAACACCTGAGTTTATGGGGGATGTACATTCAAACAATCATAGGTATGATGCTTTCACAATAATTTGGTTGGTTCTTTCATAGGGATAATGAAACTCTGGAAACATCTGGTGAGTGTTCTGTACTTAATCCTCCATCTTCATTTACTTTTGCTTCTAACTGACTAACTTCAGAGATCATCAGTTTTAAAGGTTGAGCTATATCTTATTGTTGGACTTTCAATTGCTTTGTGATATTGATAACACTTCTGACATTCATCATGTTAACAGTTGCCCAATTTGTTTAGTTAACTAAAGACTTGGAGGCTGTATTTCTGTGGTTCACAGAGAATAAAACCACTGACCTTCACTTGGGATCATTCAAGTTTCCAGCAGGTGATTTCTTTGGGATCAGAGGGTAGATAACTTCACTCTGAGATTATTCTATTGCATCATTTCTGAACCTGTGTCTTGAAAGAGCCATGAAGCTTGATAATGCCTGCATAGACTGCTTCTTTTTTATTTATTTATTTATTTATTTATTTATTTATTTATTTATTTATTTGAGAGTGACAGACACAGAGAGAAGGACAGATTGAGGGAGAGAGAGAGAATGGGCACGCCAGGGCTTCCAGCCTCTGCAAACGAACTCCAGATGCGTGCGCCCCCTTGTGCATCTGGCTAACGTGGGACCTGGGGAACCGAGCCTCGAACCGGGGTCCTTAGGCTTCACAGGCAAGCGCTTAACTGCTAAGCCATCTCTCCAGCCCCATAGACTGCTTCTTTATCACACAAATATACTGATTTTTTTCAATAAGTATGATTAAAATGTTGAAGAATAGCCAAATGTTAGATCAAGCTTGTGTCTTTTGAAAGCAATCCAGTTTGATTACGATCAAATACTTATGGCTTAAATTTGAATTATATCTTATTTCGGATATCTATGAACATCAAATTTCCAAATCTCACTGTATTCCTACTACATTCTCCAATCAAGTGTAATATCAGTCTTTGAATGGATCTCCACCCATTGTGGCTCAATTTGGATTTGTGGCTCATGTGTTCATTTTCTGAAGTTTCTCATGCCCATGTGATACAGTAGTATGCTACTGCAGAGCTGGGCATGGGTAGTAGTAGTGTTTTTTTTTTTTTTTTTTTAAAGTTATTTACTAGAGAAAGAGGGAGAGGGAAGGAGAAAGAAAGATAATGGGCATACAGGGCCTCTAGCCACTGCAAATGAACTCCAGATGCATGTGCCACCATGGGTCTTTAGGCTTTGGAGACAAGCAATTTAATGGCTAAGCCATTGCTCCAGCCCCAGTAGTGTTTTTCACTAAGTGTACATGGATAAGTCCATGAGTCCTTTCTAGAACACATACCATAAAGGGAAGAAACACAACTAAATTGATGAGACTCATTCTGTACTTGTAAAGAAGAAAATAGAGCCCAGACCAATTTTACTGAAGTGAATTCTGGTCTTTTCTACAATATTTCACTGTTCCGGAGAATCAAGTGAAGGTGTCCTTTTAGCTCACAACTCCAATTGTATGAAGAGAAACTTGGCCTTAGGTTATATGCCAGCCAAGCTCATTGTAAAGAAGATAGGGAAGAAGTGTCATTGCTAAAAACAACCAAGAAGTTGGTGATGTCATATTACCACCTGATCTCAAAACATATGAAATATGAGAGCTCCCATATCTTTTGAAAGATAGGATTGCCCTTCTGAAAGAAATAGTTTGACTTTCAAAGAGATGCTAGAAGAAACTCTGAGTTCTTAAAAGTATACTTTGACTTATGTGACAGTTAAGACCATGGTTGTCTCTGAAATGTCTGTCAGAAAGGAATAAAATGAAAGTGTTTCTATTCTTTGACACCAATCTTAATCTGTTATTCCCTAGGAACTGTGGCTCCAATGACAAAACCAAGATACCATTGAGCATGAAGGAAGGTTTGTAGTTTTTGCTCTTTGTTTGGTTTTCTGAGGTAGGGTCTCAATCTAGCCCAGGCTGACCTGGAATTCACTATGTAGTCTCAGGGTGGCCTCGAACTCTTAGCAATCCTCCTACCTTTGCCTCCCGAGTACTGGGATTAAAGGTGTGCAGAAAGAGAGAGAGAGAGAGAGAGAGAGAGAGAGAGAGAGAGAGAGAGAGAGAGAGAGAGGGAGGGAGGGAGGGGGGGAGGGAAAGCATTCTAGGGCCTATAGCTGCTGCAAATGAACTCCAGATCCACCTTGTGAATCTTTATGTAGGTACTGGGAATCAAGTTCTGGTCATTAGGCTTTGCAGTAAAGCACCTTAACTACTGAGCAATCTTTCCAGCCTGAAGGTTTAGATAATAAGGAGAAGGGAGACATTATGGCAAACTAGGTCCCCATGCAAATGGAGTCTGAGTGGTCTTGAGGCTGAGTGAAGGAAAGGGTGGATATCAGATAGTGAGTAGGAATATGTCCTTAAGCTTTTCAGGGTGGGAAGAGGTTCCAAGCAGGAGGCGTCTGCTCCTTTGCTTTATTCGTCAAGGGAGCTGGTTTGAGCTGGGCTTGGACGAGGAATGGACCAAGATGACATTGCCAGGCAGAAATTTCATTAGTCATGTGCTACAAGGGGTGGTAATGAATCTGGGGATGAAGAGGGCAGCTCAGCGTCCTTTAGGATTGAAACTTGCCTTGCCTGATTCCCTCCTGCACAGCTTCCCAGGACTAGTCAGAGTTCTGGATGTCTGTCTGGTTAGCTTAGCAGCTGTCAAGTGTGAAACACAACTCTGGTTACCAAAAAGGATTGCTTTCAAGGATTTGAGAGGACTTTAAAAAATATTTAAAAAAAACTATTTTTGTTTATTTATTAATTTAGAGAGAGAGAGACATGAAGAGGCAGATACATAGAGAGAGGAAGTGAGTATGGGCATGCAGGGTCTCCTGCCACATCACATCAGCTCTAGACACATGTGCTACATTGTGTATCTGGCTTTATGTGGGTCCTGGGGAATCTGACCAATGCCTTTATACTTTGCAAGCAAGCGCCTTTAACTGCTGAGTATCTCTCCAGCCCTCAACAGGATTTTAACTGGTAGCAAAGTTGACATGAATAAGTTATAATGAGCGCCATTGGGACTGTACATCCAGGCCTTACAGGACAGGCAGTCAAGAGAGTTCAGAGCATCTTTGGAGAGAAGAACTTAGTCAAATAGGTAGGATCAGAACCGACCTGTGCAAATGCAACTTCCAGTGAAGGATGCCTTTAGATTATCAGAGCAGACATCACCTGCTTGAGGCGCTTGTGAAGATGAATGTGTATGTTTCAAAGATCATTGGCGGTGACGTGGGGAACTTCGAGAGGAAGGAGTCACGCCTGTAGCGCGGGTAGTAGCCAGCGCAGAGCTGCCCGGGGGAAGGACAGTGTTCTTTGGTTTTCTGATTTATTTTGTCCTGGTTACTTGAGTTATCACCAGTGATTGGAATATCCTTTGGCTTTAGAATAATTGCAGGATTGGAATATTGTGTGGATCTGTTATAAGAAAAAGAATGAGCAGATGTATTGATGATGATGTAGGGAAACTGGGTTCCTTATACACTGGAAGGAATATAAAACGGAGTGAACAAGTATGGGAGATATAATGGGGTTTCTTCAAGAAAAAGCTGAAAACTAAAATGCTATACGATCCCACAGCAAAAGTCCAAATTAATTAAAATCATATTTTCAATTTAAATCCTGTGTACATTCATTGTGCATATCAATAGCCTTGATAGACATTTTATTTCGAGTATATCATATACTTAGCATTCACCCCTCCCTGCCCTCCTCTTTCTCTCTTCATCCCTCCTATTAATTATATCCTTTCTTCTCATAGTCTCACTTCTTCTTTTATGTACACACACACACACACATTTAAAAATGTGTAATTCAGGGTTCACAAATGAAAGAACACATGTAATTTTTTGTTTGACATACTTCTTTTTTTATTTTCATTTTTAATTATTTTTGGAGAGAAAGAGAGAATTGGCAAGCCAGGGAATCAGCCACTGCAACCAAATCCCAGATGCTTGCACCACCTAGTAGGCATGTGCAATCTTTTTTTTTTTTTTTTCGAGGTAGGGTCTCACTCTGGCTCAGGCTGACCTGGAATTCACTATGTAGTCTCAGGGTGGCCTCGAACTCTCGGAGATCCTCCTACCTCTGCCTCCCGAGTGCTGGGATTAAAGGCGTGCGCCACCACACCCGGCTTTTTTTTTTTTTTTTATTAATTAGCTTTGTATTCAGCAAATACAGGCAGTTTGGTACCATTATTAGGCTCATCTGTGACTTACCCCCTCCCCTTGGTCCCTCCTTGTTGAGGTATATGGATCATGCATTGTGGAGTTAGCCCTCAGTTATGGGTAGGATAAATGTCTCTGCATATCATGACCCAACATGCGGCTCTGACATTCTTTCTGCCCCCTCTTTTACAAAATTTCCCTGAGCCATGTTGGGTTCATTTTTGGTCTGCTTCAGTGATGAGGTGTTGGGACCTCTGGGTCTCTGGCTCTCTGATTTTGTAGGACTTGATTTTTCTCTGTGTTGATCTCCTTCTCCTTGTGCTGGTATCCGGTTCACCAGGAAAATAGCTCCCTTGCTTGTTTTGCCAATTTCTCTTAGTTTCAGCCCGGGCCTTTTTGAGGTATGATGGGGTGGCTCTCTCCTTAGGATCTACAACTATCTGAAAAAGAGAAGCAAATTCTCCAATGGAGAGTAAGTTAGTACCAGGACAAATGAGATAACTCTTACTTTTTTTTAATAGAGAATTTAATAGGTGTAGGCCCTCTTGTAGCCCATGATTGATGGTAGCTTGATAATGGAGAGTGGGCTTATGTTTGGATATGGTTCTGACTTGGTTCCTAGCTCCAGCTATGGCTCTCATACCACTGAGGGGATCAGTTAGCCAAATCAAGAGCAGCTGGTTCCTCACCATGGCTGTGTGCCACCATCGCACTTGTGTGGGCATCACAACAGGTTATTTGCTGCTAAGTAGGTTAGATGCTTGAACAGATATTGGTCATTTTCCCCCAGTCGCCCATGTAGCACCTTCTGGCACTAGACACGCTGACTGTCTGGGGACTCTCTTTCAACTTCCAGCCATGCCATTCCATTTTGCATGTTGACCACATACAGTGTCTTCAGCAGTAGGGTCTTACCACTAACCTTTGGTGGGTCATCAAGTACTTGAACAGAAGGATGCGCAATCTTGCATTTGCCTCACCTTTGTGTGACTGGCTTACATCGCATCTGGAGAGTCAAACATGGGTCCATAGGCTTCACAGACAAGCACCTTAACCACTAACCAATCTCTCCAGCCTGATATACTTCTCAATATAATGATGTTCACTTGCATCTACTTTTCAGTATATAATACAGTTGAAATTGAAAACTGAAGAGATAATAGCATTGCCATGGTTTTGCTAGTCTTATTAACAATACACAAGATCTCCCTATCTCTATTTCTATCTGTCTCTCTCTCAAATAAAAATAAATTATGGTCTTGTCACACACAGCCAAACATACAAAAGTCGCCATGGAGGAAGGACAACTGTTTGCCCCTCCTCTGTCCACTTCACATGAGTAAATGATGATCAGAAAAGGAACAAGGCTGATGATGATTTCTAGAAATATTCCCTAATAATTATCCACAATTAACTGATTAAAGTATAATTCAAAAGGTTTCTAAAACTTAAGAAACAACTTCCTCCTGGGAGAACTTCCCCATGAACCACAGCAAACAAACAGCAACAAGGAAACATTCTCCTCATTGGTCCATCATGGGATGTCCAGGGTATAAAAGCCCCGGGATGGAAGGAGTTGTCAGAATCTGGGAAACTCACCTGTGACCAGGAACCCACCCTCCACATCTGACACCATGACCCACTCCTGCTGCTCCCCTTGCTGCCAGCCCACCTGCTGCAGGACCACCTGCTGCAGGACCACCTGCTGGAAGCCCACCTGTGTGTCCAGCTGCTGCAGCCCACCTTTTTGCCAGCCCAGCTGTGGTGGGTCCAGCTGCTGCCAGCCCAGCTGTTGTCAAACCACCTGCTGCAGGACCTCCTTCCAACCCACCTGTGTCAGCAGCTGCTGCCGCACACCCTGCTGCCAGCCCTGCTGCTGTGTGTCCAGCTGCTGCCAGCCCAGCTGCTGTGAGTCCAGCTGCTGCCAGCCCAGCTGTTGTCAATCCAGCTGCTGCCAGCCCCGGTGCTGTGAGTCCAGCTGCTGCCAGCCTTGCTGCCGCCCAAGCTGCAGCAGTACCTGCTGCCAGCCAGCTTGCTCCGGACCCGTGTACTGCACCAGAACCTGCTATTACCCCACAAGTGTCTGTGTGCCTGGCTGTCTGTCGCAAGGCTGTGGATCCAGCTGCTGTGAGCCCTGCAGCTGTTAACGATTCCAACTGTCCACTAACCAACTCAAGTCCTCCAACAAAATCACTCTCCTAGCTTTGCCATCATTAACCACCAGCTGTCTGTCCTCTTGTCCTACAGGATCTTGAGTGCTCGGTAGGGGAAACTGTGCTTTGTCAGCCTTTCCTCTCATGACCTGACCTCCATCTACTCTTGACCTTCAGTTGTGTTCTCAGAATCTGAAAAATAATCTTTGTCTTTTTTTTTGCAGAAACCTAAAAAAGCAATCAAACAAAAACTTAGATGTTCTTTCTTAACTCTCTAAATGATAAAAGATGTATATTTCCTCCACACTTCTCTTCACTATTGCATCCTCTTTAAATTGTCCTCCTGGTTCCATGGATTCTCTTGAATAAATCTGCATTTGTCCCCTGACAAATCTGGATGATCCTGTGTTTTTGTGTGTGTGTGTTTTTTTTTTTCCTCACAAACTTTTCTTCTTAAAAGCTTCTATTTCTGACTGTTTTCCACTTCTGTTACCCCCAGGGAGTTCCACAATAGCTTCACAGGGTATTTAGAATCAGGAGTATATTCAGCAAGCAGTGGACATGAGAAGTTACTTATTCAATGTCATCTGACCAGCAAGCATGTCTCATGTCACCTCACAGGTGCTGTATTTCACATCTTACTCCAAGAGGTAACAGCTGAGCACCGAGAAGTCTGTGCCTGTCTCTGGCCTCTGTGACGGGGGAGGCTTGACACTTCCATGTGCAAGGTACACATCAGTGCACCAATGAAGTGACCGACAGAAAGCTGTCAGCTGTCAGAGCTATGATAGGCATGAGGGTGACTGTCCAAGAGGAGACGCAGGCAGATATTCCGAACACTGATCCCCAAAGCGCACATGGAACACTTGGGATTTGCAGGCTGGTGCTCATGCAGGATGCACCTCTAAACTCTAAAACAGCGAAAACTTCTTAGAGCAAATCATCAAAGGAAAGTGAGATTCTAGAACCAGGTCATCCCCCTTTGCTAAACGACTACAAGTGGGGAGGCCTGTGGTCTTCCTAATTTTTGCGGAGCCTGCCATGTAACAGCCTGCTGACCACTCTCACTTCTGCTGCTTCATGGAGGAGCAGTGGGTAAGATTACGTATTGCTATCTATTGAACATGCGCCTCGTAGAGACCCACGCTTTACACATAGCATCTCATTCGCAAATGTCCCTCATAACAAATCTTCCTGAACCCATTTCAAAGTAGAGTGCATTGAACCCAAGAAGACAGCATCACAACATGCATCAACTTGCACAGCCCACAGACAGCTGTTGTGGCACCTGGAAACAGCCTGTTTCTACTGGCCTGTGTTATTTATAATGTACTGAAGACATTCCTCTGTAGTAAAAATTAAAATATCATGCACATAAAAGTGAGTGATACAAGCTAGGCATTGTGGCTCATGCCTTTAATCCCAGCACTCAGGAGGCAGAGGTAGGAGGATCGCTGTGAGTTTGAGGCCAGCCTGAGAGTACATAGTGAATTCCAGGTCAGCCTGGAATAGAGTGGGACCCTACCTCAAAAAAAAAAACAAAAAAAAAGTGCACTGGAGAGATGGCTTAACAGTTAAGTGCTTGCCTGTAAAGCCTAAGGACCCTGGTTCAAGGCTTGATTCCCCAGGACCCACATTAGCCAGATGCACAAGGGGGCTCATGCATCTGGAGTTCGTTTGCAGTGGTTGGAGGCCCTGGTGCGCCCATTCTCTCTTTCTTTCTGCCTCTTTCACTCTCTTTCTGTCGTTCTCAAATAAATAAATAAAATTTTTAAAAAGTGAGTGGTACAAATTAATGGAGAGTAAACAGTACACCATTTTTTAAAAATTTATTTATTTATTTATTTATTTGAGAGCGACAGACACAGAGAGAAAGACAGATAGAGGGAGAGAGAGAGAGATGTTGCGGACTGACTCTCGGGGAGATCAGGACCGAGGGAGAACAAGGGCAAAGGCTCAAGGAGAACTTGGGATTCGGCGAGGAAATGACAGACAGACACACTTTAAGTTGAATATGCTGCTGCAATTTACTGAAGGTTTCATGAAGGTTTTATACAGATTGAACAAGGAAACTTAGCAAGCCAATAAGTGATCTCAGAAATCATTAATCTAAACATTCTTAAGTATTGTTTTATTCTAAGCACCCATGTAATATTTATCAGGCAGGAAATGTACCCATTTTTTTTTTTTAAGGAGGACGTCTCGCACTACTGACCACAGCTTTACATGAATAGAAGCTTGGGGCAAGAGGTATAAGGTGAACAATAGGTTATTTATTTCGTATAAACCGAGCAGAGAGCCATCTCTTTCCACTTATTAGATTATTTATATAATCCTCATATTCATTATAAAAGTGTTTCTATCCAAAAGACCACCAATATTTTAAGGCTGGTTTAATGCTTTCCAGGAATTTTTTTCTTTCTTATCTAGAGTATAAGCACCAAGGCTTACGTGTCCTTGCTAAGCGTTTTATAAATGGAAGAGAATGCCATAGCCTCCTTTTCCCTTCATAACCTACCCATCTGTCACCGAATTCATCATATCCTCCCTCAGAAGGGAGTGGATCTAGGTATTTTCCAGCTCTGGGAGTCCACCTTGGTGGAGTCCACCATCTGCCTTTGATCAAGTACTGAACATACCCCCCAGGAAGCGTTCTGGTGGGAATGCCCAACTTTTATAACTTCTTTTTTGAAGAATCGTCATGCTTCTTATGAACATTACCGATTAACATTTCTATTGTCACTTTCTCAGGATCAGTATTGCCTTCAGTCATCATAAGCTGTTTCTACTCTACACCATCTAAAAACTGTCCTAGAGTTAATTTTTTATTCCTAGTAGAGTTATACATTTTCTCCATTGTCCTAATCATAGGAGGGGCACATTCAATACTCAGATGGTTCCTTGTACTTTGATTGTGTGCATGATTACCAGTAAGCGTAGCGTAGGACTAGCTGTTCTTTGACAAACAACCAGAAGAAAGCAGAAAAGAAATAAAGCACAGAAAATAGCCCACTGGCGCCAGCAATTAGGTCGTCGTGACTTCTTCTAGGCAGCAGGGACCATGACAGTAACTGACTGCCAAGGGGTCACCGGGGGCATCCCTCCGAGGAGTGCTGGCCCTCTGTCCTCAGCTCTCTTCCAGTGTAGAGGCATCTTTGCTACACAGGCGAGGTCGCCGTGGATGTAGCAGAGAGAATGGGCGCACCAGGCTTCCAGCCTCTGCAAACGAACTCCAGACATGTGCGCCCCTTGTGCATCTGGCTAATGTGGGACCTGGGGAACCGAGCCTTAGGCTTCACAGGCAAGCGCTTAACCGCTAAGCCATCTCTCCAGCCCAAGAGTACACTGTTGAATGATGACTGGGTAATTGAAGAAATCAAAAAGGAAATCAATAAATTCATAGACTCAAATGATGATGAGAACACAACTGTTGCAGTCCGGTTCGCATTGCTGGTAGAAATCACCCAACCAAGAGTAGCTTCTGGGAAAAAGAGGTTTATTTTGCCTTACAGGCTCAAGGGGAAGCTTCACGATGGCAGGGGAAAACGATGACATGAGCAGAGGGTGGACATCACCCCCTGGCCAACATAAGATGGACCATAGCAACAGGAGAATGTGCCAAACACTGGCATGGGGAAACTGGCTATAAAGCCCATAAGCCCGCCCCCAACAATACACTCCCTCCAGGAGGCATTAATTCCCAAATCTCCATCAGCTGGGAACCTAGCATTCAGAACACCTAAGTTTATGGGGGACACCTGACTCAAACCACTGCAACAACATATCAAAACCTTTGGGACACAATAAAGGCAGGCCTAAAAGGGAAATTTATAGCTCTAAGTGCCTCTATTAAGAAATTAGGCAGTTCACAAGTAAACAATTTATTGCTTCACCTTAAGCATTGGAAAAAGAATAACAAGGCAAACCAAAAATCAGTAGATGGGAAGAAATAATAAAGATTAGTGCAAAAATTAATGAAATAGAAACAAAAAAAAATCAAAGAAGCAATGAAACAAAGTGTTGGTTCTTTGAAAAGATAAATAAGCTTTATAAACCCTTAGCAAATCTGATCAGAAGAAAAAAAGAAGAGATAAAAATTAATAAATTATAGATGAAAAAGTCACCATAACAACAGATACCAATGAAATTCAGAAAATAATAAGGATGTTCTTCAAGAATATATATGCAACTGTGTTTGAAAATCTGAAAGAAATGATTTCCTTGATTTATGTGACCAACCAAAATTAAATCAAGATGAGATAAATCATTTAAATAGACCTATAAGTAGTACAGAGATCCAAGCAGTTATAAAATGTCTCCCAACCAAAAAAAGTCCAGGCCCAGATGGATTCACTGATTAATCTTAGCAGACCTTCTTGGAAAAACTAATGCCACTGGTTCTCAAACGTTTTCCATATATTAGAAAAGGAAGAAATTCTATCGAACTCCTTCTACAAAGCCAGCATCACTTGGATACCAAAATCAGACAGAGACAGTACAAAATAAAAGACAATTATAGACCAGTCTCCCTCATGAATATAGATGCAAAAATTTTCAAAAAATATTGGCAAACAGAACACAAGAATATAAAAATATAAAAACCAATGTCAAAAAGATCATTCACCCTGGCCAAGTAGGCTTCATCCCAGAGATTTATGGATGGTTCAACATATGCAAATTGATAAGTGTAACACACTACATAAATAGGCTGAAAGACAAATGTCACACAAGCAAGCATCTCCATAGATGCAAAAAAAGCATCTGACAAAATCCAACATCCCTTCATGGTAAAAGTCCTACAGAAACTGAGAATAGAAGGAACACATCTCAATGTAATAAAGGCTATTTATGACAAACCTATAGCCAACATAATATGAAATGGGGAAAACTTGATGCTTTTCCACTAAAGTCAGGAAAAAGACAAGAGTGTCCATTGTACCCACTCTAAGTTAATATAGTACTAGAAGTCTTAGCTATAGCAATAAGACAAGGGATACAAGTTGGAAAGGATGAGATCAAATTATCATTATTTGCAGATGATATGATTCTATATATATAAAGGACTCCAAAGACTCTACCAGCAAACTGTTAGAGCTGATAAAAATTTTAGCAATGTAGCCGGGCACAAAATAAATACACAGAAATCAGTAGCTTTTCTTTATATTAACAGCAAACATGTGGAGGATGAAATCCGGAAATCACTCCCATTCACAGTTGCCTCAAAAAATACATAAATAAAGTACCTTGGAATACATCTAACCAAGGAAGTAAAGAATCTCTACAATGAGAATTTAAAAATACTCAAGCAATAACTTATAGAAGACACTAGAAAATGAAAAGACATCCCATGTGCTTGAACTGAAAGAATCAGCATTGTGAAAATGTCAATCTTACCAAAAGCAATCTACACATTTAATGCAATACTGTTAAAAATACCAATGACATTCTTCACAGAAATAGAAGAAACAATCCTAAATTAATTTGAAAGCATAAAAAATCCCCTCAAATAGCCAAAACAATTTTGAACAACAAAAATATGGCTGGCAATATCACCATACGTGATTTTAAGCTATATTATAAAGCCATAGCAACAAAAACAGCATGGTACTGGCACAAAGACAGACACATAGATCAATGGAACAGAATAGAGTGCACAGATGTTAAGCCAGGCAGATAATAGCCATCTGAAAAATGCCAAAAAAAAAAATTCCTTGGAGAAAAGAGAGCCTCTTTAACAACTGGTGCTGGAAAAACTGGATATCTATATGTAGAAGGATGAAAATAGATCCTTGTCTCTCTCTATGCACGATAATCAAGTCTAAATGAATCAGGGACCTCAATATTAAACCTGAAACTCTGAAATTGCTAGAGGAAAATTAGGGGAAACCCTTCAACATATTGGCAAAGGCAATGACTTTCTGAATATAACCCCAATTACTCAGGAAATAGAACCAGTAATCAACCACTGGGATCTCATGAAATTAGAAAGCTTTTGTGCAGCAAAGGACACTGAATAGAGCAAAGAAACAACCTGCAGAATGGGAGAATATCTTTGCCAGTTATATACCTGACAGAGGATTAATATCTAGAATATATAAAAGGACCTCCGAAAACTAAATAAGAAATCAATCCATTTAAAAATTGGGCTATGGAACTAAATAGAGAATTCTCAAAAGAAGAAATGCAGATGACGTATGAATATCTAATAAAGTGTTCTAAATACTTAGCCATAAGGGAAATGCAAATAAAAAGTACTTTGAGATTCCACCTCACTCCTCTAAGAATGGCTATCATCAAGAAAACAAATGACAATAAATGTGGGTAAGGATGCAGAAGAAGGGGAACCCTTCTGCACTGTTGGTGGGAATGTAAATGGGTATAGCCATTGTGGATATCAGTGTGGAGGTTCCTGAGACAACTAAAAATAGATTTATCATACAACCCAGCTATAGCACTCCTAGGCATATATCCTAAGGACTCTTCTCACTACCTTAGAGATACTTGCTCAACCGTGTATTCACAATAGCTAGGAAATGGAACCAGCCTAGATGTCCATTTACACAATGGTGGTTTATTCAGCTGTAAAGAAAAATTAAATTATGAAATTTGCAGGGAAATGGATGGATCTGAAAAGGATTATACTAAGTGAGACAACCTAGTCCCAGAAAGCCAAACTTTTCATGTTTTCTTTCATATGTGCATCCTAGTTACAAATGTTCAGACTCGTGTGTGAGTTGGAGTAAAAATCAGTAGCAGAGGCCAGTAAGCTAGCAAAGGGCTATAAGGGAGGGAGGAGAGGGTGGACTTAAGGGGATGGTACTGTATATTTGTAAGTAGATGGACAGATTACTGTGGTTGGAATGGCCTAAGTGAGGTCAGGGAAAGAGATTGAGTAAAAGTAATGTTGGGGGAGAGATAATCAAAATCCAGGATTGTGAATAAGCCACATGATACCCTACCTTTTTGGAAAATGACATACACAGAATCCATAGATTAAAAAAATTCAGTGGGTGGTATTGGATATCTTCCATTGAGCTTTTGGCCAGGGAAGTTCTTGATGCCCTCAAATTACTACAGGCCATTGCCAAGGCTCTTGGTTTCCCACCAAGAATGGATGATAAGACCCTATTGCTGAAAACTCCATGAGCCTGGGCTTCAAGGTCACAGAGAAATTAAACTGGCAGACCAGCTGACAGAAAGCTTGAAAAAGCTGCACTGCATGCAGCCTTATGGGAGACAGAAGCCATCAGTGGTGAAAATAGCGGACACAGCAAGCCCCAGGTTTGACCAACCAGGCTAAACTAGCCAATGTGTGCAATAGTGGCATGTCTGTTCTGGGGGAAACCAACTGCTCTCTAATTGGACTGCAGGCCCACTCCGTGGTAGGGAATACATACTTGGCACTGAAAACCTAATCAAAAAGCTATGGTGTGGGAGGTCATGAGCATTAGGGGTGTGAAGCCTGCTCTTGTCTGGCTAAATGCATATATTTTGCTCACCAAACTGCCCTGTAAGCACTTAACTTAATATTCATACCCATACATTAATGCTACTCTCGCTTTTGGTTACAGAAGCTTCTCTTTTCAGGTGGCAGTGAATACTAGGATGACCCAAAAGGCACCATAGTGCTGAGATGATGTGACAGAGGAATGTTCAGCATTAAAACATCTCTATCACACCTTCCAAGGTTCAGGTTCCATTGCAGAAGAGGAAGCAGAAAGAATTTTAGAGCCAAGGAAGGGTAGGGCTGCTTACAATACAATAGACAAGACAGAAACTGGCCTTGATATCCATGACTTCACAGTGCTTAGCACTATCTTCACAAGACCCACATAATAGGAGGAAAAGATGTCAAAATTAAAATAAAAGAGAGACTAATGGAGAGAGGAAGGGGATATGATTGGGTGTATAGATGTGAAGGGGAAAGTGGGGGAGGAGAGGGAATTATCATGGTTTATTTTCTGTAAGTATTGAAGCTGTCAATAAAAAGGAAAAAAAGTAAGTGATAGTTATTTTTTTAAATTTTCTTATCTGATTGTATGAAGTCTGGAGGAGAGAGAGAGAGACCGAGAGAGGAAAGAGACTGGTGTACAGCCGGCTCCTCACAATTGAAATATTCCCTCCTGAAGTGAGGAGGGAGTCAAGATCAAGAAGTCTGGGAGTTCTCAAAGGAAGAAATACGAATGGCATATAAGCATCTAAAAAAATGTTCTACGTCACTAGTCATCAGGGAAATGCAGATTAAAACTACATTGAGATTCCATCTCACTCCTGTCAGATTGGCCACCATCATGAAAACAAATGATCATAAATGTTGGCGGGGATGTGGAAAAAAAGGAACCCTTCTGCACTGCTGGTGGGAATGCAATCTGGTCCAGCCATTGTGGAAAACAGTGTGGAGGTTCCTAAAACAGCTAGAGATTGATCTACCATATGACCCAGCTATAGCACTCCTAGGCATATATCCAAAGGACTCATCTCATTTCCTTAGAAGTACATGCTCAACCATGTTTATTGCTGCTCAATTTATAATAGCTGGGAAATGGAACCAGCCTAGATGTCCCTCAACAGATGAGTGGATAATGAAGATGTGGTACATTTATACAATGGAGTTCTACTCAGCGGTAAAGAAAAATGAAGTTATGAAATTTGCAGAAAAATGGATGGACCTGGAAAGTATTATACTAAGTGAGGTAACCCAGGCCCAGAAAGCCAAGCGCCACATGTTCTCTCTCATATGTGGATCCTAGCTACAGATGACTGGGCTTCTGTGTGAGAATAAAAATATTTAGTAGCAGAGGCCAGTAAGTTGAAAAGGAGACATAAAGGGTGGAGAAAGGAAGGGAGGAGGATACTTAATAGGTTGATATTGTATATATGTAATTACAATGATTGTAATGGGGAGGTAATATGATGGAGAATGGAATTTCAAATGGGAAAGTGTGGGGGTGGGGAGGGAGGGAATTACCAGGGGATATATTTTATAATCATGGAAAATGTTAATAAAAATTAAAAAAAAAAAAAAAAGAAGTCTGGGAGACTTGAAACTGAGAAGGTCACAAGACCAATCCAGGGGGTATTAGGAATGACAAAGAACTGAAGGGCAGACTTGATAGATCAACATTTACTAGAAATTGCAACATTCCCTCCTGGAGCAGGGAAGGAAGTTCAGGAGACTCAAGAAGTCCACAAGTCTGGGGAAAGGTTACAAGACCCCTGCCTCAGGTTATATAAAGGGAAACTTTGGGACAAAACTCTGAGTGAGCTGCCTGCAGGTTATGCACTGTGCTCCAGAGACGCAGCTTCCAAGAGCAATTGTCTGCGCTGGGGCGGGCTTTTCAGCGATGCAGCTGCCTTTGTGTCCTCCACTGCTCCCGGAGTCAGCCCTTCACCCTGCTCCGTAAGTAACCCCAATAAACTCATTGGTTCACCAAAACAGGTATTTGTGCATTTGTACTTAAAAAAAATACATTTATTTATTTATTTGAGAAAGAGGCGGGGGGCGGAGAGAATGGGGGCCCGCTAAGGCATTTGCCTGCAAAGCCCAAGGCTGGATTCCCCAGGACTCAGGTTAGCCAGATGCACAAGGGGGCGCACGCATCTGGAGTTCATTTGCGGTAGCTGGAGGCCCTGCCTTGCCCATTTTCTCTCTCTCTCTCCCTCTCTTTCTCTGTTAAATAAATAAATAAATAAATAAGAGAGAGAAAGGAAGAGAGGGGAAGAAAATGGGGGCGCCAGGGCCTCTAGCTACTGAAAAAAACTCCAGATGCATGTGTCCTCTTATGCATCTGGCTTCTGTGGGTCCTGGAGAATCAAACCAAGATCCTTTGGCTTTGTAAGCAAATGCTTTAACCACTAAGTCATCTCTTCAGCCCTTCATTTGTACTTTGATCTGTCAACTGAACCCCATCTAGGGTGAGAAGATGTATGTTTGTGTCTCCCCAGGGAAGAAAAGTTTCTTGCGACAGAGACAGAAAGAAAGAAGTTACATAATTTTTAGATTCAAAGGCCATTTTTGGTCAGTAAGTAGATATGCTCTCCTCCCAGGTGGCAGTCACTGAACTGGGAAGAGTGTGGTATGAACAATTCTCAAGAATTAGCATGTATTAAGTTGAGAAAGAGCATGGAAAGAAACTGCCCTCTTGAAAGTGAAGAAGGCAAGAATTCCATGCTTATGGGATGATTCTGATGGAAGAAACACACAGAACTTGTCCACATTAACTCCAGTGATCCGTTTACTGTGCAGAATAGATGGCATGAAGGAGATGGTAGCAAAAATACGTACACATGAAACTTTCTAGAAAAAGGACTTAAGTATGTTAACTAATGTTCACCAAGAACTGCTGTCACTGGATTTCAGAAAGCTGCAGTGGATATTCAGCCACTGAATTCTGATTCCCAACTCCAGAGATAGATACTATTTGTCTTGAAGAGCAAATGAATGAAGTGTAAGGCTGCAGAGGAATAACCGTGAATCTGTGGAAAGGCAGGTATCTGCAAGAAGCCATTTTACAACTCTCCATTGGAAAAGGGCAGGATGCGTGAGGGTGAGTCCTGTGACTAAGATTTGGCTTCTAAGCTTCTCATGTTCAAGATTTGGTCTGCACTAAATGAGAATCATTCAAAAATAAAGTGGAGAACAAAAAACTTATGTCTTTAACGTAATGGATGTTATAATAGTTTTTGTTGCTGTTCTTGTTTCATTGCTGGTTAAGAGAAAACATTTCCTTCAGGTTTAATGTCTTAAAATTAAGATCTCCAGGCATGGTGGCACACAACTTTAATCCCAGCACTTGGGGAGTAGAGGTAGGAGGATCACCATGAGTTCAAGGCCACCCTGAGACTACATAGTGAATTCCGGGCCTGCTGGACTAGAGCAAGATGCTATTTTGAAAAAAAAAAAAAAAAAAAAAAAGCAAGATCTGTAAAGGTAATGTACATTCATTTTCTTGTTTTCTAATTCTGTCACATATTTATAGAGCACAACCTATGAATCTGCTAACATAGCGATCTTGGGTATAGAGATAAGATATAATAGGTAGAAAATGTTTTGGAAAAAAAAGATCACCAATTAATAATGGATAGAGTCTGGCAAAAAATTACAAATTGGTAAACCTTTCCAAAAAAAAAAAAAAATCAACTTCTCCAGCAACAATAGTGTCTCCCCCTACTTCTAGAGTTTATGACCTTCCAGCCATAAGTTTTGGATTAGGATTTTGTAACAGAGATGAATTCTTTCCCATAGCATGGGTCTCAGACCCAATCAGGGAGCAGTCACATCCAAAAGAGTTTTTCATACTGAGGCCTTGACCTCAGTCAACACTGCTAAATACCTGCATGTCTAGCAGAAGCAGCTATAGCAAAGGAGCGTCTGTATGGCTGGGTCCACACAGAGCTCCTGTCCCTGGCGCCATGGCTGCTGAGTTCATGACCTACTGTGAAAGTACTACAGGATGTGAGGTGAAGACTGAACGCATTATCCCAAATTCTTAGAAGCTGTTCAGTGCATCCCATGTGGGAGAGTCGTTGGTGGCCACTGATGTGAGGCACTGCAAGAGAACAAATGCTGGTCCCACGTCCTGCCCCATCTACACAATTCTTTACTATTTCTTCCCACATTGCTTCTGTCGAGACTCAAACCAATCAACCAAAACTTTACATTCACTTATGTCTTATATATGAACATACTATAATTTGATCACATTCCCATTTCATTGTTCTCTTTTGTCCCCTCTCCCTACCTCCATGGGCCCAATACCGTGCAGGTCTAGCGCAAGTAGTGACAGCCACTGTGAAGTGATGTATGCAGCAATCTCCGGGTGTCCATTAAAAACCATTCCAGGGCTGGAAAGAAGGGTGAGTGGTTAAGGCGCTTGCCTGCAAAACCTAAGAACCCAGGTTCCATGCTCCAGGTCCCACATAAGCCAGATGCACAAGGTGGCGCATGCATCTTGAGTTCGTTTGCAGTGGCTGGAGGCCCTGGTACACCCATCCTTTCTCTCTCTCTCTCCCCCTTCTCTGTCTCAAGTAAATAAATAAAATAGATAAATAAAATGTTAAAAATCATCCCAAAGCATTGCTCCCCATTTGATGGCTCTTACATTCTTTCTGTCCCCTCTTTCACAGTGTTCCCTGAGCCTTGGAAGGCATCAGAGAGATGTCTCATTTAGTGTTGAGCACTCAACTGTCACTGCTTGTTAGAACTTCGATGAGTTTTGAGACATCACAGTATCACTGACATCCGCACAAAGCTTCTTTGACCCAAACTGAGCAGAACTAGGCTATGAGCATAAACCTAAAGCTTCAGAGTGCTGTATGACGGGCAAACATACCTGCTGTTGCCAAACAGTAGTAGCATTATAATCTTAAATATTTTATTTTTATACTAATATGTATGTTACAATTTAAATTTTCAATTTTTGTGTATCATAAATATGGAATAATTAATGTACATGCATTGCTCTTTTTTTTTTTAATTTTTATTTATTTATTTGAGAGCGACAGACACAGAGAGAAAGACAGATAGAGGGAGAGAGAGAGAATGGGCACGCCAGGGCTTCCAGCCTCTGCAAACGAACTCCAGATGCGTGCACCCCCTTGTGCATCTGGCTAATGTGGGATCTGGGGAACCGAGCCTTGAACCGGGGTCCTTAGGCTTCACAGGCAAGTGCTTAACCACTAAGCCATCTCTCCAGCCCCCATGCATTGCTCTTGTATGCAAAATTGCTTGTTGTTTTGTTGAACAGTTTATCAGTGAGGTTTGGGCAAGGATTTTAAATGAACTATCATGACTATCATAGATATAATGGAATGAAAAAAAGTAAAAACATGTTATCATGGATGATCGAGGTGGGCAAAACCTATTGTCAAAATAGAAAAGGAAATAGTTTAAAAGAAGAAGGGCTCCAGTGGGAGGAGGGATGAGGAGGGGGTACAAAATAAAGTAACAAGATGGTATTATGAACAAAATACATTATATACATGGATGAAAATTGCCAATAAAAAGTTAAAAGCCAATTTTCCTTAGTTTCAGTTAGGGCCCTTTTGAGGTATGATGGGGTGGCTCTCTCCTTAGGATCTGCATCTATCTGAAAAAGAGAAGCAGATTCTCCAACAGAGAGTAAGTTAGCACCAGGACAAATGAGATAGCCCTTACTTTTTTATAGAGAGTTTAATAGGTGCAGGCCCTCTTGTAGCCCATGAACCGGATACCAGCACAAGGGGGAAGGAGACCAACACAGAGAAAAATCAACTCCTACCAAATCAGAGAGCCAGAGCCCCAGAGGCCCCCAACACCTCATCACTGAAGCAGATCAAAAATGAACCCCACAAGGCTCAGGGAAATTTTGCGGAAGAGGGGGCGGAAAGAATGTCAGAGCCACATGTTGGGTCATGATATGCAGAGACATTTATCATACCAATAACTGTGGGCTAACCCCACAATGCACGACCCATATACCTTATCAAGAAGGGGCAAATGGGGAGGGGGTAGGTCACAGATGAGCCTAATAATGGTACCAAATTGCCTGTACTTGCAGAATAGAAAACTAAAAAAAAAAAAAAAAAAAGTTAAAAGCTAGGGCTGGCGGGAAGATAGAGACTAGATCTCCATTTCTAACACTGCACAAAAGTCAACTCAGAAAGGATAAAATCTTGATATAAGACCTCAAACCTTGAAACAACATTTTGTGAAATACTTCAATACATTGGCATGGGCCAAAAAAAAAAAATTAAATAGCATTGCACTATCTCAGGAAATAGCAAGAAATGACTAATGGAACAGCATCAGTTAAATATCTCTGTGCAGATTAGAAAGCCACGACCAGGGTAAAGAGAACATCTACAAACTGGGAGAGAATCTTTGCCAGCTATTCATCCAACACAAAAGCTAACATCAAAAGGGAAAGTAATCAATCCATAAATGATGCTATAATCTGAATAAATTTCAAAAAGAGGCTTTACAAGTGGCCAATAAATAGATAAAATAGGTTTGACATCTTTGGCCACCAGGGAAATGCAAAAATCAAAATTGCAAGAAAATTCCATCTCATCCCAGTCATCCATGGCTGTCAGCAAGGAAACAAACAAGAAATCCATGACCTTGCAGTGTCTGATGCTACCTACACTAGACCATCATAAGAGGAGGAAAAGATCATGACATCAAAATAAAAGAGAGACTGATTGAGAGAGAGAGAGGATACAATGGAGAGTGGAGTATCAAAGGGGAAAATGGGGGGAGGGAGGGCCTTACTATGGAATATTGTTTACAATCATGGAAGTTGTCAATAAAAATAAATAAAATAATTAATGAAAAAAAAGAAATGCTGAGGATATAGGTAGGGAAGCCCTATGCTTTGTTGAAGTAATTTAAAATAGACCCTGTGGAAAAGAGATCGGAGGTTCCACAAAAGGCTAAAATTAGGACTATTACTTGATTCAGCTATATCTATCCTAAGAATATATCCCAAGGAATCAAAAATCAGCATCCATAGAGAAACACCTATCACACATGGCTCACAGCACTCTTCATAGTAACCAGGACACGGGATCTGCCTGCGAGCCCATTCATGGGTTTAATAGATAAAATAGAGTTTATACATAAATCATGAAGTATTGTTTGGCCATAAAAGAACCAAAATGATTTCACTTTTTATGTAGGTAAGTGGATGTGAAGTAAAATAAGCCAGATACAGAGATATAACTATCTCATTTTTTTTGTTTGTTTTTTTTGAGGTTGGGTTTCACTCTAGTTCATACTGACCTGGAATTCACTATGTAATCTCAGGGTGGCCATGGACTCATGACCTCTGCCTCCTGAGTGCAGGGATTAAGGCGTGCGCAACCATGTCAGGCTCAGGTTTTTTTTTTTTTTTTCTTATTTGTGGAAATGAGAGAAAATGGATAACATGATTATAAAAGAGGGTTTCACTGGAGGGAGGAGATTGGGGAAATGTCCGAAAAAGGCATAGTGGGGGTTATTAGTAGGAGAATAAGATCACAGTACTCCATATGCATATATGAAAATGTCAAAGAAATATATTATTTCATAATTTGTGTACAGTAACAAAACAAACCTTCTTCTGTATATCATAATCAATAAAGACAAACTTTTAAATTACAACATGTAGTAGCATAAAATAATACATAAAAGAACAAATCTATTAAGAGATGGCCAAAACTTCTACAAAGAGAGAAAATGTCAACATTTCAGGGGAGAACTGTATAAGTAAGTTTTCACAGAGCTATACAAACAATAGAAATGTTTACATATATTCAACAAAGGTCCTTTACAAAAACATTTGTACTATCATTAATTTTAATTGTCCCAAGCTATAAACAAGCCATATTTTTCTAGATGATAATCAACAAATTCACTGTGCCACATTCATTCAGTGGGAGATAACAGGGCAATGAAAGTGAACAAAACACAGGTAATTATAGTGATGAATTTAACAGTGATAATATGCTCAGAAAGATGTAAATTCTAATTTTTATTTCCAATACAGGTAACGAAGCCAAAAGTGGCAGAGAGGGTGAGAGAGTAACCCTTGCAGAGTCATTAGGGAGAGGACATGATGTGAAGGACTTCAGTGAATTTTTACTTCTTACTCTATTAATAATGGCATGGTTCTCTAAATTTTGTGATATGCTCTCTATTCATTTAGCTAATAATTTGCATCTTAAAATTTTTTTTGTTACTTTTTATTTATTTACTTGAGAGCGACAGAGAAAGAGGGGGAGAGAGAGAGAGAATGGGCATGCCAGGGCTTCCAACCACTGCAAACGAACTCCAGATGTGTGTACCTCCTTGTGCATCTGGCTAATGTGCCTTGAACTGAGGTCCTTAGGCTTCGCAGGCAAGCGCTTAACCACTAAGCCATCTCTCTAGTCCCAATTTGCATCTTTTTAAAAAGCATGGCAGACCTACAAATGTTTTAAATATATCCTCATAGATAAATGAATTATCAAATCAGCCAATCTTAATTTCATCAATAAATACAAAGGAGAGTGAGAAATGAATAGGAATAGTGAGGAGAGAACAAAACAGAAATTCAGAGAGACAATAGGATACACAGGAAAAAGAAAAGGAAAAACCACCCACCTAGGGTCACTGAATCTGCTGGTTAGCAGAAGAGATGCCCATTGAGCCTGCTTGCCACGGCCTGCAGCAGCTGTGTGGAAAAGGCGCGGTACGCTCCTCACACTGAGGCCCTCAGCGGGGATGAAGTCAGGGGTCACGTTCACCCAAAAAGCTGCTGATGTCCTTTTCCTCACACGGGCTTCCAGACGTCTGCTCTAGTTCACTCTGCTATGCAGGGAACTGCCCAATATCCACTGTCTTTAAAACATACAAATGAAGCTGCTGGTTCAGACAGGTGCCTGGATTATTCTGGAGTCAGGGTTTGCGGGAATAGGGAAAAATCACAAGCTCGTCAGATCATCACTGTGAACATAGCACCCTCGAGCCCATCTCCAGGGACATTTACTAATCTTAGTATATGTAAAGGAACCCAATAGTAGAAAAACTACATTGCTGCTCTCAGGACAGCAGGGGAATCACATGACCAGAGGATGGTCAGAGCTGCCTATAAGCTGATGGTGAGACCCCTCCCTTGTAGTTAAAATGTTCTTATGAGTTACCATGGAAGACACAGATTAAATATGCAAAAGATTTGAAATAGTAGGGAAGAACTACTTCCTTCATAAACACAAATTAAATGTGAAAAATGAGGTAAGGAACAAGGAAGAGTCCTACTGATTGGTTCAAACCACGGAAGACTGATATATAAAAAGCTCAGAGTGGGGCTGGAGAGATGGCTTAGCGGTTAAGCGCTTGCCTGTGAAGCCTAAGGACCCCGGTTCGAGGCTCGGCTCCCCAGGTCCCACGTTAGCCAGATGCACAAGGGGGCGCACGCGTCTGGAGTTCATTTGCAGTGGCGGGAGGCCCTGGCGCGCCCATTCTCTCTCTCTCCCTCTATCTGTCTTTCTCTCTGTGTCTGTCGCTCTCAAATAAATAAATAAATGATATCATCATAATAATAAATTTTAAAACAATAAATAAGAAGCTCAGAGTGGAAGAACTCATCATATTGTGGAAAACTTGCCTGAGAACAGGGACTCACCCTTCCCTCCTGACACCGTGGCTGACCCGTGCTGCTCCCCTTGCTGCCAGCCAGACTGTGCGACCAGCTGTGGCTCCACACCCTGCTGCCAGCCCAGCTGCTGCCAACCCTGTTGCCCCCCAATTTGCTGCTGCTGCACTCCCTTCTGCCAGCCAAGTTGCTGTGAGACCAACTGCTGTAAACCAACCTGTGTGACTACCTGCCGCTGCCGTCCTTGCTGTCTTCCAAGTTGCTGCTGCCCACCCTGCTGCCCACCAAGTTGCTGTGAGACCACCTGCTATGGGACCAGCTGCTGTAAACCAGCCTGTGTGACCAGCCGCTGCCCACCCTGCTGCCACTGGCCAACTGCGCAATGACCCGCACACGCTCTTCCAAGCCCCTATCGCCCCTGACTTTCCCCACCTAGGCAAGCGCACTTTGCTGAAAATCGTTAGCTGATCACCAGAAACATTTGTTCCTCATCTCCTGATTGGCGGGTGTTTACTCATGATAGAGTCTTCAGACTCATAATTACAACTCATTTCAAGTATAGCGCATATTGCGACCGTGCCCGCTCCTCTAGGGTCACTTCTTTTGCGTCCTTCCACCTCTACCCCCACGAGTCTCCCTCACTTTCCCAGTATCCGCCTCACATGATTTGTCACAATGGAGTACAGGGCTCATCACGCACTCTCCCCTGCTCCAGGTGTGGTGGACACAGCTGATGGAGGTCTGGCCTTGGCTTAAATTCTGAGTCAAGATCTTTATATCTTCCAACAAATCACTTAAAAGTCTACACTCACGAAAATGTCCTAAGTTTACGCAGTTGAACAACCGTCACTGATGCACGTGTTTTCGGCACTGCGCTCCTGGAAGACACCGTCTCCTCGCTGCTCACATGCAGTCATGTCCCTGGCAGGCAGCCTAATAAATCTTAATAAATTATTAGTCACCATTCATTCTATATTATCTGTGCTGTTTCTTTTTCAGGTGTATATATGTGTGGTGTGCATGCAACCGTGTGTGCATGCTAATACATGTGTGAGCGCCCGTGTGTGCATGCTAATACATGTGTGAGCGCCCGTGTGTGCATGTGCATGTGGAGGCTATAATCCTAAAGTATTCCATCCACCCCTTTTAAAATATTTTTATTTTATGGGGCTGGAGAGAGGGCTTAGTGGTTAAGTGCTTGCCTGTGAAGCCTAAGGACCTGGTTTGATGTTTGATTCCCCAGGACCCCTGTAAGCCAGATGCACAAGGTGGCACATGCATCTGGAATTTGCTTGCATTGGCTGGAGGTCCTGACATACCCATTCTCTCTCTCTCTCTTTCTCTGTATGCCTCCTATCTCTCTGTCTGTCATTCTCAAATAAATAAAAATAAACAATTTTTTTAAAAAATTTTATTTTATGTATATTTTAACAGGTTTTACTCTTATCCTCTTGCTCCTGCTCCCATTTCCCTGGGGGACCTCCTCAGTGGGGTTATGCTATTAAGTGTGGGGTCATGTAAGCTGCAGTCAGTCCTTGTGGCGTAGGGGAAAGACCAGTACCCACTCTGTGACTCTTACAGTCTTTCCTCCCCTCTCGCTGTTCCCGCACATTCCCTGAGCCATGGGAGGCCCCTTGGCAGTCCGATTGGAGCTGAGTTCTCTGTGGCCTCTGGACTTCTGCTGGGAAGGTTCTGGTTGATCGCCGTGTCGGTGGCCGTCACCTCGGAGCTGGTTGTCAGGCTGGCAGAAGAACAAGATTCACATCACTGCTTCCTCTGTATTTTCCCTGGGCCCTGGCACATGTGGTAGAGACAGCTCCACCATCCGCCCCTGTGGAGATAGCGCCTCCCATTGCCCTAGAGGTCACTGACAAGGCTAGACTGGCCAGCCAGTGAGCACGGTGATCTCCCTGCTCTGCTTCCCAGCGTCTCCCAGCACACACAAGATCTGCATGAGAACTAGAGATTGAACTCAGGTCCTCATGCTTGTGAGGAAAGCTCTTTACTCTCCTAGCTATCTCCTCAGCCCTCTTCTGGAACTCTATACTTTCTAGTTCACTTGATAGGAGAGTTACATCCTCAATAAGCCGGGCATGGTGGCGCACGCCTTTGATTCCGGCACTAGGGAGGCAGAGGTAGGAGGAACGCTGTGAGTTCGAGGCCCCTGAGACTACATAGTGAATTCCAGGTTAGCCTGGAGTAGAGTGAAACCCTACCTTGAAAAACTGAGAAACCAAAAAAAAAGTTTGTTTTTTTTTTTTAATGTACTATGTGATGTCAATGCATCACATATGCTAAGTGCAATGTCGTCCAGCAGCTCTCGGGACGTTTATCAACTGACATAACTGAAATATAAGACATAATAACTGCCACCACCTACCCTAGCCTCTGGAGACCACTATTCTGTCCTTTTATTGTCTGACTTTGACTATTGTCTAGCACATTTAAATAGAATCACACAGCATTAATCAGTCAGTCACATCTTTATTCAACTTTGACAGGCATTTAAGATGTTCACACATGTTGGTAATTATTGAAAAAGGCTGGCATGAACACAGGACATAGCTCTGTAACACTTTGACTTCATTTAGTTTGGATAACCATCCAGAAGTACAATGCTGGGCCTTATGGGATTTTGATTTTGAATTGTTTGAAGAATTTCCATGATGTAAATTTCCATTACACCTGCTACATCATCTCATATTCCTACCAGGGTACAGAATTTCACTTTCTCTGCATCCTTGTCTATACCTTTTTCTCATGTATTTTTTTTTTCCTAAAAATAAAAGATACAGGGCAGGAGAGATGGCTTAGCATTTACGGTACTTGTCTGCAGAGTCTAAGGACCCAGGTTTGATTCCCCAGTACCTACATAAGTCAGATATACAAGGTAGCACATGCATCTGGAGTTAGTTTGCAGTGGCTGGAGGCCCTGGCACACACACTCTCCTCTCTCTCTCTCTCTCTCTCTCTATCTGTCTCTCTCTCTCAAATAAATAAACACAAACACAAATAAAATATTAAAAAAATAAAAAGATACCATATTCCAATACTATAAATCTTCTAAGGTCAAAACATGCTCTAGTGTTTAATAGCATCTCATGTAGGCAAGACAACATGCATCATGTGCCTAATAAACTAGACTATGAAGGAGAAATGTCCTCCAACCGCCTCAGACTCAGCTAAGCATGACCCACACAATTACAGGTCTCTTACACAAACACAAGCTCCCGTAGTGTACCAAACACCTATGTCTTGAGAAATGCATGTTTATTCCCACAAAATCATCAACCAGAGTAGCATATGCCCTTTTAATCTTGAAGTTATTTCTTTGGAAGCTCGCTTTGCACAGATTGGCTCCATATCTACATACATTCCTTTTAAGTTCTCTCCAGAGACAATCTAAACTTTACTTCCTCTCTGAAAGCTCACCTGAGCACACAGCCTCGGTGGTGATACGTCAGATATGTTAAATTTTGTTGCCAGGTAAACACTCGCTCAAACCAAGGACCAACACTTTGTGGTAAGCAGAGTTCTGTTTCAGACATGACCCCTGCCTGGTTAACCTTACTGACATCCCGAACTCTGGCGACCCCTGGAAAATAATAAAGGATGGAGCCAGGCCAACAGGTTTTAGCCTTAAAGGACTTCATGCTGACCTGCTGTTTGGCCCTAAATTCATTACTATCTGATTATAGTACATTATCCCAACAAAATGCCTGCCTGGCCATGTTATCTTGGTCCAAGAATCATTTTTATATTCTGGATCAGGTCTGTAAGCATCAGTTTTCAAAAAGTCAAGAGTGGGAGGTTGTTTTCCAGAAGCTCAGGTCAGAGGAAGTGGGAAGTTGGTAATCACTAGGAGATATTTAAAAACTGTCTCTCTCTCTCTCTCTCTCTCTCTCTCTCTCTCTCTCTCTCTCTCTGTGTGTGTGTGTGTGTGTGTGTGTGTGTGTGCATTGCATTCCAGGGCATCTTGCTGCTACAAACAGACACCAATTGCTTGACTTTTTTTTTTTGTATCTGGCTTATGTATGCTTGAGAATTGAACCCATTCTGACAGGCTTTGCAGACAAGAGCCTTTAACCACTGAGACATCTCCTCTGCCCCAAATATTACTATCAGGCTCTTAAAAATTCTTTATGTATTTTCACACATTCATGTTACCATTTCACACATTGCATCAGGATGTCTTGCTACTGCTGAGGAATGCCCCTCTGGCTTTATGTGGGTGATTAGGGAATTAAACCCCAGGCCTGTAAGAAAGCCTTTAATGGTGGAGCCATGTCCCAGCTAACTGAGAATTAACTTCCATTACTCCATGTTACGAAGCCTTCCCGAGGTCTGTTGGGTAACTTCTCATCTAGTCTGTGTGATAGGATGACATCGTGTGATACATCTCAAAATCTACTGAGCTTGGATATTTCATATAAAGTGACTTAGCGGAATACAATAATAGACAAACAATATGGGTTGAATAATGGCACAGAGTTTATTAAGAATTTATTAAGATTGCCGGCACGTGGGGAAACAACTCATAGGTGAACAGGGAGAAGGGCGTGTCATGCAAAAATCCAGAGTACACTTCAGAAGAAAACATGGTTATAAAGATGCCTAAGGCATAAGCCTGTGGGATTTTACTTCTTGAGTTAGGGTCTCACTCTAGCCCAGGCTGACGTGGAATTCACTCTGTAGTCCCAAGTCTGCCTAAAACTTACAGCGATCCTCCTAACTCTGCCTCCTGAGTGCTAGGAATAAAGGCGTGCACCACCATGCATGGTTACCTATGGAATTTGTAATGAAAATGGTTTCTTAAGTTACTTAGTAGAAGAGATGGAGATCTTGCCTCTGAAAGTGAAATGAGGCCAGACATCCACATCAACATCTATGAGGATGGGCTGAAATATACCATACCTGGAGAAGGGACTGGGGTGGGGGTGGGGCGGGGGACGACCTCAAAGCAATTAACATGTTTAAATATGAACTGAAGATTATCAGATTATTTTTTTTTCTGGTGATAGCCTGGAGGTTTGCAGCAGAGGTATGGAGCGACTTTGTGCTTCAAGTCACGTGAGACAGAAGTACACCTATACAGATGTTGTTCATCTATGGGGATTTGGTCAGCAGGGCATGCTAAGGCAGATGGTCACACAGGTGGGTTTCCAGCTTGTGGTTGGGCAGCAGGTGGTCTCATGGCAAGTTGGATGGCAGCAGAGCTGGTAGAAGCAGGGCTGGCATCAGGGTGTTCAGCAGCAGCAGGTCCCACACGTTGGTTTACAGCAAGTGGTCTTGCAGCAGGTGGTCTGACAGCAAGTTGGTTGGCAACAGGGCTGGCAGCAGGGTGTGCAGCAGCAACTTGGGGCACAGCAAGGCTGGCAGCAGGTTGGGCAGCAGCAGCTGGTCCCACAGCAGGGCTTCCAGCACGTGGTGTTGCAGCAGGTGGTCCTGCAGCAGGTGGGCTGGCAGCAAGGGGAGCAGCAGCAGTCACTCATGGTGTCGGATGGGGAGGGTGGGTTCCTGCTCACAGGAGAGTTTTCCAGAATGTGATGGATGACTTCTTTCCATCTGGGCCTTTTATACACCAGTCCTCAAGGGTTGGACCAATCAGTAGGACTTGTCCTTTGTGTTTACAGCAATTTCTGTGTGTTTGTTGTATGTTTACTTTGTGTTTATCAAGGAAGAAGTCATTACTCAATGGTATGCATCTTTGGAAAGTGTTAGTCTGTTTCTTGTTTGGAGGTAATTTACTTGAACTATTTCAATTTAAAGCAAAGTTTCATTCCACTGGCTTTGCTGATTGTGGGATAGATCCCTTAGTCTGGGAAGGGCAGGGTAGTGTTTTATCCTTCAAAGCTTTCTTCCTGTGTCTGTAGATGTGAATTGTCTCTGAAGAGGGGCACAGTTGTGTCCTATTTACAGAGATGAAATTAATGCCTATTTCCTTGCTCATGCACCCACAAAACCTGATTCTAGAATGGTCCAGGCATTGGTCACCGGGTAAGTTCCTGTACTTGAGAATCTCAACAGGACCAAGACCCTTCAGATGCAGATGTCTGGCACAATGGATCCATAGCAGAGCAGAGCTGGGACAAATGGGTAGAGGCAGAAGCAGTACATTAGAGTCAAAAGTATCAGTGGGTGTGTGAATGACCACTGATCCTCGCTTCCTATACCAAGGGCTCCCCGGGAGGAACATGATGCGCGTTCTGTCATGAAGCTGTCTGACGTTCAGGCAACCAGGATGAGCAGGTGACTCCAGTGGTCACGTGGGTAGCAACAGAGTCAATGTTCTTAGGTCAGTGACATTTTCCTGTCTTTCTGCCTTTCTTTATTTTTATCCCCTTCTCTTTGTTTTGCTCTTTTGCCTCCAGAACTTCACTGTTGCTTGGTACATTTTTATTCAGTGGAAGTACAAGATTAATGGACATATACCTGATTTTCTTGAGGATAATATATGTGTCTTTTGGGTCAATTATTCAGATTAAAAGCTGTAAATTATTAATTTCACATTTGAGTGAATTAGGTGAATGTCACAAAGTCAGTATTTTGATACCATTAATAATGAAGAAATGGAAATGAATGTCATTCCCTACAATCATATTCTCTTACTCATTCCCAAAGGGTGCTCACTACTGTCTTCCTGGATTAATCTCTGACCTCTGACATCATATTATTATTCTTGGAATCTTGGCAAATCAAAACTAGAATTTGCTTCTGTGCTCATATGAAGATTGAGAGACTCCACTGTAGTTATCTAGATGAGATATTGTCATGACTGTGTAATCCTCCACTGGATGACTCTGACAATATCTATTTGTTGAATTTCCTTTAGGAAAACAGTTTGTTTGGAGTTTAGAACTAGTAAAATGCTGCTGGTGTGGATAGTTTTTGTTTCTATTACTTCTGTTGGCTACTCACCAAAGTCTAAAATTGCTCAAAAATCCCTTTGTCATGCTGGGCATGGTGGCTCACACCTCTAATCCCAGCCATAGAAAGGCAGAGGTAGAAGAATTGCTCTGAGTTTCAGGCTAGCCTGAGACTGCATAATGAATTACAGGTCAGCCTGGGATAGAGCAAGACCCTACCTCAAAAAAATTTTTTTTTCTATAAATTTAGTATTGAGTACCTTTAAATTTAAATTTAAAAATAAATCTTGAGGCTATTGTCTATTAGTAGTTCCATAGAAGCATAGAAAAATAAAGTAAATGTAAAACAGTTACAACCTCTTATAGGACGTCCCCATCCGTTTATACTGACTTGGCATTTTATATCATCATGCTGGGGCCAGGGTCCTGAGATTCCCTATGCTTGAAGCCTCCTAGCTCTGTAAGCCGGGGAAGCTAAGAAAGAGCTATTTTTTTCTTCCCAAATTCCAGGGAGAGGTTTGGTTTTTCCTGGGAGCTATAAGGCAGCTTTTTGATCCTGTCATTTTACAACTCTTTAAGACTGGAGAGGGAATATGATGGAAAGTGGAGTTTCAAAGGGGAAAGTAGAAGGAGGTAGGGAGTTACCATGGGGTATTGTTTACAATCATGGGAGTTGTTAATGAAAACAAATTAATTAATAGAAAGTTAAAAATAGTAGGAAAAAAATTTCTATTAGTTTAATTACTTTTAGTGTTCCTCCTGGGGGACACCCAACAGTAAAATGTGGTTATGATGTCTAGTAGACTCAATAGCAATATTAGCAGGAGAATAGACAAGTTGTGCAAAGGGAACTTCAAGAGAGGAAAGGTATACTGAGTGGACTGTGGCCTGGTTGAATATTCTGTGAAAATGGATGTGCATTTCTCAAAAGAGGTCAGCAGACAATGAATGAAGAACTGTGAGAGAAGGACCAGTGCTCCATAGTGAGACTCAAATGATGATTGTAAAGGCCAAAGTCAGAGAATAAGAACAGAAGGCCGGTCTCCAGAGGCTGGGGAAGGAGGAGGTAGAGAATTGGTCATCAGCGAGTATTAACTTTACTCTGCCAGCGGAAAAACTTCCACGGATTTTCAGGAGAACATTGTGCTAGGTATATGTGAGAAAATGATACTATCTTGTACCTTTTTAAATCTATTGAGTTTGTAGATCTCTTATCAAGTGAATTACCAATGTAGAAGAAAGACAAGATGGAAGGAATCATGAACAGAAATTATTAAAACTTCTTACTCAAAACTGAGCATGAAGGAGAAAGCGGCTTAAGAGAATCTGAGTCCCCAGCAGAAGAAGCATGGCTTGTAAGATGATCATCAAAGGAAGCTGTTCCACAGCCACGTCAGGAATAAGAGGCGAGGATGGATGAAAAGCCAGAGAAATGCAGTGTGGCTGGATTTGAGGGTGTAGTCAGGGGCCGTAATCCTGGTGAGTCAGGGATGTGTCAAGCTAGAAATTGCAAATAAATCCTGCACTATGGATCGTAGAATGAAAAGCCAAAGTCTTCATTTTGGTCCTCTGAATCACTGATGCGAGTGACTGTTTCCAGCAAAGAAGCACATTTGTGACTGTGTGGCAAATCAGGTGTGACAGAAGTCTGGCTGCGTAGATGTCACTCACTGAAGCGCTGGTCAGCAGCAGCGAGGCTGGTAGCAACTGGGTTCGCGGGTGTGTTGAATGCAGGTGGTCTTACAACAGGTGGTGTCACAGCCAGTTGGCCGGCTGCAAGGCTGGCAGCAGGGTGTGCTGCAGCAGGTGGTCACCCAGATGGGTTTGCAGCTGTTGGCCCTACAACACACAATGGTTTTGCAGCAAGATGGCTGGCAGCAGGGCTGACAGCAGCTGGGATGGCAGCAGGGTGTGCAGCAGCATCTGGTCGCCCAGATGGCATTAACCCAGGGGTCTTGCAGGAGGTGCTTTCACAGGAAGCCGGTTGGCAAGTGGGCTGGCTTCCCCTGCACTCATACCCACAGCTGGATTAGCCACAGCAGCTGGACTCACAGCAGCATGGCTGGCAGCAGGATGTGCAGAAACAGCTGGTCACACAGGCTGGTTTCCAGCTGGTCGTTTTACAGCAGGTTGTCTCCCAGCAAGATGGCCGGCAGCAGGATGTGCAGCAGCCAGTTGGGAGACAGCAAGGCTGGCGGCATCTGGGCTCACAGAAGGGTTTCCAGAAGGTGGATCAACTGTAGGAAGTCTGACGTCAAGGGGAGCAGCAGGAATCATTCATGGTGTCGGGTATGAAGTGTGGGTTCCTGTTCACTGGTGAATTATTTTTAATAATATGATGAGTTCTTACACACTCCGAACCTTTTATACATTAGTTCTCCAACATTTCCATATTCCACTTGTGTTTATCAAGGAAGAAATTGTTCCCTAATGTTACGAATTTGTAAAAGTGGTGAATTAGTTGATTTCAGAGTAACTCATGAGAACTTTTCAAACACATATTTTTAAACGGCCATCAGCCATCAGCTTGGTCCCGGCGTCCTCTGGGTACGTGCACCTCTGCTGTCCTGGGAGGGATGCAGTAGCTCCTCATGTACTGACCCGATCCTTTGTCTGCAGTGAGATTAGGACTTGTCTCTGGAAAGTGGCATGAAGCTGCCACATTCTCAGTGTGACCTGACTGCACGCTTCCCTGTCTTTTGTCCAACGAAGCCTGACTCCAGACTAACCCAGGCACCCAGCTCTCTATCAGCTCTTTCATATGCTTATGGTAAAAAGCCACATGGGATGAAGAGATATACAATGTAGATAACTGGCCTCCTAGTCCATCACAGTATAGACCTGAGAAGATTGGATTATTTTTCCTGTTAATATCATGATTGTGAAATTCATCAATGTAGCTATCTATCATTTGTCCACCTTCATTGCCCTATAATCTTCCACTGAATGAATTTGACACAGTTTATTTGTTGATTTTCCTGTAGAAAAATATAGCTTGTTTGTAGCTTGGGACAATTAAAAGTAATGCTTGTACAAATGTTTTTGTATAGGACCTTTGGCTGGTATATGTAAACATCTCTATTGTTTGTTTAACTGTGAAGACTTAGTCAAAGAATTCCCTTTTGAAACAAACATTTATTCATTTCTTTGTAAAAGTCTTGCCCATCTTTCAATAGATTTCACATACAAAGATTATCATTTTAAAAATTTTTTTTATTTATTTATTTGAGAGCGACAGTCACAGAGAGAAAGACAGATAGAGGGAGAGAGAGAGAATGGGCGCGCCAGGGCTTCCAGCTTCTGCAAACAAACTCCAGATGCGTGCGCCCCCTTGTGCATCTGGCTAACGTGGGACCTGGGGAACCGAGCCTCAAACCGGGGTCCTTAGGCTTCACAGGCAAGCGCTTAACTGCTAAGCTATCTCTCCAGCCCCAAAGATTATTTTTATGCTACTATGTTTTCTCAATTAAAAGTTGACCTTTGGGGAGGTGAGATGGCTTAGTGGTTAAGGTGCTATGCCTAGGAAGCCTAAGGACCTGGGTTCAGTTAACCAGTATCCACCTAAGCCAAAGGCACAAGGTAGCGCATTTGTCTGGAGTTTGTTTGCAGTGGCTGGAGGCCCTGGTGTACCTATTCTTTCCCTCTATCTACCTATTCCTCTCTCACGTTCCCTCTGTCTAGCTTAAATAAATAAATAAAATATTTTAAAAGTTTACTTTTATTGATCATGGTATACAGAAAAAAATCATCTTAATATCGAATATTGATTATAAAATAGTGTATTTTATTGGCAATTTCTTTATATATATATATATGTAACATATATTGATCATATTTGTCTCCCATGACCCTGTATTATGCCCCCTCCAGACTTTTCTCTGAAGTCCTCCCTCAGATGAACCCCCTTTTTTAAATTTACTTATTTGAGAGCGACAGACACAGAGAGAAAGACAGAGGGAGAGAGAGAGAATGGGTGCGCCAGGGCTTCCAGCCTCTGCAAACGAACTCCAGACGCGTGCGCCCCCTTGTGCATCTGGCTAACGTGGGACCTGGGGATCCGAGCCTAGAACCGGGGTCCTTAGGCTTCACAGGCAAGCACTTAACCGCTAAGCCATCTCTCCAGCCCTGAACCCCTTTTTTACTTTGATATCATATTGTTTTTTTCCTCTCACTTCCACATATAAGAGAAAATAAGTAACAGTTTTCTTCACTAATCTGGCTTATTTCACTTCATATGATGATCTTTATTTTCATCCATTTACATAGCTCCAGATGATATCATTTGTCTACCATCATGGATGAATCATTCTCTGTTGTCTGTATATAACACATGGTATTTATTCAGTAAATCCATGAGTGTGCCCCGGGGTTGATTCTATACATTAGCTATTCTGCATAGTGCTGTAGCTCTATGGTGATTGGTGTTTTTCTATTGTCTGCTGACTTTGACTCCTTGAGGGACATTGTTAGAACAGTATTGCTGGATCATGTGATCATTTTTTTTTTTTTAGGAACCCAAATCTGATTACCATAGGGGCAATATTAACTTATTTTTTATTAGCAGGGTCTAAGGTTTCTTTACCTCTACATCCTCAGTATTTGTTTATGGGTTCCTGGGTCCTTACTCCTGGGACCTGCCATGGTCCCCCGAAGGCACCCAGGAAACAGTGTGGGTTAGCACATGAGGAGAGAAAGAATCACTCCCAGGAGACAGTTGAACAGCTCTCTCAGTTTATTGTCAGTAAAATGGGTTCATAAGCACCTGAGGGCAGGGGAGGATCCTAAGAGGATTGGACTAACCAGGTTCATTTCTGATGCCTAATTAGCATATGAGGAAATTCATTCCAACAAGTAGGCAATGGCAAGGGCAGGGGTCATGTGTCCAGAGTCTCAGGGGGATAGGCTGTGTGAAGGCTGGTAAGGAGTTTCCTAGGCAACTGGCCAAACATTATGGGGCTATGTGCAGAGCCTAAATTCAGATATGCTGGGCTTGGAGAGGGAGTGGCCTCTTGTAGCCTGAGGGTCCTTAGCCATGCCTGGAAGCTCAGGCCCCTCTCCAGAAGGCTCCTTTCTGTGCCTGGCAGTGCCTGACATTTGTTGTTTGTTTCCTTGACAGCCAGTGTGACCTGGGTGAGAAGGAATTTCATTGCAGTTTTGATTTGCGTTTCCCTGATTGCTCAGGATGTTGAACAATTTTTCATATATGATTGGGTATTTGTAGCTCTGTGTTTGGAATGTATGTATATGATTGGCTCGTTTGTGGATTGGATTACTTTTCCTTTGGTGTTAGCTTTGTAAAGTTCTTTACAATTCTGCTTATGAACCTTCTACTGAACGAGTACTTGGCCATGATTTTCTCCTGTGTTGTAGGGAGTATCAGTACCCTGGTCATCACTTTCTTGTTTGATGTTGCAGTCAGGTTTGCTGTGCTGGCAGAAATCACCCAACCAAGAGCAGCTTTGGCAGAAAAAAATGGTTAATTTTGGCTTACTGACTCGAAGATAAGCTCCATGAAGCCAGAGGGAAACAATGGCATGAGCAGAGGGTGGACATCACACCCTGACCAACATAAGGTGGACATAGAAACAGGAGAGAGTGCAAAGCACTGGCAAGGGGTTACTGGTGATAACGCCCATAAGCCCGCCCCCAACAAAACACTCTCCAGGAGGCATTAATTCCCAAATCTCCATCAGCTGAGATCCTAGCATTCAGAACCCCTAAGTTTATGGAGGACACGTGTATCAAAACACCACATTCCATCCCTGGCCCCCATAAACTGGTAACCATCCATGATGTAAATACAATGCATTCAGGCCAACTTTAAAATTTCCCATATTTTTTTTTATCAATCTTAATGCTGTTCAATCATCCCCATAATCCATTGAATTTTAATTGAGTCATAATACCAAAAAATCCCCCCAAAATCTCATAATGGCAAGAATAAACACTCATAATGCAAAAGATGACACTGGGAAAAGCGAAGAAATATTCAACCATTAGAAGATTTAAACTGGACAAACATCAAAGTCTGCAGCGCCAAGTCCAACAACTCTAGTCAGTAAAAACTCTCCAAGTCCGACAATTCTAACGAGCAACAAGTGTCCGGAGTTTCCATTCTGCCTCTCCAGCTATGCTACTCAAAGTCCTAGAAAATTTCATCCAGCTCGGGCTGCTCTCCTCAGCAACCGTCGCGGGGTCCCCGCATCTCCACTGAATCTCCACTGCAACCCCAGTCCATCCTCACAGATCCATCGGGTCTCCATGCAGGCATCCAGCAAACCTGCTTCACACTGTCCATGGCCGTTTCCAAAACAAGAGACCATGTGGTAAATTCTATGACCCTCTCCTGCATTTCTTTTGCTCCATCATACCAGGTAGGGTGCCAATTTGTTAATCCAGGAAGGAATAAAGCAACCTTTGAAGAACAGGAAATTCTTTGAACACTCAGGCCCCTTCAAAACAGTCTACATTCTTCATATTGCCCTAAAGCAGATCAGCTGGCCCAATCTCAAATTTGTAATGTCTCATATAATTGTAGCTGATTGGGCAGAAGTTTCAGCCCAAAGATTTAATTTATGTGCCATATCCCTCTGTTCACACTAGTCCATTTCTGTGCAATGCTACCAAGCACAAATTCTCCGGACATGGGCATAACAGCAAGCCTCCCACAAACTGCTTCTAGCTCAGTCCAGGCAAACCTCTTTCTTACCCTCATTAGCCAAATCTCACAGTGTATAGTTCTTACGGCATTCAGGCCTTTCAACTCTCACCAGAATAATCCATCAGGCTGTACTTAGAGCACTGCAAGGCATCTCTTAGGCCAAGGTTTCAAATACCTCCACATTCCTCTTAAAAATGAGCTTCAAAAGGCCACAGCCACACAGTCACATGTCCAATCACTCCTCAATACCAACATTACTTTTGTAGTCAGGTTCCCATTGCTTGTAGAAATCACCTGACCAAGAGCAGCTTTTGGGAATAAAGAGTGTTTATTTTGGTTATAGACTCGAGGGGAAGCTCCATAATGGCAAGGAAAAATGATGGCATGAGCAGAGGGTGGACATCGCCTCCTGCACAATATAAGGTGGACAATAGCAACAGGAGAGTGTGCCAAAAACTGGAACGGGACACTGGCTATAATACCCATAAGCCCACCCGCAACAATACACTGTTTCCAGGAGGCATTAATTCCCAAATCTCCATCAGCTAAGAACTTAGCTTCAGAACACTTAAGTTTATGGGAGACACCTGAATCAAACCATCACATTTAAGCAGAAACTATTTAATCTTATGCTACATTAGTCATTTTTGGTAAAATCTACTGAGCTATTGAAATGCTATTTAGAATATCATTGCCTATGCTCATGTCTTAGTGTTTTCCTGTAGTTGGTTTAAATTCTTAAATCAAGATCTTTGCTTAATTCAGAGTTGACTTTTGTATACTGTTAGAGATAGGATCTACTTTCAATCCTTCAGGTTGTTATCTAGGATTCCCAGTATCATTTAAAATTGTTTTATTTTAAAACATTTTATTTATTTGACAGACAAAAGGGGAGGGGGAGAAAAAGAGAGGAAGAGGTAGATAGAAATAAAGAAAATGGGCACACATGGCCTCAACCCACTGCAAACAATCTCTAGACACGTGGACCACTTTGTGCCTCCTTTTAATGCAAGCGCTGGGGAATTCAACCTGGGTCCTTTGGGTTTGCAGGGAAGTGCCTTAATTGCTAAGACATCTCTTCAGCCTGCCACCCAGCATCTTTTTTGTTTGTTTGTTTGTTTGTTTTATCAAGGGAGGGTCTCACTCTAGTCCAGGCTGACCTATGTACTCTCAGAATGGCCTCGAAATCACAGCGATCCTCCTTCCTCTGCCTCCTCTGTCTGGGATAAAGGCAATCGCCACCAGCCTGGCTTCCAGCATGATTTTTTAAAGAGGCTTCATTTTCGTCAGTATGTTATTTGCACTTGTCAAACATCAAGTTGGTAGCCTTGTGGATCTGGCTTTATGTGGGTCCTGGGAATCACATTCTCAACATTAGGCTTTGCCTTTAACCACTGAGATATCTCGTCTGCCCCCAAATATTTACTACCTGGCTCTTTAAAAATGCTTTATGTATTTGCACACATTCATGTGTGTGCATTGCATCAGGATCTCTTGCTATTGCTCAGGAATGCCCATCTGGCTTTATGGGAATGATTGAGGAATTAAACCCAGTCCTGAAAGCAAACCTTTAGTGGTAGAGTCATGTCCCCAATTCACTGAGCATTAACTTCCATTACTCCGTGTTAAAAAGCCTTCCAGAGATCTGTTGGCCAACTTTTCCCCTGGTATGTGTGATAGGATGACATCACATTCTACATCTGAAAATCTACTGAGCTTGGAGATTTCATATAAAGTGACTTAGGAGAATACAATAATAGACAAACAATATGGATTGAATAATGGTAAAGAGTTTATTAAGAATTTATTAAGATTGCCAGAAGCTGGGAAGACAATTCAAAGGTGAACAGGGAGAGAGTCGTGCAAGAATCCAGAGTACACTTCCGAAGAAAACATGGTTATAAAGATGACTATGGCATAAACCTATGGGATTTTCTTTTAGGAGGTAGGGTATCACTCTAGCCCAGGCTGACCTGGAATTCACTCTGTTGTCTCATGATGGTCTCAAACATATAGGGATCATCCTACCTTTGTCTCCTGAGTGCTCGGATTAAAGACTTTGAACACCACACCCGAGTGCCTATGGAATTTATAATGAAAATTTTTTCTTAAGTTACTTGGTAAAAGAGATGGAGATCTTACGTCTGAATCTGAACTGAGGTCAGACCTCCACCTCAACCATCTGAGGCTGGGCTGAAATCTACCATACATGGAGAAGGTGACGGGGGGAGGGAGGGGTGGTGTCATCTGCGCTTCCTCAAAGCAATTAACATGTTTAAATATGAACTGAAAATTATCAATTATTTTTTCTGATGATAGCCTGCCTGGAAGTTTGCAGCAGAATAATGTGCGAGTTTGTGCTGCAAGCCAGGTGAGACAGAAGTACAACAATACAGATGTTGTTCACATAGGGGGATTTGGTCAGCAGCAGATGGGCTAGATGCAGGTATGCTCAGGCAGATGGTCACACAGGTGGGTTTCCAGCTGGTGGCTTGGCAGCAGGTGGTCTCACTGCAAGTTGGATGGCAGCAGAGCTGGTAGAAGCAGGGCTGGCATCAGGGTGTGCATCAGCAGCAGCAGGTCTCACACGTTGGTTTACAGCAGGTGGTCCTGCAGCAGGTGGTCTGACAGCAAGTTGGTTGGCAACAGGGCTGGCAGCAGGGTGTGCAGCAGCAACTTGGGGCACAGCAAGGCTGGCAGCAGGGTGGGCAGCAGCAGCTGGTCCCACAGCAGGGCTTCCAGCACGTGGTGTTGCAGCAGGTGGTCCTGCAGCAGGTGGGCTGGCAGCAAGGGGAGCAGCAGCAGTTGCTCATGGTGTCAATTGTGGAGGGTGGGTTCCTGCTCACAGGAGAGTTTTCCAGAATGTGATGAATGACTTCTTTGCATCTGGGCCTTTTATACACCAGTCCTCAAGGGTTGGACCAATCAGTAGCACTTGTCCTTTGTGTTTACAGCATTTGCTGTGTGTTTGTTGTTGTGTTTACTTTGTGTTTATCAAGGAAGAAGTCATTACTCAATGGTATGCATCTTTGGAAACTGTTAGTCTGTTTCTTGTTTGGAGGTAATTTACTTGAACTATTTCAATTTAAAACAAAGTTTCATTCCATTGGCTTTGCTGATTGTGGGGTAGATTCCTTGGTCTGGGAATGGCAGGGTAGTGTTTTTTCCTTCAAAGCTTTCTTCCTGTGTCTGTAGATGTGAATTATCTCTGGAGAGGGGCACAATTGTGTCCTATTTACAATGGTGAAATTAAGGCCTATTTCCTTGTTTATGCACCCAAAAATCCTGATTCTACAGGCGTTGATCACTGGGTAAGTTCCTATGCCTGTGCATGTCGGGAGGACCAGGACCCTTCAGATGCAGGTGTCTGGCACAATGGATCCAGAGCAGAGCAGAGCTGGGGCAGGTGGGCAGAGGCAGAAGTAGGACATTAGAGTCCAAAGTATCAACAAGTGTGTGGATGACCACTGATCCTCGTTTCCCTGTACCAAGGGCTCCGGGGAGTAACATGATGCACGTTATGCCATGAAACTGTGTGACGTTCAGACAAACTAGGGTGCGCAAGTGACTCCAGTGTTCACTTGTATAGCAGTGATTGCAGGTCAATGACATTTCCCTGTCTTCTTTTCTGTCTGTGTGCCTGTCTGTCTGTATTTTTATCCCCTTTATTTTTATCTTTTGCCTCCACAACTTCACTGTTGCTTGGTACCTTTTTGTTCAGTGGTAGTATATGATTGGTTGAGATATATCTAATTATCTTGTCTATCATTCATATTATAAGGTGGAAATTATTAATTTCAAATTTGAGTGAATATCACAAAGTCAGCATTTCCACACCATTAGTAGTAAAGGAGTGGAAATGAATGCCATTCCCTACAATCATATTCTCTTACTCATTCCCAAAGGTTGCTCATTACTGTCTTCTTGGATTAATCTCTGAACTCTGTCATTACTTTAGTGTCCTTGACATCTTTACCAATCAAAATTAGAATTGGCCTCCGTGCTCATATGAAGATTGAGAGACTCTTCACTGTAGTTATCTAGATGAGATATTGTCATGACTGTGTAATCCTCCTCTGGATGACTCTGACAATATTTATTTGTTGAATTTCTTTGAGGAAAACAGTTTGATTGGAGTTTGGGACTAGTAAAACTATGCTGGTGTGCATAGCTTTTGTTTCCAGTATTTCTGTTGCCTATTCACCAAAGACTAAAATTGCTCACGAAATCCCTTTGTCATGCTGGGCATGGTGGTTCACAACTCTAATCCCAACACGCAAGAGGCAGAGGTAGGGGGATAGCTGTGAGTTTGAGGCCAGCCTGAGACTACAAAATGAAAGACAGTCATGGAAGGAAAAATACTTCTGGTGGTCCAGTAGCAGGTAGTTCGCAGAAAGCGGTGGGGAGGGGGCAGCCGGCCTGTGTGGTGGCGTCAGATGCGTACGGCCGGCTTCTGCTCACTGGTTCCCACAATATGATGACTTCTTCCAACTCTGGAATTTTTAGGTATTGGGTCTACAAACCTGGAAAAATTAGCTGGAGAGTTTGCTGTTCTTGCTGTTTATGTTGTTTGTGTACTATTTTTTTAAGGAAGAATTTATTTACTAAATCTTGCGAATCTTTTGAAATTAAATGTTTAATCTGCTTTCTAGTTGGAAGTAACTCATAGGAAAAAAATTTTTTTTTTACAAGTGTATGTGGTATTGTGTACGATGTAAACAATGTGTGTGTCTCTTGTTCTCACCTGATATGGCCAGAGGGGTTGATGAGGTATCCCCTTTCATCATGCTCCTTTCCACCTCTCTCTTGCCTGTCCATTCTTACTTGAGTCTCTTACTGATTCTAGAGCTCGGAGCTTTTTATTTGTAAGCCCTGCGCTCTCTGATCACTGTTCTTGTGGGTCCTCGGGATGAACGTGCAGCAGGCTCTCAGGCTTCCTCGGGCCCTCATGCCTGCCCAGGAAGCACTCTTACCACTGAGCCATCTCGGCAGGCCCTTAACCAAACTTTTCAAACATAAAATAAAGAGGTAACTTCATCTGCATCATTTCCTTTGGTGTGGTTACTGGTCCTGTGGCAGCACGCACTGGCCTGCAAGGTTCTGAGCTTCACCCAGACTAGGAAGTGTTTCCATGATGCCCTTATGTTATGGTGATTAAATAAATAACTGGTGTCTGGTCTATATCTCACCTAGTCCAGGCACTGGCTTTGTCTCAGCTCCTCCTCGCTGTGTCCTTGCTGTGTGAAGAAAGTGTTACTTCCCAGAGAATAAGGAGATGAAGAGAAGTGGCTGGCAAGTCAGCTTCACATTTAAAGGATGAGGGTCAGGCACGGTTATGGGGGCCAGGCCACTGGAGGCTAAAGAAGGCCTGAGTTGTCAGGCATGGAGAAGGTCCCCAAGCTGCAGGAGGTTGAAGCAGGCCTAGAACCTGGTAATCTTGCCTTGAGACCTGCAAGAGTGGGGCCGCTCCCTACCTTTGCCTAGGACACCAGGACATCTTGATAAAACGTAGGTTTCAATTTCCCTGTGGCCATGTGACCTTTTATCACTCACTCTGAAAGTCCCTATATGTTAATGAGGTATCAGCCAGCAGCCTTCATACAGCCAATCCCCGTGTAACCCGTACCCCATACCTTTTCCCACCACTACATGAACATTTATAAGCCATTCACCCAACAAGTAAACGAGCTGTCCTCTGACACAGTCTCCAGGGTATCTTTTTTCCATCTCACTCACAAAAATTCAAGACACTGCTCCACAGTTGCCTGGACACCCCTGGGAAACCAATGCGCAGTGGCCCCATGGCAGCCAGGAACCACAGATGAGGATTATTTAGGGGCTCAAGGGAAAAGAGAATGGCTTTCAACAACGAGTAGGAATATTTCCCCTTAAACTTTTCAGGGAGGGGTTCATGTCAACCCTGCTTGTAAAAAACCCTTGCCTTTAATTTTTGTAAGTGTTGATTGGTGTCTGGGTGGGAAGCAGTCTGGCCCAATGTGACACTGTCAGGCAGGGCTTTTCCTGGGGTGTGCATTACAATGGGATGGTGACGAGTGTTCAGGTGATGAGCAGGTCAGCATCCTGTCCTTTAGGGATGAAGCTTGTTTTGCCTGGTTCCATTCTGTACTGTAATTTTCTATTTTTCAGAAGGGGTCTAAATTTTAGAATATGTATGGTGACATGAATAATAAAAGTAAAATTTACAGAAAGATGTTCAAGAAAGTTTACATGTGTTATAAGTAAATTCCATGAGAAATTCATCAGAAAGTGATCATGTCCTTACCATTACTAACAGTGTAAGGAAGGAATCAGAAATCGACCACCTTTCCTAACAATAATATCATCCAGCTCATTGCCAAGGGAAACTGATCACTTTGACTGGCATGGCAGGTAAGGTCATGACTGACTCTAAGGTGCTGTGTCACAAAGGAATCAAATTAAAGGGTTACTACTGTCAGATACCACACTGGGTCCTTTTCTTCTCCAGAAGTCCTGGAACTGATAACAAAACCAAGATGCCATTGAGTTGTGAAGAAATATTTATTCTTGGCTAGAGAATAAGGAAAATGGAGATGTGATTGGAAGACCAGCTTTCCATGAAAAGAAATGCTAAAGGATCTTTGAGGGTAACAGGACAAAGGAAAATATTTTATTATTTTTTTGACTTAATTCTTTTTTAAAATTTATGTTTTTATAAAAAAAACTACCATGAATTTAAACAATACCTATGGTAATGCCCTCACTCCTCTCACTTTTCCCTTTGAAACTCTACTCTCCATCATATTCCCTCCTCCTCTTAATCAGTCTCTCCTTTATTTTGATGTCAACATCTTTTCCTCCTATATGATGGTCTTGTATAGGTAGTGTCAGGCACTGTGAGGTCATGGATATCCAGGCCATTTTGTGCCTGGAGGAGCACATTGTAAGGAGTTCTACCCTTCCTTTGGCTCTTACATTCTTTCTGTCACCTCTTCCACAATGGACCCTGAGCCTTGGAAAGTGTGATAGAGATATTGCAGTGCTGAACACACCTCTGTCACTTCTTCTCAGCACTGCGATGCCTTCTGAGTCATCCAAAGGTAACTGCCATCTGAAAAAAAGAAAGTTCTCTAATGAAAAAGTGAAAGTAGCATTAATATATGGATATGAACATTAAGAGAAGTGCTTACTGGGCAGTTTGATGAGCATAGTATATACATTTAGCCAGACAGCAGCAGATGTTATAATCCTAGGGCTCATGAATATCCCTATTGTAGGTTTTCAGTATCAGGGATGTATTCCCTCCTGTAGAGCAGGCCTCCAGTCCAATTAGAGGGCAGTTGGTTTCCCCCATGACAGATGTGCCACTATTGCACCCGTTGGCTCATTTGGCCAGGTTGGCCAAATATAAGGCTTGCAGTGTCCACTGTGGGGTATCTTTACTCGTGATTTCTCTCTCTCCCATTGAGCTGTATGCAGAATGGCTTTTTCCAGCTTTCTGTTAGCTGATCCACATGGAGGAGGTTTTCAGCTCAGTTCCAGCAGGATTTCTCAGTGACCTTGCAGCCCAAGTATGTGGAGTCTTCAGCAATAGGGGCTTACCATCTATTCCTGGTTGTCTCTTCTTTCTGTACTAATCTTTTGGTTCAAAGTCCTCTCCCCCCAGTAGCCCCAACCCCTTAAAGACCACCTCGTGAAACCTTGGGTTTAACATTTTATTGACACAAAAAAGAAAGGGACTGGACACCAGTTTAGCCTTTGGAGTGCCCATGGCTTCACCCACCTCCCTCCCTCCCCTTACCCCACATCAGCACCCAATGCAGATTTCCACAGCCCGAAGGCCCATCCTGAGCAGCCTTTCCTTAAGATAAAGAGCCCTGTTTGGGGATGACAGGCACACACTAGCTGGCCCTGACCTCCTGTGGCTCCCAGGAGGAGGCAGGTGGGAGGGAGGAGGGTGGAGCCCTGCAGAGCTGAGGCTGGAGGTGGGGGGCTCCCTGCTCCCATTCCAGCCCCGGGGAGCTGCCATCTTGGAGGAGTAGTGGGGTGGTGGAGAGCAGTACAAGTCACTGGCAAGTTTGGGGAAATGAGGGGTGGGGGAGCTCGGTGTTTGCTAAGAATCTAATGATCAGGGTGTGGGGCCAGCAATGACCCTTGACAACCCCCGATGGCCACTGTCCCCAAGTTTGCAACTTGGGCTTGTGGCTGGAGGAGAAAAGGGGCTGAGAAGTCGGTGCTATGGCTGGTGACCCACAGCTGGCGGGAGAGCCTGAGCTGTCTCCTGACCCTCGGCTTCCCAGAGTTGTCACTGCCCAGAGGAAGGAGCTGTTGGCAGGCCAGTCCCGCTGCCACTGTCCCCCGCCGAGGACGTTTGTGTGTAAGGCCAGAGCCGGCAACTAGAGCTCCTCATGCACCCGCTCCTGGTCCTCATCCGACTTCAGCTTGAGTTCCTCCGCCGTGATCCTGCCGTCCCGGTTGCGGTCTTGTTTCTGGAACATGTCGCTGATGGTTCTTTCAGGGTCCTGCCCGGGCATGAGGCGGCCCTTGCCCTCACTCACTTGAGCCTTGATGTGGAAAATCCCCTCACCTGGCTTTTACTATGGCTCAGCTGAGCCTTGCAGCTGAGGCCCCGCAGACCTGGTGCCGCCACCGCTGGAGCCATTTCCAAGTGACCACTGGGGTCACCAGCTCACCCTGATTTGAACATCTCACAGTTTCATGGCAGAACGTGCAACATGTTCCTCCCATGGAGCTCCTCGGTACAGGGAAACGAGGATCAGTGGTCATCCACACACCCATTGACAATTTGTCCTCTAATGTCCTGCTTCTGCCTCTGCCCACCTGCCCCAGCTCTGCTCTGCTCTGGATCCATTGTGCCAGACACCTGCATCTGAAGGGTCCTGGTCCTCCTGAGATGCTCAGGTATAGGACCTTAATGAGCAACCAATGTCTGGAGCAGTGTAGAATCAGGCTTTGCAGGTACATAAACAAGGAAATAAGCATTAATAATCTTTGTAAATAGGACACAATTGTGCCTCTCTTCAGAGACAATTCCACATCTACAAACACAGGAAGACAGCCTTGAAGGAAATACAACCCTTCCCTTCCCAGACCAGGAGATATAACCAATAATCAACAATTAGGTGCAATGAAACTTTGCTTTAAATTGAAACAATTCAAGTAAATTACCCCACATAAGAATCAGAGTAACACTTTCCAAGGATGCATACCATTGAGTAATGACTTCTTCCTTGATAAACACAAAGTAAACACACAACAGACACACAGCAAGTGCTGTAAACACAAAGGGAAAGTCCTACTGATTGGTCCAACCCTTGAGGACTGGTGTATAAAAGGCCCAGATGCAAAGAAGTCATCCATCACATTCTGGAAAACTCTCCTGTGAGCAGGAACCCACCCTCCACATCCAACACCATGAGCGACTGCTGCTGCTCCCCTTGCTGCCAGCCCACCTGCTGCAGGACCACCTGCTGCAACACCACGTGCTGGAAGCCCTGCTGTGGGACCAGCTGCTGCTGCACACCCTGCTGCCAGCCTTGCTGTGCCCCAAGTTGCTGCTGCACACCCTGCTGCCAGCCCTGTTGCCAACCAACTTGCTGTCAGACCACCTGCTGCAAGACCACTTGCTGTAAGCCAACATGTGAGACCTGCTGCTGCTGAACACCCTGATGCCAGCCCTGCTTCTACCAGCTCTGCTGCCCACCAACTTGCTGTGAGACCACCTGCTGCCAAACCACCACCAGGAAACCCACCTGTTTGACTAGCTGGTTTAACATACCCTGCTGCCAGCCCAGCTGCTGCTGACCCCTCGATGAACAACTTCTGTATAGGTATATTTCTGTCTCAACTGGCTTGCAGTACAAACTCGCTCCCTGACTCTGCTGTAAACCTCTAGGCTATCACCAGAAAAACATCTGATAATCTTCAGTTCATACTTAAACATGTTAATTGCTTTGAGGTGGTTCCACTCCTCCCCCCCTCCCCCCGGTCCCCTTCACCAGGTACGGTCGATTTCAGCCCATCATCATAGATGTCGATGTGGAGGTCTGACATCAGTTCAGATTCAGAGGCACGATCTCCATCCCTTCTAACAATTTAGGAAACCATTTTCATTACGAATTCCACAGTAACTGGGCATGGTAGTGCATGCCTTTAATCCCAGCATTCAGGAGACAGACTTAAGAGGATCACTGTAAATTTGAGGCCAACTTGGGACTACAAAGTAAATTCCAGGTCAGCCTGGGCTAGAGTGAGACCCTAACTCAAGAAGTAAAGTCCCATAGGCTTATGCCATAGTCATCTTTATAACCATGTTTTCTTCTGTAGTGTATTCTGGATTCATGCACGCCACATTCTTCTCCCTGTTTACCTTTTAATTGTCTCCCAGATGCCAACAATCTTAATAAATTCTTAATAAACTCTGTACCATTATTCAATCCATATTGTTTGTCTATTATTGTATTCTGCTAAGTCACTTTATATGAAATCTACAATCTCATTAGATTTTCAGATGTATACTGTGATGTCATCCTATCACACATACAAGGTGAGAAGTTGCCCAACAGATCTATGGAAGGCTTTTTTAAAATAATTTTTTTTGTTTATTTTTACTTATTTGAGAGCGACAGAGAGAGAGAAAGACACTGATAGAGAGAAAGAATGGGTGTGCCAGGGCCTCCAGCCACTGCAAACCGAACTCCAGATGCGTGCGCCCCCTCGTGCATCTGGCTAACGTGGGTCCTGGAGAATCGACACCTGGAATGGAATGCCCACACACAAATACAGTTTCTCAGGATCTCCTAGTAATACCAACTTCCCACTTCCTCTGACCTGAGCTTCAATAAACCAACCTTCCACTCTTTACTTGAAACTGATGCTTATAGACCTGATTCAGAAAATAGAAGTGATTCTTCTGTCACAATAGCCATTTGCCATTTAGTAATTTCAAAAGACAGAAGTTATGCTGAGTGGGCTCTGGCCTGATCGAATATTTTGTGAAAATGAATGTGAATTTTTCAAAAGAAACCAGAAGATAGTGGATGAAGAATAGTGAGAGAATGTGACTCAAATGATGTTAGAAGTTGGTGGCAGTGCCTGGGGGAGCGTGACACAAGAAACAGACATTAGGGCTGGAGAGATGGCTTAGTGGTTAAGCGCTTGCCTGTGAAGCCTAAGGACCTCAGTCCAAGGCTCGATTTCCCCAGGACCCACATGAGCCAGATGCACAAGGTGCCACATGCATCTGGAATTCGTTTGCAGTTGCTGGGGGCCCTGGAGCATCCGTCCTCTCTCTACCTCTCTGCCTTTTTCTCTCTCTCTATCATTTTCTCTCTCTATCATTCTCAAAACAATAAATAAATTAAAAAGAAAGAAAGAAACAGACATTATTCTTTGACTTTTCTGGTGTTTAAGCCACAGCATCCCCCTTTTCCTGATTGCAGGCACGGCTGAGGGCCATAGGACACAGCAAGTTGCAGCCTCCCTAGACCCTGATAATCTTGCCTTGAGACAGGCAGGAGTGGGGGTGCACCCTCCCTTCACCTGACACATGGACATCCTGATAAGACTTAGGTTTATGTTTCACTGTGGCCATGTGACCTTTTATCACTTACCCAGAAGGTCCCTATATGTTAATGAGGTATCAATCAGCAGCCTTCACACAGTCAGTCCCCATTTGACCCCGACCATGTACCTTTCTCCGCTACTAAATGAATGGTTATAAATCCATTCCCCCAACAATAAAAGCAGCTGTCCTCTAACACAGTCTCCAGGGTGGATTTTGTGGTCTCACTCACGACCACTCAAGACTCTGGTCCACAGTTGCCTGGATGCTCCTGAGAAACCAATGCACTGTGGCGCCATGGTGGCCAGGAACCACAGATGAGGATTATTTTAGGGGCTCAAGGGAAAAGAGAATGGCTTTCAACAATAAGTAGGAATATTTCCTATTAAAAATTTCAGGGAGGGGTTCATGTCAACCCTGCTTGTGAACATGCCTTGTCTTTAATTTTTGTAGGAGTTGATTGGTGTCTGGGTGGGAAGCAGACTGGCCCAATGTGACACCGTCAGGCAGGACTTTTCCTGGGGTGTGCATTACAATGGGATGGTGATGAATGTTCAGGTGATGAGCAGGTCAGCGTGGTGTCCTTTAGGGATGAAGCTTGTTTTTCCTGGTTCCAATCTGTACCATGGTTTTCTATATTTCAGAAGCAGTTTAAATTTTAGAATATGTATGGTGACATGACATTACACAAAAGTAAAAAGTAAAATTTAGAGAAAGATGGTCAAGAAAAGTTTACATGTATTATAAGTAAGTTCCATGAGCAATTTATCACAGAGTGATCATATCCTTACCTTTATTAACAGTGTAAGGAATCAAACATCGACTACCTTTTGTAACAATAATATCATCCAGCTCATTGCCAAGGGAAACTGACCACATTGACTGGCATGACAGGTAAGATCAAGACTGACGTGAGGATGCCAAGTCACAAAGGAATCAAATTAAAAGTTTAGTACTGTCAGTACCACACTGGGTCCTTTCCTGCTCTGAAAGTTGTGGAACTGATAACAAAACCAAGATGCCATTGAGTTGTGAAGGAACATTTATTCCTGACTAGAGAATAAGGAAAACAGAGATGTGATTGGAAGACCAGCTTTCCATCCACAGAAATGATAAAGGCTCTTTGAGGGTAAGAGGACAAAGGGAAACATTTTAGAAAACGAATAGGAATGGTTTTGGAATCCTCAGGCAGGGCATAGGGTCCACCCAGGGTTGGTGCAGGCATGTTCTACGATGACGTTCTCAGCAGGAACTTGACTAGGGTAATGCACTGCAGTGACATGGTATCGAGCCCAGGGTGGGGCAGCAGGCCAGCGTGGCGACGTGCAGGGGAGAAGCCTGGTCTGCGAGGTCCTTTTCTGCATCCTTTTCCCCCCGAAACAGCCAAAGTACTGCTTGTCTGGCTGGGCTTGTCTCTTCCTGAAACAAAACTTCACTTACCAAAATGAATTCTTCTCAGGCATTGATAGTATGATTAAACTTGTAAGAAAAACTGATGTCAATAAGGCAGAGATATCACCATAGGTGCTGTATGCTCAGGTGTCCTAAGACAAAATATTCAGAGTTCAGATTATCTTTTGAAAGTAGACTTGACAGCAACATAAGATGGAGCAGAGAGAATTTGTGCAAAGGGAATTTCAAGAGAGGGAAGGGATGCTGAGTGGACTCTGGCCTGGTTAAATGTTTTGTGAAAATGGATGTGCATTTCTCAAAAGACATCAGCAGATAATGGATGAAGACCTCTGAGAGAAGGATCAGTGCTTCACAGTGAGACTCAAATGATGTCTGTAAAGCCAAAGTCAGAGAATAAGAACAGAAGCCGGTCTCCAGAGGCTGAGGTAGGACGCGGTAGACAACTGGCCATCAGCGAGTATTACCGGCTGACTCTGTCATGAGATGAGCAACTCTCACTGATGGGCCAGGATCCAGGTGGAGCCACAGAGGAACTGGCGAGTTAAGCAAAAGCGCTGCTCTCAAAGCGAGTGTGGAAACCTGAGCCAGGAAGATGGCTGCAGATACTGAGGGCACTCGAAATGTCTCAAGGCAGAATTCCAGAAGTTTCTGAGAGCTTAACACTAATGTAGACTTATACCACACCTGTCAAGGCTAAGAAAACATTGCAGAAGATGGGGCAGAAAGACTGTAAGAGCCACTGGGACTGAGGGCTGAGCTAGAGCAAGACCCTACCTCAGAAGATGAAAATAATAATAATAAAAAATAAAATAAAGTTTTAGATCAAAATATAAATATAATAAAAATAAATATAAATAAAATTTAATATATAATGCATTGTACTATTAATAATATTTAAAAATAAAAATAAGTAATAAATATATGTGATAATATATATATAAATAAATAATGCCCTATAAAACAACATATCCAAGAACAAATCTAACAAAAATGAGCAAGACTTCTGCAAAGAAGAGGTGAATATTTGATTATGGATTTTTTTTGAGGTAGGGTCTTTTTTGATCCCAGGCTAACTTGTAATTATAAAAATAAAATAGTTTTACACTAAAATACAAACATAATATGAATAAATATAAATATACTATAACAATTATATAATCGAATAATATTTAATAAATAAGTAAACACATAATAGATATATTATATAATATCAATATAAATAAATGTCCTAAAAAGTAAAATATCCAAGTACAAACCTAACAAAAGAAGGACAAGAATTTGCAAAGGAGAGGTAAACGTTTGACAAGGGATTTTGTTTTGAGGGAGGGTCTTGCTCTATCCCAGGCTGACCTGTAATTCATTATGCAGTCTCAGGCTAGCCTGAAACACACAGCTATCCTCCTACGTCTTCCTCTAAAGGGCTGGGATTATAGGCTTGAGCCACCATGCCCAGCATGACAAAGGAATTTCATGAGCAATTTTAGACTTTGGTGAGTAGCCAACAGAAATACTGGAAACAAGAACTATGCACACCAGCATCATTTTACTAGTCCCAAATCCAATCAAACTGTTTTCCTAAAAGAAATCAACCAATAAATATTGTCAGATTCATCCAGTGGAGGATTACACAGACATGACAATACCTCATCTAGATAACTACAGTGAAGAGTCTCTCAGTCATCATAGGAGCATGGAAGCCAAATCTCGTTTTGAATTGCAAAGATGCCAAGGACTCTAAGATGATGTCAGAGTTCAGAGATTAATCCAGGAAGACAGTAGTGAGCATCCTTTGGGAATGAGTAAGAGAATATGATTGTAGGGAATGACATTCACTTCCATTTCTTTACTATTAATGATGTGGAAATGCTGACTGTGTAATATTCATTCAATTGTGAAATTAATAATTTACAGCTTTTAACCTGAATAATAGACCCCAAAAGGTGAAAATCTTAATGCTCATGGGAAAATCAGGCATAGCTCAATAAATTTTATACTACCATTGAACAAAAATGTACCAAGCAACAGTGAGTTGTGGAGGTAAAAGAGCAAAACAAAGAGATGTGGATAAACATAAAGTCAGGGAAAGGAAGACAGAGAAATGTCATTGACTTAAGACCATCGACGCTGCTCCGAACAAGCGACCACTGGAGTCACCTGCTCACCCTGGTTTGAACGTCTCACAGTTTCATGGCAGAACATGCGGCACGTTCCATCTGGGAAGCCCCTCGGCACAGGGGAAATGAGGATCAGTGGTCATCCACACACCTGCTGATACTTTGGACTCTAATGTCCTGCTTCTGCCTCTGCCCACCTGCCCCAGCTCTGCTCTGCTCTGGATCCATCGTGCCAGACACCTGCATCTGAAGGGTCTTGGTCCTCCTGAGATGCACAGGTATAGGAACTTACCCAGCGACCAACGCCTGGACCAGTCTAAATCAGGTTTTGGTGATACATAAACAAGGAAATAGGCAATAATCCATGTAAATATGGCACAATTGTGCACTACAATCAACAAAGCCAATGGAATGAAACTTTAGTTTAAATTCAAATACTTCAAGTAAATAACTTCCAAATAAGAAATAGAGTAACACTTTCCAAAGATGCAAACCATTGAGTAATGACTTCTTCGTTTATAAACACTCAGTAAACCCACAACAAATTTACAGCAAATTCTGTAAACATAAAGGACAAGTCCTGCTGATTGGTCCAAACCTTGTAAGCCTGAGGTATAAAAGGCCCAGATGCAAAGAAGTCATTCATCACATCTGGAAAACTCTCCTGTGAGCAGGAACCCACCCTCCACATCTGACACCATGAGCGACTGCTGCTGCTCCCCTTGCTGCCAGCCCACCTGCTGCAACACCACGTGCTGGAAGCCCTGCTGTGGGACCAGCTGCTGCTGCCCACCCTGCTGCCAGCCTTGCTGTGCCCCAAGTTGCTGCTGCACACCCTGCTGCCAGCCCTGTTGCCAACCAACTTGCTGTCAGACCACCTGCTGCAGGACCACTTGCTGTAAACCAACGTGTGGGACATGCTGCTGTTGATGCTCACCCTGATGCCAGCCCTGCTTCTACCAGCTCTGCTGCCCACCAACTTGCCGTGAGCCACCTGCTGCCAAACCACCAGCTGGAAACCCACCTGTGTGACCATCTGGCTTAGCATGCCCTGCTTCCAGCCCAGCCGCTGCTGACCAAATCCCCCTAGATGAATAACATCTGTACAGGCATACTTCTGCCTCACCTGGCTTGCAGTACCATCTTGCACCTTACCTCTGGTGCAATCCTTCAGGCTATCCCCAGAAAAAAATCTGATAAACTGCAGTTCATACTTAGACATGTTAGTTGCTTTGAGGAAGTACAGAGGTTGTCCACCTTCCACAGCTCCCTTCTACAGTTTGGTAGATAGATTTCAGCCCATCCTCATAGATGGTTGATGTGGAGGTCTGGCCTCAGTTCAGGTTCAGAGGCACAATCTCTATCTCTTCAACATAGTTACTTAAGAAATGATTTTCATTATGAATTCCATGTGTAACTGGGTGTGGTGGAGCACGCCTTTAATCCTAGCACTCAGGAGACAGAGGTAGAAGGATCGCTGCTAGTTTGAGGCCAACCTGGGACTACGGAGTGAATTCCAGGTCAGCTTGGGCTAGAGTGAGACCCTACCTTGAATAGAAAAGTCCCATGGGTTTATGCCATAGTCATCTTTATAACCACGTTTTTTTCTGAAGTGTAGTCTGGATTCATGCATGCCGCATTCTTCTCCCTGTTCTCCATTGAATTATCTCCCCAGATGATGGCAATCTTAGTAAATTCTTAATAAACTCTGTACCATTATTCAGTCCATATTGTTTGTCTATTATTGTATTCTGCTAGGTCACTTTCTATGAAATCTACAAGCTCAGTAGGTTTTCAGATGTATAATGTGATGTCATCCTATCACACACACTGCGTGAAAAGATGCCCAACAGATGTCTGGAAGACTTTTTAACATGGAGTAAGGGAAGGGAATGCTCAGTGAGCTGGGGACGTGGCTCCACCATTAGAGGTTTGCTTGCAGACCTGGGGTTTACTTTCTCAATCTCCCACATACAGCCACATGGGCATCCTCAGCAGTGGCCAGAGATCCTGACACACATGAACATGTGCAAATACATAAAGAATTTTTAAAGAGCCAGGTAGTAAATATCTGGGGACAGAGGAGATTGTTCAGTGGTTAAAGGCTCTTGTTTGCAAAGCCTGTCAACCTGGGTTCAATTCTGAAGTAAAAGAAAAAACTTGGTAAAACAATTGGTGTCTGTTTGCAGCAGCAAGTGGCTCTGGAATTCAATACCTGTCTCCCCCCACAGACACAAACACACATAAGTACAGTTTTTAAAAATTTCCTAGTGATTACCAACTCACCCTTACCACTGATCTGAGCTTCAGTAAACCAACCTTTCACTCTTGACTTTTCTGAAACCGATGTTTGAAGACATAATCCAGAATATAAAAATGATTCTTCTGTTACACTTGCCATTTGTTTTTGGTTTATTCCTTACTGAACAGTTAGATTTTTCCCACATCCTGTGTATTGTTAATAAGGCTAGCAAAACCATGGCAGTGCTAATATTGCTTCAAAATATCCAATTTCAACTATATCATATGGTGAGAAGTAGATAAGGTGGGCATCATCATACTGAAAAGGCTATCGTGCTGGAAAGAAGGCTTAGCAGGTAAGGCACGTGCCCGTGAAGCTATGGCCCCATGTTTGACTCTCAAGATCCCATGTAAGCCAGACACACAAAGCTGAGGCAGGTGCAAAGTTGCACATGCGTACTAGGTGGTGCAAGCATCTGGAGTTTAGTTGCAGTGGCTAAGTCCCTGGCATACCAATTTTCTCTCTCTAAAAAATTAAAAATAAAAATAAAAATGAAGTATGTCCGACTCAAAAAAGTCTCATGTGTTTCTTCATTTGTGAATATTGAATTACATATATATATCTTTTATGACTATATGCATATAGACATAAAAGATATATATATATATTTATGTCTATATATGAATATATATGTATATATACATATACATATACATACATACATATATACATATATATATATATAGAGAGAGAGAGAGAGAGAGAGAGAAAGAGATAGACACATGAAAAAAAGTCAGACTGTGAGAATGAAAGATATTAAGTAACAGCAGTGGTGAAGAGAGAAATGGGAGGACATTGAGGTGTGAATGTCATCAAAATATATGATATAGTTGAAATATAATGTCTATTAATGTTATTGATTTGCACAATAAATATACACAAGAATTTAATAAAAAATATGACTTCAATTAACTTGGACATTTTCTGTGGGATCATATAGCCTTTAGTTTTCAGCTTTTTCGTGAAGAACCCCATTATATCTCCCATACCTGCTCACTCCATTTTATATTCCTACCAGGGTATAAGTATCTCAGTTTCTCTACATCATCATCAATACATCTGCCCATTCTTTTTCTTATAACAGATCCACACAATATTCCAATCCTGTAATTATTCTAAAACCAAAGGATATTCCATTCACTGGTGATAACTCAAGTAACCAGGACAAAATAAATCAGAAAACCTAAGAACACTGTCCTTCCCCCGGGCAGCGCTGTGCTGGCTACTACCCATGCTACAGGCGTGACTCCTTCCATTCAAACTTCCCTACGTCACCGCCAATGATCTTTGAGACATACACATTCATCTTCACAAGTGCCTCAAGCAGGCTGATGTCTGCCCCAATAATCTAAAAGACATCCTTCACTGGAAGTTTCATTTACACAGGTCGGTTCTGATCCTACCTATTTGACTTAAGTTCTTCTCTCCAAAGATGCTCTGAACTCTCTTGACTGCCTGTCCTATAAGGCCTGGATGTACAGTCCTAATGGTGCTCGTTATAACTTATTCATGTCAACTTTGCTACCAGTTAAAATCCTGTCAAGGCTAGAGAGATAGCTCAGCAGTTAAAGGCGCTTGCTTACAAAGTATAAAGGCATTGGTCAGATTCCCCAGGACCCACATAAAGCCAGATACACAATGTGGCACATGTGTCTGGAGCTGATTTGAAGTGGCAGGAGACCCTGCATGCCCATAGTCACTTTCTCTCTCTATGTATCTGCCTCTTCATGTCTCTCTCTCTAAATAAATAAATAAACAATTCTTTTTAAAAATAATTTTTATTAGCTGGGCATGGTGGTGCACACCTTTAATCCTAGCACTCTGAATGCAGAGGTAGGAGGATCGCTATGAGTTCGAGGCCACCCTGAGACTACATAGTGAATTCCAGGTCAGCCTGAGCTAGTAGCAAAATACAACCTCGTGGGCTGGAGAGATGGCTTAGCGGTTAAGCGCTTGCCTGTGAAGCCTAAGGACCATGGTTCAAGGCTCGGTTCCCCAGGTCCCACGTTAGCCAGATGTACAAGGGGGCGCACGTGTCTGGAGTTCATTTGCAGAGGCTGGAAGCCCTGGCGCGCCCATTCTCTCTCTCTCCCTCTATCTGTCTTTCTCTCTGTGCCTGTCGCTCTCAAATAAATAAATTTAAAAAAATGCTTTAAAAAAATACAACCTCGTAAAACCAAAATTAATAATAATAATAATAACAATAATTTTAAAAATAGTGATGAATTTCACAATCATGATGTTAACAGGAAAAGGAATCCAGTCTTCTCAGGTGTATACTGCTATGGACTAGGAGGCCAGATATCTACACAGTAGATCTCTTCATCCCATGTGGCTTTTAACCATAAGCATATGAAAAAGCTGATAGAGAGCTGGGTGCCTGGGTTAGTCTGGAGTCAGGCTTTATTGGGAAAAAGACAGGGAAGCGTGCAGTCAGGTCACACTGTGAACGTGGCAGCTTCATGCAGCTCTCCAGAGACACATCCTAATCCCAGTGCAGACAAAGGATCGGGTCAGTACATGAGGAACTTCTGCAACCCTCCCAGGACAGCAGAGGTGCACGTAACCAGAGGACGCCGGGACCAAGCTGATGGCGAGGCCCCTCCCTTTAAAAACATGTGTTTGAAAACTTGTAATGGTTACTCAGAAATCAACTAATTAAACACTTTTATAAATTCGTAACATTAGGAAACAATTTCTTCCTTGGTACAAATAAATTCAATATGGAAATATGCTAAATTAAAAGGAACTATCTTTCTGATTGGTCCAAACCTTGGAGGACTAACTTATGCAAGGCTTGGGGTGTGTAAGATCTCATCATACTGTTAAAAAAAAAAAAATTCACCTGTAAACAGGAACCCACAGTTCATACCCAACACCATGAATGATTCCTGCTGCTCCCCTTGACGTCAGACTTCCTGCGGTAGATCCACCTTCTGGAAACCCAGCTGTGAGCCCAGCTGCTGCTGCACATCCTGCCGCCAGCCCAGCTGCTGTGAGTCCAGCTACTGCCAGCCTTGCTGTCTCCCAACTGGCTGCTGCACATCCTGCTGCCGGCCAACTTGCTGGGAGACAACCTGCTCTAAAACGACCAGCTGGAAACCAACCTGTGTGACCAGCTGTTTCTGCACATCCTGCGGCCAGCCATGCTGCTGTGAGTCCAGCTGCTGTGGTCAAACCAGCTCTGGGTTTGGGTACAGCCAGCCCAGCTGCCAACCGACTTGCTGTGAAACCACCTGCTGCAAGACCACCTGCGTTAAGCCCATTGATCAGCTGCAGCTGCTGCTACACACCCTGCTGCCATCCCAGCTGCTGTCAGCCCTCTGCCAACCACCTTGCTGAAAAACCACCTGTTGTAGGACCACCTGTGTGACCACAGCACCCTGCTGCCAGCCTTGCAGCCGGCCAACTGGCTGTGACACCACCTGATGTAAGACCACCTGCATTCAACACACCCGTGAACCCAGTTGCTACCAGCCTTGCTGCTGCTGACCAGCGCCTCAATGAGTGACATCTACGCAGCCAGACTTGATTTGCCACACGATCCTAAGTGTGTTTCTTTGCTGGAAACCATCACTACAAACAGTGATTCAGAGGACCAAAATGAAGACTTTGGCTTTTCATTCTAAGATCCACAGTGCAGGATTTATTTGCAATTTCTAGCTTGACACATCCCTGACTCACCAGGATTACGGCCCCTGACTACACCTTCAAATCCAGCCACACTGCATTTCTCTGGCTTTTCATCCATCCTCGCCTCTTAATCCTGATGCAGCTGTGGAAATGCTTCCTTTGATGATTATCTTATGAACCATGCTTCTGCTACGGGGGATCCAGATTCTCTTAAGCTGCTTTCTCCTTCATGCTCAGTTTTGAGTAGGAAGTTTTAATATTTTCTGTCCATTATTCCTTCCATCTTGTCTTTCTTCTACTTTGGTAATTCACTTGATAGATCTACAAGCTCAATAGATTTAAAAAGGTACAATATAGTATCATTTTCTCACATATACCTGGCACAATATTCTCCAGAAATTCACTGGCAGTTTTTCCCCTGGCAGAGTAAAGTTAATACTCACTGATGACCAATTCTCTATCTCCTCCTTCCCCAGCCTCTGGAGACCGGCCTTCTGTTCTTATTCTCTGACTTTGGCTTTACAAACATCATTTGAGTCGCACTGTGGAAGACTGATCCTTCTCTCAGCATTCTTCATCCATTACCTGCTGATGTTAAAAAAATGAATTAAAAAAGTAAAAGTCAGAGAATAATTTTTCTATGATCTTAATTACTTGAAGTGTTCCTTCTGGGGGACACTCAACAGTAAAAATCAGTTATGCTGTCTAGTAGACTTTTTGAGTGAACTCAGTGTCTATAGCCATCTGCCTGGCTCAGGTTTTCACACTCGCCTTGAGAGCAGCGCTTTTGCTTAACTCGCCAGTTCCTCTGTGGCTCCACCTGGATCCTGGCCCATCAGTGAGAGTTGCTCATCTCATGACAGAGTCAGCCGTTAATACTCGCTGATGGCCAGTTCTCTACCGCGTCCTACCTCAGCCTCTGGAGACCGGCCTTCTGTTCTTATTCTCTGACGTTGGCCTTTACAGACATCATTTGAGTCGCACTGTGGAGCACTGGTCCTTCTCTCAGAGGTCTTCACCCATTATCTGCTGACGTCTTTTGAGAAATGCACTTCCATTTTCACAAAACATTTAACCAGGCCAGAGTCCACTCAGCATCCCTTCCCTCTCTTGAAATTCCCTTTGCACAGATTTCTCTCTGCTCCTGCTTATGTTGCTATCAAGTCTACTTTCAAAGGATAATGTGAACTCTGAATTTTTTTGTCTTAGGACACCTGAGCATACAACAAGTTTAAACATATTATCAATGCCTGAGAAGAATTCATTTTGGTAAGTAATGTTTTGTTTCAGGAAGAGACATGCCCAGCCAGACAAGCAGTGCTTTGTCTCTTTCTGGAGGAAAGGATGATGAAAAGGACCTCGCAGACCAGGCTTCTCCCCTGCACGTCGCCACGCTGGCCTGCTGCCCCCCCCCGGGCTCCATACCATGTCACTGCAGTGCATTACCCTAGTCAAGTTCCTGCCGAGAACGTCATTGTAGAACATGCCTGCACCAACCCTGGGTGGACCCTATGCCCTGCCTGAGGATTCCAAAACCATTCCTACTCATTATCTAAAAAGTTTCCCTTTGTCCTCTTACCCTCAAAGAGCCTTCGTCATTTCTGTGGATGGAAAGCTGGTCTTCCAATCACATCTCTACTTTCCTTATTCTCTAGTCAAGAATAAATGTTCCTTCACATCTCAAAGGCATCTTGGTTTTGTTATCAGTTCCACAACTTTCAGAGCAGGAAAGGACCCAGTGTGGTGCTGACAGTAGTAACCTTTTAATTTGATTCCTTTGTGACTCGGCATCCTCACGTCAGTCTTGATCTTACCTGCCATGCCAGTCAAAGTTATCAGTTTCCCTTGGCAATGAGCTGGATGATATTATTGTTATAAAAGGTGGTCTGTGGTTGATTCCTTACACTGTTAATAAAGGTAAGGATATGATCACTGTGTGACAAATTGCTCATGGAATTTACTTATAATATGCAAAACTTTTCTTGACCATCTTTCTCTAAATTTTACTCTTTACTTTTGTGTAATGGCATGTCACCATACATATTCATATTTTAAACTCCTTCTGAAATATAGAAAACAATGGTACAGATTGGAATTAGGGAAAACAAGCTTCATCCCTAAAGGACACCACGCTGACCTGCTCATCACCTGAACATTCATCACCATCCCATTGTAATGCACACTCCAGGAAAAGTTCTGTCTGACGGTGTCACATTGGGCCAGACTGCTTCCCACCCAGACACCAATCAACTCCTACAAAAATTAAAGGCAAGGGATGTTCACAAGCAGGGTTGACATGAACCCCTCCCTGAAAATTTTAATAGGAAATATTCCTACTTATTGTTGAAAGCCATTCTCTTTTCCCTTGAGCCCCTAAAATAATCCTCATCTGTGGTTCCTGGCCACCATGGGGCCGCAGTGCATTGGTTTCTCAGGAGCATCCAGGCAACTGTGGACCAGAGTCTTGAGTGGTCGTGAGTGAGACAGAAAAATCCACCCTGGAGATTGTGTTAGAGGACAGCTGGTTTTACTGTTGGGGGAATGGATTTATAACCATTCGTGTAGTAGCAGGAAAAGGTACATGGTCAGGGGTCAAATGAAGACTGGCTGCGTGAAGGCCGCTGATTGATACCTCATTAACATATAGGGACCTTCTGGGTAAGTGACAAAAGGTCACATGGCCACAGTGAAACATAAACCTAAGTCTTATCAGGATGTCCAGGTGTCCCAGGTGAAGGGAGGATGCGCCCCCACCCCTGCCTGTCTCAAGGCAAGATTATCAGGGTCTAGGGAGGCTGCAACTTGCTGTGGCTTAGGGCCCTTAGCCGTGCCTGCTACCAGGGAAAGGGGGATGCTGTGGCTTATACACCAGAAAAGTCAAAGAATAATGTCTGTTTCTTTCTTTCTTTTTAATTTTATTTATTGTTTTGAGAATGATATATAGAGAGAAAAAGGCAGAGAGATAGAGAGAGAATGGGTGCTCCAGGGCCTCCAGCCACTGCAAATGAATTCCAGATGCATGTGGCACCTTGTGCATCTGGCTCACCTGGGTCCTGGGGAAATCGAGCCTTGAACTGAGGTCCTTAGGCTTCACAGGCTAGCGCTTAACCACTAAGCCATCTCTCCAGCCCTAATGTCTGTTTCTTGTGTCACGCTCCCCCAGGCACTGCCACCAACTTCTAACATCATTTGAGTCACATTGTAGAGCACCGGTCCTTCTCTAACTGATCTTCATCCATTATCTCCTGATTTCTTTTGAAAAATTCACATTCATTTTCACAAAATATTCCCCACTCAGTATAACTTCTGTCATTTGAAATTACTAAATGGCAAATGGCTATTGTGACAGAAGAATCATTTCTATTTTCTGAATCAGGTCTATAAGCATCAGTTTTAGGAAATAGTGGAAGGCTGGTTTACTGAAGCTCAGGCCAGAGGAAGTGGAAGTTGGTATTACTAGGAGATCCTGAGAAATTGTATTTGTGTGTGGGCATTCCATTCCAGGTCTCTTGCTACTACAAACAGACACCAATTGCTTGACTTTTCATTTTTCTTTCTCTCTCTCTCTCTCTCTTTTTTTTTTTTTTTGCATTTCCCTTAAGTAGGATTGAAAATTAAACCCAGACTGACAGGCTTTGCACACAAGAGCCTTTAACCACTAAGAAATCTCCTCTGCCCCCAAATATTACTACTTGGCCCTTTAAAATTTCTTTACGTACTTGCACATGTTCATGTGTGTGTATTGAATCAGGATCTCTTGCTACTGCTGAGGATGCCCATCTGGCTGTATGTGGGAGATTGGGAAATTAAACACCAGGCCTGCAAGCGAACCTTTGATGGTGGAGCCATGGCCCCAGCTCACTGAGCATTACCTTCCCTTACGTTACTCCATGTTCAAAAGCCTTCCAGAGATCTGTTGGGCAACTTCTCACCTAGTATGTGTGATAGGATGACATCACATTATGCATCTGAAAATCTACTGAACTTGTAGATTTCATATAAAGTGACATAGCAGAATACAATAATAGACAAACAATATGGATTGAATAATGGTACAGAGTTTATTAAGAATTTATTAAGATTGTTGGCATCTGGGAGACAATCAAAAGGTAAACAGGGAGAATAATCTGGCATGCATGAATCCAGAGCACACTTCAGAAGAAAACATGGTTATAAAGATGACTATGGCATAAGCCTATGGGACTTTACTTCTTGAGTTAGGGTCTCACTCTAGCCCAGGCTGATCTAGAATTCACTCTGTAGTCAAAGGTGGCCTCAAATTTACAGTGATCCTCTTACCTCTCTCTCCTGAGTGCTGGGATTAAAGGCATGCACCACCACGCCCAGTAACTGTGGAATTCATAAAGAAAATGGTTTCTTAAGTTACTTGGTAGAAGAGATGAAGATCTTGCCTCTGAATCTGAACTGAGGTCAGACCTCCACATCAACATCTATGAGGATGAGCTGAAATCTACCATACTTGGTGAAGAGGACCGGGGGAGAGGTGGGATGACCTCAAAGAAATTAACATGTTTAAGTGTGAACTGAAGATTATCAGGTTTTTTTTTTTTTTTTTTCTGGTGATAGCCTGGAGGTTTGCAGCAGAGTCAGGGAGCAAGTATGTGCTGCAAGCCAGTTGAGACAGAAATACACTTATACAGAAGTTGTTCATCTAGGGGTCAGCAGCAGCTGGGCTGGCAGCAGGGTATGTTAAACCAGCTAGTCACACAGGTAGGTTTCCAGGGGGTGGCTTGGCAGCAGGTGGTCTCATAGCAAGTTGGTGGCAGCAGAGGTGGTAGAAGCAGGGCTGGCATCAGGGTGTGCATCAGCAGCAGCAGGTCCCACACGTTGGTTTACAGCAAGTGGTCTTGCAGCAGGTGGTCTGACAGCAAGTTGGTTGGCAACAGGGCTGGCAGCAGGGTGTGCAGCAGCAACTTGGGGCACAGCAAGGCTGGCAGCAGGGTGGGCAGCAGCAGCTGGTCCCACAGCAGGGCTTCCAGCACGTGGTGTTGCAGCAGGTGGTCCTGCAGCAGGTGGGCTGGCAGCAAGGGGAGCAGCAGCAGTCGCTCATGGTGTTGGATGTGGAGGGTGGGTTCCTGGTCACAGGAGAGTTTTCCAGAATGTGATGGATGACTTTTTCGCATCTGGGCCTTTTATACACCAGTCCTCAAGGGTTGGACCAATCAGTAGGACTTGTCCTTTGTGTTTACAGCATTTGCTGTGTGTGTGTTGTTGTGTTTACTTTGTGTTTATCAAGGAAGAAGTCATTACTCAATGGTATGCATCTTTGGAAAGTGTTACTCTGATTCTTATGTGGGGTAATTGAAGTGTTTCAATTTAAAGCAAAGTTTCATTCCACCTAATTGTTGATTATGGGTTAGATCTCCTGGTCTGGGAAGGGAAGAGTTATATTTCCTTCAAGGCTATCCTCCTGTGTTTGTAGATGTGGAATTGTCTCTAAAGAGGGGCACAATTGTGTCCTATTTACAAAGATTATTAATGCTTATTTCCTTGTTTATGTACCTGCAAAGCCTGATTCTACACTGGTCCAGACATTGGTTGCTCATTAAGGTCCTATACCTGAGCATCTCAGGAGGACCAGGACCCTTCAGATGCAGGTGTCTGGCACAATGGATCCAGAGCAGAGCAGAGCTGGGGCAGGTGGGCAGAGGCAGAAGCAGGACATTAGAGTCCAAAATGTCAATGGGTGTGTGGATGACCACTGATCCTCGTTTCCCTGTACCAAGGAGCTCCCTGGGAGGAACATGTTGCACGTTCTGCCATGAAACTCTGAGATGTTCAAATCAGGGTGAGCTGGTGACCCCAGTGGTCACTTGGAAATGGCTCCAGCGGTGGCGGCACCAGGTCCACGGGGCCTCAGCTGCAAGGCTCAGCTGAGCCATAGTAAAAGCCAGGTAAGGGACTTTCCACATCAAGGCTCAAGTGAGTGAGGGCAAGGGCCGCCTCATGCCCGGGCAGGACCCTGAAAGAACCATCAGCGACATGTTCCAGAACCAAGACCGCAACCGGGACGGCAGGATCACGGCGGAGGAACTCAAGCTGAAGTCGGACGAGGACCAGGAGCGGGTGCATGAGGAGCTCTAGATCCGGGCTCTGGCCTTACACCCAAACGTCCTCGGCGGGGGACAGTGGCAGCGGGACTGGCCTGCCAACAGCTCCGTCCTCTGGGCAGTGACAACTCTGGGAAGCCGAGGGTCAGGAGACAGCTCAGGCTCTCCCGCCTGCTGTGGGTCACCAGCCATAGCACCGACTTCTCAGCCCTTTTTCTCCTCCAGCCACAAGACCAAGTTGCAAACTTGGGGACAGTGGCCATCAGGGGTTGTCAAGGGTCATTGCTGGCCCCACACCCTGATCATTAGATTCTTAGCAAACACTGAGCTCCCCCACCCCTCATTTCCCCAAACTTGCCAGTGACTTGTACTGCTCTCCACCACCCCACTACTCCTCCAAGATGGCAGCTCCCCGGGGCTGGAATGGGAGCAGGGAGCCCCCCACCTCCAGCCTCAGCTCTGCCGTGCTCCACCCTCCTCCCTCCCACCTGCCTCCTCCTGGGAGCCACAGGAGGTCAGGGCCAGCTAGTGTGCACCTGTCATCCCCAAACAGGGCTCTTTATCTTAAGGAAAGGCTGCTCAGGCTGGGCCTTCGGGCTGTGGAAATCTGCATTTGGTGCTGATGTGGGCTAAGGGGAGGGAGGGAGGTGGGTGAAGCCATGGGCACTCCAAAGGCTAAACTGGTGTCCAGTCCCTTTCTTTTTCTGTCAATAAAACGTTAAACCCAAGGTTTCACGAGGTGGTCTTTAAGGGGTTGGGGCTACTGGGGGGAGAGGACTTTGAAACAAAAGATTGGTACAGAAAGAAGAGACAACCAGGAATAGATGGTAAGCCCCTATTGCTGAAGACTCCACATACTTGGGCTGCAAGGTCACTGAGAAATCCTGCTGGAATTGAGCTGAAAACCTCCTCCATGTGGATCAGCTGACAGAAAGCTGGAAAAAGCCACACTGCATGCAGCTCAATGGGAGAGAGAGAAATCACGAGTGAAGATTCCCCACATTGGACACTGCAAGCCTTATATTTGGCCAACCTGGCCAAATGAGCCAATGGGTGCAATAGTGGCACATCTGTCATGGGGGAAACCAACTGCCCTCTAATTGGACTGGAGGTCTGCTCTACAGGAGGGAATACATCCCTGATACTGAAAACCTACAATAGGGATATTCATGAGCCCTAGGGGTATAACATCTGCTGCTGTCTGGCTAAATGTATATACTATGCTCATCAAACTGCCCAGTAAGCACTTCTCTTAATGTTCATATCCATATATTAATGCTACTTTCACTTTTTCATTAGAGAACTTTCTTTTTTTCAAATTGCAGTTACCTTTGGATGACTCAGAAGGCATTGCGGTGCTAAGAAGAAGTGACAGAGGTGTGTTCAGCACTGCAATATCTCTATCACACTTTCCAAGGCTCAGGGTCCATTGTGGAAGAGGTGACAGAAAGAATGTAAGAGCCAAAGGAAGGGTAGGACTCCTTACAATGTGCTCCTCCAGACACAAAATGGCCTGGGTATCCATGACCTCACAGTGCCTGACACTACCTACACAAGACCATCATAATAGGAGGAAAAGATGTTGGCATCAAAATAAAAGGGATAATGATTAAGAGGAGGAGGGAATATGATGGAGAGTGGAGTTTCAAAAGGGGGTGGGGGTAGGGAGGGCATTACCATGGGTATTGTTTAAATTCATAGTAATTTTTACTTATAAAAAAATAAATTTAAAAAAAGAATTAGGTCAAAAAATAATAAAATTAAAATAAAATGTTTCCCTTTGTCCTGTTACCCTCAAAGATCCATTAGCATTTCTTTGCATGGAAAGCTGGTCTTCCAATCACATCTCCATTTTCCTTATTCTCTAGCCAAGAATAAATATTCCTTCACAACTCAATGGCATCTTGGTTTTGTTATCAGTCCCACGACTTCTGGAGAAGGAAGGACCCAGTGTGGTGCTGACAGTAGTAACCCTTTAATTTGATTCCTTTGTGACACAGCACCTTAGAGTCAGTCATGATCTTACCTGCCATGCCAGTCAAAGTGATCAGTTTCCCTTGGCAATGAGCTGGATGATATTATTGTTAGGAAAGGTGGTCGATTTCTGATTCCTTCCTTACACTGTTAGGAATGGTAAGGACATGATCACTTTCTGATGAATTGCTCATGGAATTTACTTAAAAAACATGTAAACTTTCTTGAATATCTTTCTGTAAATTTTACTTTTATTTTTTATTTTTTTTTAAATTTTAATTTATTTATTTGAGAGCACAGACACAGAGAGAAAGACAGATAGAGGGAGAGAGAGAGAATGGGCGTGCCAGAGCTTCCAGCCTCTGCAAACGAACTCCAGACGTGTGTGCCCCCTTGTGCATCTGGCTAACGTGGGACCTGGGGAACCGAGCCTCGAACCGGGGTCCTTAGGCTTCACAGGCAAGCGGTTAACCACTAATCCATCTCTCCAGCCCTTTACTTTTATTTTTCATGTCACCATACATATTCTAAAATTTATACCCCTTCTGAAAAATAGAAAATAACAGTACAGAATGGAACCAGGCAAAACAAGCTTCATCCCTAAAGGACACCGCGCTGACCTGATCATCACCTGAACACTCGTCACCATCCCACTGCAATATACACCCCAGGAAAAGCCCTGCCCTACAGTGTCACATTGGGCCAGACTGCTTCCCACCCAGACACCAATCAACTCCTACAAAAATTAAAGACAAGGGTTTTTACAAGCAGGGTTGACATGAACCCCTCCCTGAAAAGTTTAAGGGGAAATATTCCTACTCATTGTTGAAAGCCATTCTCTTTTCCCTTGAGCCCCTAAATGATCCTCATCTGTGGTTCCTGGCTGCCATGGGGCCACTGCGCATTGATTTCCCAGGGGTGTCCAGGCAACTGTGGAGCAGTGTCTTGAATGTTTGTGAGTGAGATAGAAAAAAGATACCCTGGAGACTATGACAGAGGACAGCTCATTTACTTGTTGGGTGAATGGCTTATAAATGTTCATGTAGTGGTGGGAAAAGGTATGGGGTACGGGTTACCCTCATCCTTTAAATGTGAAGCTGACTTGCCAGCCACTTCTCTTCATCTCCTTATTCTCTGGGAAGTAACACTTTCTTCACACTGGAAGGACACAGAGAGGAGGAGCTGAGACAAAGCCAGTGCCTGGACTAGGTGAGATATAGACCAGACACCAGTTATTTATTTAATCACCATAACATAAGGGCATCATGGAAACACTTCCTAGTCTGGGTGAAGCTCAGAACCTTGCAGGCCAGCACGTGCTGCACAGGACCAGTAACCCCACCAAAGAAAATGATGCAGATGAAGTTACCTCTTTATTTTATGTTTGAAAAGTTTGGCTAAGGGCCTGCTGAGATGGCTCAGTGGTAAGAGTGCTTCCTGGGCAGGCATGAGGGCCCGAGGAAGCCTGAGAGCCTGCTGCACGTTCACCCCGAGGACCCACAAGAACAGTGATCAGAGAGCGCAGGGCTTACAAATAAAAAGCTCCTAGCTCTAGAATCAGTAAGAGACTCAAGTAAGAATGGACAGGCAAGAGAGAGGTGGAAAGGAGCACGATGAAAGGGGATACCTCATCAACCCCTCTGGCCATATCAGGTGAGAACAAGAGACACACACATTGTTTACATCGTACACAATACCACATACACTTGTAAAAAAAAATTTTTTTTCCTATGAGTTACTTCCAACTAGAAAGCAGATTAAACATTTAATTTCAAAAGATTCGCAAGATTTAGTAAACAAATTCTTCCTTAAAAAAATAGTACACAAACAACATAAACAGCAAGAACAGCAAACTCTCCAGCTAATTTTTCCAGGTTTGTAGACCCAATACCTAAAAATTCCCAAGTTGGAAGAAGTCATCATATTGTGGGAAACCAGTGAGCAGAAGCCGGCCGTACGCATCTGACGCCACCACACAGGCCGGCTGCCCCCTCCCCACCGCTTTCTGCAAACTACCTGCTACTGGACCACCAGAAGTATTTTTCCTTCCATGACTGTCTTTCATTTTGTAGTCTCAGGCTGGCCTCAAACTCACAGCTATCCCCCTACCTCTGCCTCTTGCGTGTTGGGATTAGAGTTGTGAACCACCATGCCCAGCATGACAAAGGGATTTCGTGAGCAATTTTAGTCTTTGGTGAATAGGCAACAGAAATACTGGAAACAAAAGCTATGCACACCAGCATAGTTTTACTAGTCCCAAACTCCAATCAAACCGTTTTCCTCAAAGAAATTCAACAAATAAATATTGTCAGAGTCATCCAGTGGAGGATTACACAGTCATGACAATATCTCATCTAGGTAACTACAGTGAAGAGTCTCTCAATCTTCATATGAGCATGGAAGCCAATTCTAATTTTGATTTGCAAAGATGCCAAGGACTCTAAAATGATGTCAGAGTTCAGAGATTAATCCAAGAAGACAGTAATAACCACCCTTTGGGAATGAGTAAGAGAATATGATTGTAGGGAATGACATTCATTTCCACTCCTTTACTATTAATGGTGTGGAAATGCTGACTTTGTGATATTCACTCAAATTCGAAATTAATAATTTCCACCTTTTAATCTGAATAATAGACAAGAAATAGACAAGAAAATTAGGTATATCTCAACCAATCATATACTACCACTGAACAAAAAGGTACCAAACAACAGTGAAGTTGTGGAGGCAAAAGATAAAAATAAAGGGGATAAAAATACCGACAGACAGACACACAGACAGAAAGGAAGACAGGGAAATGTCATTGACCTAAGACCACTGCTGCACAAGCGACCACTGGAGCCATCTGCTCACCCTGGTTTGTCTGAATGTCACACAGTTTCATGGCAGAACGTACATCATGCTCCTTCCCGGGAGCTCTTGGTACAGGGAAACGAGGATCAGTGGTCATCCACACACCTGTTGATACTTTGGACTCTAATGTCCTGCTTCTGCCTCTGCCCACCTGCCCCAGCTCTGCTCTGCTCTGGATCCATCGTGCCAGACACCTGCATCTGAAGGGTCTTGGTTTTCCTGAGATGCACAGGTATAGGAACTTATCCAGCGACCAAGCCTGGAGCAGTGTAGAATCAGGATTTTTGGGTGCATAAATAAGGAAATAGGCCTTAATTTCACCATTGTAAATAGGACACAATTGTGTCCCTCTCAAGAGATAATTCACATATACAGACACAGGAAGAAAGCTTTGAAGGAAAAAACACTACCCTGCCATTCCCAGACCAAGGAATCTACCCCACAATCAGCAAAGCCAATGGAATGAAACTATGGTTTAAATTGAAATAGTTCAAGTAAATTACCTCCAAACAAGAAACAGACTAACAGTTTCCAAAGATGCATACCATTGAGTAATGACTTCTTCCTTGATAAACACAAAGTAAACACAACAACAAACACACAGCAAATGCTGTAAACACAAAGGGACAAGTGCCTACTGATTGGTCCAACCCTTGAGGACTGGTGTATAAAAGGCCCAGATGCAAAGAAGTCATTCATCACATTCTGGAAAACTCTCCTGTGAGCAGGAACCCACCCTCCACAATTGACACCATGAGCAACTGCTGCTGCTCCCCTTGCTGCCAGCCCACGTGCTGCAGGACCACCTGCTGCAACACCACGTGCTGGAAGCCCTGCTGTGGGACCAGCTGCTGCTGCCCACCCTGCTGCCAGCCTTGCTGTGCCCCAAGTTGCTGCTGCACACCCTGCTGCCAGCCCTGTTGCCAACCAACTTGCTGTCAGACCACCTGCTGCAGGACCACCTGCTGTAAACCAACGTGTGAGACCTGCTGCTGCTGATGCACACCCTGATGCCAGCCCTGCTTCTACCAGCTCTGCTGCCCACCAACTTGCCATGAGACCACCTGCTGCCAAACCACCAGCTGGAAACCCACCTGTGTGACCATCTGCCTGAGCATACCTGCATCTAGCCCATCTGCTGCTGACCAAATCCCCCTATGTGAACAGCATCTGTATTGTACTTCTGTCTCACCTGGCTTGCAGCACAAACTCGCACATTATTCTGCTGCAACCTTCCAGGCAGGCTATCATCAGAAAAAATAATTGATAATCTTCAGTTCATATTTAAACATGTTAATTGCTTTGAGGAAGCGCAGATGACACCACCCCTCCCTCCCCCCGTCACCTTCTCCATGTATGGTAGATTTCAGCCCAGCCTCAGATGGTTGAGGTGGAGGTCTGACCTCAGTTCAGATTCGGACGTAGGATCTCCATCTCTTTTACCAAGTAACTTAAGAAAAAATTTTCATTATAAACTCCATAGGCACTCGAGTGTGGTGTTCAAAGTCTTTAATCCCAGCACTCAGGAGACAAAGGTAGGATGATCCCTATATGTTTGAGACCATCATGAGACAACAGAGTGAATTCCAGGTCAGCCTGGGCTAGAGTGATACCCTACCTCCTAAAAGAAAATCCCATAGGTTTATGCCATAGTCATCTTTATAACCATGTTTTCTTCTGAAGTGTACTCTGGATTCTTGCATGACATACTCCTCTCCCTGTTTACCTTTGAATTGTCTTCCCAGCTTCTGGCAATCTTAATAAATTCTTAATAAACTCTTTACCATTATTCAATCCATATTGTTTGTCTATTATTGTATTCTCCTAAGTCACTTTATATGAAATCTCCAAGCTCAGTAGATTTTCAGATGTAGAATGTGATGTCATCCTATCACACATACTAGGGGAAAAGTTGGCCAACAGATCTCTGGAAGGCTTTTTAACACGGAGTAATGGAAGTTAATGCTCAGTGAATTGGGGACATGACTCTACCACTAAAGGTTTGCTTTCAGGTCTGGGGTTTAATTCCTCAATCATAAAGCCAGATGGGCATTCCAGAGTAGTAGCAAGAGATCCTGATGCAATGCAAACACATGAACGTGTGCAAATATATAAAGCATTTTTAAAGAGCCAGGTAGTAAATATCTGGGGGCAGACGAGATATCTCAGCTGTTAAAGGCAAAGCCTAATGTTGATAATGTGATTCCCAGGACCCACATAGAGCCAGATCCACAAGGCCACCGATTGGATGTTTGACAAGTGCAAATAACATGCTGATGAAAATGAAGCCTCTTTAAAAAATCATGGTGGAAGCCAGGCTGGTGGCAATCGCCTTTATCCCAGACAGAGGAGGCAGAGGAAGGAGGATCGCTGTGATTTCGAGGCCATCCTGAGACTATATACATCAGCCTGGACTAGAGTGAGACCCTCCCTCGATAAAACAAACAAACAAACAAACAAACAAACAAAAAAGATGCTGGGTGGCAGGCTGAAGAGATGTCTTAGCAATTAAGGCACTTCCCTGCAAACCCAAAGGACCCAGGTTGAATTCCCCAGCGCTTGCATTAAAAGGAGGCACAAAGTGGTCCACGTGTCTAGAGATTGTTTGCAGTGGGTTGAGGCCATTTGTGCCCATTTTCTTTATTTCTATCTTCCTCTTCCTCTCTTTCTCTCCCCCTCCCCTTTTCTCTCTCAAATAAATAAAATGTTTTAAAATAAAACAATTTTAAATGATGCTGGGAATCCTAGATAACTACCTGAAGGATTGAAAGTAGATCCTATCTCTAACAGTATACAAAAGTCAACTCTGAATTAAGCAAAGATCTTGATTTAAGAATTTAAACCAACTACAGGAAAACACTAAGACATGAGCATAGGCAATGATATTCTAAATAGCATTTCAATAGCTCAGTAGATTTTACCAAAAATGACTAATGTAGCATAAGATTAAATAGCTTCTGCTTATATGTGATGGTTTGACTCAGGTGTCTCCCATAAACTTAAGTGTTCTGAAGCTAAGTTCTCAGCTGATGGAGATTTGGGAATTAATGCCTCCTGGAAAAAGTGTATTGTTGCGGGTGGGCTTATGGGTATTATAGCCAGTGTCCCGTTCCAGTTTTTGGCACACTCTCCTTTTGCTATTGTCCACCTTATATTGTGCAGGAGGCGATGTCCACCCTCTGCTCATGCCATCATTTTTCCTTGCCATTATGGAGCTTCCCCTCGAGTCTATAACCAAAATAAACACTCTTTATTCCCAAAAGCTGCTCTTGGTCAGGTGATTTCTACAAGCAATGTGAACCTGACTACAAACGTAATGTTGGTATTGAGGAGTGATTGGACATGTGACTGTGTGGCTGTGGCCTTTTGAAGCTTATTTTTAAGAGGTATGTGGAGGGATTTGAAACCTTGCCCTAAGAGATGCCATGCAGTGCTCTAAGTACAGCCTGATGGATTATTCTGGTGAGAGTTGAAAGGCCTGAATGCCGTAAGAACTATACACTGTGAGATTTGGCTAATGAGGGTAAGAAAGAGGTTTGCCTGGACTGAGCTAGAAGCAGTTTGTGGGAGGCTTGCTGTTATGCTCATGTCCTGAGAATTTGTGCTGGGTAGCATTGCATAGAAATGGACTAGTGTAAACAGAGGGATATGGCACATAAATTAAATCTTTGGGCTGAAACTTCTGCCCAATCAGCTACAATTATATGAGACATTACAAATTTGAGATTGGGCCAGCTGATCTGCTTTAGGGCAATATGAAGAATGTAGACTGTTTTGAAGGGGCCTGAGTGTTCAAAGAATTTCCTGTTCTTCAAAGTTTGCTTTATTCCTTCCTGGATTAACAAATTGGCACCCTACCTGGTATGATGGAGTAAAAGAAATGCAGGAGAGGGTCATAGAATTTACAACATGGTCTCTTGTTTTGGAAACGGCCATGGACAGTGTGAAGCAGGTTTGCTGGATGCCTGCATGGAGACCCGATGGATCTGTGAGGATGGACCGGGGTTGCAGTGGAGATTCAGTGGAGATGCGGGGACCCCGCGACGGTTGCTGAGGAGAGCAGCCCGAGCTGGATGAAATTTTCTAGGACTTTGAGTAGCATAGCTGGAGAGGCAGAATGGGAACTCCGGACACTTGTTGCTCGTTAGAATTGTCGGACTTGGAGAATTTTTACTGACTAGAGTTGTTGGACTTGGCGCTGCAGACTTTGATGTTTGTCCAGTTTAAATCTTGTAATGGTTGAATATTTCTTTGCTTTTCTCAGTGTCATCTTTTGCATTATGAGTGTTTATTCTTGCCATTATGAGATTTTGGGGGGATTTTTTGGTATTATGACTCAGTTAAAATTCAATGGATTATGGGGATGATTGAACAGCATTAAGATTGATAAAAAAAATATGGGAAATTTTAAAGTTGGCCTGAATGCATTGTATTTACATCATGGATGGTTACCAGTTTATGGGGGCCAGGGATGGAATGTGGTGTTTTGATACACGTGTCCTCCATAAACTTAGGGGTTCTGAATGCTAGGATCTCAGCTGATGGAGATTTGGGAATTAATGCCTCCTGGAGAGTGTTTTGTTGGGGGCGGGCTTATGGGCGTTATCACCAGTAACCCCTTGCCAGTGCTTTGCACTCTCTCCTGTTTCTATTGTCCACCATATGTTGGTCAGGATGTGATGTCCATCCTCTGCTCATGCCATTGTTTCCCTCTGGCTTCATGGAGCTTATCTTTGAGTCAGTAAGCCAAAATTAACCATTTTTTTCTGCCAAAGCTGCTCTTGGTTGGGTGATTTCTGCCAGCACAGCAAACCTGACTGCAACATCAAACAAGAAAGTGATGACCAGGGTACTGATACTCCCTACAACACAGGAGAAAATCATGGCCAAGTACTCGTTCAGTAGAAGGTTCATAAGCAGAATTGTAAAGAACTTTACAAAGCTAACACCAAAGGAAAAGTAATCCAATCCACAAACGAGCCAATCATATACATACATTCCAAACACAGAGCTACAAATACCCAATCATATATGAAAAATTGTTCAACATCCTGAGCAATCAGGGAAACGCAAATCAAAACTGCAATGAAATTCCATCTCACCCAGGTCACACTGGCTGTCAAGGAAACAAACAACAAATGTCAGGCACTGCCAGGCACAGAAAGGAGCCTTCTGGAGAGGGGCCTGAGCTTCCAGGCATGGGTAAGGACCCTCAGGCTACAAGAGGCCACTCCCTCTCCAAGCCCAGCATATCTGAATTTAGGCTCTGCACATAGCCCCATAATGTTTGGCCAGTTGCCTAGGAAACTCCTTACCAGCCTTCACACAGCCTATCCCCCTGAGACTCTGGACACATGACCCCTGCCCTTGCCATTGCCTACTTGTTGCAATGAATTTCCTCATATGCTAATTAGGCATCAGAAATGAACCTGGTTAGTCCAATCCTCTTAGGATCCTCCCCTGCCCTCAGGTGCTTATGAACCCATTTTACTGACAATAAACTGAGAGAGCTGTTCAACTGTCTCCTGGGTGTGATTCTTTCTCTCCTCATGTGCTAACCCACACTGTTTCCTGGGTGCCTTCGGGGGACCATGGCAGGTACCAGGAGCAAGGACCCAGGAACCCATAAACAAATACTGAGGATGTAGGGGTAAAGAAACCTTAGACCTTGCTAATAAAAAATTAGTTAATACTGCCCCTATGGTAATCAGATTTGGGTTCCTAAAAAAAAAAAATGATCACATGATCCAGTGATACTGTTCTAACAATGTACGCCAAGGAATCAAAGTCAGCAGACAATAGAAAAATACCAATCACCATAGAGCTACATCACTATGCAGAATAGCTAATGTATAGAATCAACCCCGGGGCACACTCTGTGTTATATACAGACAAAGGGAATTATTCACCCATGAGGGTAGACAAAATGATATCATCTGGATCTATGTAAATGTAAATGGATGAAAATAAGGATCATCATATGAAGTGAAATAAGCCAGATTAGCGAAGAAAACTCTCATATGTGGAAGTGAGAGTAAAAAAACAATATGATATCCAAGTAAAAAAGGGGTTCATCTGAGGGAGGACTTCAGAGAAAAGTCTGGAGGGGGCATAATACAGGGTCATGGGAGATGAATATGATCAATATATGTTATATATATATATATATATATAAAGAAATTGCCAATAAAATACACTATTTTATAATCAATATTCAATATTAAGATTTTTTTTTCTGTATACCATGATCAATAAAAGTAAACTTTTAAAATATTTTATTTATTTTTTTAAGCTAGACAGAGGGAACGTGAGAGAGGAATAGGTAGATAGAGGGAAAGAATAGGCACACCAGGGCCTCCAGCCACTGCAAACAAACTCCAGACAAATGCGCTACCTTGTGCCTTTGGCTTAGGTGGATACTGGTTAACTGAACCCAGGTCCTTAGGCTTCCTAGGCATAGCACCTTAACCACTAAGCCATCTCACCTTCCCAAAGGTAAACTTTTAATTGAGAAAACATAGTAGCATAAAAATAATCTTTGTATGCTAAATCTATTGAAAGATGGGCAAGACTTTTACAAAGAAATGAAAAATGTTTGTTTCAAAAGGGAATTCTTTGACTAAGTCTTCACAGTTATACAAACAATAGAGATGTTTACATATATCAGCCAAAGCCCTATACAAAAAAACATTTGTACAAGTATTACTTTTAATTGTCCCAAGCTACAAACAAGCTATATTTTTCTAGAGGAAAATCAACAAATAAACTGTGTCAAATTCATTCAGTGGAAGATTATAGGGCAATGAAGGTGGACAGATGATAGATAGTTACATTGATGAATTTCACAATCACGATATTAACAGGGAAAATAATCTAATCTTCTCAGGTCTATACTGCTATGGACTAGGAGGCCAGTTATCTACATTGTATATCTCTTCATCCCATGTGGCTTTTTTTTTTTAAATTATTTATTTGTTTATTTGAGAGCAACAGACACAGAGAGAAAGACAGGTAGAGGGAGAGAGAGAGAATGGGCACGCCAGGGCTTCCAGCCTCTGCAAACGAACTCCAGACGCGTACGCCCCCTTGTGCATCTGGCTAACGTGGGACCTGGGGAACCGAGCCTCGAACCGGGGTCCTTAGGCTTCACAGGCAAGCGCTTAACCACTACGCCATCTCTCCAGCCCTCCCATGTGGCTTTTAACCATAAGCATATGAAAGAGCTGATAGAGAGCTGGGTGCCTGGGTTAGTCTGGAGTTAGGCTTTGTTGGACAAAAGACAGGGAAGCATGCAGTCAGGTCACACTGTGAACGTGGCAGCTTCATGCTGCTCTCCAGAGACGCGTCCTAATCCCAGTGCAGACAAAGGATCGGGTCAGTGCATGAGGAGCTACTGCATCCCTCCCAGGGCAGCAGAGGTGCACGTAACCAGAGGACGCCGGGACCAAGCTGATGGCGAGGCCCCTCCCTTTAAAAACATGTGTTTGTAAAGTTCTAATGAGTTACTCTGAAATCAACTAATTCACCACTTTTACAAATTCGTAGCATTAGGGAACAATTTCTTCCTTGATAAACAGAAGTGGAATATGGAAATGTTGGAGGACTAATGTATAAAAGGTTTGGAGTGTGTAAGAACTCATCATATTGTTAAAATAAAAATTCACCAGTGAACAGGACCCCACACTTCATACCTGACACCATGAGAGATTCGTGCTGCTCCCCTTGATGTCAGACTACCTGCATTAGGACCAACTACTGGAAACCCATCTGTGTGCCCAGCTGCTGTGAGCCCAGCTGCTTCCAGCCTTGCTGTCTCGCAAATGGCTGCTGCACATCCTGCTGCCAGCCATGCTGCTGTGAGTCCAGCTGCTGTGGCTAATCCAGCTGTGGGTATGAGTGCAGGGGAAGCCAGCCCACTTGCCTACCGGCTTGCTGTGAAAGCACCTCCTGCAAGACCCCTGGGTTAATGCCATCTGGGTGACCAGATGCTGCTGCACACCCTGCTGCCATCCCAGCTGCTGTCAGCCCTGCTGCCAACCACCTTGCTGAAAAACCATTGTGTGTTGTAGGACCACCTGCTGCAAACCCATCTGGGTGACCACCTGCTGCAGCACACCCTGCTGCCAGTCTTGCTGCAGGCCCCCTGGCTGTGACACCACCTGTTGTAAGACCACCTGCATTCAACACACCCGCGAACCCAGTTGCTACCAGCCTTGCTGCTGCTGACCAGCGCTTCAGTGAGTGACATCTACGCAGCCAGACTTCTGTCACACCTGATTTGCTACACAATCACAAATGTGCTTCTTTGCTGGAAACAGTCACTCACATCAGTGATTCAGAGGACCAAAATAAAAACTTCGGATTTTCATTCTAAGATCCACAGTGCAGGATTTATTTGCAATTTCTACCTTGACACATCCCTGACTCACCAGGATTACGGCCCCTGACTACACCCTCAAATCCAGCCACACTGCATTTCTCTGGCTTTTCATCCATCCTCACCTCTTATTCCTGATGTGGCTGTGGAAAAGCTTCCTTTGATGATCATCTTACAAGCCATGCTTCTTCTGAGGGGGACTCCGGATTCTCTTAAGCTGCTTTCTCCTTCATGCTCAGTTTTGTGTAGGAAGTTTTAATATTTTCTGTTCATGATTCCTTCCATCTTGTCTTTCTTCTACTTTGGTAATTCACTTGATAAGAGATCTACAAACTCAATAGATTTAAAAAGGTACAAGATAGTATCATTTTCTCACATATACCTGGCACAATGTTCTCCTGAAAATCTGTGGAAGTTTTTCCCCTGGCAGAGTAAAGTTAATACTCGCTAATGACCAGTTCTCTATCTCCTCCTACCCCAGACTCTGGATACCAGCTTCTGTTCTTATTCTCTGACGTTGGCTTTACAGACATCATTTGAGTCTCACTGTGGAGCACTGGTCCTTCTCTCACAGTTCTTCATTCATTATCTGCTGACGTCTTTTGAGAAATACACATCCATTTTCACAGAATATTCAACCAGGCCAGAGTCCACTCAGTATACCTTTCCTCTCTTGAAATTCCCTTTGCACAACTTGTCTCTTCTCCTGCTAATATTGCTATCAAATCTACTAGACATTATAACCACATTTTACTGTTGGGTGTCCCCCAGGAGGAACATTAAAAGTAATTAAGATAATAGAAAAATTTTTTCCTACTATTTTTAACTTTCTATTAATTTGTTTTTATTAACAACTTCCATGTTTGTAAACAATGCCCCATGGTAACTCCCTACCTCCCTCTACTTTGCCCTTTGAAACTCCACTTTCCATCATATTCCCGTTCCACTCTTAAAGAGTTGTAAAATGACAGGATCAAAAGGCAGCCTTATAGCTCCCAGGGAAAACCAAACCTCTCCCTGGAATTTGGGAAGAAAAAAATGGCTCTTTCTTAGCTTCCCCGGCTTACAGAGCTGGGGGGCTTCAAGCACAGGGAATCTCAGGACCCTGGCCCCAGCATGATGATATAAAATGCCAAGTCAGTATAAACGGATGCGGACGTCCTATAAGAGGTTGTAACTGTTTTACATTTACTTTATTTTTCTATGCTTCTATGGAACTACTAATAGACAATAGCATCAAGATTTATTTTTAAGTTTAAATTTAAAGGTCCTCAATACTAAATTTATAAAAAAAAATTTTTTGAGGTAGGGTCTTGCTCTATTCCAGGCTGACCTGTAATTCATTATGCAGTCTCAGGCTAGCCTGAAACTCAGAGCAATCCTTCTACCTCTGCCTTTCTATGGCTGGGATTAGAGGTGTGAGCCACCATGCCCAGCATGACAAAGGGATTTTTGAGCAATTTTAGATTTTGAGTAGCTAACAGAAATAATAGAAACAAAAACTATCCACACCAGCAGCATTTTACTAGTTCTAAACTCCAAACAAACTGTTTTCCTAAAGGAAATTCAACAAATAGATATTGTCAGAGTCATCCAGTGGAGGATTACACAGTCATGACAATATCTCATCTAGATAACTACAGTGGAGTCTCTCAATCTTCATATGAGCACAGAAGCAAATTCTAGTTTTGATTTGCCAAGATTCCAAGAATAATAATATGATGTCACAGGTCAGAGATTAATCCAGGAAGACAGTAGTGAGCACCCTTTGGGAATGAGTAAGAGAATATGATTGTAGGGAATGACATTCATTTCCATTTCTTCATTATTAATGGTATCAAAATACTGACTTTGTGACATTCACCTAATTCACTCAAATGTGAAATTAATAATTTATAGCTTTTAATCTGAATAATTGACCCAACACTCACATATATTAATCCTCACAAGAAAATCAGGTATATGTCCACTAATCTTGTACTTCCAATGAATAAAAACGTACCAAGCAACAGTGAAGTTCTGGAGGCAAAATAGCAAAACAAAGAGAAGGGGATAAAAATAAAGAAAGGCAGAAAGACAGGAAAATGTCACTGACCTAAGAACATTGACTCTGTTGCTACCCATGTGACCACTGGAGTCACCTGCTCATCCTGGTTGCCTGAACGTCAGACAGCTTCATGACAGAATGCGCATCATGTTCCTCCCGGGGAGCCCTTGGTATAGGAAGCGAGGATCAGTGGTCATTCACACACCCATTGATACTTTTGACTAATGTACTGCTTCTGCCTCTACCCATTTGCCCCAGCTCTGCTCTGCTATGGATCCATTGTGCCAGACATCTGCATCTGAAGGGTCTTGGTCCTGTTGAGATGCTCAAGTACAGGAACTTACCCGGCGACCAATGCCTGGACCATTCTAGAATCAGGTTTTGTGGGTGCATGAGCAAGGAAATAGGCATTAATTTCATCTCTGTAAATAGGACACAACTGTGCCCCTCTTCAGAGACAATTCACATCTACAGACACAGGAAGAAAGCTTTGAAGGAAAAATCACTACCCTGCCCTTCCCAGGCCAAGGGATCTACCCCACAATCAACAAAGCCAATGGAATGAAACTTTGCTTTAAATTGAAACTCTTCAAGTAAATTACCTCCAAACAAGAAACAGACTAACACTTTCCAAAGATGCATACCATTGAGTAATGACTTCTTCCTTGATAAACACAAAGTAAACGCAACAAAAAATACATAGCAATTGCTGTAAACACAAAGGACAAGTGCTACTGATTGGTCCAACCCTTGAGGACTGGTGTATAAAAGGCCCAGATGCAAAGAAGTCATCCATCACATTCTGGAAAACTCTCCTGTGAGCAGGAACTCACCCTCTACATCCAACACCATGAGCGACTGCTGCTGCTCCCCTTGCTGCCAGCCCACCTGCTGCAGGACCACCTGCTGCAACACCACGTGCTGGAAGCCCTGCTGTGGGACCAGCTGCTGCTGCCCACCCTGCTGCCAGCCTTGCTGTGCCCCAAGTTGCTGCTGCACACCCTGCTGCCAGCCCTGTTGCCAACCAACTTGCTGTCAGACCACCTGCTGCAAGACCACTTGCTGTAAACCAGCATGTGGGACCTGCTGCTGACGATACACACCCTGATGCCGGTCCTGCTTCTACCAGCTCTGCTGCCATCCAACTTGCCATGAGACCACCTACTGCCAAACCACAAGCTGGAAACCCACCTGTGTGACCATCTTTCTTAGCATGCCCTGCTGACCAAATCCCCCTAGATGAACAACATCTGTATAGGCCGACTTCTGTCACACCTGGCTTGCAGTACAATCTTGCACCTTACCTCTGCTGCAAACCTCCAGGCTATCACCTGGAGGAAAACCTGATAATCTTAAGTTCATACTTAAACATCTTAGTTGCTTTGAGGAAGTGCAGAGGTCGTCAATCCTCCACAGTCTCCTTCTCCAGGTACGGTAGAATTCAGCCCATCCTCATAGATGGTTGATGTGGAGGTCTGACCTCAGTTCAGGTTCATAGGCACGATCTCCATCTTTTCAAACAAGCAACTTAAGAAACGATTTTCTTTTTGAATTCCATGGGTAACCGTGTAAGGTGGTGCACACCTTTCATCCTAGCACTCAGAAGACAGAGGTAGGAGAATTGCTGTTAGTTTGAGGCCAATTTGGGACTACAGATTGAATTCCAGGTCAGCCTGGGCTACAGCAAGCCCTTACCTCAAATAGAAAATTCCCATAGCTTTATTCCATAGTCATCTTTATAACCATGTTTTCTTCTGAAGTGTATTCTGGATTCATGCACGCCACATTCTTCTCCCTGTTTACCTTTTAATTGTCTCTCAGATGCCAACAATCTTAACAAATTCTTAATAAACTCTGTACCATTATTCAATCCATATTGTTTGTCTATTATTGAATTCTGCTAAGTCACTTTATATGAAATCTACAAGCTCAGTAGATTTTCAGATGTAGAGTGTGATGTCATCCTATCACACATACTAGGTGAGAAGTTGCCCAACAGATCTCTGGAAGGCTTTTGAACATGGAGTAACGTAAGGGAAGTTCATGCTCAGTGAGCTGGGGACATGGCTCCACCATCAAAGGTTTGCTTGCAGACCTAGTATTTAATTTCCCAATGTTCCACATAAAGCCAGATGGGCATCCTCAGCAATGGCCAGAGATCCTGACACACATGAACATGTGAAAAATGCATAAAGAAAATTTAAAGAGCCAGGTAGTAAATATTTGGGGGAAGATGAGATTGTTCAATGGGTAAAGGATCTTGTTTGCAAAGTCTATCTTTCTGGGTTCAGTTCTCAAGCCTATGTAGGCCAGATGCAAAAGAAAAAATTGGTAAAGCAATTGGTGTCTGTTTGCAGCAGCAAGTGGCCCTGCAATTCAATACTCCCCCACACACAGACACACACACACACACACACACACACACACACACACACACAAATACAATTTTTAAAAACCTCCTAGTGATTAACAACTCACCCCTTCCTCTGACCTGAGCTTCAGTAAACCAATGTTCCACTCTTTACTTTTCTGAAACTGATGTTTATAGACATGTTCCAGAAGATAGAAATGATTCTTCTGTCACTTTTGCTATTTGTGTTTGGTTTATTCCTTACTGAACAATTAGATTTTTCCCACATCTTGTGTATTGTTAATAAGGCTAGCAAAACCATGGCAGTGCTAACATCTCTTCAAAATTTTCAATTTCAACTATAAAATATCCTGAAAAGTAGATGCAAGTGGACATCATCATATTGAGAAGGATGTTGGGCTGGAAAGAAGGCTTAGCAGGTAAGGCACTTGTCTGTGAAGCCTCCAGACCCATGTTTGATGCTCCAGATCCCAAGTAAGCCACAGGCACAAACCTGAGGCAAGTGCAAGGTTGCACATGCTTCCTAGGTGGTGCAAGTGTCTGTAGTTTGGTTGCAGTGGCTGAGTTCCTGGCGTGCCAATTCTCTCTCTCTCTCTAAAAACATTAAAAATAAAAATACAAAATAAGTATGTCAAACTCAAAAAGGTCCCATGTGTTCTTTCATTTATGAATCCTGAATTACACACACACACACACACACATATATATATATATATGCACAAAAGAAAAGTCATACTGTGAGAATGAAAGATATTAAGTAACAGGAGTGGTGAAGAGAGAAATGGGAGGACATTGTGGTGTTAATGTTATCAAAATATTTGATGTAGTTGAAATGAAATGTCTATTAATGTTATTGATATGCACAATAAATATACACAAGATTTAAATAAAATATTTAAATAATATGTCACTAATTAATTTGGACATTTGCTGTGGGATCATATAGCATTTTAGTTTTCAGCTTTTTCTTGAAGAACTCCATTATATCTCCCATACCTGCTCACTCCATTTTATATTCCTACCAGGGTATAAGTATCTCAGTTTCTCTACATCATCATCAATACATCTCTCATTCTTTTTTATTTTTTATAATAGATCCATACAGTATTCCAATCCTGCAATTATTCTAAAGCCAAAGTCTATTCCAATCATGGTGATAACTCAAGAAATCAGGACAAAATAAATCAGAAAACCAAAGAGCACTGTCCTTCCCCCGGGCAGCTCTGTGCTGGCTACTATCCGCGCTACAGGCGTGACTTCTTCCTCTCGAAGTTCCCCACGTCACCGCCAATGATCTTTGAGAAATACACATTCATCTTCACAAGCGCCTCAAGCAGGCTGATGTCTGCCCTGATAATCTAAAAGGCATCCTTCATTGGAAGTTGCATTTACACAGGTCGGTTCTGATCCTACCTATTTGACTAAGTTCTTCTCTCCAAAGATGCTCTGAACTCTCTTGACTGCCTGTCCTGTAAGGCCTGGATGTACAGTCCCAATGTCACTAGTTATAACTTATTCATGTCAACTTTGCTACCAGTTAAAATCCTGCTGAGGGCTGGAGAGATAGCTCAGCAGTTACAGGCACTTGCCTGCAAAGTATAAAGGCATTGGGCCAGGACCCACATAAAGACAGATACACAATTTGTCACATGTGTCTGGACCTGATTTGAAGTGTCGGGAGGCTCTGTGTGCCCATACTCACTTTCTCTCTCTATGTATCTACCTCTTTATGTCTGTCTCTCTCTCTCTCTAAATAAATAAATAAGTAAAAATAGTTTTTTAAAAAATATTTTTTAAAGTCCTCTCAAATCCTTGAAATCAACCCTTTTGGTAACCAGAGTTGTATTTAACACATGACAGCTGCTAAGCCAACCAGACAGACGTCCCAAATTCTGACTACTCCTGGGAAGCAGTGCAGGAGGGAACTAGTCAAAGCACGTTTCAAACCTAAGGACGCTGCTCTTCTCCCCCAGATGCATTACCTCCCCTTGTAGCACATGACGAGTGAGACTTCTGCCTGGCAGTGTCATCTTGCTCCATTCTTTGTCCAAGCCCAGCTCAGACCAGCTCCCATGATGACTAAATGAGAGGAGTAGATGCCTCCTGCATGGAATCCCTGCAAACCCAAAGGACCCAGGTTCAATTCCTCAGCACCCACCTAAACCAGAGGCATAAAGTAGCACATCTGTCTAGAGTTCATTAGCAGTGGCTGGAGGCCCTGGTGTGCCATTTATATCTATCTCTACTTGCCTCTTCCTATCTGTCTATCTCCCTCCCCACCCCTCTCTCAAATAATTGAATAACTTAAAAATTTTTAAATACAATTTTTAAAACTGATCCTGGGAATCCTGGATAACAATGTGAAAGATTGAAACCTGTTTCTATCTCTAACAATGTACAAAAGTCAATTCAGAACAAAATAAAGATCTTGATGTAAGACTTTAAACCAACTACAGGAAAACACTTTAAGATGTGAGCATAGGCAATAACATTCTAAATGGCATTTCTATTGCCCAGTAAATATTACCAAACATGACTAATGGAGCCTAAGATTAAATAGCTTCTGCTCTAATGGGCTGGTTTGATTCAGGTGTCTCTCATAAACTTAAGTGTTCTGAAGCTAGGTTCCCAGCTGATGGAGATTTGGGAATTAATACCTCCTGAAAACAGTGTATTGTTGGGGGTGGGCTTATGGGAATTATAGCCAGAGTCTCCTTGCCAGTTTTTTTTTAAAAAAATTTTATTTATTTATTTATTTGAGAGCGACAGACACAGAGAGAAAGACAGATAGAGGGAGAGAGAGAGAATGGGCGCACCAGGGCTTCCAGCCTCTGCAAACGAACTCCAGACGCGTGTGCCCCCTTGTGCATCTGGCTAACGTGGGACCTGGGGAACCGAGCCTCGAACCGGGGTCCTTAGGCTTCACAGGCAAGCGCTTAACCGCTAAGCCATCTCTCCAGCCCTCCTTGCCAGTTTTTGACACACTCTCCTGATGGTCTACCTTACGTTGTCCAGGGGATGATATCCATCATTTTCCCTTGCCATTATGGAGTTTCCCCTCAAGTCTGTAGGCCACAATAAATCCTTTTTTTCCCAAAAGGTGCTCTTGGTTTGGTGGTTATTGCCAGCAGTGTGAACCTGACTGCCACATCAAGTAAGAAAGCAATGACCCGGGTACAGAGACACCCTGCAACACAGGAGAAAATCATGGCCAACTACTCATTCAATAGAAGGTTCATCTACAGAATTATAAAGAACTTAAAAGAACTAACAACAAAGGAAAAGTAATCCAATCCACAAATGAGCCAATCTTACAAGAACATTGCAAAACCAGAGCTGCAAATACTCAATCACATATGAAAAATTGTTCAAAATTCTTAGCTATCAGGGAAATGCGAATCAAAACTTCACTGAAATTCCATTTTAGCCAGGTCGCATTGGTTGTCAAGGAAACAAGTAACAAATACTGAGGCTGTATGGGGCAAAGAACCCTTAGACTCTGCTGATGACAAAATAAGTTAATATAGCCCCTATGGTAATCAGATTTGGGTTCCTCAAAAAAACCTATTACATGATCCAGCAATATTTCTCTAAAGATGTACCCCAAGGAATCAAAGTCAGCACACAATAGAAAAACACCAATCACCATACAGCTCTCAGCACTATGCAGAGTAGAATAGAATCACCTCGAGGCACACTCATGGATTTACTTAATAAATACAATGTGTTATATACAGACAACAGAGAATGATTCATCCATGATGGTAAACAAAATGATGTCATTTGGAGCTACGTAAATGGATGAAAATAAAGATGATCATTAAGTGGAATAAGCCAGATTTGGGAAGAAAACTGTTATTTATTTTCTCTTATATGTGGAATTAGAGAAAAAAAACATGATATCAATGTAAAAAAAGGATTAATTGGAGGGAGGGCTTCAGAGAGAAGTGTGGAGAGGGTATAATACAGGCTCATGGAAGATGAATGTGATCACTATATTTTATATATATTAAGAAATTGCCAATCAAATACTTCATTTTTATAATCAATATACAATAATAAGATGACTTTTTATATATATCATAATCAATAAAGATAACCTTTTAAGATATTTTATTTACTTAAGCTAGAAAGAGTGAAAGAGAGAGAGGAGGAAACAGATAGAGAGAGAAGGAGAGAGAGAGAGAGAATAGGTGTGCCAGGGTCTCCAGCCACTGCAAACTCCAGATAAATGTTCTACCTTATGCATTTGTTAATTGAACTGGTTAATTGAACCTGGGTCCTTAGGCTTCCTATGCATAGCATCTTAACCACGAAGCCATCTCTCCTCTCCAAAGGTAAACTTTTAATTGAGAAAACATAGTAGCAAAAAATTCATATTTATAAGCAAAATGTATTCAAAGATGGGCCAGACTTCTACAAAGAAATGAATAAATGTTTGTTTCAAAAGGGAATTCTTTGATTAAGTCTTCATAGTTATACAAACAATAGAGATATTTACATATACTAGCCAAAGGTCCTATACAAAAATATCATTTGTACAAGCATTACTTTTAATTGTCCCAAGCTACAAACAAGTTACATTTTTCTAGAAGAAAATCAACAAATGGTGTCAAATTCATTCAGTGGGAGATTATAGGGCAATGAAGGTGGACAAATGACAGATAGTTACATTGATGAATTTCACAATCATGATATTAACAGGAAAAATAATCCAGTCTTCTCAGGTCTATACTGCTATGGAGTAGGAGGCCAGATATCTATGGACATTGTAGATCTCTTCATCCCATATGGGTGTTAACCATAAGCATATGAAAGAGCTGATAGAGAGCTGGGTGTCTGGGTTAGTCTGGAGTCAGGTTTTGTTGGGCAAAAGACAGGGAAGCGTGCAGTCAGGTCACACTGTGAACGTGGCAGCTTCCTGCCACTTTCCAGAGATGCGTCCTAATCCCAGTGCAGACAAAGGTCAGTACATGAAGAACTTCTGCAACCTTCCCAGGACAGCAGAGGTGCACATAACCAGAGGACGCCCGGACCAAGCTGATGGCGTGGCCCCTCCCTTTAAAAATATGCATTTGAAAAGTTCTAATGAGTTACTCTGAAATCAACTAATTAAACACTTTTACAAATTCATCACATTAAGGAAAATTTCTTCCTTGATAAACATAAATTCAATATGGAAATGTTGTAAGCCAAAAGGAACCATCTTTCTGATTGATCCAAATATTGGAGTACTAACTTATGCAAGGCTCGGTGTGTCTAAGAACTCCACGTATCATAAAAAACAAACAAACAAACAAAAATTCACCTGCCAACAGGAACCCACAGTTCATACCCGACAGCATGAGAGCTTCGTGCTGCTCCCCTTGACGTCAGACTTCCTGCAGTAGATCCACCTTCTGGAAACCCAGCTGTGAGCCCAGCTGCTGCTGCACATCCTGCCGCCAGCCTAGCTGCTGTGAGTCCAGCTTCTGCCAGCCTTGCTGTCTCCCAACTGGCTGCTGCACATCCTGCTGCCGGCCAACTTGCTGGGAGACAACCTGCTGTAAAACGACCAGCTGGAAACCAACCTGTGTGACCAGCTGTTTCTGCACATTCTGCTGCCAGCCATGCTGCTGTGAGTCCAGCTGCTGTGGTCAAACCAGCTCTGGGTTTGGGTACATCCAGCCCAGCTGCCAACCGTCTTGCTGTGAAACCACCTGCTGCAAGACCACCTGCGTTAATCCCATCTGGGCGACCAGATGCTGCTGCACACCCCGCTGCCTTCCCAGTGCAGTCAGCCCTGCTGCCAGCCACCTTGCTGCAAAACCACCTGTTGTAGGACCACCTGCTGCAAACCCATCTGGGTGACCACCTGCTGCAGCACACCCTGCTGCCAGCCTTGCAGCCTGCCCACTGGCTGTGAAACCACCTGATGTAAGACCACCTGCATTCAACACACCCGCGAACCCAGTTGCTACCAGCCTCGCTGCTGCCGACCAGCGCTTCAATGAGAGACATCTACGCAGCCAGACTTCTGTCACACCTGATTTGCCACATGATCACAAATCTGCTTCTTTGCTGGAAACTGCCACTATCACCAGTGATTCAGAGGACCAAAATGAAGACTTCGACATTTCATTCTAAGATGCTCAGTGCAGGATTTACTTGGCATTTTTAGCTTGACAAATCCCTTACTCACCAAGATTAAGGCCCTTGACTACACCTTCAAATCCAGCCACACCGCATTTCTCTGGCTTTTCATCCATCTTTACCTCTTATTCCTGACGCGGCTGTGGAAACGCTCCATTTGATAATCATTTTACAAGCCAAGCTTCTTCTGCGGGGGACCCTAGATTCTCTTAAGCTGCTCTCTCCTTCATGCTCATTTTTGAATAAGAAGTTTAATAAATTCTGTTCATTATTCATTCTATTGTGTCTACCTTCTACTTCAGTAATTTACTTGATAAGAGATCTACAAGCTCAACAGATTTAAAAGGACACAATATCATATCATTGTCTCACATATACCTGGCACAATGTTCTCCAGAAAATCACTGGAAGTTTTTCCCCTGGCAGAGTAAAGTTAATACTTGCTAATGACCAGTTCTCTATCTCCTCCTTTCCCAGCCTCTGGAGACCGGCCTTTTGTTCTTATTCTCTGACGTTGGCTTTACAATCATCATTTGAGTCTCACTGTGAAGCACTGATCCTTCTCTCACAGTTCTTCATCCATTATCTGCTGATGTCTTTTGAGAAATGCACATTCACTTTCACAATATTCAACCAGGCTGGAGTTTAGCATCCCCTCCCTCTCTTGAAATTCCCTTTGCACAGATTTCTCTCTGCTCTAGCTTATGTTGCTGTCAAGTCTACTTTCAAAGGATGATCTGAACTCTGAATTTTTTTGTCTTAGGACACCTGAGCATACAGCACCAATGGTGATATCTCTGCCTTATTGACGTCGGTTTTTCTTACAAGTTTAAACATATTATCAATGCCTGAGAAGAATTCATTTTGGTAAGTAAAGTTTTGTTTCAGGAAGAGACATGCCCAGCCAGACAAGCAGTGCTTTGGCTGTTTCTGGGGGAAAAGGATGCAGAAAAGAACCTCGCAGACCAGGCTTCTCCCCTGCACGTCGCCACGCTGGCCTGCTGCCCCACCCTGGGCTCGATACCATGTCACTGCAGTGCATTACCCTAGTCAAGTTCCTGCTGAGAACGTCATCGTAGAACATGCCTGCTTCCAACGCTGGGTGGACCCTACGCCCTGCCTGAGGATTCCAAAACCATTCCTATTCGTTATCTAAAAAGTTTCCCTTTGTCCTCTTACCCTCAAAGAACCTTCTTCATTTCTTTATATGGAAAGCTGGTCTTCCAATCACATCTCTACTTTCCTTATTCTCTAGCGAAGAATAAATGTTCCTTCACAACTCAGTGGCCTCCTGGTTTTATTATCAGTCCCACAACCTTTGGAGAAGGAAGGACCCAGTGTGGTATCTGACAGTAGTAACCTTTTAATTTGATTCCTTTGTGACACAGCATCTTAGAGTCAGTCATGATCTTACCTGCCATGCCAGTCAAAGTGATCAGTTTCCCTTGGCAATGAGTTGGATGATATTATTGTTTAAAAAGGTGGTCGATTTATGATTCTTTACTGATTAATAATGGTAAGGATATGATCACTTTGTGCTGAATTGCTCATGGAATTTACTTATAAAACATGTAAATTTTCTTGGTCAACTTTCTCTAAATTTTAGTCTTATTTTACTTTCTATGTCACCATATGTATTCTGAAATTTAAACAGCTTCTGAACAATAGAAAATAATGGTACATAATGGAACCAGGAAAAGCAAGCTTCATCCCTAAAGGACACGATGCTGCTGACCTGCTCATCGCCTGAACATTCACCACCCGCCCATTGTCCAGTGTCCTGCCTCACAGTGTCACATTGGGGTAGACTCCTTCCCACCCAGACACAAATCAACTCCTACAACATTGAAGACAAAGGATGCTCACAGGCATTGTTGACATGTACCCCTCCCTGAAAAGTTTAAGGGGAAATAGTCCTACTCGTTGAAACCCTCCCTTTTTTTCCTCTTATCCCTAAAACAATCTTCCTTTGTGGTTCCTGGCTGCCCTGGGGCTGCTGTGTCAGGAGCGTCCAGGCAACTGTGGACCAGGGTCTTGAGTGGTCATGAGTGCGATGGGAAAAAGAACACCACAGCGACTGTGTCAGAGGATAGCTCGTTTATTTTTTTAAAGGAATGGGTTTATAAGCGTTCATGTCATGGTGGGAAAAGGTACAGGGTACAGGTCAAACAGGGATTGGCTGTGTGAAGGCTGCTGGCTGATACCTCTTTAACATATAGGGAACAACTGGGTGAGTGATAAAAGGTCACATGGCCAAGGGAAACCAAAACCTAAGTCTTAATAGGATGTCCAGGTGCCCAGGTAAAGAGAGGGAGTGGCCCCATTCCTGCCAGTCGAAAGGCAAAATTACCAGGGTCTAGGTCTGCTGCAACCTCTGGAGGCCTGGGGGCCTTAGTTCTGCAGGACACCTCAGTCCTACTTTAGCCTGCAGTGGCCTGGGCCCCGCAACTGTGTCTGACACGCATCCTTTAAATGTGAAGTTGCTTTGCCAGCCATTTCTCTTCATCTCCTTATTCTCTGGAAAATAACACATCATTCACACAGGAAGGACACAGAGAGGAGGAGCCGGGACAAAGCCAGAGCCTGGACTAGGTGAGATTCAGACTAGACATGGGGCGTTTAGTTGATCACCATAAGAACATGATGGACCCACTTTGTTCTGCAAGTCCAGTGTGACCAAAGTACAGCCATACAGATGTTGTTCACCTAGGGGGATTTGGTCAGTAGCACGTGGGCTGGCAGCAGAGCATGCTAAGGCAGATGATCACACAGATGGTTTTCCAGATGGTGGTTTTCCAGTAGGTGGTCCTACAGCAAGTTGGTGGGCAGCAGAGCTGGTAGAAGCAGGGCTGGCATCAGGGTGAGCATCATCAGCAGCAGGTCCCACACGTTGGTTTACAGCAGGTGGTCCTGCAGCAGGTGGTCTGACAGCAAGTTGGTTGGCAACAGGGCTGGCAGCAGGGTGTGCAGCAGCAACTTGGGGCACAGCAAGGCTGGCAGCAGGGTGGGCAGCAGCAGCTGGTCCCACAGCAGGGCTTCCAGCACGTGGTGTTGCAGCAGGTGGTCCTGCAGCAGGTGGGCTGGCAGCAAGGGGAGCAGCAGCAGTCGCTCATGGTGTCATATGTGGAGGGTGGGTTCCTAGTCACAGGAGAGTTTTCCAGAATGTGATGGATGACTTCTTTGCATCTGGGCCTTTTATACACCAGTCCTCAAGGGTTGGACCAATCAGTAGGACTTGTCCTTTGTGTTTACAGCATTTGCTGTGTGTTTGTTGTGTGTTTACTTTGTGTTTATCAAGGAAGAAGTCATTACTCAATGGTATGCATCTTTGGAAAGTGTTACTCTGTTTCTTATTTGGAGGTAATTTACTTGAACTGTTTCAATTTAAAGCAAGGTTTCATTCCATTGGCTTTGTTGATTGCGTGGTAGTTTCCCTGGCGTGGGAAGGGCAGGGTTGTTTATTCTTTCAAAGGTTTCTTCCTGTGTCTGTAGATGTGAATTGTCTCTGAAGAGGGCCACAGTTGTGTCCTATTTACAGAGATGAAATTAATGCTTATTTCCTTGTTTATGTACCTGCAAAGTCTGACTCTACACTGGTCCAGGCATTGGTCTTTGGCTAAGTTCCTATACCTGAGCATCTCAGGAGGACCAAGACCCTGCAGATGCATTTGTTTGGATCCAGAGCAGAGCAGAGCTGGGGCAGGTGAGCAGAGGTGGAAGCAGGACATTAGAGTCCAAAGTATCAGAGGGTGTGTGGATGACCTCATTTCCTTGCATGGGGGGGGGGGGGCTCTCCGGGAGTAACATAATGTGCATTCTGTCATGAAGCTGAGTGATGTTCACACAAAGCAGGGTGAGTGTGTGACTCCAGTGGTCACTTGTGTAGCAGCAGCGTCAATGGTCTTAGGCCAATGACATTTCCCTGTCTTCCTTCTCTGTGTTTTTTTTTTTTTTTTAACCCCCGTCTCTTTGTTTTGCTCTTTTGCCTCCACAACTTCACTGCTGTTTGATACCTTTTTATTCAGTGGAAGTATAAAATTTGTTGAGATATACCTGATTTTATTGTGAGGATTAAGATATGTGTCTTTTTGGGTCTATTATTCAGATTAAAAGCTGAAATTTATTAATTTCACATGTGAGTTAATATTGCAAAGTCAGAATTTCCCTACCATTAACAGTGAAGAAATGTAAATGAATGTCAATCCCTACAATCACATTCTATAACTCATTCCCAAAGGGTGCTCACTACTGTCTTCCTGGATTAATCTCTGAACTCTGACATCATTTTAGTGTCCTTGGCATTTTCGCAAAACAAAATTAGAATTGGCTTTTATGCTCATATGAAGACTGAGAGACTCTTCACTGTAGTTATAAGGATGAGATATTGTTATGACTGTGTAATCCTCCACTGGATGGCTCTGACAATATTTATTTGTTGCATTGCTTTTAGGAAAATAGTTTGATCAGAGTTTGGGACTAGTAAAATGATGCTGGTGTGCATTGTTTTTGTTTCCAGTATTTCTGTTGGCTACTCACCAAAGTCTAAAATTGCCCACAAAATTCCTTTGTCATGCCTCTGATCCCAGCCCTTGAGAGGCAGAGGAAGGAGGACGGCTGTGAGTTTGAGGTCAACCTGAAACTACATAATGAATTACAGGTCAGCCTGGGATAGAGCAGGACCCTACCTCAAACAAAACAAAACAAAAGAAAAAACAAAATCCCTTATCAAATATTCACCTCTTCTTTGCAGAGGTCTTGTCCATTTTTGTTAGATTTGTTCTTGGATATGTTGTTTTTAGGGCATTATTTATTTATATTTATATTCTATCATATACTTATTTCTTTAAAAATATTGTTTATTGAATTATATTATATATTTATTATATTGTATTTATATTTATTTATACTATATTTATATTTTAATCTAAAACTTTACTTTTATGATTTATTTATTTTTTGGTTTTCTGAGGTAGGATCTTTCTGAAGCTCAGGCTGACCTGGAATTCACTATGTACTCTGAGGGTGGTCTCAAACTCATTGCAATCTTTTTACCTCTGACTCCAGAAGTTAAAGGGTATAAGCATAGTTAATTAAGAGAAATTTCTGATGGATATAACCTCTCTTTTGAGCAAAGACTAGTGGGTGCTTCTTATTGGAGTCCATGGCTTGTCTTCATAGTAATCTGACCTGGTTCATAGTACCTCCTATGAGTTCCTTCCACTGAGTGGGTCTCTTAGCCCATCAGATATTCATTGGTTACCTGCCTGGGCTGGGTGCCAGTGTTGCACAGGTGTGTACATCTTGTCCTGCTGGTTCATTTTAGTTTTTGAAAAGTCTTCAAATCATTTGCCTACTTATTGATGGGTTAAATTTTTATTATAGCTTTTAACAATTCTTTAAATATTTTTGGATACTGGCCTGCTAAATGAATAACTGGTAAAGATTTTCTTCCATTCTGCCAATTGTCTTTTTACTTTGATCAGTTTCCTTATCTACAGTGCAGCTGTTGATGGTCTTTGACCAGTGCAGGACTTTTGGTCCACACACTAACCACTGTCAGGTCAAGAACACACCAATCAGTTCAGGTTGAGGAAAAAGTGCCCCCAATTGCTCCTTCCCATTCTTTGGCTCTTATATTCTTTCCACCTTCTTCCCCTCTTCCTCAATGTTCCCTGAGCTTTGGAAGGAGAGACAGAGATGCTTCATTAGTGCTGAGCTCTAGGCAGCCTCTTGTTTTCATTTTTGATGGGTTGTGAGTCTCCTCAGAGGCTTCTGCAGGCTCAGCGCTCAGTCCTTCTGCTGCCTCCTCTGCAATGTTCCCTGATCCCTGATGGGTGGGACAGAGAAGTCTTGTTCAAATTGCAGCATATTCATATACTGAAGTTATCATAAAAAGAAAATCAAGAGGATGAGAACGTCTGGAAAGTGGAGCAATAACATAAACAACTCATGCAAAGACAAGCTCAAGAGAAAGAATGGTGTCCAGATTACCAGAAGTGACCCTTGGTGTCAGAGGCGTTTATGAAAGTGAATGTGCATCTCAGTAGATAGTCTGCTGTTCCACCAGGGAATTCCAGAACCACAGAGAGAGCTCCTGGAGTGGGGGGCAGTGCCTAGTGGAGCATGGCACAAGAGACAGACATTATTCTTGGACTTTTCTGGTCTATAAGCTTCAACATTCCCCTTTTCCTGATTGCAGAAGACAGCACCAAACATGGAAATATTATCACAATAAATGAAATATTGCAATTCGTGAAAAGCTTACAAGCCAATGGTGTTAGGATATGAGAAATTGAATTTAAACTTAAATCTTGATGTAATGTTTGCACTTCAAAGCTCATAGCAGCAGTACAGGCCAGATGTGGAAGTAACTCACATGTCTCTCCATGAATGGATGGATATAATAATACACACTGCACAAGAGATACAGCAGATTAACATTCAGCAGCAGTGGAAGAAAATTATTTGATTTTTGATAACAAATGAGTCTAATGACACCTTTCTAAGAGAAATAAGACAGTCATGGAAGAAAAAATACTTCTGGTGGCCCTGCAGCAGGTGGGCTGGCAGGAAGTGGGGGGGAGCAGGCAGCAGGCGTGTGCTGTGGTATTGTACGGCCGGCTTCTCTTCACAGGTTTTACACAATATGCTGACTTCTTTCAACTCGGGAAATTTAGGTATTGGGACTACAAGCCTGGAAAATTATCAGGAGAGTTTACTGTTGCCGTTGTCTATATTGTTTTTGTACTAGCTCTTTTCTTTTTTAAAGGAAGAATTTATTCCTTAAATTTTGCCAATCTTTTGAAATTAAGTGTTTAATGTACTTCCTAGTTGGGAGTAACTCATAGAGCACTATTTTTGCTTGTATATGTGGTGTGGTGTACAGTGTATGCAATGCATCTTCTTTTTTGCGTGTATATGTGGTGTGGTGTACAGTGTATGCAATGCATGTGTCTATTGTGCTCACCTGTTCTGGCCAGAGGGGACGATCGTGTGTCCCTTTCCTCATGTTCCTTTCCACCACTCTCTTGACTGCCCATTCTTACTTGAGCCTGAGTCTCTTACTGATTCTAGAGCTGGCAGCTTTTTGTTAGTCATCCCTGGGCGGTTCTCTGCTCTCTGCTCACTGTTTCTGTGGGTCCCTGTGATGGACCTCAGGCGCTCAGGCTTCCTTGGGCCCTCACGGCTGCCCAGGAAATACTCTTACCACTGAGCCCTTTGCTGAACTTTTCAAAAATAAAATATAGTGGTAACTTCATGTGCATTATCTTCTTTGGTATGATTACTGGTCATGTGGTAGCACCTGTTGGCCTGCAAGGTTTTGAGCTTCACTTAGACTAGAAAGTGTTTCCCTGGTGCTCAGCTGTGGGCGTGGGTGCAGCCAGCCCAGCTGCCAACCGACTTGCTGCCGCCGTCAGGCCCACTACCAGCCCTTGCTGCAAAAGCACCTGTTGCAGGACAGTGGTTATTTTTAACCCCCACAAGGCCTGCATTGTTCAAAGACCATCTACATTTTGACGCAGAGGACAGAAGAGGACCGAAAGAATGAGACATCAAGACAGAGGAAGGCGGCTGGAGATATCAAACTACAGTGCATCTGAGAATTCAATATAAAAACTGAATCTCGGACTGGGGAGATGGCTCAATGGTTAAGGTTCTTGCTTATGAGGCCTGAAGGCCTGAGATTGATGGCCAAGTACCTACAAAAAGCCAGATGCACAAAGTTATGCATGTGTCTACAGTTCATTCACAGTGGCGGGAGGCCCTTCTGTCTCGCTCTACCTCATTCTCTCTCTCTCTCTCTCTCTCTCTCAAATAAAGAAATAAAAATAGTTTTAAGAAGAAATGAAACTTTAAAGCCAGGTGTGGTGGTGCACACCTTTAATCCCAGCACTTGGGAGACAGGTCAGCCTGAGCTTGAGTGAGACTCTACCTAAGAAAACAAAAAACAAAAAAACAAAAACAAAAGCAAAACCCAATCAAACAAAAAAAAAAAAATCAAGAAATGAAACTTTGAAATTTCTGTAGAAAAAAAAATTAAGACATATCCATAGGCAATAATTCTTAAATAGGATCTCAACAGCTCAGGAAATAGAAAGGACAAATTATATTTGACCACATTAAATAGCTGCATTGTAGAAGAGGAAACTGACCAAAGTAAAGAGACAATATACAGAATGGAAGAAAATTGCTACCAGTTATTCATTTAGCAGACCGGTATCCAAAAATATTTAAAGAATTGTTAAAAAATTATAATAAAAATTAACCCATCAATAAGTAGGCAAATGACTTGAAGACTTTTCAAAAAACAAAATCAAACAGCGGGACAAGTTGTACACACCTGTGCAGAGTGACACCCAGCCCAGGCAGGTGACCAGTGGCTATCTGATTGGCTAAGAGACCCCCTCAGTGTGAAGGAACTCATAGGAGGTACTGTGAACCAGGTCAGATTACTATGAAGACAAACCATGGGCTCCAGAAAGAAGCTCCCACTAGTCTTTGCTCAAAAGAGAGGTTAAATCCATCAAAAATCTCTCTTTGGACTGAAGAGATGGTTTAGCAGTTAAGTGCTTGCCTGTGAAGCCTAAGGACACTGGTTTGAGGCTCAGTTCCCCAGGACCCACATAAGCCAGCTGCACAAGGAGACGCATGCATCTGGATTTCGTTTGCCATGGCTGAAGGCTCCAGCATGCCCATTCTCTCTCTCTCTCTCTTTCCCTCCTCCTCCCTCTCTCTCTACCTGTTTCTCTCTGACATAAATGAATGAATGAATGAATGAATGAATAAAACATTAAAAAACAGAATACAAATGCTTTATTTAAAATAGACACTTTTAATTAACTATACTTATACCCTTTAACCTTCCCATGTCAATGCGGCAAGAAAAAAAAATAGCTGACTCTCCGTCTTGAGATGAGCCACCCTCAATGACAGGCCAGGGTCCAAGTGAGAGGAACTGGCGAGTTAAGCAAGAGCGCTGCTCTCAAGGCGAGCGTGACAACCCGTGCCCGGCAGATGGCTACAGACACCGAGGACACTCAAAATGTCTCAAAGCAAAGCTCCAGAAGTTTCTGAGAGCTTAACATTAAAGTAACCTATGCCACACCTGTCAAGGTTTAGAGAACATTGTAGAAATGAGACAGAAAGACTGTAAGAGCCACCGGGGGTGAGGGCGCATCCAGAGCATTGCCCACCCCTGCACAATGACTGCTGCTCTCATGACTCATCCCCCAGCTCCACGGTGAAAACCAGCAACCCCATGAGGACGGCGGTCAGCGGAATGGGGGCAGGGAGGAGGGGAATGGTACCAACACCTAATATGTGCATACAAAGTTTCTGCTTAAAAATTATTCATTGTGTAGTCTCAGGCTGACCTCAAACTCACAGCATTCCTCCTTCCTCTGCCTCTCAAGGGCTGGGATTAGAGGTGTGAGCCACTATGCCAAGCATGACAAAGCAATTTCGTGAGCAATTTAAACTTTGGTGAGTAGCCAATAGAAATACTGGAAAGAAAAACTATGCACACCAGCATCGTTTTACTAGTCCTCAACTCTGACCAAACTGTTTTCCTAAAAGAAGTTCAACAAATAGATATTGTCAGTGCAGGATTACACAGTCATGACAGTACCTCATCTAGATAACTACAGTGAAGAGTCTCTCCTGCATCATATGAATACAGAAGCCAATTGTAGTTTTGATTTGCAAAGATGCCAAGAACGCTAAAATGATGTCACAGTTCAGAGATTAATCCAGGAAAAGAGTACTGAGAAACTTTTGAGAATGAGTATGAGAATCTGATTGTAGAGAATGACATTCATTTCCATTTCTTTATTATTGATGGTGTGGAAATGCTGACTTTGTGATATTCATTCAAATGTGAAATTAATAATTTACAGCTTTTAATCTGAATAATAGATCCCAAAAGATACATATATTAATCCTCACAAGAAAATTAAGTATATCTTAACTAATCTTATACTACCACAAACAAAACGGTACCAAGCAACAGTGAAGTTGTGGACGCAAAAGAGATAGAGATAAAAATAAAAACAGAGAGAAGGAAGACAGGGAAATGTCGTTGGCATAATCACTGACTCTGCTGCTACACAAGTGGCCACTAGAGTCACCTGCTCACCCTGGTTTGAATGTCACACAGTTTCATGGCAGAACATGCAGCATGTTCCTCCCAGGGAGCCCCTCAGTACAGGGAAACAAGGATCAGTGGTCATCCACACACCCATTGATACTTTGGACTCTAATGTCCTGCTTCTGCCTCGGCCCACCTGCCCCAGCTCTGCTCTGCTCTGGATGCATTGTGTCAGACACCTGCATCTGAAGGGTGTTGGTCCTCCTGACATGCACAGGTATAGGAACTTACCCAGTGACCAATGCCTGGACCAACCTAGAATCAGGCTTTGGTGATACATAAACAAGGAAATAGGCAATAAATCCATTTCTGTAAATAGGACACAATTGTGCGCTACAATCAACAAAGTCAATGGAATGAAACTTTAGTTTAAATTCAAACAGTTCAAGTAAATTACTTCCAAATAAGAATCAGAGTAACACTTTCCAAAGATGCATAACATTGAGTAATGACTTCTTCCTTAATAAACACAAAGTAAACACACAGCAAATGCTGTAAACACAAAGGACAAGTCCTACTGATTGGTCCAACCCTTGAGGACTGGTGTATAAAAGGCCCAGATGCAAAGAAGTCATCCATCACATTCTGGAAAACTCTCCTGTGACCAGGAACCCACCCTCCCCATCTGACACCATGAGCGACTGCTGCTGCTCCCCTTGCTGCCAGCCCACCTGCTGCAGGACCACCTGCTGCAACACCACATGCTGGAAGCCCTGCTGTGGGACCAGCTGCTGCTGCCCACCCTGCTGCCAGCCTTGCTGTGCCCCAAGTTGCTGCTGCACACCCTGCTGCCAGCCCTGTTGCCAACCAACTTGCTGTCAGAGCACCTGCTGCAGGACCACTTGCTGTAAACCAACGTGTGAGACCTGCTGCTGCTGATGCACACCCTGATGCCAGCCCTGCTTCTACCAGCTCTGCTGCCCACCAACTTGCTGTGAGACCACCTGCTGCCAAACCACCAGCTGGAAACCCACCTGTGTGACCATCTGCCTTAGCATGCCCTGCTTCCAGTCCAGTTGCTGCTGACCAAATCCCCCTAGGTGAACAACATCTGTATAGTTGTACTTCTGTCTCACCTGGCTTGCAGCACAAACTCGCACCTTACCTCTGCTGCAAACCTCAGTGTATCACCAGAAAAAAATTGATAATCTTCAGTTCATATTTAAACATGTTAATTGCTTTGAGGAAGTGCAGAGTATGTCAACCCCTTTCTGTCCCCTTCTCCAGGTATTGTAGATTTCTTCCCATCCTCTGAGATGGTTGATCTGGAGGTCTGACCTAAGTTCAGATTCAGAGGCAAGATCTCCACCTCTTCTACCAAGTAACTTAAGAAACTACTTTCATTAGAAATTCCATAGGAAAGGAGGGTGTGGTGATGAATGTCTTTTATCTCAGCACTAAGGAGACACAGGTAGGAGGATTGCAGTAAATTTGATGCCAGCTTTGGACTACATAGTAAATTCCATGTCAGCCTGGGCTAGAGTGAGAACCTACCTTGAAAAGAAAAATCCCATAGGTTTATGCCATAGTCATCTTTACAACCATGTTTTCTTCTGAAGTGTACTCTGGATTCTTACATGTCATGCTCTTCTCCCTGTTCATGTTTGAATTGTGTCCCCAAATGCTGACAATCTTAATAAATTCTTAATAAACTGTATCACTATTCATTTCATATTGTTTGTCTATTATTGTATTCTGCTAATCACTTTGTATGAAATCTACAAGCTCAGTAGGTTTTCAGATGAATAATATAATGTCATTCTATCACACATACTAGGTGAGAAGTTCCCCAACAGATCTCTAGAAGGCTTTTTAACATGGAGTAATGTAACAGAAGTTAATGCTTGTTGAGCTGGGGATAGGGTTTCAACATTAAAGGTTTGCTTGCAGGCCTGGGGTTTAATTCCCCAATCACCCACATCAAACCAGATGGGAAGTTCTCAACATTAACAAGAGATCCTGATGCAGTGTACACACATGATTGTGTGTGTAAATATGTAAAGAATTTTTAAAGAGCCAGGTGGTAAATATTTGGGGGCAGAGAGATGTCTCAGTGGTTAAAGGCTCTTGTTTGCAAAGCCTGTCCATCTGGGTTCACTTTTCAAGCCTATGTAAGCAAGATGAAAAAAAGAAAGTCAAGTGACTGGTGTCTGTTTGTAGCAGCACAAAGCCCTGGAATGCAATACCACCCCCATACATAAATCCATCTTTTAAAAATTTCCTCATGATTACCAACTTCCTCTGACTTGAGCTTCAGTAAATCAACCTTCCGCTCTTTACTTTTCTGAAACTGATGCTTATAGACCTGGTCCAGAAGATAGAAATGGTTCTTCTGTCACATTTGCCACTTGGTAAAATCAAGAGGGGGAAGTTATACTGAGTGGACTCTGGACTTGTGGAATATTTTGTGAAAATGAATGTGGATTTCTCAAAAGACCTCAGGAGATAATGGATGAAGAACTGTGAGCAAAAGACCAGCGCTCCACAGTGCGACTCAAATGTTGTTAAAAGTTGGTGGCGGTCCCTAATGGAGCATGGCACAAGAGACAGACATTATTCTCTCGCTCTTCTGGTCTTTAAGCCACAACTTTTCCCCTTTTCAAGGTTGTAGGAGACTGCACCAAACATGAAGTATTATCAGAGTAAATGAAATATTGCAATTCGTGGAAAGCTTACAAGCCAATGCTGTTAGGTCGTGAGAAATTGAATTTAAATGTAAGTCTTGAATTAATGTTTGCACTTCAAAGCTCATAGCAGCAGCACAGGCCAGATGTGGAAGTAACTCACATGTCTCTCCATGAAAGAATGGATATAATAAAACACATTGTACAAGAGATAACAGCAGATTCATATCCAGCAGGAAGTGGAAGAAAGCTGTTCGATTTTTGATAACATGTGAATCTAATGAACTTTTCTAAGAGAATTAAGGGGGCCATGGAAGGAAAAATACTTCTGGTGGTCCTGCAGCAGGTAGGCTGGCAAAAAGTGGTGGGCAGCGGGCAGTAGGCATGTGCTGTGGTATCAGATGTGTACCGACAGCTTCTGTTCACTGGTTTTCCACCATATGATGACTTCTTCCAACTTGGGAAATTTAGGCATTGGGACTACAAACTGTCATCCCACAACTCTTTAGGAGTAGGAGAGGGGTGTGATGAAGAGTGGAGCTTCAAAGGGGACAGTGGGGGGAGGGAGGGAATCACCATGGGATAGTGTTATATCATGGAAGATGCTAATAAAAAATAATTGGTTATGCTGTCTAGTAGACTTGACAGCAACATAAGCAGGAGCAGAGAGAAATCTGTGCAAAGGGAATTTCAAGAGAGGGAGGGGATGCTGAGTGGACTCTGGCCTGGTTGAACATATTGTGAAAGTGAATGTGCATTTCTCAAAAGACATCAGCAGATAGTGAATGAAGAACTCTGAGAGAAGGACCAGTGCTCCACAGTGCGCCTCAAATGGTGTTTGTAAAGTCAAAGTCAGAGAATAAGAACAGAAGCCGGTCTCCAGAGGCTAAGGAAGAAGGAGATAGAGAATTGGTCATCAGTGAGTATTAACTTTACTCTGCCAGGGGAAAAACTGCTGGTGATTTTCTGCAGAACGTTGTGCCAGTTATATGTGAGACAATGATATCATTTTGTACCTTTTTAAATCTATTGAGCTTGTAGGTCTCTTATCAAGTGAATTATCAAAGTTGAATAAAGACAATATGGAAGGAATAATGGACAGAAATTATTAAACTTCCTACTCAAAACTGAGCATGAAGGAGAAAGCAGCTTAAGAGAATCTGGAGTCCCCCGCAGAAGAAGCATGGCTCAAAAGATGATCTAAAAAGGGCGCTTTTACAGAGCCGCATCAGGATTAAGAGGCAAGGAGGGATAAAATGCCAGAGAAATGAGGTGTGGCTGTTTTGAAGGTTTAGTCAAGTGCCATAATCCTGGTGAGTCAGAGATGTGTGAATCTAGAAATGGAAAGTAAATCCTGCACTGTCAACCTAAGAATAAAATGCGAAAGTCTTCATTTTGGTCCTCTGAATCACTGGTTGTAGTGATGGTTTCCAGCAAAGAAGCATATTTATGATCATGTGGCAAATCAGGTGTGACGGAAGTCTGGCTGCGTAGATGTCGCTCATTGAAGCGCTGGTCAGCAGCAGCAAGGCTGGTAGCAACTGGGTTCGCAGGTGTGTTGAATGCAGGTGGTCTTACAACAGGTGGTGTCACGGTCAGTGGGCAGGCTGCAAGGCTGGCAGCAGGGTGTGCTGCAGCAGGTGGTCCTACAACAGGGGGTTTTGCAGCAAGGTGGCTGGCAGCAGGGCTGACTGCACTGGGATGGCAGCAGGGTGTGCAGTAACATCTGGTCGCCCAGATGGGATTAACGCAGGTGGTCTTGCCACAGGTGGTTTCACAACAAGTCGGTTGGCAGCTGGGCTGGCTGTACCCAAATCCAGAGCTGGTTTGACCACAGCAGCTGGACTCACAGCAGCATGGCTGGCCACAGGATGTGCAGAAACAGCTGGTCACACAGGTTGGTTTCCAGCTGGTCGTTTTACAGCAGGTTGTCTCCCAGCAAGTTGGCCGGCAGCAGGATGAACATCAGCTAGTTGGGAGACAGCAAGGCTGGCAGTAGCTGGACTCACAGCAGCTGGGCTCACAGATGGGTTTCCAGAAGGTGGATCTACTGCAGGAAGTCTCACATCAAGGGGAGCAGCATGAATCTCTCATGGTGTCAGGTATGAAGTGTGGGTTCCCGTTCGCAGGTGAATTTATTTTAATGATATTATGAGTTCTTAAACACTGCGAGCCTTGCATAAGTTAGTCCTCAATGGTTTGGACCCCTCAGGAAGATGGTTGCCTTTGGTTTAGAACATTTCCATGTTCCATTTGAGTTTATCAAGAAAGAAGTTGTTCCCTAAAGTTATGAACTTGTAAAGTGGTGAATTAGTTGATTTCAGAGTAACTCATGAGAACTTTTCAAACACATGTTTTTAAAGGGAGGAGCCACGCCATGAACTTGGTCCCGGCGTCCTCTGGTTACGTGCACCTCTGCTATCCTGGGAGGGATGCAGTAGCTCCTCATGTACTGACCCGATCCTTTGTCTGCACTGGGATTAGGATGTGTCTCTGTAGAGCGGCATGAAGCTGCCACGTTCACAGTGTGACCTGACTGCACGCTTCCCTGTCTTTTGCCCAACAAAACCTGACTTCAGGCTAACTTAGGGACCCAGCTCTCTATCAGTTCTTTCATATGTTTATGGTTAAAAGCCACATGGGATGAAGAGATCTACTGTGTAGATATCTGACCTCCTACTCCATAGCAATATAGACCTGAGAAGACTGGATTATTTTTTTCTGTTAATATCATGATTGTGAAATTCATCACTATAACTATCTGTCATTTATCCACCTCATTGCTCTATAATCTTCCACTGAATGAATTTGACACAAATTATTTGTCGATTTTCCTCTAGAAAAGTGCAGCTTGCTTGTAGCTTGGGACAATTAAAAGTAATGTTTGTACACATGTTTTTGTATAGGTCTTTTGGCTGATATACGTAAACATTTCTATTACTTGTATAACTGTGAAAACTTCATCCAGGGCTGGCAGCTGTCCTTTGCAGCCATCTTGTGGTCCCAGCATCTCCACTGGATCTGCCTGCAACCTCTGGTCCATCCTCATGGCTCCATTGGGTCTCTATGCAAGCATCCAGCAAACTTGCTTCACGCTGTCCATGGATGGCTATTTCCAATACACGAGACCCTGTTGCAAATTCAGTGATCCTCTCCTGCATTTCTTATAGCCCATAATTCCTGGTAGAGTGAAAATTTGTTAATCCAGGGAGGAATGAAGCAGACTTTGAAGAACAGGACAGTTCTTGAGCACTCATTCCCCTCAATAACAGTCTACCTTCTTCCTGTTGCCCTAGTGCAGGTCAACTGGCCCAACGTCAAAGGTTGCAATCTCCTATATAATTGCACTGAATGGGCAGAAGTTTCAGCCCAAAGATTTCATTTCTATGCCATATCTTTCTGCTCACACCAGTCTATTTCTATGCAAGGCAACCCTGCACAAATTCTTGGGAAATGGGCATAACAGCTACCCTCTCACATAACCTGCTTCTAGCTCAGTTCAGGCAAAACTCTTTCTCACTCTCATTAGCCAAACCTCACAGTTGATAGTTCTTACTGCATTCAGGTCTTTCAACTCTCATCAGAATAGTCCATTAAGATGAAATTATAGCAGTGCAAGGCATCTCTTAGGCCAAGGTTCAAATTCTTCCATATTCATCTTGAGCTCCAAAAGGTCAAAACCGCAGAGTCAGATGTCCAGCAGCAAATGTCACCGTTCCTCAGTACCAACATCACTGTTGTAGAATTACCTGACCAAGAGCAGATTTGGGAAAAAGGGTTTATTTTGGCTTACAGACTTGGGGGGGAAGCTCCATAATGGCAAGGGAAGCTTATGGCATGATCAGAGGGTGGATATCGCCCCCTGGGCAACATAATGTGGACAATGGCATCAGGAGAGTTTGCCAAAAACTGGCTATAATGCCCATAAGCCCACTCCCAACAATACACTTTTTCCAGGAGGTATTAATTCCCAAATCTCCATCAGCTGGGAACCTCGCTTTCAGAACACTTAAGTTTATGGGCAACACCTGAATCAAACCAGCACATTAGAGCAGAAGCTATTTAATCTTATGCTCCATTAGTCATTTTTGGTAATATTTACTGAGCTATTGAAATGCTATGTAGAATATTCTTGCCTATGCTCACGTATGCTCATGTCTTAAAGTGTTTTCCTGTAGTTGATTTAAAGTCTTAGATCAAGATCTTCACTTTGTTCAGAGTTGACTTTTGTACAGTGGTAGAGACAGGAACTGGTTTCAACCTCTCAGGTTGTTATCTAGGATTCCCAGCATTATTCCTTAAATTTTTATTTTAAAATATTTTATTTATTTATTTAAGAGAGAGGAAGTGGGAGAAATAGAAAGGAAGAGGCACATAGAGATAGAGACAAATGGCACACCAGGGCCTCATGCCAGAGCTAACAAACTCTAGTCAGATGTGTCACTTTGTGGCTCTGGTTTATGTCAGTGCTGGGGAGTTGAACCTGGGTCCTTTGGGTTTTTAGGGAAGTGCCTTAACTGCTAAGACAGCTCTTCAGCCTGCCCCCCATCATTTTTGTTTTATTTTCTTTTGGTTATTTGAAGTAGGGTCTCACTCTAGTCCAGGCTGACCTTTAATTCACTATGTAGTCTCTGGGTGGCCTTGAAATCACAGTGATCCTCTTACCTCTGCCTCCCAAGTTCTGGGATTGAAGGTGTGCACCACCAAGCCTGGCTTCCCGCATTGAAGAGGCTTCATTTTCTTCAGCATGTTACTTGCACTTGTCAAACATCCAATGGGTGGCCTTGTGGATCTGGCTCTATGTGAGTCCTGGGAATCAAATCCTGGTCATTAGGCTATGTAAGGGCCTGGTGAAGGTTCAGCCATTTGGTCTGCTTTTTAGGAAGTAGAATTTTATGGTACCATTGCCATTTGGGTCTAGATTAGTGTTTCTCACCCCTTCGATGCCCTCCCCTCCCTCCCCATCCATCCTAGTGTCTAGTCCATGAGATGCTTGCTGGGTGTGTAAGGTATCTTGGGTAGATTCAGGTTAGGTGTTGTAGATGAGTGAGACTATGTGGCGATTTTTTTTTTTTTTCTGTGATTGGGTAAGTTCACTGAGAATGATCTGTTCCAGGCTCAACCATTTTTCCTCAAATTTCTTTGTGTCATTTTTTTCTTACTGCTGTATAGAATTCCATTGTGTAGATATACCACATCTTAGTTATCCATTCTTCTAGTGATGGACACCTGGATTGATTCCAGCTCTTAGCTATTACGAATTGAGCTTTTACAAACATGGTTGAGCAAATCTCTCTGGCCTGTGGTTTGAAGGTTTTAGGGTAGATGCCCAGTAAGGGAAGAACTGGGTCTGTTGGTATCTCTATAGTCAGCTTTTTCAGGAGTCTCCATATTGCTTTCCAAAGTGGTTGTACCATCCTACATTCCCACCAACAGTGAATGAGTGTTCCTGCTTCTCCACATCCTCGCCAGCATTTATTTTATTTGATTTTTTTAAATTTATTTATTTGAGAGTGACAGACACAGAGAGAAAGACAGATAGAGGGAGAGAGAAGGAATGGGTGCGCCAGGGCTTCCAGCCTCTGCAAATGAACTCCAGATGCATGTGCCCCCTTGTGCATCTGGCTAAAGTGGGACCTGGGGAACCGAGCCTCAAACCGGGGTCCTTAGGCTTCACAGGCAAGCGCTTAACTGCTAAGCCATCTCTCCAGCCCTTTATTTGATTTTTTGATGTTTGCTATCCTTATTGGGGTAAGGTGGAATCTCATAGCTGTTTTAATTTGCATTTCTCTGATGATTAGGGATGATGAACATTTTGTTAAGTGTGTGTTTGCCATTTGTGTTTCTTCCTCTGTGAACTGCCTGTTCAGCTCTTTGCCCCATTTTGTGAGTGGGGTGTTTGACTTCTTACTGTTTAGATTTTTGAGTTCTTTGTAGATTCTAGAGATTAGGCCTCTATCAGTTGGATAACCCGCAAATATTTTCTCCCATGCTGTGGGTAATCTTCTCTGTATCATTCCAATTTTAGTATATGTGCTGCTGAAGCAAGCTATTCTTATTTTTTTAAGAGACTAGAGGGAGAGAAAGAATTGGCACTCCAGGGACTCAGCCACTGCAATCAAACTCCTGATGCTTGCACCCCTCTAGTTTGCATGTGCAACCTTACACTTGCCTCACCTTTGTGCATCTGTATTATATGGGATCTGGAGAGTCAAACAAGAGTCCACAAGCTTCACAGGCAAGCGCCTTAACCAATAAGTTATCTCTTCAACCTGACATCCTTCTCAATATGATGATGTCAACTTGCATCTGCTTTCCACATATGATACAGTTGAAATTAAAATTTGTGAAGAGATATTAGCACTGCCATGGTTTTGCCAGCCTCATTAATAATACACAAGATGTGATAAAAATCTAACTGTTCAGCGAGGAATAAACAAAAAAACAAATGACCAATGGGACAGAAGAATCATTTCTATTTTCTGGATCAGGTCTGTAAGCATCAGTTTCAGAAAAGTAAAGAGCGGAAGGTTGGTTTACTGAAGCTTAGGTCAGAGGAAGTGGGAAGTTCATAATCACTAGGAAAAATTTAAAAATTGTATTTGTGTGTGTGTGTGTGGGGGGGTATTCCCTGTCTTCTTGCTGCTGCAAACAAACATCAATTGATTGACCATTTTTTTCTTTTTTTTGTATTTGGCTTGTGTAGGCATGAGAATTATACCTAGACTGATAGGCTTTGCAAAAAAGAGCCTTTAACCACTGAGCAATCTCCTCTGTCCCCAGATATTTACTACCTGGGTCTATAAAAATTCTTTATGTATTTGCACATGATCATGTATGTGCATTGCATCAGGATCTCCTGCTCCAGCTGAGGAATGCCCATCTGGCTTCATGTGGGAGATTGGGGAGTTAAACCCCAGGCCTGCAAGCCAGACTTGAATGGTGGAGCCTTGTCCCCAGCTCACTGAGCATGAACTCCCCTTACTCCATGTGAAAAAGCCTTCCCACGATCTGTTGGCAATTTCTCACCTAGTATGTGTGATAGGATGACATCACATTCTACATCTGAAAATCTACTGAGCTTGGAGATTTCATATAAAGTGACTTAGCAGAATTCAATAATAGACAAACAATATGAATGGAATAATGGTACAGAGTTTATTAAGAATTTATTAAGATTGCCAGCATCTGGGGAGACAATTCAAAGGTGAACAGGGAGAAGAGCATGGCATGAAAGAATCCAGAGTACACTTCAGAAGAAAACATGGTTATAAAGATGACTATGGCATGAATCTTTGGGATTTTTCTTTTTGAGGTAGGGTCTCACTCTAGCCCAGGCTGACCTGGAATTCACTCTGTAGTCCCAAGTTGGCCTCATACTCATAACAGCAATCCTCATACTTCTGTCTCCTGAGTGCTAGGATTAAAGACATGTCCATCCACACCCAGTTACCCATAGAATTTGTCATAAAAATAGTTTCTTAAATTAGTTGGTAAAAGAGATAGAGATCTTGCCTCCAAATCTGAACTGAGATCAGACCTCCGCATCAACCATCTATGAGAATGGGCTAAAATCACCAATACCTGGAGAAGGGGACTGGAGGGGGATTATGACCTCTGCACTTCCTCAAGGCAATTAACATGTTGAAATATGACCAGAAGATTTTCAGATGCTTTTCTGGTGATCGCCTGGAGGTTTGCAGCAGAGGTAATATGTGAGTTTGTGCTGCAAGCCAGGTCAGACAGAAGTACGCCTATACAGATATCGTTCACCTAGGGGGATTTGGTCAGCAGCAGCTGGGCTGTCAGCAGGGCATGCTAAGGCAGATGTTCACACAGGTGGGTTTCCAGCTGGTGGTTTGGCAGCAGGTAGTCTCACAGCAAGTTGGTGGGCAGCAGAGCTGGTAGAAGCAGGGTTGGCATCAGGGTGTGTATCATCAGCAGCAGCAGGTCTCACATGTTGGTTTACAGCAAGTGGTCTTGCAGCAGGTGGTCTGACAGCAAGTTGGTTGGCAACAGGGCTGGCAGCAGGGTGTGCAGCAGCAACTTGGGGCACAGCAAGGCTGGCAGCAGGGTGGGCAGCAGCAGCTGGTCCCACAGCATGGCTTCCAGCATGTGGTTTTGCAGCAGGTGGTCCTGCAGCAGGTGGGCTGGCAGCAAGGGGAGCAGCAGCAGTCGCTCATGGTGTCAGATGTGGAGGGTGGGTTCCTGGTCACAGGAGAGTTTTCCAGATATGATGGATGACTTCTTTGCATCTGGGCCTTTTATACACCAGTCCTCAAGGGTTGGACCAATCAGTAGGACTTGTTCTTTGTGTTTACAGCATTTACTATGTGTTGTTGTGTTTACTTTGTGTTTATTAAGGAAGAAGTCATTACTCAATGGCATGCATCTTTGGAAAGTGTTACTCTGATTCTTATTTTGAAGTAATTTACTTGAACTGTTTCAATTTAAAGCAAAGTTTCATTCCATTGTCTTTGTTGATTGTGTGGTAGATCACTTGTCTGGGAAGAGCAGGGTTGTTTATTCCTTCAAAGCTTTCTTCCTGTGTCTATAGATGTGGAATTTCTCTAGCGAGGTCCACAATTGTGTCCTATTTACAGAAATGGTATCATTGCCTATTTCCTTGTTTATGTACCCACAAAGCCTGATTCGAGATTGGTCCAGGTTTTGGTCGCTGGATAAGTTCCTATACCTGTGCATGTCAGGAGGACCAACACCCTTCAGATGCAGGTGTCTGGCACAATGGATCCAGAGCAGAGCAGAGCTGGGGCAGGTGGGCAGAGGCAGAAGCAGGACATTAGAGTCCAAAGTATCAGTGGGTGTGTGGATGACCACTGATCCTCATTTTCCCTGTACTGAGGGTCTTCCCGGGAGGACCGTGAGGCATGTTCTGCAGTTAAACTGTGTGATGTTCAGACAAACCAGGTTGAGCAGGTGACTCCAGTGGACACTGGGTAGCAGCACAGTCAGTGTTCTTAGGTCAATGACGTTTACCTGCCTTCCTTTCTGTCTGTCTGTCTTTAATTTTATTCCTGTCTTTTTGTTTTGTTCTTTTGCCTCTATAACTTCACTGTTGCTTGGGACCTTTTAATTCCATGTTAGTACAAAATTGGTTGAGATATACCTGATTTTCCTTTGAAGTTTAAGATATGCATGTTTTGGGGTTGATTATTCAGTTTAAAAGCTGTAAATTATTATTTTCACATTTGAGTTTATATCACATAGTCAACATTTCCCCACCATTAATACTAAAGAAATGGAAATAAATGTCATTCCCTACAATCATTATTTTCTTACCCATTCTCAAAGGGTGCTCACTACTCTCTTCCTGGATTAATCTCTGAACTCTGACATCATTTTAGTGTCCTTGGCATCTTTGCAAATCAAAATTAGTATTGGCTTCTGGGCTCATATGAAGATTGAGAGACTCTTCACTGTAGTTCTAGATGAGGTATTGTCATGACTGTGTAATGCTCCACTGAATGACTCTGACAATATCTATTTGTTGAATTTCTTTTAGGAAAACAGTTTTATTGGAGTTTGACCTTAGTAAAATAATGCTGGTGTGATAGTTTTAGTTTCCAGTATTTCTGCTGGCAACTCACCAAAGTCTAAAATTGCTCATGAAATTCCTTTGTCATGCTTGGCCTGGTGGCTCCTGCCTCTAATCCCAGCCCTCTAGAGGCAGAGGTAGGAAGATTGCTATGAGTCTGAGGCCAGCCTGAGACTACATAATGAATTACAGGTCAGCCTGGGAAAGACCTTACCTAAAAAAAAATCCCTTGTCAAATATTTCCTCTTCTTTGCAGAGGTCTTGTCCATCTTTCTGTAGATTTGTTCTTGTTCATTTTATTTTTAAGATATTATTTTTAAGATGTATTTATATATGGTATTACACATTTATTATTTATTAAATGTTATTATTTGTAATGTATTATATGCAATTATTATTTTATATTTATATTTATTTATATTTTAATGTAAAACTTTATTTATTATTATTATTATTTTGGTTTTCCTGAGGTAGGATCTTGCTCTAGCTGAGGCTTACCTGGAATTGTACTATGTACTCTCAGGGTGGCCTCAATCTCATGGCAATCCTCTTACCTCTGCCTCCCAAGTGCTGGCATCAAACGATTGCGCCACCACACCTGACTGAAATTTTATATATTTTATTTTATTTGAGAACAAAAGACAAAGAGAGAGAGAGAATGGGTGCACCAAGGCCTATAGCTAATACAAATGAACTCCACATGCATGTGCTACCTTGTGCATCTGGCTTAAGTGGGTAATGAGGAAAGGAGCCTCTAACCAGGGTCCATAGGCTTCGCGGCCAAGTGCTTAACTGCTAAGCCATCTCTCACGCCCCTAAAACTTTGTTTTTATTTATCCTGAAATATAGAAAAGGATTAATCTGTCCCAGAACATATTAATTTTTGAGATGATGTATTTTATTAGACATTTTCATACCTGCATATGGCACACTACCTTCCACTGTCTTCTCTTATGTCCCTGGTGGCCTTCTCTGGATTCATTTCCTCTTTCTGGAAGTCACACTCCTTCTTTCATATGGCTCCCCTTAAACTTCCCCAGATTCCACAGATGAAAAAAGACAAACAGTTCTTGTTCATCTTATATAAATCTGACTTATTTCACTTATCATGATGATCTCTAGTTTCATTCATGTTCTTGCAAATGATATGATTCCATTCTTCTTTATGGCTGAGTAATTCCATGTTGTTAATATACAGTGCGGTTTATTGATATATTCCTTCATTGATTGGGCATGTAGGCTGATTCCATAATTGCCTATTGTGAATAAAGCTGTGATAAACCTGGGTGTGCAGTGTCTCTAGTCCGTGCTCTTTGGATCCTTTGGGGTGTACACTGAGAAGTGGTATGGCTGGATCATGTCAGAGGTTCTCATTTTAAGATTTTGAACCTTTGAACTGATTTCCACAGGGGCTTTGATCATTTTCATTCCCATCAATAGTATCTAAGAGTTCCTTTCCCCCTGTATCCTTATCACCATCTGTTACTATTTGTTTCCTTGACGATAGCAATTCTGACTGGGGTGAGGTAGAATTTCAAGATAGTTTTTATTTGCTTTTCCTGATGACTAATGAGCTGAGCATTTTTTTTTTTTTGCATGTAATTTTTGGCTATTTGTGACTTTTTAAAAGTAGAAACCTTGTATGTACAGATTAGGTGTTGGTACCATTCCCCTCCTCCCTGCCCCCATTCCACTGACCGCCGTCCTCATGGGGTTGCTGGTTTTCACCGTGGAGCTGGGGGATGAGTTATGAGAGCAGCAGTCATTGTGCAGGGGTGGGCAATGCTCTGGATGCGCCTCACTCCTGGTAGCCCTTTGTCATTCTGCCCCCTCTTCTGCCACGTCCCCTGAGCCTTGACAGGTGTGGTATAATTCTACTTTAGTGTTAAGCTCTCAGAAACTTCTAGAATCCTGCTTTGAGACATTTTGAGTGTCCTCAGTGTCTGTAGCCACCTGCCGGGCACAGGTTGTCACACTTGCCTTGAGAGCAGCTCTCTTGCCTAACTCGCTAGTTCCTCTGTGTATGTCACCTGGACCCCGGCCCGTCATTGAGGGTGGCTCACCTCATGACAGAGAGTCAGCTATCTTTTCTTGTCATGTTGAGATGAGAAGTTTAAAGGGTATAAACTTAGTTAATTAAGAGAGATTTCTGATGGATGTAACCTCTCTTTTGAACAAAGCCTAGTGGGAGCTTCTTACTGGAGTCCTTGGCTTGTCTTCATAGAATTCTCACTTGGTTCCCAGTACCAGCTACGAGTTCCTTCCCACTGAGTGGGTCTCTTACCCAGTCAGAGAGCCATTGGTTACCTGCCTGGGCTGGGTGCCAGTTTTGCACAGTGGGGTACCTCTTGTCCCGCTGGTTGATTTTAGTTTTTGAAAAATCTTCAAATCATTTGCCTATTTACTGATGGGTTAATTTTTTTATTATAACTTTTAACAATTCTTTAAATATTTTTGGGTACTGGTCTGTTAAATGAATAACTGGAAAAAATTTTCTTCCATTCTACAGATTGTCTCTTTACTTTGATCAGTTTCCTTATTGACAATACAGCTACCAATGGTCTTTGAACAGTGCAGGTGTGGGGGTAACAAGAACCATTCTCGGGTCAAGGATAGGCCAGTATATTCAGGTTGAGAAATCAGTGGCCCCAATTCCTCCTTCCCATCCTGAGACTCTTATGTTCTTAACACCTTCTCGCCTTCTGCAATATTCCCCAAGCTTTGGGGAGACAGATGTGCTCCATTGGTGCTGAGCTCTAGGCAGCCTCTTGTCTGCATTTTTGATGGGTTGTGAGTCTCTGCAGAGTCTTCTGCAGGCGCAGCGCCCAGTCCTTCTGCCTCCTCTGCAATGTTCCCTGATCCGTGATGGGTGGGATCAAGACGTCTTGTCCAAATTACAGAATATTCATATACTGAGGTTATCTTTAAAAAAGTATGAAATGAAAGTTTTGCTCACAATTTGGATCTTATTTTGACTTTTATACTTAAGTACCTTAGAACAGAAAATCAAGAGGATCAGAATTTCAGGAAAATGGAACAAAAACAAGAAATAAGAAGGGACATAAACAACTTATGCAAAGGCAAGCTCAAGAGAAAGAATGGCTTCCAGAATCCCAGAAGTGACTTGTGGTGTCAGAGGCGTTTATAAAAATGAATGTGCGTCTCAGTAGATAGTCTGCTGTTCCACCAGGGAATTCCAGAACCACAGAGAGAACTCCTGGAGTGGGGGCAGTGCCTAGAGCAGCATGGCCCAAGAGGCAGACATTATTCTTGGGCTTTTCTGGTCTATAAGCCTCAACATTCCCCTTTTCTAGATTGCAGGAGACAGCACCAAACATTGAAATATTATCACAATAAATGAAATATTGCATTTCGTGAAAATCCAACAAGCCAATGGTGTTAGGTTATGAGAAATTGAATTTAAATGTAAGTCTTGAATTAATGCTTGCACTTCAAAGCTCATAGCAGCAGTACAGGCCTGATGTGGAAGTTACTCACATGTCTATGCATGATTGAATGGATATAATAAAACACATTGTCCAAGAGATACAGCAGATTCATATTTAGCCGAGGTGGAAGAAAATTGTTTGATTTTTGATAACATATGAGTCTAATGACCCCTTTCTAAGATAAATAAGAGAGCCATGGAAGGAGAACTATTTCTCACGGTCCTGTGGTAGGTAGGCTGGCAGAAAGTGGTGGGAGGGGGCAGCAGGCATGTGCTGTGGTATCATCAGATGCATGTGGCCGGCTTCTGTTCACTGGTTTCCACAATATGATGACTTCTTCCAACTTGGGAATTTTAGGTATTGGGACTACAGACCTGGAAAAATTATCAGAAGAGTTTGCTGTTGCCATTGTCTATATCATTGTGTACTAGCTTTTTTTTAAAAAGCAGAATTTATCCCTTAAATTTTGTAAACCTTTTGATATTTACTGTTTGATCTGCTTTGTAGTTGGTAGTAACTCATAAGAAAGTGGCTTATTTCTTTGCATGCGTACGTGGTGGTATGGTGTACGATGTATGCAGTCCATCTGTCCTTTGTGCTCACCTGATCTGGCCAAGGGGACAATCAGGTCTCCCTTTCATCTTGTTCCTTTCCACCACTCTTTTTACTGCCATTCGTTCTTGAGCCTGAGTCTCTCACCGGTTCTCGAGCTGGCGTGTATTTATTTGTAAGCCCTGGGTGGTTCTCTGTCTGTTCTCAATGTTCCTATGGGCCCTTGGGGTGAACTTGCAGCAGGGTCTCAGGCTTCCTCAGGCTCTTATGCCTGCCTAGGAAGTACTCTTGCCTCTGAGCCATCTCAGCAGGCCCTTAACCGAATTTTTCAAAAATAAATTAAAGAGGTAAATTCATCTGCATAATTTTCTTTGGTATGATTCCTGGTCATGCGTTAGCACCTGCTGGCCTGCAAGGTTTTGAGCTTCACCTGGAGTAGAAAATGTTTCATAATGCTCAGCTGAGGGTGTGGATGCAGCCACCCCAGCTGAAAAACCGACTTAACTATGAAACCACCTGCTGCAAGGCCACCTGTCTTATGCCCATCTGAGCGAACAGGTATGCTGCACATCCTGTTGCCATGCCAGCTGCTGCCAGCTCTTCTGCCAGCCATCTTGTTCAAAAACCACCTGCTGCAAACCCACCTGTGTGAACATTTCCTGCAGCAAGTCTGCTGCCAGCCTTGCTGCCGGCCAACTTGCTTTCAAACCACCTGATGTAAGACCACCTGCATTAAACACACCCTTGAATCCAGTTGCTACCAGCCTCGCTGCTGCTGACCAGCGCTTCAATGAGCGACATCTACGCAGCCAGACTTCTGTCACACCTGATTTGCCACATGATCACAAATATGCTTCTTTGCTGGAAACCGTCACTATCACCAGTGATTCAGAGGACCAAAATGAAGACTTTGGCATTTCATTCTTAGGTCGGTAGTGCATTAAACACACCCTTGAATCCAGTTGCTACCAGCCTTGGTGTTGCTGACCAGTGATTCAATGAGTGACATCTATGCAGCCAGACTTCTGTAATTCACTTGATTAGAGATCTACAGCCCAACAGATTTAAAAAGGTACAATATCATATCATTGACTCAGATATACTTGGCACAATGTTCTCCAGAAAATCACTGGAAGTTTTTCACCTAGCATAGTAAAGTTAATACTCGCTGATGACCAGTTCTCTACCTCCTCCTACCTCAGCCTCTGGAGACTGGCTTCTGTTCTTATTCTCTGACTTTGGCTTTACAGACATCACTTGATTCTCACTGTGGAGCACTGGTCCTTCTCTCAGAGTTCTTCATTCACTATCTGCTGATGTCTTTTGGGAAATGCACATTCCCTTTCACAATATATTCAACCATATTAGGTCCACTCAGCATGCCTTCCCTCTCTTGAAATTCCCTTTGCACAAATTGTCTCTGCTCCTGCTTATGTTGCAATCGAGTCTACTTTTCAAGGCTAATCTGAACTCTCTGATTTTTTTGTCTTAGAGCACCTAAGCACGGTGGTGTTATCTCTGACTTGCTGACATTAATTTTTGTTACAAGGTTAAACATACTATCAATCCCTGAGAAGAATTCATCTTGGTAACTAAAGTTTTGTTTCAGGATGAGAAACACCGAGCCAGACAAGCAGTACTTTGGCTGTTTCTGGGGAAAAGGATGAAGAAAAGGACCTCGCAGACCAGGCTTCTCCCCTGCACGTCGCCACGCTGGTCTGCTGCCCCACCCTGGGCTCGATACCATGTCACGGCAGTGCATTACCCTAGTCAAGTTCCTGCCGAGAACGTCATCGTGGAACATGCCTGCTTCCAACGCTGGGTGGACCCTACTCCCTGCCTGAGGATTCAAAAACCATTCCTATTCGTTATCTAAAATGTTTCCCTTTGTCCTCTTACTCTTAAAGAACCTTCTTCATTTCTTTGGATGGAGAGCTGTCTAAAAATCACATCTCCATTTTCCTTATTCTCTTGCCAAAAATAAATGTTCCTTCACAACTCAATGGCATCTTGGTTTTGTTATCAGTCCCACGACTTCTGGAGAAGGAAAGGACCCAGTGTGGTACTGACAGTAGTAACTTTGTAATTTGATTCCTTTGTGATACAGCATCTTAGAGTCAGTCATGACCTTACCTGCCATGCCCGTCAAAGTGATCAGTTTCCCTTGGCAATGAGTTGGATGATATTATTGTTAGGAATGGTGGTCAATTTCTGATTTCTTAGACTGTTAATAATGGTAAGAATACGATCAGTTTGTCATGAATTGCTCATGGAATTTACTTATAAAACATGTAAACAAAAAAAATAAAAAAAAACAGAAAACATGTAAACATTTCTTGGCCATCTTTCTCTAAATTTTACTCTTTACTTTTCATGTCACCATACATATTCTACAATTTAAACTGCTTCTGAAATATAGAAAACAATGGTCAGAGTTCAGAGATTAATCCAGGAAGATAGTAACGAGCACCCCTTGTGAATGAGTAAGAGAATATGTTTGCAGGGAATGACATTCATTTCCATTTCTGTATTAATAATGGTGTGGAAATGCCAACTTTGTGATATTCACTCAAATGTGAAATTAATAGCTTACAGCTTTTAATCTGAATAAAAGACCCAAAAAAATGCAAATCTTAGTCCTCACAGGAATATCAGGTATATCTCAACTAATTTTATACTACCACTGAATAAAAAGGTGCCAAGCAACAGTGAAGTTGTGGAAGAAAAGAGTAAAGCAAAGAGGTAGGGATAAAAAAAAACAAATAAAAAACAAACAAACAAAAAAACTAGACAGACCTAAGACCATTGACTCTACTGCTACTCAAAGGACCACTAGAGTCACCTGCTCACCCTGGTTTGAATGTCACTCAGTTTCATGGCAGAACGTACAACATGTTTCTCACGGGGAGCCCTCGATGCAGGGAAACAAGGATCAGTGGTCATCCACACACCCACTGATACTTTGGACTCTAATGTCCTGCTTCTGCCTCTGCCCACCTGCCCCAGCTCTGCTCTGCTCTGGATCCATTGTGCCAGACACCTGCATCTGAAGGGTCTTGGTCCTCCTGAGATGCACAGGCATAGGAACTTAGCCAGTGACCAACGACGGGACCAGTGTAGAATCAGGCCTTGCAGGTACATAAACAAGGAAATAGGCATTAATTTCATCTCTGTAAATAGGAAAACAATTATGGCCCTCTGCAGAGACAATTCCACATCTGTAGACACAGGAAGAAAATGGTATGAGTGAAAAAATACTACCCTACCCTTCCCAGACCACAGGAAATACCCCATAATCAACAGAGCCGACCAAATGAAACCGTGCTTTAAGTTGCAACAGTTTAAGTAAATTACCTCCAAATAGAAACAGAGTACCACTTTCCAAAGGTGCATGCCATTGAGTAATGACTTCTTCCTTGATAAACACAAAGTAAACACAACAACAAACACACAGCAAATGCTGTAAACACAAAGGACAAGTCCTACTGATTGGTCCAACCCTTGAGGACTGGTGTATAAAAGGCCCAGATGCAAAGAAGTCATTCATCACATCTGGAAAACTCTCCTGTGAGCAGGAACCCACCCTCCACATCCGACACCATGAGCGACTGCTGCTGCTCCCCTTGCTGCCAGCCCACCTGCTGCAGGACCACCTGCTGCAATACCACGTGCTGGAAGCCCTGCTGTGGGACCAGCTGCTGCTGCCCACCCTGCTGCCAGCCTTGCTGTGCCCCGAGTTGCTGCTGCACACCCTGCTGCCAGCCCTGTTGCCAACCAACTTGCTGTCAGACCACCTGCTGCAAGACCACTTGCTGTAAACCAACGTGTGGGACCTGCTGCTGACGATGCTCACCCTGATGCCAGCCTTGCTTCTACCAGCTCTGCTGCCCATCAACTTGCCGTAGGACCACCTGCTGCCAAACCACCAGCTGGAAACCCACCTGTGTGACCATTTGCCTTAGCATGCCCTGCTGACCAAATCCCCCTAGATGAGCAGCATCTGAATAGCCTCACTTCTGTCTCACCTGGCTTGCAGCACAAATTCACACATTACCTCTGCTGCAAACCTCAAGGCTATCACCAGGAAGAAAACTTGATACTGTTTAGTTCATACTTAACCATGTTAGTTGCTCTGAGGAAGTGCAGAGTTTGTCACCCCATCCCAAGCCCCCTCTCTAGGTGTGATAGATGTCAGCCCATCCTCATAGAAGGTTGATGTGGAGGTCTAACCTCAGTTCAGATTCAGAGGCAAGATCTTTGTCTCTTTTACTGTGTAACTTAAGAAATGATTTTTGTTACCAATTCTATGAGTAACTGGCTGTGGTTGCACATGTCTTTAATCCCAGCCCTCTGCAGACAGAGGTAGGAGGATCGCTGTAAGTTTGAAGCCAGCTTGGCACTACAGAGTGAATTCCAGGTCAGCCTGGGCTAGAGTGAGACCTTACCTTGAAAAGAAAAATCCCACAGGTTTATGCCATAGTCATCTTTATAACCATGTTTTCTTTTGAAGTGTACTCTGGATGCTTGCATGCCATCTTCTTCTCCCTGTTCACCTTTGAATTGTCTCCTCAGATGCTGGCAATCTTAATAAATTCTGTACCATTATTCAATCCATATTGTTTGTCTATTATTGTATTCTGCTAAGGCACCTTATATGAAATCTACAAGCTCAGTAGATTTTCAGATGTATGATGTGATGTCATCCTATCACACAGACTAGGTGAGAAGTTGCCCAACAGATCTCTGGAAGGCTTTTTAACATGGAATAATGGAAGTTAATCCTCAGTGAGTTGGGGACATTTCTCCATTATTAAATGTTTGGTTGCAGGTCTGGGGTTTAATTCCCAAATCTCCCACTTAACGTCAGATGAGCATTCCTCAGCACTAGAAAGAGATTCTGATGCAATGCACACACATAAACATGTACAGATACATAAAGAAGTTTTAAAGGCCCAGTAGAATATATTTGAGGGCAAAGGAGATGTCTCAGTGGCTAAAGGCTCTTGTTTGCCCAGCCTGTCAGTCTGCGTTCAATTTTCAAGTCTACATATGCCAGATGCAAAAAAAAAAAAAAAATAGCGAAACAATTCTTGTCTGTTTGTAGCATCCAGAGGCCCTGGAATGCTGTGTACACACACACACACACACACACACACACACACACACACGAACACAAATACAATTTTTTAATATCTCCTAATTCCAACTTTCAACTTCCTCTGACCTGAGCTTCAATAAACCAACCTTCCGCTCTTTACTTTTCTGAAACTGATGCTTACAGACCTAATCTAGAAAATAGAAGTGATTCTTCTGTCCCGGTTGCCATTTGGTAATTTCAAGAGAGGGATGTTATGCTGAGTGGCTCTGGCCTGTTCGAATATTTTTTTGAAAATGAATGTGAATTTCTCAGAAGACATCAGCAGATAATGGATGAAGAATTGTGAGAGAAGGACTGGTGCCTAGTGGATGACACAAGAGACGACGGACATTATTCTTTGATTTTTCTGGTTTTTAAAGGCACAACGTTCCCCTTTTCCTGATTGCAGGAGATAGCACAAGACATTAAAATGTTATCAGAATAAATTAAATATTGCAATTTGTGGAAAGCCTACAAGGCAATGATGTTAGCTTGTGAGAAATTGAATTTAAATGTAAATCTTGAAGTAATGTTTGCACTTCAAAGCTCATAGCAGCAGTACAGGCCAGATGTGGAGTAACTCACATGTCTATGCATGAATGGATGGGTATAATAAAACATATTGTGCAAAAGACACAGCAGATTCATATTCAGCAGGAAGTGGAAGAAAATTGTTCGATTTTTCTTAACATATGAGTCGAATGACTCTTTTTTTAAGAGAAATGAGACACTCATCAAAGGAAAAATACCTCTGGTGGTCCTGTGGCAGGTAGGCTGGCAGGAAGCTTCTGCTCACTGGGTTTTCCAACCTATGATAACTTCTTCCAACAGTGGAATTTTAAGCATTGGGACTAAAAACCTGGGGGAAAAAAAGGAGAGTTTGCCATTGCTGTTGTCTATATATATATATTTTTTTTTTTTCGAGGTAGAGTCTCACTCTAGCCCAGGCTGACCTGGAATTCACTACGTAATCTCAGGGTGGCCTCAAACTCACGGTGATCCCCCTAACACTGCCTCCTGAGATTAAAGGCGTGTGCCACCACGCCTGGCAGTTTTTTGTTTTTTTTTTAAGGAAGAATTTATTCCTTAAATTTTGCAAATCTTTTGAAAATAAATGTTTAATCTGCTTTTGAGTTGGGAGTAACATATAAAAAACTGGTTTTGTAAGCATGCGTATATGGTGTGTTGTACAGTGTACGCAATGTATGTGTCCATTGTGTTCAACTGATCTGGCAAGAGAGGACGATCGGGCGTCCCCTTTCATGGCATGTTCTATGATAACGTAGTCAGCAGGAACTTGACTAGGGTAATGTATTACAATGAGATGGTATCGAGCAGAGGGTGGAGCAGCAGACCAGCATGGCGACGTTCAGGGTAGAAGCCTGTTCTGTGTGGTTCTATTCTGCATCCTTTTCCCCCAGAAACAGGCAAAGTACCGCTTGTCTGGCTGGGCATGTCTCATCCTGAAACAAACCTTTAGTTGCCAAAACAGAGACTTCTCAGGGATTGATATGTGTTTAACCTTGTAACAAATCTAATGTCAATAAGGCAGAGATATCACCATTGGTACTCTCTGCTGAGGTGCCCTAGGACAAAAACTTCAGAGAGTTCAGATCATCCTTTGAAAGTAGACTTGACAGCAACATAAGCAGGAGCAGAGAGAAATCTGTGCAAAGGGAATTTCAAGAGAGGGAAGGGATGCTGAGTGGACTCTGCCCTGGTCAAATATTCTATGAAAATGAATGTGCATTTCTCAAAAGACATCAGCAGATAATGGGTGAAGAACTGTGAGAGAAGGACCAGTGCTCCACAGTGTGACTCAAATGATGTTTGTAAAGGCCAAAGTCAGAGAATAAGAACAGAAGTCTGGTCTCCAGAGGCTGAGAAAAAAGGTGATAGAGAATTGGTCATCAGAACTTTACTCTGCCAGGGGAAAACTTCCAGTGATTTTCTGGAGAACATTGTGCCAGGTATATCTGAGTCAATGATATGATTTTGTACCTTTTTAAAATCTGTTGAGCTTGTAGATCTCTTATCAAATGAATTACCAAAGTAGAAGAAAGACAGACAATATGGAAGGAATGATGGACAGAATTTATTAAACTTCCTACTCAAAACTGAGCAGCAAGGAGAGAGCAGCTTAAGAGATTCTGGAGTCCCCCGCAGAGGAAGCCTGGCTTGTAAGATGATTATTAAAGGAAGCTTTTCCACGGCCATGTCAGGAATAAGAGGCTAGGATGGACGAAAAGCCAGAGAAATGCAGTGTGGCTGTTTTGAAGGTTTAGTCAAGGGCCGTAATCCTGGCGAGTCAGGGATGTGTAAAGATAGAAATGGCAAGTAAACCTTGCACTGTTGACCTAAGAATGAAATGCCAAAGTCTTCATTTTGGTCCTCTGAATCACTGGTGATAGTGACAATTTCCAGCAAAGAAGCATATTTGTGATCATGTGGCAAATCAGGTGTGACAGAAGTCTGGTTGTGTAGATGTCGCTCATTGAAGCGCTGGTCAGCAGCAGCAAGGCTGGTAGCAACTGGGTTCACGGGTGTGTTGAATGCAGGTGGTCTTACAACAGGTGGTGTCACGGCAAGTTGCGCGGCTGCAAGGCTGGCAGCAGGGTGTGCTGCAGCAGGCGGTCACCCAGATGGGTTGGCAGCAGGTGGTCCTACAACAGGGGGTTTTGCAGCAAGGTGGCTGGCAGCAGGGCTGACAGCAGCTGGGATGGCAGCGGGGGCGGGGGACGCTGCCTCTGGTAGGTGGGATTAACGCAGGTGCTCTTGCAGCAGGTGGTTTCACAGCAAGTCGGTTGGCAGCTGGGCACACCCAACACCCACAGCTGGTTTGGCCACAGCAGGTGGGCTCACAGCAGCTGGGCTGGTGGCAGGATGTGCAGCAGCAGCTGGGCACACAGATGGGCTTCCAGTAGGTGGTCCTAATGCATCAAGGGGACATCAAGGGGAGCGGCGCGAATCTCTGATGGTGTCAGGTGTGAAGTGTGGGTTCCTGTTCGCAGGTGATTTGTTTTTTAATATGATGAGTTCTTACATACTCTGAGCCTTTTATACGTTAGTCCTCCAACATTTCCATATTCAATTTGTGTTTATCAAGGAAGAAATTGTTCTCTAATGTTATGAGTTTGTAAAAGTGTTTAATTAGTTGACTTCAGAATAACTCATTAGAACTTCAAATACATATATATTTTATTATTATTATTTTTTATTGTTGTACTCAATTAGTACAGTCAAGTTGGTACCATTGTTATCCTCCTACATTTCCTCCCCCCTCCACAGGAACCCTCATTGTTGTTGGGGTATATGTGTCACGCATTGTGGGGTCAGCCATCAGTTTTGGTAGGAGGAAATGTCTCTGCGTGTCATGACCCAATGTGCGGCTCTAACATTCTTTCTGCCCCCTCTTCTGCAAATTTCCCTGAGCCATGTTGGGTTCATTTTAGGTCTGCTTTTGTGTTGACATCTTGGGAGCCTCTGTGTCTCTGGATATCTGGTTTGGTAGGGGTTGCTTGTTTTCTGTGTCTATCTCCTTCACTATTGTGCTGATTCCTAGTTCGCCAAGTAAACAGCATTCTTGCATGTTTCCCCAATTATTCTTAGTTTCAGCTGGGGCCCTTTTGAAGTTCTGTCCTCAAGATCTGCATCTATCTGAGAATGAGAAGTAGATTCTCCAACGGAGAGTAAAGTTAGCACCAAATAAATGTGGTAGCCATTATTTTTTAGAGAGAGTTTAATGGAGAGCAGGCTCAGTTTTGGATATGGTTCTGACTTGTTTCCCAGCTCTAGCTATGGGATCTGTTCCACTGAGCTGATCAGTTATCCAAGTTGGGAGCAGTTAGTTTCCCCCCATGGCTGTGTGCCTCTGTTGCACTTGCGTGAGCATCACGTCGGGTTGTTTGCTGCTGAGTAGGTTAGAGCATGCATTGCTTGGACAGGTATTGGTCATTTTCCCCCAGTCACTCATGTAGCACCTCACACACTAGACGCCCTAATTGTCTGGGCACTGACTCTCTTCCAGCTTCCAGCCATGACACTCCATTTATGTGCCAACAGCACATGGTGTCTTTAGCGGTAGGGTCTTACCACTAACCTATCATGGGTAGTCAAGCGCTCTGACAGAAATCTGTCTTCTTTGGGAAACCTCGTAGGTCTCTCTGATCAAAAGCTCATTGTGGATAATATACATATATGCTAGTATCAGGAGTTACAGGTCAGCACCCAAGAAGAGAAGGAAGAAAAAGATAAGTGATATAAAAGAGATAGAGAGATGAGAGAGAGAGAAGCAGAAACAGGAAGAGATAATGATCAGTTTTTGCAAACCCTCTCCAGGGCCTTGTGAATCAATTATTCCCTCTAAGGGCCTGGTGAAGGTTAAATCATTTGGTCTGTCTTTTAAGATACTGATACATATTTTTAAAGGGAGGGGCCACGCCATCAGCTTGGTCCCAGCATCCTCTAGTTACGTGCCCCTCTGCTGTCCTGGCAGGGTTGCAGAAGTTCCTCATATACTGACCTGATTCTTTGTCTGCACTGGGATTAGGATGCGTCTCTGGAGAGCGGCATGAAGCTGCCACGTCCACAGTGACGGCCTCACAGCTCAGTGTCCTTTAGTATTGAAACTTGTTTTTTTTTTTTTTTAATTTTTATTAACATTTTCCATGATTATAAAATATATCCCATGGTAATTCCCTCCCTCCCCACCCCCACACTTTCCCATTTGAAATTCCATTCTCCATCATATTACCTCCCCATTACAATCATTGTAATTACATATATACAATATCAACCTATTAGGTATCCTCCTCCCTTCCTTTCTCCACCCTTTATGTCTCCTTTTCAACTTACTGGCCTCTGCTACTAAGTATTTTCATTCTCACACAGAAGCCCAGTCATCTGTAGCTAGGATCCACATATGAGAGAGAACATGTGGCGCTTGGCTTTCTGGGCCTGGGTTACCACACTTAGTATAATACTTTCCAGGTCCATCCATTTTTCTGCAAATTTCATAACTTCATTTTTCTTTACCGCTGAGTAGAACTCCATTGTATAAATGTGCCACATCTTCATTATCCACTCATCTGTTGAGGGACATGTAGGCTGGTTCCATTTCCCAGCTATTATAAATTGAGCAGCAATAAACATGGTTGAGCATGTACTTCTAAGGAAATGAGATGAGTCCTTTGGATATATGCCTAGGAGTGCTATAGCTGGGTCATATGGTAGATCAATCTCTAGCTGTTTTAGGAACCTCCACACTGTTTTCCACAATGGCTGGACCAGATTGCATTCCCACCAGCAGTGCAGAAGGGTTCCTTTTGTTCCACATCCCCGCCAACATTTATGATCATTTGTTTTCATGATGGTGGCCAATCTGACAGGAGTGAGATGGAATCTCAATGTAGTTTTAATCTGCATTTCCCTGATGACTAGTGACGTAGAACATTTTTTTAGATGCTTATATGCCATTCGTATTTCTTCCTTTGAGAACTCTCTATTTAGCTGCATAGCCCATTTTTTGATTGGCTTGTTTGATTCCTTATTATTTAACTTTTTGAGTTCTTTGTATATCCTAGATATTAATCCTCTATCAGATATATAGCTGGCGAAGATTTTTTTCCCATTCTGTAGGTTGCCTCTTTGCTTTTTTCACTGTGTCCTTTGCGGTGCAAAATCTTTGTAATTTCATTAGGTCCCAGTGGTTAATCTGTGGTTTTATTGCCTGAGCAATTGGGGTTGTATTCAGAAAGTCTTTGCCATGACCAATATGTTGAAGGGTTTCCCCTACTTTTTCCTCTAGCAGTTTCAAAGTTTCCGGTCTGATGTTAAGGTCTTTAATCCATTTGGACTTAATTCTTGTGCATGGCGAGAGAGAAGAATCTATTTTCATCCTTCTACAGATATTTATCCAGTTGAAACTTGTTTTGCCTGGTTCCCTCCTTCACTGTTTCCCAGGAGTAGTCAGAGTTCTGGACATCTCTCTGGTTGGCTTAGCAGCTGTCAAGTGTGAAACACAACTCTGGTTACCAAAAAGGATTGATTTGAAGGATTTGAGAGGACTTAAAAAATTATTTTTAAAAAACTATTTTTGTTCATTTATTTATTTATTTATTTATTTAGAGAGACATGAAGAGGCAGATACATAGAGAGAGGAAGTGAGTATGGGCATGCAGGGTCTCCCGCCACATCAAATCAGCTCCAGACACATGTGGCATATTGTGTATCTGGCTTTATGTGGGTCCTGGGGAATCTGACCAATGCCTTTATACTTTGCAAGCAAGCGCCTTTAACTGCTGAGCTACCTCTCCAGCTTTGAGAGGATTTTAACTGGTAGCAAAGTTGACATGAATCAGTTATAACGAGCGCCATTAGGACTGTACATCCAGGCCTTTCAGGACAGGCAGTCAAGAGAGTTCAGAGCATCTCAGGAGAGAAGAACTTAGTCAAATTAGGTAAGAGCAGAATCAACCTGTGCAAATGCAACTTCCAGTGAAGGATGTCTTTTAGATTATCAGGGCAGACATCACCTGCTTGAGGCACTTGTGAAGATGAATGTGTATGTCTCAAAGATCATTGGCTGTGACGTAGGGAAGTTTGAATGGAAGGAGTCACGCCTGTAGCGCAGGTAGTAGCCAGCGCAGAGCTGCCCGGGTGAAGGACAGTGTTCTTTGGTTTTCTGATTTATTTTGTCCTGATTTCTTGAGTTATCACCAGTGATTGGAATATACTTTGGCTTCAGAACAATTGCAGGATTGGAATAGTGTGTGGATCTGTTATAAGAAAAAGAATGGACAGATGTATTGATGATGATGTAAGAAACTGGGATCCTTTATACCCTGATAGGAATATAAAATGGAGCGAGCAGGTATGGAAGATATAATGGGGTTCTTCAAGAAAAAGGTGAAAACTAAAATGCTATATGATCCCACAGAAAATGCCCAAATTAATTGAAATCATATTTTAATTTAAATCCTGTGTACATTTTTTGTGCATATAAATAACCTTAATAGACAATTTATTTCAAGTATATCATATATTTTGATAACATTTACACCTCCATGACCCTCCTTTTTCTCTCTTCACTGCTCCTGTTAATTATATCCTTTCTTGTTACAGTCTCACTTTTCATTTATGTTCATATGTAGATATGAACATAAATGAATCATATATATATATGTATATATATATATGTAATATATATATAATATATATATGTATATAATATATATATATGTAATTCAGGATTCACAAATAAGAGAAAACATGTGATTTTTTTGAGTTTGTCATACTTCTTTTTTTTTCTTTATTAAAATTTTTATTAACATTTTCCATGATTATAAAATATATCCCATGGTAATTCCCTCCCTCCCCACCCCCACACTTTCCCATTTGAAATTCCATTCTCCATCATATTACCTCCCCATTACAATCATTGTAATTACATATATACAATATCAACCTATTAAGTATCCTCCTCCCTTCCTTTCTCTACCCTTTATGTCTCCTTTTCAACTTACTGGCCTCTGCTACTAAGTGTTTTCATTCTCACGCAGAAGCCCAGTCATCTGTAGCTAGGATCAACATATGAGAGAGAACATGTGGCGCTTGGCTTTCTGGGTCTGGGTTACCTCACTTAGTATAATACTTTCCAGGTCCATCCATGTTTCTGCAAATTTCATAACTTCATTTTTCTTTACCGCTGAGTAGAACTCCATTGTATAAATGTGCCACATCTTCATTATCCACTCATCTGTTGATGGACATCTAGGCTGGTTCCATTTCCCAGCTATTATAAATTGAGCAGCAATAAACATGGTTGAGCACGTACTTCTAAGGAAATGTGATGAGTCTTTTGGATATATGCCTAGGAGTGCTATAGCTGGGTCATATGGTAGATCAATCTCTAGCTGTTTTAGGAACCTCCACACTGTTTTCCACAATGGCTGGACCAGATTGCATTCCCACCAGCAGTGAAGAAGGGTTCCTTTTTTTCCACATCCCCGCCAACATTTATGATCATTTGTTTTCATGATGGTGGCCAATCTGACAGGAGTGAGATGGAATCTCAATGTAGTTTTGATCTGCATTTCCCTGATGACTAGTGACGTAGAACATTTTTTTAGATGCTTATATGCCATTCGTATTTCTTCCTTTGAGAACTCTCTATTTAGCTCCATAGCCCATTTTTTGATTGGCTTGTTTGATTCCTTATTATTTAACTTTTTGAGTTCTTTGTATATCCTAGATATTAATCCTTTATCAGATATATAGCTGGCGAAGATTTTTTCCCATTCTGTAGGTTGCCTCTTTGCTTTTTTCACTGTGCCCTTTGCGGTGCAAAATCTTTGTAATTTCATTAGGTCCCAGTGGTTAATCTGTGGTTTTATTGCCTGAGCAATTGGGGTTGTATTCAGAAAGTCTTTGCCAAGACCAATATGTTGAAGGGTTTCCCCTACTTTTTCCTCTAGCAGTTTCAGAGGTTCTGGTCTGATGTTAAGGTCTTTAATCCATTTGGACTTAATTCTTGTGCATGGCGAGAGAGAAGAATCTATTTTCATCCTTCTGCAGATATTTATCCAGTTTTCAAAACACCATTTGCTGAAGAGGCTGTCTCTTGTCCAATGGGTATTAGTAACAAAAACAGCATGGTACTGGCACAAAAACAGACATGTAGATCAGTGGAACAGAATAGAGGATCCAGATGTAAGCCCAAGTAGCTATAGCCACCTGATGTTGTACTTCTTTTTTATTTTTATCTTTTTTTTATGAGAGCTACAGAAAGAAAAAAATTGGCATGCCAGGGACACAGCCACTGCAATCGGACTCCAGATGCTTGTACCCCCTAGTAGGCATGTGCAACCTTACACTTGCCTCATCTTTGTAAGTCTAGTTGATATGGGATCTGGAAAGTCACCATGGGTCCATAGGCCTCACAGGCAAGCGCCTTAACCACTGAGCCATCTCTCCAGCCTGACATCCTTGTCAATATGATGATGTCCGCTTGCATCTACTTTTCAGCACTTTGTATAGTTGAATTTAAAATTGATATGGGATCTGGAAAGTCACCATGGGTCCATAGCCTCACAGGCAAGCGCCTTAACCACTGAGCCATCTCTCCAGCCTGACATCCTTGTCAATATGATGATGTCCGCTAAAATTTTTCTAGAGATATTAGCACTGCCATGGGTTTGCTAGTCTTATTAACAATACAGAAGATGTGGGAAAAAAAATCTAACTGTTGTGTAAGGAATAAACAAAAAACAAAAGGCCACTGTGACAGAAGAATCAGTTCTATATTCTGGATGAAGTCTCTAAGTATCAGTTTCAGAAAATTAAGAGTGGACGGTTGGTTTACTGAAGCTCAGGTTAGAGGAAGTATGAAGTTGGTAATCACTAGGAGATTTTTAAAAATTGTATTTGAGTGTGGGGGGGGGCACTGCATGGCCTCTTACTGCTGCAAACAAACACCAATTGCTTGCTCATTTATTTATTTATTTATTTTTTGCATCAGGCTTATGTAGGCTTGAGCTTTCAACCTAGACTGACAGACTTTGCAGACAAGAGCCTTTAACCACTGAGACATCACCTCTGACCCCAAATATTTACTACCTGGCTCTTTAAAATTTCTTTATGTATTTGCACACGTTCATGTGTGTGCATTGCACCAGGATATCTTCCTACTGCTGAGGAATGCTGGCTTCGTGTGGGAGATTGGGAAACTAAACACCGGGCCTGCAAGCAAACCTTTAATGGTGGAGCCATGCCCCCAGCTCACTGAGCATTCACTTCCATTAGTCTATGTTAAAAATCCGTCCAGAGACCTGTTGGGCAACTTCTCACCTAGTATGTGTGATAGGATGACATCACATTCTACATTAGAAAACCTTCTGAGCTGGTAGATTTCATATAATGTGACTTTGCAGAATTCAAAAATAGACAAACAATATGGATTGAATAATAGTATAGAATTTATTAAGAAATTATTAACATTGCAGGCATCGTGGGAGACAATTCAAAGGTGAGCAGGAGAAGAACGTGGCATGCAAGAATCCAGAGCACACTTCAGAAGAAAACACGGTTATAAAGATGACTATGGCCTAAAGCTATGGGAGTTTTCTTTTTGAGGTAGGGTCTCACTCTAGCCCAGGTTGACCTGGAATTCACTCTGTAGTCCCAAAATGTCCTCAAACATAGATCAATCCACCTACTTCTCTTTCCTGACTGCTGGGATTAAAGACCTGTACCACCACACCCTTGTTTCCTATGGAATTTGTAATAAAAGTAGTTTCTTAAATTACTTGGCAGAAGAGCTAGAGATTGTGCCGCAGAATCTGAACTGAGATCAGATCTCCACATCAACCATGTATAAGGATGGTAGAAATCTACAATACCTGGAGAAGGAGACTGGGGGTGTGGGGGGTGATGACCTCTGAACTTCCTCAAAACAATTAACAGGTTTAAGTCTGAACTGAAGATTTTCAGATTTTTTTTCTGGTGATAGTCTGGAGGTTTGCAGCATAGGTAATGTGCGAGTTTGTGCTGCAAGCCAGATGTGAGAGAAGTACAAGTATACACATGTTGTTCATCTATGGGAATTTGGTCAGCAGCAGCTGGGCTGGCAGCAGGGCATGCTAAGGCAGATGGTCACACAGGTGGGTTTCCAGCTGGTGGTTTGGCAGCAGGTGGTCTCATAGCAAGTTGGTGGGCAGCAGAGCTGGTAGAAGCAGGGCTGGCATCAGGGTGAGCATCATCAGCAGCAGGTCCCACACGTTGGTTTACAGCAGGTGGTCCTGCAGCAGGTGGTCTGACAGCAAGTTGGTTGGCAACAGGGCTGGCAGCAGGGTGTGCAGCAGCAACTTGGGGCACAGCAAGGCTGGCAGCAGGGTGGGCAGCAGCAGCTGGTCCCACAGCAGGGCTTCCAGCACGTGTTGTTGCAGCAGGTGGTCCTGCAGCAGGTGGGCTGGCAGCAAGGGGAGCAGCAGCAGTCGCTCATGGTGTCAGATGTGGAGGGTGGGTTCCTGCTCACAGGAGAGTTTTCCAGAATGTGATGGATGACTTCTTCGCATGTGGGCCTTTTATACACCAGTCCTCAAGGGTTGGACCAATCAGTATGACTTGTCCTTTGTGTTTACAGCATTTGCTGTGTGTTTGTTGTTGCGTTTACTTTGTGTTTATCAAGGACGAAGTCATTACTCAATGCTATGCATCTTTGGAAAGTGTTACTCTGATTCTTATTTGGAGGTAATTACTTGACCTGTTTCAATTTAAAGCAAAGTTTCATTTGGTTGGCTTTTTTGATTATGGGGTAGATCCTGTGGTCTGGGAAGGGAAGGGTAGTTTTTTTTTTCACTCATACCTTTCTTCCTGTGTCTGTAGATGTGAATTGTCTCTGGAGACGGGTAAAATTGTGTCCTATTTACAGTGGTGAAATTAATGCCTATTTCTTTGTTTATATACCCGCATAGCCTGACTCTAGACTGGTCCAGGCATTGGACTCTGGGTAAGTTCCTATACCTGTGCATCTCAGGATCATCCAAGATTTTTCTGGCACAGTTGATCCATAGCAGAGCAGAGCTGGGGCAGGTGGGCAGAGGCAGACACAGTACGTCAGAGTCCAATGTATCCGTGGGTGTGTGGACGACCACTGATCCTCATTTCCCTGTATCGAGGGGCTCCCCGGGAGGAACACGGTCTGCCATGAAACTGTGCAACACTCAGACAAACCAGGGTAAGCAGGTGACTCCAGTGGTCACTTGGGTAGCAGCAGAGTCAATGGTCTTAGGTCTAACATTTCCCTGTCCTCCTTTCTGTCTGTCTTTATTTGTATGCCCTTCTCTTTGTTTTGCTGTTTGCCTCCAAAACTTCATTGTTGCTTGGTACCTTTTTGTTCAGTGGTAGTATAAGATTAATTGAGATATAGCTTATTTTCCTGTGGGGGTTAAAATTTGCATCTATTTGGGTCTGTTATTCAGATTAAAAGCTGTAAATTATTAATTTCACATTAGAGTGAATATCACCAAGTCACCATTTCCACACCATTAATAGTAAAGGAGTGGAAATGAATGCCATTACCTACAATCACATTCTCTTACTCATTCCCCAGGGGTGCTCACTACTGTCTTCCTGGATTAATCTCTGAACTCTGACATCATTTTAGTGTCCTTGGCATCTTTGTAAAACAAAGTTAGAATTGGCTTCTGTTATGATGATTGAGAGACTCTTCACTGTAGTTATTTAGATGAGATATGGTCATGACTGCGTAATCCTCCACTGAATGACCTGATAATATTTATTTGTTAAATTTCTTTTAGTAAAACGGATGTTTGGTATTCAGAACTAGTAAAACGATGCTGGTGTGCATAGTTTTTGTTTCCAGTATTTCTGTTGGTTACTCACCAAAGTCTAAAATTACTTTGTAATGCTGGGCATGGTGGCTTATGCCTCTAATCCCAGCCATCGAGAGGCAGATGTAAGAGGATTGCTGTGAGTTTGAATTCAGCCTGAGACTACACAATTTATTGCAGGTCAGCCTGGGATAAATCAAGACCCTACCAAAAAACAACAACAAAAAAAATTGCTTGCAGAGGTCTAGTCCAACTTTTGTAAGATTTGTTCTTGGATATTTTATTTCTTAGTACATTATTCATTTTCATATTATGTTATATATTTATTATTTTATTAAATATTATTTGCTATATGATATATAATATATTTATTGTATTTAATTTATATTTATTCATATTATATTTTTATTTTATGTAAAACTTTATTTTATTTTTATTATTTATTTATTCATTTTTTGTTTTCTGAGATAGGGTCTTGCTCTAGCGTAGGCTGACCTGGAATTCACTACGTAGTCTCATGGTGTTCTCAAACTCATGGCAATCCTCCTACCCCTGCCTCTCGAGTGCTGGGATTAATGGTGTGAACCACAACACCTGGCTAAAAGTTTATTTTTTTTAATCCTGAAATATGGAGAAGGATTAATTTGTACCAGAAAATATTAATTTTTGAGATGATGCATTTTATTAGACATTTTCATACCAGCACATGGCACACTCCCCTTCCACTGTTCTCTCTTATGTCCCCAGTGGCCTTCTCTGGGTTCATTTCCTCTTCCTGGAAATCACACTCCTTGTTTCATGTGGCTCCCCTCAACTTCCCCAGATTCCACAGATGAAAGAAGACAGACAGTTCTTGTTCTTCTTATATAAATCTGACTTATTTCCCTTAACATGATCATCTCCAGTTTCATTCATCTTCCTGCAAATGATATGATTCCATTCTTCTTTATGGCTGAGTAATTCCATGTTGTTAATATACAGTGCGGTTTATTGATATATTCCTTCATTGATTGGGCATGTAGGCTGATTCCATAATTGCCTATTGTGAATAAAGCTGTGATAAACCTGGGTGTGCAGTGTCTCTAGTCCGTGCTCTTTGGATCCTTTGGGGTGTACACTGAGAAGTGGTATGGCTGGATAATGTCAGAGGTTCTCATTTTAAGATCTGAACCTTTGAACTGATTTCCACAGGGGCTTTGATCATTTTCATTCCCATCAATAGTATCTAAGAGTTCCTTTCCCCCTGTATCCTTATCATCATCTGTTAATATTTGTTTCCTTGATGACAGCAATTCTGACTGGGATGAGGTAGAATTTCAAGGTAGTTTTTATTTGCTTTTCCTGATGACTAATGAGCTGAACATTTTTTTACATGTATTTTTTTTTGGCTTTTTGTGACTTATTGTTTTTTTTTTTATGTAGAAACTTTGTATGTACAGATTAGGTGTTGGTACCATTCCCCTCCTCCCTGCCCCCATTCCACTGACCGCCGTCCTCATGGGGTTGCTGGTTTTCACCGTGGAGCTGGGGGATGAGTCATGAGAGCAGCAGTCATTGTGCAGGGGTGGGCAATGCTCTGGATGCGCCCTCACCCCCGGTGGCTCTTACAGTCTTTCTGTCCCATTTCTACAATGTTCTCTAAACCTTGACAGGTGTGGCATAGGTCTTCTTTAGTGTTAATCTCTCAGAAACTTCTGGAGCTTTGCTTTGAGACATTTTGAGTGTCCTCAGTGTCTGTAGCCGTCTGCCTGCACAGGTTGTCAGAGTATTCTTGAGAGCAGCGCTCCTGCCTAACTCGCCAGTCCTGCCGTGGCTCCATCATCAAGAGTGGCTCACCTCATGGCAGAGTCTGGTATTTTTTCTTGTCATTGAGATGAGAAGGTTAAAGGGTATAAGCATAGTTAATTAAGAGAGAGTTCTGATGGATATAACCTCTCTTTTCAGCAAAGACTAGTGGGAGCTTCTTACTGGAGTCTATGGCTTGTCGCCATAGGATTCTGACTTGGTTGCAGTACCACCTACGAGTTCCTTCCCACTGAGTGGGTCTCTTAGCCCATCAGATAGCCATTGGTTACCTGCCCGGGCTGGGTGCCAGTGTTGCACAGGTGTGTACATCTTGTCCTGCTGGTTCATTTTGGTTTTTGAAAAGTCTTCAAACCATTTGCCTACTTATTGGTGGGTTAATTTTTTATTATAACTTTTAACAATCCTTTAAATATTTTTGGATGCTGGTCTGCTAAATGAATAACTGGTAAAGATTTTCTTCCATTATGCAGTTTGTCTCTTTACCTTGCTCAGTTTCCTTATCTACAATGCAGCTATTGATGGTCTTTGAGCGGTGCAATTCGTGTGGGGTTAACAATAACCAGTGTCGGGTCATGAATAGACCAGTTTCTCATCCGTTCACTCTTATATTCTTCCCACCTTCTTCCCCTCTTTCTCAATATTCCCTGAGCTTTGGAGGGAGTGACAGAAATGCTTCATTAGTGCTGTAGGCAGCCTCTTGTTTTCAGTTTTAATGAGGTTTGAGTCTCTGCAGACTCTTTTCCAGTCTCAATAGACAAGCTTCACAGCTCTTTCCTTTTGCTGCCTCCTCTGCAATGTTTCCTGATCCGTGATGGGTGTCATATAGACGTCTAGTCCAAATTACAGAATATTCATATACTGTAGTTATCATAAAAGAGAAGTACCAAATGAATGTTTATACTCACAATTTGGATCTTATTTAAATGTTATACTTAAGTACCTTGAAACAGAAAATCAAAAGGATGATGACATCTGAAAAATCGAAAAATAACAAGAACTCAGAAGGGGCATAAACAACTTATGCAAAGGCAAGTTCAAGAGAAAGAATGTGACCCTTGGTGTCTGAGGGGTTTATGAAAATGAATGTGCATCTCAGTACATTGTCATGTATTTCTCCAGGGAATTCCACAACCACAGAGAGAACTGCTGGGATGGGTGGCAGTGCCTACTGGACGGCACAAGAGACAGACATTATTCCTGGACTTTTCTGGTCTATAAGCTGCAATGTTCTCCTTTTCCCATCTGCCAGAGACAGCACCAAACATTTAGATATTATCAGAATCAATGAAATATTTTGCATTTCATGAAAAGCCAACAAGCCAACGGTGTTAGGTTGTGAGAAATTGAATTTAAATGTAAGTCTTGAATTAATGTTTGCACTTCAAAGCCCATAACAGCAGTACAGGCCAGAGGTGGAAGTAACTCACATGTCTATGTATGATTCAATGGATATAATAAAACACCTTGCACAAGAGACACAGCAGATTCACCTTCAGCAGGAAGTGCAAGAAAATTGTTTGATTTTTGATAGCATATGAGTGTAAAGACAGTTATCTAAGAGAAATAAGCTAGTCATGGAAGGAAAAATACTTCTGGTGGACCTGCAGCAGGTAGGCAGGCAGGAAGTGGTGGGGAGCGGGCAGCAGGTGTGTGCTGTGGGATCAGATGTGTACCAACAGCTTCTGTTCACTCGTTTTCCACCATATGATGACTTCTTAAAGCTGGGGAATTTCAGGTATTGGGACTACAAACCTGAATAAATCAGCAGGAGAGATTGCTTTTGGTGTTGTTTGTATCATTTGGATACTAGCTTTTTTTTTTTTTTTTCAAGAAAGAATTTATTCTTTCTATTTTGCAAATCTTTAGAAACTGAATGTTTAACCTGCTTTCTAGTTGGGACTAACTCATACAAAAGGTGTTTTCTTTTCCTCTCTCTTTTTTTCTTTTTGCATGTGTATGTGGCATGGTGTATGAGGTAGACAATGTGTGTGTCCCTTTGCTCACTGATATGGCCAGAGGGGACAATTGCGTGGCTGCTGCGAACTCCCTGACCAGCAGGATAAGAACGACCAGCAAACAAAGATCCTTCTCTATCACACTTTATTGGAGAGCCTTGGCCCTGTGGGTTGTAAGGAAGGCCAGTGGCATGAGCTACCTGCATTTGTGCGCAAAAGGCTCGAAAACCAGCAGATGTGTATGCTGGGCCATTATCAGTTTTTAAATGGCGCGGCTTTCCCCAAGCAGCCCAGGCCTCCAAACAATGAGTCTTGACATGAGGGACCTTTTCACCTGCCAATGGGGAGGCGAAAATAACGCCTGAACAGGTGTCCACTGAGACATGAAGGTATTTTAACCTTCCAAACTCTGGAAAATGTGTCACATCCATTTGCCAAAGATCTCTAGGACGTAGGCCTCGGGGATTAATATCCACATGTGGGGAAGGCAAAAAGGTGACACAAGATTGGCAAGATTTTACAATATCCCGCGCTTCATTTCTGGAAATAGGAAATTTTAGTCTTAAAGTATTTGCAGGGACATGATATAGTCTATGGAATTCTGTAGCTGAAGCCTTTGGATCTTCCAAGGAGAGCAGGGCTAGCCTAGCGGCCCGATCCACAAGGTCATTAGCCTGTGACAAGGGGCCAGGCAGTAGTGAATGAGCTCGAATATGAGAAACATAAAAAGGGCAAGTTCGCTGCAAAATTAAAGATTGAAGTTGTAAAAGAATATTAGACACTAGACTAGTAGAGCGAACCGAAGCAGCGGTCTCTAAATTAGCCACTGCATTGGCCACATACAAGGAATCTGTAAACAAATTAAAGGAAGTGGGGAATGTCTGAAATACCTCCAAGACTATTAAGCATTCAACAATCTGAGGAGAGTCAGGTCTGAACATTCTTACTATAGGCTCCGATCCCTGTACCAGGTAGGCCCCACGACCAGACTTTGAGCCATCAGTAAAGATGGCAGGGGCTGATGTAATAGGCTCCTGAACAGTGATTTTAGGAAAGTAAACCAGATTGTTTTCAACAAAAGACAAAATAGGGCTCTTTGGGTAATGATTATCTATGACATTTGGGAAAGCACACATGAGAATGCTCCAATCATCCACAGTGCCAGACAAAACTTTTACTTGTTCCTTAGTATAGGGAATGATAAGCCTGTCAGGCAGCTTTGCAAAATGTACTAAACAATATTTAAGCCCAAAAAAAGCCTGTCGGGCTACCAGCTGCGGAAAATATTGGAGAGTGCGGGCTCCCAAAGAGTTTCTTTTTTTTTGAAGCCATAATAGAAGCCCCTCCTAGCGGAGGCCAGCCGCGACCAGGTTTTTGTTTTAATGAAGCGGCATGTGTCTCTAGCAGAGTTATAGGAGGGAGGTGCAGACGGCTCTATTAATTGCAGAGATCCACCCCTTTGGGCCTGCTTTCCTTTCGTTAGTAGGGGGCGCCTAGGCAGAGATGAATAGTGCCCTTTTGTGACTTCCTTGATTCCTTCCCCCCCCTTTTGTAATGGTTCTTCCTCCTCCTCCTCCTCTAGGTCTGAGTTGGAGGTGATTTCCTCATCTGTCTCAAAAACACTTAAACGTACAAGCTCTTCAATAGGGGGATACAGCCTGGTAAAGGTCCCTTTAGTGCCTTTCTCAGGCAAGCGATGACTCATTTCCCCCATCTCTTCAAGCTCCTCCTGCAGGCTTTTATCTTTATCTTGTATATGTTTCTCCTTCTTTATATCTCCCTTTTTCTTAGGCCTAACTTTTGACTCCCCATTTGAATCAGACTCAGAAAGACTATCCTGATGCCTTGCTAGAGCCTCCCGTCCCTTTTTAATGATCTCTATGTGGTTCCCTTTACTTAAACAAGAATGAATAAGGCGCCAGAATGGCAATGTGCCTTTGCCTATTCTATCTTCTTTCTTTGCCCGCTCCAAATCTCGACCCAATTTTTCCCACGTAAGGAGTGAAAGATCACCTGACACCGCAAACCATGGTGCGATCTCATCCAGGTCTCTAACAATTTTTTTAATGGTCGCGGACGAGACCTTAATGTCTCTCTGTTTAAGCAATTCCTTTATGGGTTGGACAAAGCTATCGAGTGCAAAGTTCGCACTCTGGGAATTGCCCATGGCGTACGCTGTTATCTACCAGCGAATTTACCGGCCAGAAGAAGAGGGCAAGGCAGAGTGCGACAGATCGAAAAACCCTGTTATCTACCAAGGTCTTTTACTTTCGATTCGTACCGCGAGGCTAATCCTCTTCAAAACAGCGGTACTCCCTTCCAGGTTTGTCACAACGGCACCAAGAGCAGCAGACAACAAGAAAAACGAACCACACAGGAATAAAAATGGCAAGAATCAAATACGGGTCTAGCATGACTGGGGTAACTTACCGCGGTCTTCCTCTCCGTGTGTCAAGTTCTGGATCCTCTTTGGCCCCTCGCCCGGTGACCACAAAGCACCCGGCGTCCCGGGATTTCGGCACCACTTTGCTGCGAACTCCCTGACCAGCAGGATAACCCTTTCATCATGTTCCTGTCCATCTCTCTCTTGCCTGCCCATTCTCACTTGAGCCTGAGTCTCTTACTGAATCGAGAGCTGGGAGCTTTTCATTTGTAATCCCGGGGCAAGTGTCTTCTGTGTCCTCAGGGTTCCTGTGGGTCCTCAGGATGGACCCGCAACAGTCTCTCAGGGGTCCTGGGGCCCTCATGCCTGCCCAGGAAGTACTCTTACCACTGAGCCATCTTGACAGTCCCTTAAAAGAATTTTTCATAAATAAAATAAAGAGGTAACTTCATCTTTATTATTTTCTTTGGTATGATTACTGGTCATGAGGCAGCACCTGCTGGCCTGCAAGATTTTGAGGTTCACCTAGACTAGAAAGTGTTTCCATGATGTGCTTATGTTACTGTGATTAATTCAATGCCTGGTGTATAGTCTGAATTTCACCTAGTCCAGGCAATGGCTTTATCCCAGCTTCTCCTTTCTATGTCCTTCCTATGTGAAAAAGTGTTATTTCCCAGAGAATAAGGAGATGAAGAGAAGTGGCTGGCAAATCAGCTTCACATTTAAAGGATGAGTGTCCAGCACAGCTAAGGGACCCAGGCCACTGGAGGCTAAAGTGAGGCTGATCTGTCCAGCATGGCTAAGGGCCCAAGGTGGTTGCAGCAGGCCTGGAGCCCATGAATCTTGCCTTGAGCCTGGAAGGAGTGGGGCCATTCCCTCCCTTTGCCTGGGGCATCTGAACATCATGATAAGACTTAGGTTTGGTTTCCCTGTGGCCATGTGACCTTATATCACTCATATGGAAGGTCCATATATGTGAATGAGGAATCAGCCAGTAGTCTTCACACAGCCAATCGCCCTGTGACCTGTACCCTGTACCTTTTCTCACCACACATAAAACCTTATAAACCCATTCCCCCAACAAATTAATGAGCTGTCCTCTGAAACAGTCTTCTGAGTATTTCTTCCTGTTGCACTCACAGCCACTCAAGACCCTGTTCCACAGTTGCTGGGACACACCATGGGAAACTGATGCTCAGGGGGCCCAAGCTGGCCAGGAACCACAGATGAGCATGGTTTTAGGATTAAGAGGGGAAAGAGGAGGGCTTCCAACAATGAGTAGGAATATTTCCTCTTAAGAATTTCAGAAAGTGGCTCATGTCAACCCTGCATGTGAATATCACTTTCCTTTAATTTTTGTACGTGTTGATTTGTGTCTGGGTGGGAAGCAGTCTAGCCCAATGTGACACTGTTAGGCAGGACTTTTCCTGGGGTGTATATTACAATGGGATGATGATGAATGCTCAGGCGATGAGCAGGTCAGCATTGTGTCCTTTGGGGATTAAGCTTTTCCCCTGGTTCCATTCTGTACTGTTATCTTCTATGTTTTAGAAGCAGTTTAAATTTCAGAATATGTATGGTTACATGAAAAGTAAAATAAGAATTAAATTTTCAGAAAGATGTCCAAGAAATTTTACAGGTTTTATAAATAAATTCCATGATCAATTCATCACAACATGATCATTTCCTTACCATTATTAATCAGTAAAGATTCATAAATTGACTGCCTTTTTAAACAATAATATCATCCAACTCATTTGCCAAGGGAAACTGATCACTTTGACTGGCATGACAGGTAAGATCAAGACTGACTCTGAAATGCTGTGTCACAAAGGAATCAAATTAGAAGGTTGCTACTGTCAGATACCACACTGGGTCCTTTCCTTCTCCAGAAGTCCTGGAACTGATAACAAAACCAAGATTCCATTGTGTTGTGAAGAAATATTTATTCTTGGCCATAGAATAAGGAAAATGGAGATGTGATTGGCAGACCAGCTTTTCATGCAAAGAAATGAAGAAGGTTCTTTGAGAGTAAGAGGACAAAGGGAAACATTTTAGATAACGAATAGGAATGGTTTTGGAATCCTCAGGCAGGGAGTAGGGTCCACCCAGGGTTGGTGCAGGCATGTTCTATGATGACTGTATTAGTCAGGGTTCTCTAGAGGAACAGAATTACTAGAATGAATTATTTTATAAAGGGAATTTATTGGATTAGCTTACAGTAGTCCAACAGCAGTTGCAGGCCTGAGAATCACCGAACCTGGTAGCTGCTCAGTCCACGTGGCCAGATGCCTCAGCAGTCCCGACCCGGCACTGCAGATGGTGCCGGAAAGCCTGGAGGCCTCCTGAGGAGCTGCTGGGTTTCGATCCACGTGGGTCTTCAGTTGATGTTGGTCTTTAGTCCGTACTGGTCTTCAATCCACGCTAGAAGGTAGGGAGCAGCTCCGGCAGCCAAGTGGAAGGAAGGAAGGAAAAGAGGGAACTCTTCTACCCAGAGCTTCCTTATATCAAGTCCCTCTCTGAGTGGGGCCGCCCACTCTGGGGGAAGGGCTCACCCTGGGAGAAAGACCTCCTCCTTTAGTAGATCCTTCCTAGAAGCAGCCTGCGGATTACTAAACAGATCAAGTTGACAACACCTTAACTATCACAATGACGTTCTCGGCAGGAACTTGACTAGGGTAATGCACTGCAGTGACATGGTATCGAGCCCAGGGTGGCGCAGCAGGCCAGCGTGGCGACGTGCAGGGGAGAAGCCTGGTCTGCGAGGTCCTTTTCTGCATCCTTGTCCCCAGAAACAGACAAAGCACTGCTTGTCTGGCTGGGCGTGTCTCATCCTGAAATAAAACTTTATTTACCAAAATGGAGATTTCTCAGGGATTGAGAGTGTGTTTATCTTGTAACACAAAGTAACTTTAATAAGTCAGAGATATATATCACCATTGGTACTGCATGCTCAGGTGCCCTAAGACAAAAAAAAAATTCAGAGTTCAGATTATCAATTAAAAGCAGAAATTTTAGGAAAAAAAAGCTTAAAGTTTAAAAAAACGGCCTTAGTGTTGAGTACTTTTCAATTTAAATATAAATTTTGAGGCTACTGTCTGTTAGTAGTTCCATAGAAGCATAGAAAGATAAAGGAAACGTAAAACAGTCACAATTTCGTATATGATTCCCCCATCTGTTTATAGCAAACTGCAATTTTCCTATCAGCATGCTGCATCCAGGGTCCTGAGATGCCCTGTGCTTGCAGCCCCCCTGGCTCTGCAAGGCAGGGAAGCTAACAAAGAGCCGTTCTGTTTTCTAAGTTCCAGGGAGCGTTTTGGTCCTCCCTCTGGGTTATAAGGCAACTTTGCTTCTTGTCATTTTTCAACTTTTTAAGAGTAGGAGAGGGGATATGATGGAGAGTGGAGTTTCAAAGGGGAAAGTGGGTGGAGGGAGAGAATGACCATGGGGTATTGTTTACAATCATGGAAGTTGCTAATAAAAATTAATTTAAAAAAAAAAGGTAAAAGAGGAGAGGCGAGGATGGATGAAAATCCAGAGAAATGCGGTATGGCTGGATTTGAAGGTATAGTCAGGGGCCCTAATTCAAGTGAGTCAGGGATGTGTGAAGCTAGAAATGGCAAGTCAATACTTCACTGTGGATCTTATTATGAAATGTCAAAGTCTTCATTTTGCTCCTCTGAATCACTGTTGAGAGTGCTGGTTTCCAGCAAAAAAGCATATTTGTGATCATCATGTGGCAAATCAGGTGTGACAGAAGTCTGGCTGCATACATGTCGCTCATTGAAGCGCTGGTCAGCAGCAGCAAGGCTGGTAGCAACTGGGTTCGCGGGTGTGTTGAATGCAGGTGGTCTTACATCAGGTGGTGTCACAGCCAGTTGGCCGGCTGCAAGGCTGGCAGCAGGTGGTCACACAGATGTGTTTGCAGCAGGTGGTCCTACAACAGGGCGTTTTGCAGCAAGATGGCTGGCAGCAGGGCCGACAGCAGCTGGGCTGGCAGCAGGGTGTGCAGCTGTGGCCGGTTGCCCAGATGGGCTTAATGCTCATGGTCTTGCCACAGGTGGTTTCACAGTAAGTCAGTTGGCAGCCAGGATGGCTGTACCAACAAGCACAGCTCATTTGACCACAGCAGCTGGACTCACAGCAGTTGCGCTGGCGGCAGGATGTGCAGCAGCAGCTGGGCACACAGATGTTTTTCCAGAAGGTGGATTTACTGCAGGAAGTCTGACATCAAGGGGAGCAGCACGAATCATTCATGCTGTTGGGTATGAACTGTGGGTTCCTGTTTACAGGTGAATTGTTTTTTTTTTACAGTATGATGAGATCTTACAGACCCCAAGCCTTGCATAAGTTAGTTCTCCAACACTTCCATATTGAATTTTTTTTTATCAAGGAAGAAATTGTTCCCTAGTGTTATGAATTTATAAAAGCTTTTAATTAGTTGATTTAAGAGTAACTCATGAGAACTTTTCAAACACATGTTTTTAAAGGGAGGGGCCTCGCAATCAGCTTGGTCCCGGCGTCCTCTGGTTACGTGCACCTCTGCTGTCCTGGGAGGGATGCAGTAGTTCCTCATGTACTGATCTGATCCTTTGTCTGCACTGGGATTAGGACGCGTCTCTGGACAGCAGCATGAAGCTGCCACGTTCACAGTGTGACCTGACTGCACGCTTCCCTGTCTTTTATCCAATAAAGCCTGACTCCAGACTAACCCAGGCACCCAGCTCTCTATCAGCTCTTTCAGAGGCTTATGGTTAAAAGCCACATGGGATGAAGAGATATACAATGTAGATAACTGGCCTCCTAGTCCATCACAGTATAGACCTGAGAAGACTGGATTATATTTCCTGGTAATATCATGATTGTGAAATTCATCAATGTAACTATCTGTCATTTGTCCACCTTCATTGCCCTATAATCTCCCACTGAATGAATTTGACACAGTTTATTTGTTGATTTTCCTCTAGAAAAATATAGCATATTTGTAGTTTGGGACAATAAAAAGTAATGCTTGTACAAATGTTTTTGCATAGAACCTTTGGCTGGTATTTGTACACATGTCTATTGTTTGTATAATTGTGAAGACTTAATCATAAAATTCCCTTTTGAAACAAACACTTATTCATTTTTTTGTAGAAGCCTTTCCCATCTTTCAATAGATGCTGCACACAAATATTATTTTTATTGTCTTATATTTTCTCAATTAAAAGTTTACCTTTGGGCTGGAGAGATGGCTTAGTTGTTAAGGTGCTTTGCCTAGGAAGCTATGCACCTGGGATCAATTAACCAGTATCCACATAAGCCAAACGCACATGGTGGTGCATTTGTCTGGAGTTTGTTTGCAGTGGCTGGAGGCCCTGGTGCACCTATTCTCTCTCTCTATCTCCCTCTTCCTTTCTCTCTTTCCTGCTTTCTACCTAAAAATATAAGTAAAATATTTTAAAAGTTTACCTTTAGTGATTATGCTATACATAAAAATCATTTTATTATTGCATAATGATTATAAAATAATGTATTTGATTGCTAATTTCTTAACATATATATAATATAATATATATTATAATATATAATATATATATAAATATATATAACATACACACACACACATATATATATTATAATATATATATATTATACATTGATCATATTCTCCTCCCATGACCTGGTATTATGCCCCCTTCACACTTTTGTCTGAAGCCCTCCCTCCAATGAATCCTTTATTTACTTTGATGTCATACGTTTTTTCCCTTCTGATTTCCACATATAAGAGAAAGTAATGGTTTTCTTCCCAAATCTGGCTTATTTCACTTAATGATAATCTTTATTTTCATCCATTTACATAGCTCCAAATGATTTTGTTTACCATCATTGATAAACATTCCCTGTTGTCTGTATATAACACATTGTATTTATTCAGTAAATCCATGACTGTGCCCTGAGGTTGATTTTATACATTAGCTGTGAGCTGTATGGGAATAGGTGTTTTTCTATTGTCTGCTGCCTTTGATTCCTTGGGGTACATTCTTAGAGAAGTATTGCTGGATCATGTGATTATTTTATTTTTTCTTCGAGGAACCCAAATCTGATTACCATAGGTGCTATATTAATTTATTTTGTCATCAGTAGAATCTAAGGGTTGCTTACCCCATACAGCCTCAGTATTTGCTATTTGTTTCTTTGACAAGCAGTGTGACCTGGGTGAAATGGAATTTCATTGCAGTTTTGAATTGCATTTCCTTCATTGCTAAGGATGCAGAACAATTTTTTACATGTGATTGGGTATTTGTAGCTCTGGTTTTGTAATGTATTTATGTGATTGGCTCATTTGTGGATTAGATTACTTTTCCTTTGTTGTTAATTTTTTAAAGTTATTTATAATTCTGTATATGAACCTTCTATTGAATGAGTAGTTGGCCATGATATTCTCCTGTGTTGCAGGGTGTCTGTACCCGGGTCATTGCTTTCTTACTTGATGTTGCAGTCAGGTTCACATTGCTGGCAGAAATCACCTGACCAAGAGCAGCCTCACCTTTGTGAGTCTGGCTTACAGGGGATCTGGAGAGTCAAACATGGGTCCGTAGGCTTCACAGGCAAGCGCCTTCCCTGCTGAGCCATCTCTCCAGCCTGACATCCTCGGTATGATGATGTCTACTTGCATCTACTTTTCAGCATTTGATGTAGTAGAAATTAAAATTTTTGTATAGATATTAGCACTGTCATGGTTATGCTAGCCTTATTAATGGTACATAAGACTTGGGAAAAATTTAACTGTTCAATAAGGAATAAACAAAAAGCAATGGAAAATATGACAGAAGAATCATTTCTATGTTCTGGATCATGCCTGTAAGCATCAGTTTCAGAAAAGTAAAGAGCAAAAGGTTGGTTTACTGAAGCTCAGGTCAGACGAAGTGGGAAGTTGGTAATCACTAGGAAAATATTTAAACATTGTATGTGTGTGTGTCTGTGTGTGTGTGTGTGTGTGTGTGTGTGTGTGTGTGTTTGTGTATGTATTGCATTCCAGGCCCTCATGCTGCTGCAAACACACCAATTGCTTGACTTTTTTTTTTTTTTTTGCATCAGGCTTATGTAGGCTATAGAATTGAACCCAGACTCACAAGCTTTGCAAACAAGAGCCTTTAACCACTGAGACATCTCCTCTGCCCCAACTATTTACTACCTGGCTCTTTAAAAATTGTTTATGTATTTGCCCACGTTCATGTGTGGTGCATTGCATCAAGATCTCTTGCTACTGCTGAGGAATGCCCATCTGGCTTCATGTGGGAGATTGGGGAATTAAACCCCAGACCTGAAAGCAAACGTTTAATGGTGTACCCATGTCCCCAGCTCACTGAGCACTAACTTCTGTTACTCCGTGTTAGAAAGCCTTCCAGAGATCTGTTGGGCAACTTTTCACCTAGTATGTGTGACAGGATGACATCATATTATTCATCTGAAAATCTACTGCGCTTGTAGATTTCATAAAGTGACTTAGCAGAATACAATAATAGACAAACAATATGGATTGAATAATGGTACAGACTTTATTAAGAATTTAACATTGCTGGCATCTAGGGAGACAATTCAAAGATGAACAGGGAGAAGAACATGGCATGCAAGAATCCAGAGCACACTTCAGAAGAAAACATGGTTATAAAGATGACTATGGCCTAAAGATATGGGATTGTTCTTTTTGAAGTAGGGTCGCACTCTAGCCCAGGCTGACCTGGCTTTCACTCTGTAGTCCCCAAGTGGCCTCAAACATAGAGCAATCCTCCTACCTCTGTTTCCTGAATGATGGGATTAAAGGCATGCCCCACAATGCCCAATTACCATGGAATTTGTAATGAAAATATTTTCTTAAGTTACTTGGTAGAAGAAATAGAGATCGTGCCTCCATATCTGAACTGCAGTCAGACCTCCACATCAACATCTGTGAGGATGGGCAGAAATCTACCGTACTTGGAGAAGGGGGTTGGGTGGGGGATGACCTCTGAACTTCCTCAAAACAACTAACATTTCTAATTTGAACTGAACATTATCAGATTTTTTTTTTTTTTTTTGTGATAGCCCAGAGGTTTGCAGCAGAGGTAAGGTGAGAGTTTGTGCTGCAAGCCAGGTGAGACAGAGGTATGCCTATACAGATGTTGTTCATCTGTGGGGATTTGGTCAGCAGGGCATGCTAAGGCAGATGGTCACACAGGTGGGTTTCCAGCTGGTGGTTTGGCAGCAGGTGGTCTCACAGCAAGTTGGTGGGCAGCAGAGCTGGTAGAAGCAGGGTTGGCATCAGGGTGTTCAGCAGCAGCAGGTCCCACACGTTGGTTTACAGCAAGTGGTCTTGCAGCAGGTGGTCTGACAGCAAGTTGGTTGGCAACAGGGCTGGCAGCAGGGTGTGCAGCAGCAACTTGGGGCACAGCAAGGCTGGCAGCAGGGTGGGCAGCAGCAGCTGGTCCCACAGGAGGGCTTCCAGCACGTGGTGTTGCAGCAGGTGGTCCTGCAGCAGGTGGGCTGGCAGCAAGGGGAGCAGCAGCAGTCGCTCATGGTGTCAGATGGGGAGGATGGGTTCCTGCTCACAGGAGAGTTTTCCTGAATGTGATGGATGACTTCTTTGCATCTGGGCCTTTTATACACCAGTCCTCAAGGGTTGGACCAATCAGTAGGACCTGTTCTTTTTGTTTACATCATTTGCTGTGTGTTTGTTTTGTGTTTGCTGTGTGTTTATCAAGGAAGAAGTCATTACTCAATGGTATGCATCTTTGGAAAGTGTTACTGTGTGTCTTATTTGGAGGCAATTTACTTGAACTGTTTCAATTTAAAGCAACGTTTTATGCCATCAGCTTTTTGAAGGTGGGGTAGATCTCCTGCCCTGTGGAGGGCCATGTTGTTTATTTCTTCAAATTTTTTTTTTCCCCTGTGTCAGTGTGGAATTGTCTCTGGAGAGGGGCACCATTGTGTCCTATTTACAGAGATGGAATTAATGCCTATTTTTGTTGTTGTTGTTTGTTTATGTACCAGCAAATCCTGATCCTAGGTTGGTCCAGGCATTGGTCGCTGGCTAAGTTCCTATACCTGTGCATGTCAGGAGAACCAAGACCCTTCAGATGCAGGTGTCTGGCACGATGGATCCAGAGCAGAGCAGAGCAGAGCTGGGGCAGGTGGGCAGAGGCAGAAGCAGGACATTAGAGTCCAAAGCATCAATGGGTGTGTGGATGACCACTGATCCTCGTTTCCCTGTACTGAGGGCCTCCCCGGGAGGAATATGTTGTACTTTCTACCATGAAATTGTGGGACGTTCAGAAAAAGCAGGGTGAGCAGTTGACTCCAGTGTTCACTTGGGTAGCAGCAGAGTCAGTGGTTATACCAATAACATTTCCCTGTATTCCCTTCTGTCTGTCTGTCTTTATTTTTATCCCCATCTCTTTTTTTGCATTTTTGCCTCCACAACTGCACTGTTGCTTGGTACCTTTTTATTCAGTGGAAGTATAAGATTAGTTGAGATATATCTGATTTTCCTCTGAGGATTAAGATATGTGTCTTTTGGGTCTATTATTCAGATTAAAACCTGAAAGTTATTAATTTCACATTTGAGTGAATATCACAAAGTCAGCATTTCCACAACATTAATAGTAAAGAAATGGAAATGAATGTCATTCCCTACAATCATATTCTCTTACTCATTCCCAAAGCGTGCTCACTACTGTCTTCCTGGATTAATCTCTGAACTCTGACATCATTTTAGTGTCCTGGGCATTTTTGCAAATGGAAATTAGAATTGGCTTCTGTGCTCATATGAAGATTGAGAGACTTTTCAATGTAGTTATCTAAATGAGATATTGTCATGACTGTGTAATCCTCTACTGAATTACTCGGACAATATTTATTTGTTGAATTTCTTTTAGGAAAACAGATTGGTTGGAATTTGGGAGTAGTAAAATGATGCTGGTGTGCATAGTTTTTGTTTTCAGTATTTCTGTTGGCTACTCACCAAAGTCTAAAATTTCTCATGAAATTCCTTTGTCATGCTGGGCATGGTGGCTCAAGCCTCTAATCTCAGCCCTTGATAGGAAGAGGCAGGAGGATTGCTGTGAGTTTGAGGCCAGCCTGAGAATACATAATGAATTACAGGTCAACCTGGGATAGAGCAAGACCCTACCTCAAAATAAAAATCCCTTGTCAAATATTTACCTCTTGTTTACAGATGTCTTGTCCATCTTTTGTTAGATTTGTTCTTGGATTTTATTTTTTAGGGAATTAGTTACATTCATATTGTATATTTAATATTTATTATTGTCTCAAATAATATTTATTATATATGGTATATATATTCATTATATTGTATTTATTTTTTAATGTAAAATAGTGGTTTATTATTTATTAATTTTGTTGGTTTTCTGAGATAGGGTCTTGCTCTAGCTCAGGCTGACCTGAAATTCACTATGTAGTTTCAGGGTGGCCTCAAAGTCATGGCAATCCTCTCACCTGTGCCTCCCTTGTGCTGGGATCAAAAGCATGCACCAACACACCTGGCTAAAACTTTATTCATTTTATTTTATTTATTTGAGAGTGACAGACAGAGAAAGAGAGAGAGAGACAGATAATTCATACCAGGGCATCCAGCCCTGCAAATGAACTCCAGATGCATGTGCTACCTTGTGTATGTGGCTTACATGGGTACTGGGGAATTGAACCTTGATCCGAATCCTTAGGTTTCACAGGCAAGCACGTAATTACTAGACTATCTCTAAGCTCCTAAAACTTTATTTTTATTTATCCTGAAATATGCAAAAGGATTAATCTGTCCCAGAACATATTAATTTTTGAGATGATGCATTTTATTAGACATTTTCATACCTGCACATGGCACACGCTCCTTCCACTGTCCTCTCTTATGTCCCTGGTGGCCTTCTCTGGATTCATTTCCTCTTCCTGGAAGTCACACTCCTTCTTTCATGTGGCTCCCCCTAACCTTCTCCAGAATCCACAGATGAAAGAAGACAGACAGTTCTTGTTCATCTTATATAAATCTGACTTATTTCCCTTAACATGATCATCTCTGGTTTCATTCATCTTCCTGTAAATGGTATGATTCCATTCTTCTTTATGGCTGAATAATTCCATCTTGTTAATATACAGTGCAGTTTATTGATATATTCCTTCATTGATTGGGCATGTAGGCTGATTCCATAATTGCCTATTGTGAATAAAGCTGTGATAAACCTGGGTGTGCAGTGTCTCTAGTCCGTGCTCTTTGGATCCTTTGGGGTGTACACTGAGAAGTGGTATGGCTGGATCATGTCGGAGGTTCTCATTTTAAGATTTTGAACCTCTGAACTGATTTCTACAGGGGCTTTGATCATTTTCATTCCCATCAACAGTATCTATGAGGTCCTTTCCCCCATATCCTTATCAACATCGGTTACTATTTGTTTCCTTGATGACAAAAATTCTGACTGGGTTGAGGTAGAATTTCAAGGTAGTTTTGATTGGCAATTCCAGATGACTAAAATTTTTTGTATGTAATTTTTGGCTATCCATGACTGTTTTTAAAGCAGAAACTTTGTATGTACAGATTAGGTGTTTGTACCATTCCCCTCCTCCCTGCCCCCATTCCACTGACCGCCGTCCTCATGGGGTTGCTGGTTTTCACCGTGGAGCTGGGGGATGAGTCATGAGAGCAGCAGTCATTGTGCAGGGGTGGATCAATGCTCTGGATGCGCCCTCACCCCCGGTGGCTCTTACAGTCTTTCTGTCCCATTTCTACAATGTTCTCTAAACCTTGACAGGTGTGGCATAGGTTACTTTAATGTTAAGCTCTCAGAAACTTCTGGAGCTTTGCTTTGAGACATTTTCAGTGTCCTCAGTGTCTGTAGCCATCTGCCTGGCACAGGTTGTCACACTCGCCTTGAGAGCAGCACTCTTGCCTAACTCGCCAGTTCCTCTGTGTATGTCACCTGGACCCTGGCCCGTCATTGAGGGTGGTTCATCTCATGACAGAGAGTCAGCTTTCTTTTCTTGTCATGTTGAGATGAGAAGTTTAAAGGGTATAAACTTAGTTAATTAAGAGAGATTTCTGATGGATGTTACCTCTCTTTTGAACAAAGACTAGTGGAAGCTTCTTACTGGAGTCCATGGCTCGTCTTCAGAGGATTTTGACTTGGTTGCAGTACCACCTATGAGTTCTCCACTGATTGGGTCTCTTAGCTCATTAGATAGCCATTGGTTACCTGCCTGGGCTGGGTGCCAGTATTGCACAGGTGTGTATATCTTGTCCTGCTGGTTGATTTTGGTTTTGGAAAAGCCTTCAAATCATTTGTCTACTTACTGATAGGTTAATTTTTCATTATAACTTTTAACAATTCTTTAAATATTCTTGGATACTGGTCTGCTAAATGAATAACTGGCAAAGATTTTCTTGCATTCTGCAGATTGTCTCTTTACTTTCATCTGTTTCCTTAGCTCCAATGCAGCTATTTAATGTGGTGAAATATAATTTGTCCTTTCTGACTATTTCCTGAGCTGTTGAGATCTGAGATTCTATTTAGAAATTATTGCCTGTGTCTATGTCTTAATTTGCATTTCTATAGAAATTTCAGTTTAATTTTGGGGGGGGGGGCTTTCTGAGGTCGGGTCTCATTCTCAGGTGACCCGGAATGTGCTGTGTAGTCTCACAGTGGCCTTGAACACATGTCAGCAGTCTTCCCACCTCTGCTTCCCAAGTGCTGGAATTGAAGGTGCACGCCACCACACCTGGCTTTAAAGTTTCATTTCTTTATAAAACTACTTTTATTCATTTATTTGAGAGAGAGAGGGGGGAGGGAGAGAGAGAGAAAATGAGGTAGAGACAGCATCAGGGCCTCCTTCCACCGTAAATGAACTCTAGACATATGCGTAACTTTGTGCATCTGCCTTTACATAGGTACTGGGCCATCAACCAAGGTCTTCGGACCTCATAAGTAAGTGTCCTTAGCCATTGAGCAATCTCCCCAGCCCAAGTTTCAGTTTTTATATTAAATTCTTTGATACATTCTAGTTTGATATTTGTACCACTGAGCATTCTCTCCAGCCCCCTTCCTCTGTTTTGACGTCACATTCTTTTCGTCCTCTTCTGTCCTGTATGTCAAAATGTTGAGGGTCTTTGAACAGTGCCGGTCTTGAGGGGTAACAATAGCCACTGTTGGGTCACAAATATACCAGTCAGTTCAGGTTGAGAAAACAGTGCCCCCAATTCCTCCTTCCCATCCCTTGGATCTTATGTTCTTAACACCTTCTTGCCCTCTTCTGCAATATTCCCTGAGCTTTGGAGGGAGTGACAGAGATACTTCATTAGTGTTGAGCTTTAGACAGCCTCTTGTTTTCAGTTTTAAGGAGGTTTGAGTCTCCGCAGAGTGTTCTGCAGTCTCAATAGAGAGCTTCCCAGCGCTCATTCCTTCTGCTGCCTCCTCTGCAATGTTCCCTGATCCCTGATGGGTGGGTTAGAGATGTCTTGTTTAAATTACAGAATATTCATATACTGATGTTATCATAAAAGAGAAGTACCAAATGAAAGTTTATACTCACAATTTGGATCTTATTTTGACTGTTATACTTAAGTACCAAAGAACAGAAAATCAAGACAATCAGAATGTCTGGAAAATGTAACAATAACAAAAAATCAGAAGGAGCATAAACAACTTATGCAAAGGTAAGCTCGGGAGTTTTTTTGTTTTTTTTTTAGCAAATGAATAGAAGAGTATGTATTTGCTATTTCTCAGAGAATGTGCCTACAATCTTGGTCTCTGATCTCTTTCTTCAATAGCTTCCAGAGACAGCAATATCTCTAAAGGGAAGTGGTTATGATACTACATTTCATGTGTGTCATTAAGAGAAAAATGGTTAATATGTGCTTTTATAAAAATCAGGTTGTCAGGTCACCCTCCTATGTCCTTTGTGTGCTAATAATAAGATACAAACTTTATTTCTTCTTTGCCATTCAGATTTTTCTCCCGAAGAACAGATTGTGAGTTAGCTGAACGGGAATCTAGTCGGCCCGCCCGGCTGTCATCGTCCTGGTCCCATTATTTGGCTGTCCCTTCCAGTTCACCAGACGACACTGGAGCAGTGAAAAGGATTTCTGTACCAGGAAGAATAAATGAGCCGCCTTATCACCTTCAGCAGGGAAATGTAAATTAGATTCACACTAATGGTCATTTCTACTCTAGGAAGAGTCTAAATGCTCACCTAACTATTCTGTGTAACTTAGAAATGGGGCAGAATAAAATGATATGATCAACACACTTGTGTGGCATAGGAAAGCCACTTTGGGCAGCATTTCAAATTCTTTCATTCCTTTAAATTTTAATATAAGTTCCCTCTGTTCTTAACCACCAATGTAATTTAATTTGTTTCTTTAATCTATTTGTTTCTTGAGTGCTCTGTGATCTACTCCCCTGCCTTTTCATTATATAGAATATACTTTACTAATTACAGTCTCATGGTAATGGGAGAATATGAAAGAGATTAGTCAAATCTATATTTTATAGATAAAAGTAGAACCAATTACTATCAAGTCCTATCAAGTCCATTTTAGAGAACACAATGTGTTCAAACGTTGGGTTAGTGGATTAAAGCTTTTAAAGTACCTTTAGCCTTATCTTACCTTTCTTTTTTTCTATAATTTTTTTGTTTAATTTTTATTAATTAGTTTTGCATTCAGTAAATACAGTCAGTCATTATTAGGCTCATCTGTGACCTGCCCCCTCGCCTTGGCCCCTCTTTGTTGAGGTATGTGGGTCATGCATTGTGGAGTTAGCCCACAGTTATGGGTAAGATAAATGTCTCTGCATATCATGACCCAACATGTGGCTCTGACATTCTTTCCGCCCCCTTTTCTGTAAAATTTCCCTGAGACATGTTGGGTTCATTTTTGGTTTGCTTCAGTGATGAGGTGTTGGGGGCCTCTGGGGCTCTGGCTCTCTGATTTTGTATCTGGTTCATCAGGAAAACAGCACCCTTGCTTGTTTTGCCAATTTTCCTTAGTTTCAGCCGGGGCCTTTTTGAGGTATGATGGGGTAGCTCTCTCCTTAGGGTCTACATCTATCTAAAAAAGAGAAGCAGATTCTCCAATGGAGAGTAAGTTAGCACCAGGACAAATGAGATAACCCTTCCTTTTTATATAGAGAATTTAATAGGTGTAGGTCCTCTTGTAGCCCATGATTGATGGTCACTTGATAATGGAGAGTGGGCTTATGTTTGGATATGGTTCTGACTTGTTTCCCAGCTCCAGCTATGGGTCCCGTACCACTGGGGGAATCAGTTAGCCAAATCAAGAGCAATTGGTTCCCCGCCATGGCTGTGTGCCACTATTGCACTTGTGTGGTTATTTGCTGCTAAGTAAGTTAGACCATGAGTTGCTTGGACAGATATTGGTCATTTTCCCCTAGTTGCCCATGTAGCACCTTTTGGCACTAGAGGTGCTGACTGTCTGGGGACTGACTCTCTTCCAACTTCCAGCCATGCCATTCCATTTTACGTGTCAACCACACAAGGTGTCTTCCGCAGTAGGGTCTTACCACTAACCTTTGGTGGGTCATCAAGTACTCTGACAAAAATCTGTCTTTTAAGAAACCTTGTAGGTCTCTCAGATCAAAAGCTCATTGTGGGTGATAGCCACATGCTAGTACTGGGAGTTACAGGTCAGTGTCCACTAAGAGAAGGAGGAAAAAGATAACTAATATACAAGAGTTGGGGAGAAGAGGGAGAGAGAGGGAGGGAAGTTGTAGAAGATTAAGGTTAGTCTTCATCATACCTTCTCTGTGTCTTGTCTCAGGCTGGCCTCAACCTCACAGTGATCATTCTACCTCTGCCTTCTGAGTGCTGGGATTAAAGGGGTGCGCCACTACACCCAGCTTTTAAACTTTTTTTTTTTGAATTCCATATGTGTGTATGTATTCCATGGTTTGCTTCTTTATAAAATTCTGCCTAATAAACATAGAATGTATCTGTTTGTAAATCCCATGTCATGAATGCTTTCCATTAAAACAAACACAATATGGAGTGGAAAATGGTTCAGAGTTTAATTCAAAACATGTAGGTAAGAACTTCTGCTACTAAGAAGATAATCCAAAGTCACCACGAAAGGAAAAGAGAAGAATTAAGGAAGCATAAATATACTGAAAAGCAACATAATTGTGAAGATTACTGATCAGTTGCTGAAACCAGTGAAAACATAGGGAAGGTTTGTTTTCTCTGAGATACTTTCAGAGAAGACAATGAAGACACTGACTTAAGAATAGAAGCTGAGACACAACTCTAAGGTTAAGGCAAAGGAAGAGGCTCCTGGGTGCCCAGGACGCAGAAATGAAGACAATGTGAAGGAGGCACTCTGCGTGCCCTCAAGCTGGGTCTGAACAAGAAGTCAGGTAACAGAAATTTCAGTGGAAGCATGCTGGATCAAGGAGCAGATTTGTCCATGCGAAGGTAAATCGCTAGGCAGATGGTTTTTGTGTGATGATGAGGATGATGGTTGTTTCAGTGAGTTGACCAACAGCTTCAGGGCTCACAGCAGCTGGATCCACAGCCCTGAGACAGACAGACAGCCAGGCACACAGACACATGTGGAGTGGTAGCAGGTTCTGGTGCAGTACACGGGTCTGGAGCAAGCTGGCTGGCAGCAGGTGCTGCAGCCACTGGGGCAGCAGCAGGGCTGGCAGCAGCTGGACTCACAGCAGCAGGGTGTGGGGCAGCAGCTGCTCACACAGGTAGGCTGGAAGCAGGTCCCGCAGCAGGTGGTTTGACAGCAAGTTGGTTAGCAGCAGCTGGGTTCATATCAGGTGGGTCGACAGCTGGGCTGACTGCAACAGCTGGTCACACAGGTGGGCTTCCAGCAGGTGGTCCTGCAACAGGTAGGTTGGCAGCAAGGGGAGCAGCAGGATTGGGTCATGGTGTCAGATGTGATGGGCAGAGTCTTGTTCACAGTCAGTTTTCTGGAACATGATGACTTCTTCCAGTGCAGACCTTTTATACACTGGGCTTCCTAAATGTGTGCCAATCAGCAGGCATTTTTCTTGTTTATATTCATAGCATTTTCTACATGCCGTTTGAGGATGCGCAAGGGGAAAGTTGTTCACAAAGTGCAATGGGTCTTTTTTTGAAAGTAAGTATTTAATTTGTTTGTGAACTGAGATAACTCACAAACGAACCATGTTCAGATAAAGGAAGGAGTTATATCATCAGTAAGGTCTCTGCTCGGATCTCCTCTGGTCACGTGCTGGCTCCTGCTGCCTGGGAGAGCCTGGCTAGTTCGTCCAGCACAGCTTCACCCCTTTGCTTGGAGTTAGAAGGGAAGCATTTCTGGGGAGCAGCATGAATACGGGATTGTCAGGGAGGACCTGAATGTCTACTCAGGAAAGCCTGACTCAAGACTAGTACAGGCGCGTGTCTCGCCCAGCTCCCCAGCAGTAGCAAAGGCGCATGAGAGGAGAAGGTTTGGCAAAAACACATCCCCTATGGCAGCTGGCACCAAAGCGGGTGGGTGGGTAGAAGCAGAAAGATCTTATGGAATTCAGGAAACAATCCATTTGGATCCTAGGCGATCCACAGTCCCTGCCCATGCCTGATTAAAAGGAGGAGACTTTTTATATATTGGACATAGCCTAAAACAACTGGGGGAGATTCTAGGAATACAAAATGTCTGGGTGACATTAGTCCTAACTCTGTTAAGTCACAGAATCTGTGATATCAGGTGATAGCTTTCTTCTTTTCTTTCTTTTGTTCCTTGTAGTTAATGAAGGAATTAGATGAGAGGAGATGATGCCTGGCTTATCTGTAAGCTCTAATGTGTTCCAAATGTTTCAGAGACTTAATGTTCATTTAAAGTGTGCTAGAGGGCTGGAGGGATGGCTTAGTAGTTAGGGCATTTGCCTGCAAAGCCAAAAGACCCTGGTTAGATTCACCAGAACACACGTTAGTCAGATGCACAAGGGAGGGCATGCATCTGGAGTTCATTTGCAGTGGCTGGAGGCCCTGGTGCGCCCATTCTCTTTCTCTCTCTCTCTCCCCCTCTTTCTCTCTCAAATAAATAAATAAATAAATAAATATTTAAAAAAATATTAAAACCTATGCAAGACCACTACAGAAAACAATAGAAACATTTGCCCCATCAGATTTATGAGCAATTCTGTTTCTGGGGGTTTTGTTCGAAAGAAATATTTATATTTACCTATAAAATGATTTCCTCAAAAACCTCCATAGCTGTCCTTAATATTTTTTTAATAGTTTTAAATTACTAACAACCTATGTGTGTAAGAACAGTAGAGAGAATGAATCATTCCATAACCATTTACTGCAAGAGTATACTGCAATAATAATGTGTGAACTGCCTTGATGAGCTCATAGTATTAACTTGCATCCAAAGTATCAAATTCTATACTATTTCATTTATGTAAAATTTTAAAACAACTGAAAGTGATCTATAAAATCATCAAGTCAAAAAACAAGTTATCTACTTATGGGATGAGTGAGGAGATATCATTTGAAGAGGATAGATTTCTACATCTCAATGCAGCTATGGTGACGTGAGGGTATTCACATTGGGACTAAGATGGAAACGCAGTGGCATTAATTTTTCCAAGAAGGTCTGGTAAAATTCACCAGTGAATCCATCTGGGCCTGAACTTTTTTTGGTTGGGAGACTTTTTATAACTGCTTGGATCTCTGTACTTGTTGTAGGTCTATTTAAATGATTTATCTCATCTTTATTTAATTTTGGTGGGTCATATAAATCAAGGAAATCATTTCTTTCAGATTTTCAGACTTAGTGGCATATATATTCTTAAAGTACATCCTTACGATTTTCTGAATTTCTTTGGTATCTGTTGTTAGGGTGACTTTTTCATCTCTCATTTATTAATTTTTGTCTCTTCTCTCTTTCTTCTGGTCAGATTTGCTAAGGGTTTATAAAGCTTATTTATCTTTTCAAAGAACCAACTCTTTGTTTCATTGATTCTTTGATTTTTTTTCTATTTCATTAATTTCTGCCCTAATCATTATTATTTGTTCCCATCTACTGATTTTTGGTTTGCCTTGTTCTTCTTTTTCCAAAACCTTAGGTGAAACATTAAATTGTTTACTTGTGAACTGTCTAGTTTCTTAATATAGGCACTTAGAGCTACAAATTTCCCTCAGGGAAATTTCATTGTGTCCCAAAGGTTTTGGTATGTTGTGTTTTCATCATCACTTGAGTCTATGAATTTGTTGATTTCCTTTTGATTTCTTCAATTACCCACCAGTCATCATTCAACAGTGTACTCTTTACTCTCCATGAACTTGTATCACTCACTTTTATGTGCATGATTTTTTAATTTTTACTACAGAGGAATGTCTTCAGTATATTGTAAATAACACAGGCCAGTAGAAACAAGCTGTTTCCAGGTGCCACAACAGCTGTCTGTGGGCTGTGCAAGTTGATGCATGTTGTGATGCTGTCTTCTTGAGTTCAATGCACTCTGCTTTGAAATGGGTTCAGGAAGATTTGTTATGAGGGATATTTGCGAATGAGATGCTGTGTGTAAAGCGTGGGTCTCTACAAGGTGCACGTTCAATAGATAGCAATACGTAATTTTACCCACTTCTCCTCCATGAAGCACCAGAGTAAGAGTGGTTAGCAGGCTGCTACATGGCAGGCTCTGCGAAAATTAGGAAGACCACAGGCCTCCCCACTTGTAGTAGTTTTGCAAAGGGGGATGACCTGGTTCTAGAATCTCACTTTCCTTTGATGATTTGCTCTAAGAAGGTTTTGCTGTTTTAGAGTTTAGAGGTGCATCCTGCATGAGCACCAGCTTGCAAATCCCAAGTGTTCCATGTGCGCTTTTGGGATCAGTGTTCAGAATATCTGCCTGCATCTCCTCTTGGACAGTCACCCTCATGCCTATCATAGCTTCTGACAGCTGACAGCTTTCTGTCTGTCACTTCATTGGTGCACTGATGTGTACCTTGCACATGGAAGTGCCAAGCCTCCCCCGTCACAAAGGCCAGAGACAGGCACAGACTTCTCGGTGCTCAGCTGTTACCTCTTGGAGTAAGATGTGAAATACAGCACCTGTGAGGTGACATGAGACATGCTTGCTGGTCAGATGACATTGAATAAGTAACTTCTCATGTCCACTGCTTGCTGAATATACTCCTGATTCTAAATACCCTGTGAAGCTATTGTGGAACACCCCAGGGTTAACAGAAGTGGAAAGCAGTCAGAAATATATGCTTTTAAGAAGAAAAGTTTGTGAGAAAAAAAAAAAAAAAACAAACAAAAACACAGGATCATCCAGATTTGTCAGGGGACAAATGCAGATTTATTCAAGAGAATCCATGGAACCAGGAGGACAATTTAAAGAGGATGCAATAGTGAAGAGAAGTGTGGAGGAAATATACATCTTTTATCATTAGAGAGTTAAGAAAGAACATCTAAGTTTTTGTTTGATTGCTTTTTTAGGTTTCTTCAAGAAAAAAAGACAAAGATTATTTTTCAGATTCTGAGAACACAACTCAAGGTCAAGAGTAGATGGAGGTCAGGTCATGAGAGGAAAGGCTGACAAAGCACAGTTTCCCCTACCTGAGCACTCAAGATCCTGTAGGACAAGAGGACAGACAGCTGGTGGTTGATGATGGCAAAGCTAGGAGAGTGATTTTGTTGGAGGACTTGAGTTGGTTAGTGGACAGTTGGAATCGTTAACAGCTGCAGGGCTCACAGCAGCTGGATCCATAGCCCTGGGACAGACAGCCAGGCACACAGACACACGTGGGGTGGTAGCAGGTTCTGGTGCAGTACACGGGCCCGGAGCAAGCTGGCTGGCAGCAGAGGGTGAGACAGCAGCTGGGCTGGCAGCAGCTGGACTCACAGCACCGGGGCTGGCAGCAGCTGGACTCACAGCACCGGGGCTGGCAGCAGCTGGACTGACAACAGCTGGGCTGGCAGCAGCTGGACTCACCACAGCTGGGCTGGCAGCAGCTGGACACACAGCAGCAGGGCTGGCAGCAGGGTGTGCGGCAGCAGCTGCTGACACAGGTGGGTTGGAAGGAGGTCCTGCAGCAGGTGGTTTGACAACAGCTGGGCTGGCAGCAGCTGGACCCACCACAGCTGGGCTGGCAAAAAGGTGGGCTGCAGCAGCTGGACACACAGGTGGGCTTCCAGCAGGTGGTCCTGCAGCAGGTGGTCCTGCAGCAGGTGGGCTGGCAGCAAGGGGAGCAGCAGGATTGGGTCATGGTGTCAGATGTGGAGGGTGGGTTCCTGGTCACAGGTGAGTTTCCCAGATTCTGACAACTCCTTCCATCCCGGGGCTTTTATACCCTGGACATCCCATGTAGGGACCAATGGGGAGAATGTTTCCTTGTTGCTGTTTGTTTGCTGTGGTTCACGGGGAAGTTCTCCCAAGAGGAAGTTGTTTCTTAAGTTTTAGAAACCTTTTGAAAATTAAACTTTAATCAGGTAATTGTGGATAATTATTAGGGAATATTTCTAGAAATCATCATCAGCCTTGTTCCTTTTCTGATCGTCACTTCTCATGTGATGTGGCCAATGGAGGGGCAAACAGTTGTCCTTCCTCCATGGCGACTTTTGTATGTTTGCCTGTGTTTAGACTAGGACGTGTTTATTGGGGGGGGGGTCACTGAGATACTGATACGTTCACAGTGATAAGTTGAACCCATGCTTGTGTCCAAGTCTGTTTCCCAGGGAAGTCTGTCTATCCCACACTCCTTCCGGCATGTCTCTGCAGCAAACATGTCTAATGTTACACTGGCAGAGGTGGTTGGCACAGCCTTTTTCTAATATAAATCTGCACTATAGAGGCAGAAGGAAGACATAGGAGTTCAGAAACAATCTATTAATTTAGGTCTTAATTATGTTCACCAGCAGGATTGGTAACCTCAGGTGGGACACCCCAATCAACATTTTATTATCATGAAACACCGTAAGTTGCCACCTTAGGCACTGCCATTTCAAAAGAAATGAAATCGTAATGCTCTTTCAGAGAAGTGCACACTGCATGTGCAGCCTCAACGAAATATGGTAGAGGTAACAATGTTCACCACCCATATCAGGAAGTACTACTGCTAGACACTAATGTTTTCCTCATGCTGTTTATGTATTACTGTCTTTCCCTTCCTCTCCAAGGCTTCTGGTATGTTGACACGTTAACATCGTTTTGCCAATTACTGAATTTTACCCCAAATTAAATTATCTGGCATCTAACTTTTGTTTGGTTTCTTTTCCTTAAAATTATGTTTATGAGATATCTTGTTGTTGTTGCATATGGTAACCATTTCTTCTATGTTAGGACAAAAACCTATTAAACCCTATTGTTTGACAAGACCGTAATTTATTTTGATTTTATGTTTATGTATTTATTTTTATTTGAGAGAGATAGAAACAGAGATAGGGAGAGGGAAGGAGGGAGAGAGAGAGAGAGAGAAAATGGCATCAAGACCTCCAGCCACTGCAAACAAACTCCAGATACATGTGTTACCTTGTGCATCTGGCTTATGTAGGTCCTGGGGAATCGAACCATGGTCCTTTGGCTTTGCAGGCAAATGCCTTAACCACTAATCCATCTCTCAAGCCTAAGACCACAATTTATTAATGTACTGTGTTGCTGCTGGACATTTTCTCTTCATTCATGTGTTTGTGAGCCATGCTCTTCTGAGTACTTTTGTCTGTGTCCTACAGGTGTATGTACTTATGCATCCTGGTGAATATATTATTAGACAACAATTTCTGCATTCTAAATTGAGCATATGATTAAGGTTTAGTGAATAGTTCCATACTGTTTACAAAACATTTCCCATAACATATGTAACTTATCATTCTCATTGCTTCATGTGTCGTTGACAACTGGTATCTTCACTCTGGAAGTTTGTCATGTTCATTATGCATCTGTAATGGTTTGGATCATGAAGATGGAACTTCTTATTTATTTATTCATTTGCGTGTGTGTGCGTGTGTGTGCGCGCGCTGTGGTGTGTGTGTGTGTGTGTGTTCGTGCATGCTCTGGAGTCTCTTGCTGCTGCAAACAAACGCTCTCCTTGCCTTGAATGTATAGTTGGGGACTTGAACCCAGTTTAGCCTTCTTTGCAAGCAAATGCCTTTAACGACTGAGTTATTTCTGCAGCCACAATGTTTGGATCTTAATTGTCCTCTCACTGCTCATGTGCTGGAGGCTTGGTCTCCAGCTGATGGCATTATTGAAAAATGGTGACGCTCAGGGGCAGGATCTAGCGGGAGGGTCATTGAGGGAATGTTCTTGAAAGACGCATTGGGCCTTGACTCTTTCCTCTGGGCCTTTGCTTCTTGAACATCATGAAGACAGCAGCATCGCCTTGCTGTGTTTCCAACGTAAGGAACCATTTCACCAGAAGCCTAACAGTAACAGAGTCACGTAATCATGGAGGACTTAAACCTCTGGACCATGAGACCAAGTAAACCTGTCTTCCTTTTACGCTGTTTATCTCACTGTGTCACGCTGACTGAAAGCTAACGCACTAGCTGTATGCACGGTCTCATTCTAGACAAGGACTTTCCTTGAAGACTGAGAACTTGACCTTCCACATACTCAAAGGAAAAGTGTATTTCGCTCTCTCTCTCTCTCCCTTTTTTTTTTTTTTTGTGGTTTTGATTTTGCTTTCATTTCTTTTACTGAGTTTTCTGTCTCCATTGAAATTCTTAATACACCATGGACACTATCTTTGATTTCATTCTTCCAGGCCTTGTTTTATACAGCTGCCTACCTCTGGCATGTATTCTTGTATATATTCATTGCATGTAGCTGGATTTCATAGTGACAATTTCTTTTAACTATATCATGTACTCTACCCGCATTTACTGCTTCCCATTCTCCGTGAATCCCCTCTCTCTCTAATTTTATTGCTGTACCATCAACCAATCTTTCCCAAGGCATTCATAATATTTTCTGTTTCTTATTTAATAAATGAATGGCTATTTAAGATAGTGTAGCAATTACTCCATAGTACCTTTTAGAAACATGATTTCACCACTATATACATGTACATGTACATCACCCCTGGAATTTGTTACTATTTAATAGAAGATTGGGATCCCTGGGGTATCCCAGGATAGCAAATCCTGATACCATTGAGAAGACTAGCAGCTTCTTTATTAAAAAAAATTGATTTATTTGCCAGCAGAGAGAAAGACAGAGAGAAGAGAGATGAGAGGGGGCAGGGGAGGATTGGGGCACCAAGGCATCTAGCCACTGCCCATGAACTTCGGCTGCATGCGTCACACTGTGCGTCTGGCTTTACATGGGCACTAGGGAACTAAACCCAGGTCATTAGGCTTTGCAGGCAAATGCTCTAACTGCTGAGCCATCTCTCCTGCGCTCATGATCAGCTTTCTTACCTTTGATCTGCTGTACCACCATAAGTGACTCTCTTTCTGACTTGTCCGTTGTGGGTCAGCTCCACCCATGGGAGGGAAGAAGTCCCATATCCATGCACAGCTCCTTGAGTGCCCTTTCTTTCTCAGATCATCGCCATTCCTTGTGGTCTTGGTAGATCTCTAGCGCACTGAGAATGACCTTTTTATTAAAGATTTTATGGTGTAATCAGTCGTATCACTGCAGTAATATGTCTTAGATTCTCTCTTCTAGAATTTAACTATTTCTTTTTAAAAAAAATTTTTTGTTTATTTATTTGAGAGTGACAGACACAGAGAGAAAGACGGGGGGAAGAGAGATAGAGAGAGAGAATTGGCGCGCCAGGGCTTCCAGCCACTGCAAACGAACTCCAGACGCGTGCGCCCCCTTGTGCATCTGGCTAACTTGGGTCCTGGAGAGTCGAGCCTCGAACCAGGGTCCTTAGGCTTCACAGGCAAGCGCTTAACCACTAAGCCATCTCTCCAGCCTGAATTTAACAATTTCTTTACTTGAGCAGACAGCAAATTAGGGAGGCAACAAGGAGGTAGGAGAGGGAACGCAAAAGAAAGGCATCTTAAAAATTTAGACATTTATTAAGAGCACTTTAGATTCAATTCTGAACCCTAACACATTTCACAATTTTTGACCAAAACTGACGTGCACTCTGAAATAGTATAAGGCTGGCTGGGTGTCCTTATATAATTCCCAAAGGCTCACTTTTTCATTTATTTTAATTTATTTATTTACTTATTGCTTGTGTATGTGTGTAAAGTGGTGTGTGTGTGTGTGTGCGCGCGCGTGCGTGCAGCGTATGCACATGGGTGTGTGTCCATGTGGTCCCTCGTTCATTTGCCTATGGCAGGGTGCGATCACCTGTGGTGGCCAGAGCCATCTCCCCAGCCTAGAAATTAATGTATTTCAAGGAACATATACTCATGTATTAAAATAACCAAATATGGCAATCTTTTCAAGACATGATTTTTTTCTTGGTGGTTAAGTCTCTCCCTACCATAAGATCTAAGAGACATTTATCTGTATTAGCTTTTGATGAATTTCGAAGTTTTTTTCTTTCAAGGTAGGGTCTCACTCAGGCCCCGGCTGACCTGGAGTTCACTATGTAGTCTTAGGGTGGCCTCGAGCATGGGGCAATCCTCCTACCTCTGCCTCCCAAGTGCTGGGATTGTAGGCATGTGCCGCCACACCTGGCTTTTGAGTTTTGAAGTTTTTAAGACAATTTTAAGTCTTTAATTCACCTGGAATGTACTTTTCCATATGGTATATATGAACTTACACATTTTGAGCTATATTCACAGAATATTCTTTGAGCAAGTATAAATATATGCTATTTTTCATTTATATTATCACAGACATTTGTCCTTGCTTCCCTGATTTTGTTTTCCTGATAATCTGAAGGGCTATGTGTGTGTGTCCATGGGGCACCCCACATGTTTTCCTGTGGTGAGGTGCACCTGTCTGTGATGCCTGGAGGGGAATGTTGGCTGCTCTGCTCCATTCATCTTTCTCCCATTTTTACTTGAACAAAAGTCTCTTATTGATCCCAGAGCTTCCTACTTTTTAATTTTTTATCTCTTTTGGTGAGTTCTGGCAAGTCACTGATCTCTGCACTGTGCAGGACTGAGGTTCTAGGTATGCGTGACTGACCATGCCCGGCCACTATGTGGGTCCTGGGGATTGAATTCATGGTCTCTCAGGCCTCTTAAGACTCTCATGCTTGCACAGGTAATGCTCTTAACTGCTCAGCCATCTCTTCAGCCATGAAGTTATTTTTAAGAAATATTTTGTAAGCTACCATGTTTTGATTTTGTTGATTTCCTTTACTTTGTATTTTTCTCCTGGTTCAACAATTTATGTTCCTACTTGCTTCTTCTCTTCTAATTTTTATATGTTTGTTTTTGGTTTGGGGGGTAGGGCCTACTTCTAGCTAAGGCTGACCTAGAATTCATTACATACTCTCGGGTGAACTTGAATTCATGATGGTCCTCCTATCTCTGCCTCCTGTGTGCTGGGATTAAAGGTATGAACCATCACGTCTGGCCCTAATTGTTTTTGCTAGTTCATTTTCTTTTAACATTTAAAAGCAGAATATGGTGTTCATTAGTTGTAAAGGTTTATTTTTGTAGGTAGAGACTTGGGAGATAGCTAAGAGGTTAAAGACACTTGTTTGCAATTTCAATTCCCCAGCCATCCACAGAAAGTCAGACTGGCATTCATTTGAAACAGCAAAAGAGGCCCTCGGGTGCTAATATACCCACTCCCTCAAACACATAAATAATAAAAGGTTTAGGTTTCACCTTTGTGGTAAAAATGTTTAAAGGGTACAGATTTTCTTAAAAATACCATTTTTGGGCTGGAGAGATGGCTTAGTGGTTAAGCGCTTGCCTGTGAACCCTCAGGACTCCAGTTCAAGGCTCGATTCCCCAGGACCCACATTAGCCAGATGCACAAGGGGGCACACGTATCTGGGGTTGTTGGCAGTGGCTGGAAGCCCTGGCATGCCCACTCTCTCTCTGTGTCGCTCTTAAATAAATAAATAAAAATAAACAAAAATCTTTAAAAAAATACCATTTTTTTGTTGTTATTTATTTGAGAGCGACAGAGAGAGAAAGAGTGAGAGAGAGAGAGAACGGGCATGCCAGGGCTTCCAGCCTCTGCAAACGCACTCCAGATGCGTGCACCCCCTTGTGCATCTGGCTAACGTGGGTCCTGGGGAATTGAGCCTCGAACTGGGGTTCTTAGGCTTCACAGGCAAGCGCTTAACCGCTAAGCCATATCTCCAGCCCAAAAATACCATTTTTATGGTATCTTGTTTTGACATGTAGTGATGTTTAGTGTCTTCATTATTATTCCCTTGCTCAAATGTTTTAATTTCCATTATAAAACCTTTAATTTTGATATTTCTTTTTTATACTCCATATTATCTGTAAATTTATTCTCTTTACTATTCATACCAAATATTTCATCTGATTCTTTATAGGAATTTCTCTCCTTTTGAGAAAGGAAGAAAGGGTTTTCACTTTTACTGTTTCCATAGGAGAATCAGCCATTCTGTGGTCACTGCTCTTCAATGTTTATTCTTTTTTTTTTTTCCCAGAAGGCCTGGGGCTTCTTCTTTTTGTGCTGTGCTCATACCTTCTGTGGGTCCTGGTCCTATCTTGATCTCTGTCTTCTCACAGTCTTTCCAATCTTAGAACTCAGACTTTCATTTCCCTCAGTGTATTGGCCTTCCATCCCAAAACCCAAGAAGCAAGTTTGATCCCTTAAGTGACTCAGAGATTATGAAAAATCAAAAGCTGAAAATCCTTCTGTCCTATTACCTGGAGTCCCAGGGTTTGCATCCTTTTATTTCCTTAGTCATGTTTTGACATGAAAATAAATTATGTCTCAAAGGTGAGTGCAAATGAAATTTAGTCTGTGTTTCCCAGGGCATGACTTACTCCCATAGGGCTATTTGGAAACCAGTGATCAGAAGAATGAGGACATAAACAATGCTGTGTCTGTGACATCAGCAGAGCATTTGTAGGGCAGCTTCTCACATCAGAGGCCCAGGCAGGGTCACCAGTTGTCTGACAGAAACAGAGAGAATAAAGTTCACATCACTAGGTAAAGCCTTTCTAACTATGGCTGTTCTTCAGGTGTTGCTAGTGGTGACCAAAGTATGTTAATAAAAGATGATATAAAAACAAGGGAGATTATTATTTCTATTGCCAGAGAAGAACGTGGACTATGCATCTCATTGGTTCTCAATTCTGTGTCATATCTAAATAATTTAAGTTGTAGTTGTGGCTACATTAGCAAGCTTGGGCCTTGCCTATGATTCTGTCCATTGTTAGCTACATGACAGGATGCAGGTCAATTAACTCATGTTGGTTTTGCTGAAGTGTCACTCTTTGGATATGAAGGGTCTCTTGTACTGAATGCTTGCTCCCCAGGTAGTTGAGCTATTTTGGGATGTTCTGGAAAAGTTGGAGAGGGGATCTTGTTGGACAAAGTAGGTAAATTTACGTGTGAGGGAAGATTATAGCAGGTCTCTGGAGCTCTTCTTGGCATGTTAGCTCTGTCCATCTCCATCATGGATATCTTCTTTCTTACACTCTTGAAACCATTATGAACTATCCAAGCACATGAGGCCAAGCAGTGAAGCACTAAGCCCTCTGAAGCCATGAGCTAAAATAAAACTTCCTTCCATTCACTTGCTCTTTTCAATGCTCACATCCTGACTAACACACCATACCTGGGACTGTAACCTGACTTTGATAAGATAACGTGGTGTAAAAAGAAAATGAACCATAGACACCAAACAAAACAGGATATAGAATGCAAGATAGAGAAAACTTTATTAGAAAATAAGGAGGCAGTGTCTTTTTAGCAAAGTTGCCATGAGCATGTCACAAGATGAGTCACAAGATCATGTTCACATTGAAATACATCATGGCATTATTTCTTGAAATACATCATGGTATTATTTCAAAGACATGCAAACATATTTTTCTTTCTTTTTTAAAAAGTAACATAGAGATATAATCATTTTGTCAGTGCTTACATGATGAGTCCAGATCAAGAACAGATGATGTTGACAAGCAGTCAGAAGAATGAAGAAAACATCCCAGTGGATAGGATGGTGCTCAGTGAGCAGTTCACAGGTGTGCTAACAGGAAGATGGCTGGCAATTTGATGTCAGTGTGTACATTATTTTCACAGAGAGGGTAGTGGGTTTGGCATTCTTTGGATATCCAGTGTGTCTGCTCATGGAAGATTATTCCATTCCGTGTCAGTTATGGATCTTTGGGAAAGTGATCAACAGCTGCAGGGCTCACAGCAGCTGGATCCACAGCCTTGCGACAGACAGCCAGGCACACAGACACTCGTGGGGTAATAGCAGGTTCTGGTGCAGTACACGGGTCCGGAGCAAGCTGGCTGGCAGCAGGTACTGCTGCAGCTTGGGCGGCAGCAAGGCTGGCAGCAGCTGGACTCACAGCACCGGGGCTGGCAGCAGCTGGATTGACAACAGCTGGGCTGGCAGCAGCTGGACTCACAACAGCTGGGCTGGCAGCAGCTGGACACACAGCAGCAGGGCTGGCAGCAGGGTGTGCGGCAGCAGCTGCTGACACAGGTGGGTTGGAAGGAGGTCCTGCAGCAGGTGGTTTGACAACAGCTGGGCTGGCAGCAGCTGGACCCACCACAGCTGGGCTGGCAAAAAGGTGGGCTGCAGCAGCTGGACACACAGGTGGGCTTCCAGCAGGTGGTCCTGCAGCAGGTGGTCCTGCAGCAGGTGGGCTGGCAGCAAGGGGAGCAGCAGGAGTGGGTCATGGTGTCAGATGTGGAGGGTGGGTTCCTGGTCACAGGTGAGTTTCCCAGATTCTGACAACTCCTTCCATCCCGGGGCTTTTATACCCTGGACATCCCATGATGGACCAATGGGGAGAACGTTTCCTTGTTGCTGTTTGTTTGCTGTTGTATCGTGGGGAAGTTCTCCCAGGAGGAAGTTGTTCCCTAAGGATTACCAATCCTTCAGAAAGTCAGGCCCTAAGCAATTAATTGTAGATACTTCAAAGGGAGTTGTTTTTTTTTTTTTTTTCCTAGAAATCATTATCATCATTCCTGCTCTTAGTCTCACCTCATCATGTGACAATGCCTGTGTCCACATGAGGGGCTGAAAGTGGTCCTTCCTCCCTGTGCACATTTTATTGTATGCACCTGGGAAGTTTTTGTGGGAGCTGTTTTGGTCCACATCTATTCCCAAGGAAGCCTACTTCTTTCAGACTTCCATAAGCATGCCTGTCTGAAGGAAACAGACATGATATGTGAATTAGAAACAAAACCTCAGGACAGAGGCAGAGGGAACACATGAGTTCAGAAAGCATCAGTCAAGTTAGATCCTAATCCTGTTTATCCAGAAGGATCGGTAACATCAGGTGGACCCCCCAGCATGCACAATCTTTTCGTAAAATAAGAAATTTATATGCCACAGAATGACGCCACAGCCTCCTTCATTTTTAAGCAAATGGAGTCATTGCACACACACACACACAAACACACACACACACACACACACACACACTCACAACAAAGGGAACACACTGTGTTCATTACTAACATTATGAAATATTTCTTCTACCCAACAGTAGCTGTCTTCACATTTTTTCTTATTATCTCTTTTTCTTCCTCTCCAAGACAATATGTTGACTATATGTATGTATGCATGTATGTGTACTTGTTTTATTTATATGTGTATGATGGGTGTGCCAGGGTCTCTTGTCACAGTACATGGAACACCAGATTCTTGTGTCAGCTTTTTGCTTCAGACTTTTACATGGGTCCTTGGGAAGTCGATCCTGGGCTGACAAGCAAGTCCCTTTAACCCTTGATCCATCTCCTCAGCCCTGTATGGCAATGTCTAATATTATAATTTTGCCAATTATTGAACTTTATCCAAACTGAAAATCATAGTGTGTATGTTGTTTGGCTTTTCCCCAAAACTATGTTTGTGAAATTTGTTTCCTTTGTTGCATGCATTAGCCATTTGTTCTTTTGCAAATGATCATTTAATGTTATTGTCTGGCATTTTAATTTACAGATTTTTCTATTATTGAACATTTTCTCTCTCTAAGGCTTTTATGAATCATGTACCTGTGGATTTTTTTATTCCAATTTTAGACTACATGTGCATGGATTCCTTTGAATGCATTCCTGCATATCCTCGAGTGAAATTTCTGGATTAAAAATTATGCATATGGTCACCATTAGAAGATAGCTCCAAAGAAAAGATGCTATTGTGTATATAACTTACTGTCCTCATTGGTTTATGTCTCAGTACCTGATATTAACCATTTTTGTTATGTATCAATTTACCATTACCTCATTATAGTTTTAATTTAAATCCCCCTGAATATTAATGAGTTGCACTTCCATATGCTGTTTGGACATTTGTGTTCCTCCTTTATAAAGTGTTGGTCCATGCCTTGAATTTGTTTCTGCTGATGTGGTAGTTATCTATGTCCCCCACTAGACTCAGATGTTATTAAAGTTGAGTTTGCAGCTTCTGCCCCAAACAGGCAGGATGGGGGGGGGTGCGGAGAAGGAGGGGTGGGGAGAGTCACTGAGGGTGGATCTGAATTCCAGCCTAAGGGATGTGGAGGGAGTTCTGCCTGGATACCCTGCTGTTTTGCTCATGGAGGCATGCTTGCTTGTTTTGTGGTGCTGGTGTGTGGTTGTGTCTCTCTGGACCTGTGTAAAGAGTCCAGTTTATTCTGCCATTATGGAACTTCCCTTTAGAGATCCCTTTATGGATCTGTAAGCCTGAAATAAATCCCATTCCTCTCATAAACTGTCTGGTTTAGGGGTTCATTCCAGCAGCATGGAGCTGCCTATGACAGTTAAGTTGTCTTTTTCTTATTTCTTTATTGAATTTTTTTGCATATTCTAGATACTACTCTCTGTTAATTTTTATGCTTTACAAATAGCCTTTCTTAGACAATGACTTGCCTTTTCCTCTCTTAATTTTAAAGCAATTCATCAGTATTTTCCATGATATTTATAATAGATTTTTCTAATTCCTATTAACTAGATTATATGACTTCCCTATGATCAGGTCGTTATTACCCTACATTCTATCCAAAAGGCGTTGTCTTACCACTTAACTTAAAAATCATTTGTTTATATTAATTGCTCATAATGTTTCATTACTACATTTGTGCACATGTATGTGATGTACATTGCTCACAGTCACTTCCTCACACTCTCTTTTTTTTATTAGTTGTGATAATACACAGTATGTAAACAGCACATGTTGGTACCATCTTTACCCTCATCCCTGCCCCCTTCCAAAGGGACCCTCCTCATTGGGGATGCTGGCCATCCCCATAGGAACTGTGGGTTGTCACTCTCTTTTTTTGCTCTCCCTCATCCCATTGGTTCCTCTTCACAGATAGTCCTCCTTCCCCGTTCACGCCTTTAAAATAACTGAACTCTGCACATGAGTGAAAGCCTCTGAGCTTTATCTGTCTTTCTGTGTCTGGCTTATCTTATTTAGCATTAGGATATCTAGATCTATCCATTCTCCTGCAAATGAAATTGGCTATTAACCTGACTAATACTCCAAATATCCCATTGTAGGTATGCATAATATATAATTTTTTTTATCCATTCATCCATTGAAAATACTATGACTTGGCTACTGTGAGTGATGCCACCACAGTAAGCATTACTGAGTTGGCTGGTACGTCATATGAGATCGGAGTCACATTTGATCCCCTAGGTAGATTCTCACTGCACTGGCACCAGTATAAAGGGCAGCCTTTCCCCATTCACCTACTGTGCCAGTCTTGCTGACAGTCACATGATTTTATATGAATGTCTGTCTTTCCAGTCTGTCTGTTGTGGGTTAACTAAACCCCTGGGGAAGAAAAAGACACCAAAATTCAGCCATAGCTCTTTTAATGTCTTAAATATTTTCCAATTTCCAGTAACAATATTAACCCTCCTATCACCAAGTGATCAGGTTCTCCATTGTTTATTCTCTTACTCAGAAGGCCTGACATTTCTCCTTTCAGCTCCACACTCATCCCTACCATGGCTCCTAGGGCCACCCGCTCCTTTCTTTAAACCTCTGTCCTCATAGTTTTGCTAAACCAGAAACTCCAGTTTTCATTTCCCTCAGTTGACTGGTCTTTCTTCCTCAAATCTCTGGGACCTCGCTTGATCTCTTAAGTGATTCCAGTGTTATGATCATAGGCTGACAGTTCCACTGTCCTGTCCCAGGATTTGTCATTTCTTCATTTGCTTAATTGTGTTTTGACCTGGAAACAAAAATCATCTCTCAAAGTCTGAGTGCAAATGAAATTCGGTCTATATTTCACAGGGCATGACTTAGGCTCATATGGGTATTTGTAAAGCAGTGACCAGAAAAACGAGGATGTAAATAATGCCATTTCCACAATACCAACAAATTACTTGTAGGGCAGCTTCTCACATCAAAGTCCCAGTAAAGTATATGCAGGAACTCTTGGATGATGAGAAATATTTGAAGTTTAGTCAGTTGCCTGGCAGAGACCGAGATAGTAAAACGTTCACATCATTTCATAGGGCTCTTACAAGCACCAGTTTTTAAGGTGTGTCTGTCTAGTGGTGATCAAAGCATGTATGATGAATTAGGGAGAGCTTTGTTAATAAAAGGTGATCACTAAATGAGAGGACTTGCTGTTTCCAACGGCCTGAGGTGTACACCTTTCTAATGCTTGGTGTGAATTGCTATGTCTACTGAAACTATGCTGTACCTGTGACTATATAAAAGCTAAAATCAAAAAGCCTGGGTGTATACCTCTAGCCCTCTGGTGTAATACAGATCACTTAATCCATGTTGATTGTGCCAAAGTGTTATGGTTTAAATAGAAAATGCCCTCCACAAGCTCTTACATTCAATGCTTGTATTGATGATGGTGTTATTTTAGGAGATTTTGTAAATGTATTGAGGTAGAGCCTAGCTGGGGAAAGTGGGTCACTGAGGACATGCCTTTGAAGGATAGATGGAGTCCTTGGTTCTTTCCTTGCTGTCAGATTACTTTCCACCATGGGGTAAGTATCTGAGCACACTATGCTTGTGTGTGTGTGTGTGTGTGTGTGTGTGTGTGTGGTATATGCACATGTATGTGCCCATATAGCACCCTGTGCATTCACCTATGATAGTTGGAGGGAAATATTGAGTGGCTATCTCTCTCCCTGCTAGTCTTAATTGAGCTGAAGAATTACTGAGCCAGGAGCCTGCCCTTTTCCTTTCTCTTTTGGAACCTCTGAGATTTTCTATTCTCTGCTCCCCACAGAATGGATGCATGTGGCCATGGCCCACTATTTATGTAGTTCCTGAGGACTGGACTTGAGTGGACTCTCTGGCTTCCTCAGGCCTTCACACTTGTACAAGAAATACTTTTAACCATGGAGCCATTCTTCAGCTTTCAATACACTCTCGCTGCCATGATCTTCTACCAGGAACACGTTTTAGCCAAGCAAGCATGTGCTCAATCCTCGGAAACTGGGACAGAAAATCAATCTTTCTTCCACTAGTTTGTTCTTTTAGGTATTCTGATCGCCATGATGAAATTCTGACTTAAAGACCAAATTTGGGACTGTGACATGACTTGGATGAGATAACGTCATATGACTAGCAAAGCCACCGTAGACACAAAACAAGAAATGACATTGGAGGCGATGCAATGAAGACTTTATCAGTAAACCAATAGGCAATGCTCTTTCAGCCAGGGAGACCACACAAAGGAATCGTGAAAAAGTCACGAATGAGTGACTTGGGCATGTATTGAATTAAAACGATGGCTCTTTTATCATTGCAAAGTACTAATTAGGCAGTTATATTATTTTCTTAGTTTTGTGTTAAACTTAAGTTAAAAAGGATATGACCTGTTTGCCAAGGCTGAGACCATGAATCCAGGTCAGGAGCAAATGATTTTAACACACAGTCAGAAGACTACACAGAATATCAAAGTGGATAAGACGGTACTCCTTGGGCAAGTTCAAAAATCTCTTAGCAAGGTGATGAATGGAAGCTTTAGGACAGTGTGCAGATTATTAGTTTGTTATGCTGTGGTCATCTCGCAGGTCTGATAACACAGCCCATCCTATGCCTGTAGTGGGTCTGTGGAAAGGTGATCAACAGCTGCAGGGCTCACAGCAGCTGGATCCACAGCCCTGGGACAGACAGCCAGGCACACAGACACACATGGGGTGGTAACAAATTCTGGTGCAGTACACGGGTCCAGAGCAAGCTGGCTGGCAGCAGGTGCTGCAGCAGCTGGGGTGGCAGCAGGGCTGGCAGCAGCTGGACTCACAGCATCTGGGCTGGCAGCAAGGCTGGCAACAACTGGATTCACAGCATCTGGGCTGGCAGCAGCTGGACACACAGCAACAAGGCTGGCAGCAGGGGGTAGTGCAGCAGCTGGTCACACAGGTGGGTTGGAAGCAGGTCCTGCAGCAGGTGGTCCTGCAGCAGGTGGCCCTGCAGCAGGTGGTCCTGCAGCAGGTGGGCTGGCAGCAAGGGGAGCAGCAAGAGTGGGTCATGGTGTCAGATGGGGAGGGTGGGCTCCGGTTAACAGTCACTTCGCAGATTCGGAGAACTTCTTCTATTCTGGGTTTTTTATACAGTGGACATCCCGGGCAAGAACCAATAAGTAAGACTGTTCCTTGTTGTTGTTTTCTAATGTTCATGGGGAAATGCTCTAAGGGGGAAGTTGTCCAGTAGGTATTACAAATCTTTATGCTTTAAACACTAATTGTGGATAATGCATGGAGAGTTCTCAAAACTCATCAACAGCATTTCTGCTCTGATCATCATCTGGTCATGGTTATGTGATAGTTACCATGGCCAGAGGGGGAGGATTAAAAGCTGTCATTCTTCAAATTGTAGCTTTGTCTGTGTGTAGACTGTGGCGTGTTTGTGGGGATGGCTATGATACTCATATGTTCACAGTGAAAAATCAAACTGATGCCTGGGTCCAAATCTGTTCCCCAGAATTGTTTGCTTATGTCGGATTCCAACAGGCATTCCTATCTGCAGCAAACACATCCGTGTTGCACCAGTTTTACCAAAGAACATGTGGGCAGAAGATGGTTGGCATAATCTTTTTTTTTTTTTTTTTTTAATATAAGCCCATACCAAGCCTGAGGCTACAGGCAGAAGAAAGACACTGGAGTTCAGAAACCTTTGATCAGTGTACGTCTTAACCCTTTTTCCAGTAGAATCAGCGACACCAGGCGGAACACCCAAAGCAGCACATGGTTTAGTCTTAACTGAGGAAGTGACACACCATGCGATGACAGCTGAGGCAGTATTAATGTAAAAGACACTGAAGCATACTGCACATTAGGAGAGGTGTGAAATCCTATGCACTGGTTCATCATATATGCCAGGGTGTAGTGTTCACCATTCACATCAGGAAATAGTTCCTCGCTAGCCTAATAGCTTCATGTGTTTTACATGTCACTACTGTTCCTTCCCCCCTAAGGCAACTACCATATTGTCTTATAGTTGTTTGTGTGACTTATAAACAGATTTTTTAAATGTTTAATTAATTAATTTATTTATTTATGAGAGAGAGAGAGAGGGAGAGAGGCAGATACGCAGAGAGAAAACAAGTACGTCAGGACACCCGGCCACTGGAAATGAACTCCAAATGCATATACCACCTTATGCATTTGGCTTGTGTAGGTACTGAGGAATTGGACCTGGGTCCTTAGGATTCACAGACAAATGTATTAACTGCTAAGCTATCTCTCCAGCCTCCTTTTTATAAAGAGGTTTTTTTTTTTTTGGTTTTTGAGGTAGGGTCTCACTCTGGCCCAGGCTGACCTGGAATTCACTATGTAGTCTCAGGGTGGCCTTGAACTCATGGTGATCCTCCTACCTCTGCCTCCAGAGTGCTGGGATTAAAGGTGTGCACCACCACGCCCGGCTTATAAAGAGATTTTAAAAAATATTTTAATTTATTTTTCTTGTGTGAGTTATTTTATTGCCATAGTGACATTTTTTCATCTCCATTGATTGTTTTTTTCATACCATTATATGGTGAGACCAGAATTTATTGAATGCATTATATTGGTGGAAAGGGTGATATAGATGTTTCATTTAGTGCTGAGCACTCAACAGTCACTTTGACGGGTAGTCACTGCAAGTAATGACCATCACCGTGAGGCTATAAATGCAATGATCACTTCACGTATAGAAGACAGCATTTCTCATTCTCTGGCTTTTAGGTTCTTTCTGTCTCCTCTTCTGCAATGTAACCTGAACCTTGAAGGGCATTACGTAGATGTCTCGTTGAACAATGAGCATTCCGCAGTCACTTATCCTTGGCACTTTGATGAGTTTTGAGTCTCCCCTTGAGTCACTTCCATCTACAAAAAGAAGCTTCCCTGACAAAAGGTGAGGGCAGCAGTAATCTATGGGCTCAAACATTAACATTTAGATGGCATTCTAATGAGCACAACATATCAACAAACAACAGTAGCAGCTTCCCTCTTAGGGTCTACTACCTCCTCAGTTCCCTTGACTAGGTTCCTCCCATGCAGCCAGCCTCAAAGCCAGTCAGAGAGCAGTTAGTTAACCCAGTAACAGCCATGCCACTCTTGCACCTGTGGGCAGATCTTAAAGCATGGCTGGTCAGTTGTGTACCACATAGTGTCTCCTGTGGGGTTAAACTTCTGATGACTTTTCTCCCCCACAGTCTGGCTGGTACCTTCTGGCACTATGAAAGCTTGCCTGCAGGGAGGCAGCTTCCAACTCAGTTTCAGATTGAGTTCTCTGTCCTGCATCTGAAGCATGTGGCGTTTATAGCAATAGGGACTCACCATCTACTTCTGGTGGGTAACCAGGAGCAATGGAAATGTCCTGTTTTGTTTTGAGAGCCTCATGGGAACTCCTGACCCACAGCTTGCTGGATTCATGTACCTATCTAGTCTGATTTTTGCTTGTTTTTGTGATGCTACAGATCAAACTCAAGGTCTTCCACAAGTTAGGCAAATGGCATCCAACTGAGCTAATCTCAGTAACCCTGATATCTTATGGAATATAAATGCCATGTTATAATTAATTTACCATATCATCTAAGGAATAAGAAGTCTATGTGGGCCAGAGAGCTGGCTCAGAGGTTAAAGCACTTGTCTGCAAAGTCTAATGACCTGGGTTCAACTCTCCAGTGCCCACATAAAGTCAGATGCACAAAGTGACACATACATCTGGAGTTCATCTGTAGTGGCTAGAGGCCCTGGTGTGCCAATTCTCTCTTTCCTTGAAAGTAAATAAATAAAATAAAAAGTCTATGTATGAATGTATATACATATATACATATATATATACATATATATATACAATACATATATATATACATATATATACACACACACATACATATGCATATATATGCATATATACATCAGACTAGCTGGCCCTCAAACTTCTCATTTCCCTGGTTCCAGCTCCCAATTTTGTAGGTGCTGGGATCATAGATTCATGCACCGCTTTGTATGCTGGTTTATGTGTGTGGTCGGGAATTGAGAGCATCTCTCCGCCCCTATAATTTTGTATATCATATATGGTAAGGATCAAGTTGCTTATTTTATAGCTGAACTAATTGAAAATTCTCTTGAACACCCTAGGTACCCATTTTCATTCAGAATATTACGTTTTTACTTTTTGCTTATCAATCTCATCAGAAATTATTGCTTTTAATAAACATTTTCTGAGGCATCAAGAAGATTGGGTTCATTTTCCTCACACTTATCCCTTTCCATACATAGTTTGTTATCTAACCTCCTTTTCTCAAATCTTTCAAAGGGCATATTATTATATTCATTCATTTTACAATTTACTTTTTAAAAAATATTTTATTTTTAATTTATGTAAGATAGAGAGAGAGGGAATGGATATGCTAGGACCTCTAGCCACTGCAAACTTCAGACAAATGCACCACCATGTGCATCTGTCTTTACATGGGCACTGGGGAATCAAACCTAGGTCCTTAGGCTTCATAGGCAAGCACATTAACTGCTAAGCCATCCCTCCAGCCCAGTTTATTTTGTGTAGTGTAAACATTTAAAGGCTATGGGCTTCTCTGCAGTGCCATGTTTGGTATCCTATGTGTTTTGACAAGAGTGGTTTCATTCTCATTTATTTTCTCAGATATTTTGACTTCCACTATAAATCCTTAATTTTGTTATTCCAAGTCAGTATATCTTCCCTGTTCTTTATGGAGTCTATGATTCATCAGCCAAAGTGTGTGTACAAATGACAACATTATAGATGATCCTTTGTTTCATATGGAGACCTTAGAGGCTCAGGTAAATCTGTAGTTACCACATAATTACCACACAAATTGAAGGCATCGTGGATTTCTTGGGTATGTTTCGTTTTAAATATTTTTATTGAGAAATTAAATACATGTATGTACTGTCATTTGTTTGCATTCCTGTTCTGCTATTCTCTTTCTCCCACCACCCAATTCTCCTTCCTTCTTCCTTCCTTCCTTCCTTCCTTCCTTCCTTCCTTCCTTCCTTCCTTCCTTCCTTCCTTCCTTTCTTTCTTTTCTTTTTTTTTTTTTTGAGGCCCCTCCTCTGTCCAAAGTAGTCCTTCTTTTGTTGTATGGCTTCATTCTTTTTGTCCTCCTCTGACCTCTATGTCAAAGTGTCGATGGCTCGGTGTTGCGTGGGGCTTGTGGGATAAGGACCTCTATTGTGACACTGTCGTGCATGTACCGGTTAGTTTGTCTCATCAGTTTCCCAGGTTGCACTTTGGCGGAAGCATCCTGCAGTCTGTTGTTGGCACCTTGCCTGGAGGAATAGGTGTTTGTCAGTATCTCCCAAGTGAAAGAAGATTCAGGCCACACTAGGGTATGTGTCATAGAAGACCACACTTGTGTTATGCCTCTGCACTGCAAGGCGTGTGGAAGAGCTGCAGATCTCAAGGAAGTGGCTCTGGTCATTTGTTTGTTCATTGTTTTTGCATTCCCCCTCTCCCATGGCAGGATCAGCCCTCACAATACCAAATGTGGAGTTCTTTGTTGTCATTCATTCTCTTTCTCAGAGGGTCTGCATTTCTCCTTTCAGCCCCATAACCATACCTACCGTGCCTCCCAGTGGCACGGGCCCCTTTCTTTCTCTCTCCTCACAGTCTCACTGACTCCAGAACTCAATCTTTTCATTTCCTTTAATTGACTTGTTTCCTTATCCTTCAAAAAGCCAGGGAGCCATTTTGATCCCTTAGGTGGCTCAGAGATTATAGAGGTTCAAAGGCTGATGGTCCCAATGTCCCCTTACTTTGAGTCCAAGGGCTTGGTCATTTGTTGATTTCCTTAATGATATTTTGGTTTGGGGATAAATTTTCTCTCAAAGTCTGAGTGCAGATAATATTTGGTCTGTGTTTCACAGGGTATGACTGACTCCCATATGTCTCTCTGAATGAGGACAAAAACTTATATTTCTGCACTGGAGGGATGGCTTAGTGGTTCAGGCATTTTCCTGAAAAGCCTCAGGATCCAGTAACCACATAAGCCAGATGCAGAAGGTGGCACCTACATCTGGAGTTCATTTGCCATGGCTGGAGGCCCTGATTTGCCCATTCTCTCTCTCTCTCCCCTTGCAAATAAATAAAGAATGCTATTTCCATGAGTCCAGCAAATGATTTCTAGATGAACTTCTCACATTAAAATCCTGAAACAGTAGCAGTAAAACCATGGGTAAAAAATATATATATATTTACAAGAACTCACCAGTGGCTTCTTTAGGCAAGGTAATAAAAGGTTTACATTCTTTTCCTGGGCTATGAAAAGCAGTTGGTGCTCTGTGGTGTTTGGTTACCAAGATGTGAGGAATGAACTAGGAAGAGCTTTGCTACTAACAGACGATCTGTGACTATCAGTGAAAGCAGCACTAATTTTCTTCCTGCCACAACCTCGGTGCAGACCCATGTCATGGTGGGTGTAATACCCATAGAAACGTTGCTGCAGAGATGGTGGTATATATTGAGGAGAATTAAAAAGTCATCAGAGTGCTGTTGAGTGTACATCATTAAATGGGGCACCCCTTTCGCTCCCTCCAAGGCTCAGGGAACATTGTGGAAGAAGGGGCAGAAGGAATATAGAAGCCATAGAGTGGGAAGGAGCACTTTGGGGCACGGTTTTCCGGACATGGACATGGACTGACTGGTACATTCATGATCTCACCTTGTAGGTCATTATCCCCATAAAACCAGCACAATATCAAACCACTGTGAAAGAATGCCAGACACATCTGCCACTTTATATATCTGGCTTTATGTGGTATTGCAGCCAACTTCATGTTGCTGGCAGAAAACACCCAACTAAGAGCAGCTTAAAGACTCAAGGGGAACTCCATGATGGTAGGGGAAAATGATGGCATGAGCAGAGGGTGGACATCACCTCCTGCTCAACATCAGCAGCAGGACAGTAGTCAAACACTGACAAGGGGAAGCTGGCTGTAACAGCCATAAGCCCACTCCCATCAGGCTTTGCAAGGAAATGCCTTTAACCTGTGAGCAATTTTTCTAGCCCTGTACCTACTTTTATTAATATGTTCCCATGATTTCAACAGAGCTGGTACCCAAATGACCACCTATACACCAGATTCTGTCTATCTCAACTACAAAACACAACAGTTCATTTTACATCGGTTAGTTCCACCCAAGTTAGGAACAATGATGTGACTTAGATAAAATAACATAATGTGAAATGTAAAGCCATCATAGAAACAAAACAAAGCACAATATAGGAGGAAATATAGTGAAGACTTTATTTGGAAACCAATAGGCAATGCCCTTTGAGCTAAGATGACAATGTAAAGTTGTTGTTATGAATGAGTTACCAAATGAGTCATGCTACTAATTAACATATTAAAATAAAATGATGAATATCGACCACTGGTTAAAGCCCAAGATAGTCATTAACCTTTCTTTTCTTTAAAAAAATGTTTTCTGTAGGTCAAAAATGCAGTGATTTTTGAAAGCTTGAGACCATGAGTCAAGGTCAAGAGCAGATGATGCTGACTCTCTAGTCTCAGAGGGAGGAAAAGAAGAAACCATCCTAGTGGATAGGCTGACACTCAGTGAGCAGTACCGAGATGTACTAACATGAAGCTGACTGGCAGTTGGATGATAATAATGTGTGCATTATTTGCAGAGAGAAGGCAGTGAGTTTGGCATGGTGCAGATATCCAGTAGATCCGATCCTGGAAGATGATTCTAGGCCAGTAGTGGGTCTGTGGGAAGGTGATCAACAGCTGCAGGGCTCACAGCAGCTGGATCCACAGCCCTGGGACAGACAGCCAGGCACACAGACACACGTGGGGTGGTAGCAGGTTCTGGTGCAGTACACGGGCCCGGAGCAAGCTGGCTGGCAGCAGAGGGTGAGACAGCAGCTGGGCTGGCAGCAGCTGGACTCACAGCACCGGGGCTGGCAGCAGCTGGACTCACAGCACCGGGGCTGGCAGCAGCTGGATTGACAACAGCTGGGCTGGCAGCAGCTGGACTCACAACAGCTGGGCTGGCAGCAGCTGGACACACAGCAGCAGGGCTGGCAGCAGGGTGTGCGGCAGCAGCTGCTGACACAGGTGGGTTGGAAGGAGGTCCTGCAGCAGGTGGTTTGACAACAGCTGGGCTGGCAGCAGCTGGACCCACCACAGCTGGGCTGGCAAAAAGGTGGGCTGCAGCAGCTGGACACACAGGTGGGCTTCCAGCAGGTGGTCCTGCAGCAGGTGGTCCTGCAGCAGGTGGGCTGGCAGCAAGGGGAGCAGCAGGAGTGGGTCATGGTGTCAGATGTGGAGGGTGGGTTCCTGGTCACAGGTGAGTTTCTTAGAAATCTGGTTTTTCCTTTTCTCTTGTACCTTTTTATACACAATGTCCCCAAGCTTGGGCCAATGAGAAGAACTTGGCTTCGTTATTGTTTATACTAATTTCCCTAGTCTTCTGTGATGTCCCTCAATGAGGAAGTTGTTTCTTAGGTGTTTTGAGTTGTCCTTTGGTAATTGATATGTTTGCTTTCCTAATTGACAAATAGCCATTAGAACATGTTTTCCTGAAATGAGAAGCTAGCCATCAGTCCTTGAATCCCTTTAATGCTAACACAAGTTTTCTAATGGAAGTGTTGCATTTGGTTATCTACCTGGTCCTAATGAGCTGGGCAAGAGGTCAGAGCCCTTGTTCATTTTGGTGTGCTTTCCCGAAGTGCTACGTACTTTAAGAAGCATTTGTGCAGGGTGGGTGATACTAATGAGTCGTGGTGATGAGTTAAAACCATGGTTAGGGCCAGGGAGATGGCTCCATGGATGAAGGGCTTGGTGAGCGACTCTGAGTAGCTGACTTCTGAACCCCAGAACCCATGTAAAAGCCAGACACTGTGGCAGGCTTCTGAAAACCTGGTGCAGCCAAGTTCAGAAGGGAGGCAGAGAGCAGAATTTCCCTGAAGCTCTCAAATGAACCAGGGATGAACATCCAGGAGAAACCTTATCTCAAAATAGTGGGAGGCGAGGATTGACCTGAAAGTTGTTCTATGAAACTCCATATGCATGCCATGGTATTCACATGCCCCCCCACACCATATATATATATATATATATATATATATATAATCACAAGTTTAGAAAGGCTTCAGATCCTACCTACTACACAGAAACTGCTAAAAAAATAATGAAAAATGGGTAACATAGAGCATGTTTGCAAGTTCGGAACAGCAAAGAACTTTCATGAGGTAAAACCCAACTTACCACAGATTTTCACCTTCACACATTCTGCCAACCTGTAATGCAAGGAATAGAGTGTGAGTGGAGTGGGAAAGGCTGAGACATATGGACCTATATCACAAATCATTCTTCCCATGTGAAATGTAATTTTTGATAATTTTTTTTTAAAGTTTGATCTGGTTGCATGATTATTTATTTAAAAAACAAAAACAAGCCAGGCGTGGTGGCACACGCCTTTAATCCCAGCACTCAGGAGGCAGAGGTTGGAGGATTGCCATGAGTTTGAGGCCACCCTGAGACTACATAGTTAATTCCAGGTCAGCTTGGACCAGAATGAGACCCTACCTTGAAAAAAAAACAAAAAACAAATAAACAAACAAAAAACCAAAAACCAAAAACAATTTTACCCACTGCAGAGGAACTCCAATTGCCACAACCAGCAACCTCACACAGCTCAAGGAAACCAGTTACATTGTTGCCCCCAATTCACTAATGGCAGTTAGGGTTACTACTTCAGAGGAGGGATTTAGGCACTTTTGGGGTGATAGGTCCCCAAAAGTAAAAGCAAGGAATGTCCCTGAGCCTGTCCTTGCAGTCTTTACTTTGCGAGAGGTCAGAGGAGGATCTGGCTCCTCCTAATGCCCTTCTGCCTAAAGGAGTTCCCTCCCTAGAGAGGCGGTCTCCTTTCCTCGATTTGTTAGATCTGAACCTGGCCTTGTGGCTGGTTAGCTCAGCCATTGTTCAGATGTAGAATCCCGGAGATGGGGGTGGTTACAGCTCAGCTCCCATTCCGAACCTACAACAGACCCCAATTTGGGTCTCTAGGTGGGCTTTACCCCACTCCTGCCATCTCCTGGGCAGGAGCTCTTTTGATTCTCCCCCTCTTTCCTTCTCTTAAGCTCCATAGTTTCTAAAAGACCCCAATCTGGGCCTCTAGGGGGACTTTTCCATTTCTGGAAAACCCCTCATGCTTCATTCAACAAGTGCTCTGCATTTCTTTCTTCACTTAAGTTCTATTTGAAATCTAGTAAAATCTCTCTAAAGTTAAAAACAAACACTATTTTAGTCTTCTTCAGGAAACATTTGCCACCTCTGTACCCAAGTGTTATTCTCACATATTATCTCAGAAGGGTTTTAAGATTTTTCAAAGGATTTTATTTATTTATTTTCAAGGAGAGAGAGAGAGAGAGAGAGAGAGAGAGAGAGAGAGAAAGACAGAGAGAGGAGACAGAATGGGCACACCAGGGCCTCTGGCCACTGCAAATAAATTCCAGATGCATGCACCACTTTGTGCTTCTGGCTTTACATTGATACTGTGGAATCAAAGTTGGGTCATTAGGATTTGCGAGCAAGTGCCTTAATCATTAAGACATCTCTCCAACCCAAGATTTTTTTTTTTTTTTTGATCTTCCATCTACTAATATTTTTGAGACTAAGGTCTTCACTTGGGTGGTCACTAGAGATTATTTTAGGGGAAAGGGGCTGAAATTTTTTAAAAAAAAAAAAGATGTGGTACTTTTAGGAGTGAAGAGCCAATTCAATGAAAATCATGCAAACAACCCACCCCTTTAAAAAGCCAAGTCCAACTAAATAAGATTCATCCTACACTCCCAATTTCTGGTGAAGTCATAGCAAGGAGATGACTCTGAATATAGTGGAGGTAGCTTAGCAGCAGGGTGCAAAAGGAGACTTTACGCCAAGAAGATTTTCACACTAGGCAGTTTATGCATTTGTGAGCCTTCTGAATACCCCTAGATACCTATGTTCATGTTTATGCCCATAGCTTAGTGCTGCTCCCTCCTTTGGTCAGGGGAGCTTCCTTTTGCAGGTGGCAGGAACTCCTGAGGAGACTCAAGACTCATCAAAGTGCCGAGCATAAAATGATTATCACGTGCTCAGCACTACATGAAACATCTCTATCACACCCCCAAGGCTAAGGGAGAGTTGTGGAAGAAGGAGTCGAAAGAATGTACGAGCCCAAGGATGAGGAGGGGTGTTTTGGAGTGCTGTCTTATGGACATGAAGTTGCTGTTGCATTTATGACCTCACAGCAACTGTCATTACTTGTATGAGGCCTGCATAATATTGGGCACATTAACATTGTGCCATGAATGATGGAGGAGGTTAAAAAAAAATAAATTAAGAGATGGACTAATTGGAAAGAAGAAGGGATTTGGTAGGTGGAGGATAAGGGAAGGGGGATAAAAGAATGATATAGGAAGGGATTATGATCAAAATACATTATATACATGCATGAAAATTGTCAATAATTTTTTTTTTAAAAAGAGAACCTTGGGGTTAGAGATATGGCTTAGTTGTTAACGTGCTTCCTGAGAATACTAAGGAACCAGATTCGATTCCCTAATACCCCACATAAGCCAGATGTACAAGGTGGCACGTGTCTGGAGTTTGTTTGCAGTGGCTGGAGTCCCTGGTGCACCCATCCTCTCTATCTGCCTCTTTCTCTCTCTCAAAATAAAATACACTTAAAAAAGTAAAAATAAAAAGTGTCTTATGCGCCGGGCGTGGTGGCTCACACCTTTAATCCCAGCACTCAGGAGGCAGAGGTAGGAGGATTGCTATGAGTTCAAGGCCACCCTGAGATGACAGAGTTAATTCTAGGTCAGCCTGGACCAGAGTGAGACCTTACCTCGAAAAACCAAAAAAAAAAGTGTCTTATGCTACTGGAGTCCCACCAAGCACCTCCTCCCAGGATACCATAATCACATCTTGTGTCTACACCTGCTTTGACCAGGGTTATGGCCAAAGCCTCTGTCAGGATGTCTGATGTCAACCATACCACTGCCGGGTCATCTGTTGGTAGATAGACTGTCTGCTGCCACTTGACTTCATATTGTTCAACTTAATTTCTGACCACCGTCCATGGCAACCACCACGTTGTCATGGTAATCAGCCTTCCTCATTCGCTTTGACCACCACACCTGATCTCATACATATCACTGGATGTATTCATTCCTTTGGCCATGTTGTTATGAATTTATGCTTTTTATTTTATTTATTTATTTATTTTTAAAGTAGAATCTCACTCTATCCCAAGCTAACCTGTAACTCACTCTGTAGTCCCAGGTTGTCCTCAAGCTCACAGTAGTCTTGCTACCTCTGTCTCCCAAGTGCTGGGATTAAAGACATATCACTATGGTCAGCTTTATTTTTATTTTTTAAGACAGGGTCTCATGTAGCTCAGGCTAACCTCAAATTCACTATGTATCTAAGGCTGTCCTTGAACTCTTCCTAAGTGGCAAGATTACAGGAATATGCCACTATGTGTAGCCTACAAAGACATTTTCAAAAGCGACTATTTAAACTAGTAAAGCACAGACCCGCTGGATTTTATGTCTATTACTGTGGTATTTTGTCAGATGGCTGGATGTTTCACAGTACTTCATTGAACAAACAGCTAATCTTACCTTGCTGAGCGTGGCTTGGACTTTGCTAGGAATTACATACAATAGAGTCACCATGTCCTAGTAAATACTTAACTCTCTTGCTACCATAAATATTTGCCCTGCATCAATTATATCTTAGAAGTTTATGTGACTAATCAAATGCTTGGGATTCTGTCAAGTGAACAAAAGAACCAAATTGTATGTAACGATCAAAGCCTATGATATCTAAAATGTCAAATTATTAATTTTCTCCCAAACCAGATGGTCCACTTTATCTGCCATTAAGTTTATTGAGTAAAAAACAAGAACTTTCTTTTTATTATATTTAATTGTAGACTAACTAATCAGCAAGTTATTGAGTTCTGGGACATGCATATGTTAAATGGGATCCATTTCCCATTCCTTTGGTAACTTACCAGATAATCTTAGATTTGACTACAAGATATATGTCAAGTGCTTTTTTGGGAACATTAGTGAGAAAAACACATTTGTTGAGAGAAAAGAAATATATGAGGATTGATTCATAGAAATAAAATATCTTGGGCTGGAGAGATGGCTTAGCAGTTAAAGTGCTTGCCTGCAAAGCCTAAGGACTCAGGTTTGATTCCCCAGAACCCACATAAACCAGATGCAGAAGGTGGCCCATGTGTCTGGGGTTTGTCTGCAGTGGCTGGAGGTCCTGGCATTTTCACTCTCAAATAAATAAGTAAATAAATAAAATATTTTTTTAAATGTCTTAACATGTCAGGAGGATCTGTACAGCTCACAAATGCATGACTCAAGGCAAAGTGAGGGAGAATCAGATGACAATTGAATGTTTACATTACTGTGAAGGGAATTATTGACAAAAAGGTGGATTAGGCCTACCTCTGAGATGTCTCTTCCTCCTTTACATGGAAATGTTACCATCTGTAAAGAAATTAATGCCATGGTACTTGGCTAAATGAGATCAGCATTGTAAGGCTATCACACGTGCACTTGCTTTAACCTTGACAGTGACTTCCTTATAATATATTAATTATGTATCCAAAAATTCAACTGCTCCATGGCTAAGGAAGGCACTTGTTTGCAAAGTCTCATGGCCCAGGTTAGATTCCCCAGTACCCACATAAAGCCAGATGCACAAAGTGGTGCACATGCCTGGAGTTCAATTGCAGTGGCTGGAGGCCCTGGCCAGCCCATACTCTCTGTGTCTGCTTCTTTCTCTCTGTCTCTCTCATAAATAAATAATAAATAAATACTTTTTAAAAAAGCTGTTGTGGGCTGGAGTGATAGCTTAGCAGTTAAGGCCCTTGTTTGCAAAGTCTAAGGACTCATGTTTGACTCTCCAGGTCCCGTGTTAGCCAGACACACAGTGATGCAAGCACAAAATCGCACATTCATGCAAGGAGGTACACATGTCTAGAGTGCGATTGCAGTGGCTGGAGGTCTTAGTGCACCAATTCTTTCTCTTTCTCTCTCTCAGATAAAAAAGGCCAATCTGTTGGGCTTGCCTCAAAAAAAAAAAGGTGTTGTAAATACATGGGAAAATGATAAAGTTACAACTGTAACACAGATCTTAGTATAGTATTTTAAAAATGGCTATTTCAGGAAAAAAATTATATGCATATATAGAAGATTTGAATAGAACCACTCTCGACTTAACTTAGATGGAATCTATTATATATATATATATATATATATATATATATATATATATATATATATAAAATTTCATGCCTAATAAGCTACATTTTGATAATTTTCATATATATCAGACTACAGTAAAGATCTCAACATCAGGAATGACATATGCATTTTTCTTTGACAAAAGCATAATGAAATCAGTCATCAACAACAGAACAGCAATCAAACATGCTCACACGTCCATTCATTACCTCTGTTCTTCCTTCCTTTCTGAGTAATTCAACCTAGAGAGAAAGTTGGTGTCTGCATGTAATACAGCTGATCTAGGAAATGTTTTATTTCATTTCAATTCTAATTCTTAATTAAAATAATTTTAAACTTATAGAAACATTGAAATCATAGTCCAATTTTCTTTTCTTTATGACAAAATGAGGCTTTATCACCATGAACACTGGTGAGTGTTTCCTGCGTCAAGGACAATCTCATATCCAGCCACAACCGACTGGAATCAAACTCTGACTCTTATAAATAATGCTGAAAAGACTGTCCTTAAACTAATGTACTGGGACACACAGACATATCTGTTCAATACATTTCTAGAAGTGAAACTATCCAACCCAAAGCTATTCATATTTGAAGATTGGATAAACTAGGATACTATTAAATGCAATAAGATGTTATTAAGATGGTATTCAATGTATGATACTGTTTAATTACCACCTAAAGTCTAGACCCCTGCCATTTGTACTTGAAAATATTTGTTTTTTATATTTTCACTAATTTGTTAATTTTTTGTCTTTTTAGTTATGTACATACTCAGTGTGTAAACAACCATGTTGGTACCATCGTTAACCTCCTCCCTATTCTCCCCACTCCAAAGGGACCCTCCTTGTTGGGGATTGTGGTTGTGCATTATTTTAATATATGTACTGCTAAAGCAAGTACTAATTTGTTAACTTTTTAAAACTTGAAGGTTTCACATTTATTATTGCAAGTAGAAACTATTTCCTGCCATGTTCCCAGAACACAAGGTAGGGTCTGTGTCCCTGTGCAGACAGTGGGTGGTTTGCTGAATGAATAAGTTACACAATTAAGCATTTCAAAGATTGTTAAAGAGACTGAAAAACTTTTAAAAGCTTAAGAAGCATCTAAGTTTCTTTTCTAATGAAATGGCTGTTAATGGTCTTTACTCAATTTTCTATTTTTTGTTCTTTTTTTCTTACTGGGTTATAGCAGATGTTCATGAATTCAAGAAATTAACATTTTTGTTAGGTTGGTGATTTATTCCAGCTTATATTTTATGTTTTTTAGTTTTGTTTACTTTTTCTGTTTTGGTTTTTTGAGGTAGGGTCTCACTGTAGCTCAGGCTGACCTGGAATTCACTATGTAGTCTCAGGGTAGCCTCGAACTCATGGCGATCCTCCTATCTCTGCCTCCCAAGTGCTGGGATTAAAGGCATGCGCCACCATGCCTGGCAAGTTTTCTTTACTTTTTATGAGGAAGGACTTAATGTAGCCCAGGCTGGCTTCAAACTCACTGTGTAGCTGAGATGGAATCTTTGATTCTCCTGCCTCTGCCTCTCTAATGTATGGAGCTACCATGCAAAGCTTATTTGCATTTTTTTTTTTTTTTTGAATCAGGGTATCACTTGTAATGTAGGCTGGTTTTGAACTCACAATCCTCTGGCCTCAGCCTCCCCAGTTCTGGGATTACAGGGTATTATTACCACCTCAGGCTTGTTTACTTTTTAGAAAACATTCATATATTTAAACTTTCTGCTCAACTATATTTGTTTGTTAGTGTTGATGTTTCTGCCTTAGAAAAGCCATTCTACTTCAAATATTTCAAGAAAAAAAAAAACATGTTCTAATACTTTTACAGCTTACATTTTTTTTCCTTTAGAAATAAAAGTCTTTAGGATACAAGTAACCCTGACTCATGATAGAACCGATGTGTGTTCAGAAGGACATGTGGAATGTTGCATTTCATATGCTCTGTCTCATGACAGCAAATCAGATGCATAAGATTAGGGGACTTTGAAATTTAGATGACACACACAAGGAAATAGACAAGAGATGACTCAAACCAAAGGCTGGGACTTGATAAACCTTAAACCTGGGAGAGAAAATAGTGCATTCCACCAACTTTTATATAGCATCTTCCACAATTAACTAATTTGATAATTGTTTGTCTATTAAGAGAAACAATAACAAGGAAATAGCCCCTAGCTTGGTAACAGCAGCCAAGTATATAAGGGGATAGGGACTAAGAAGACTCCCACATGAGAGATACCTGCTCCTTGGGAAAAACCTCACCCAGAACCTCCATCCTCTGACACCATGTGCAACTCCTGTTGTGGCTCCGTCTGCTCTGAGCAGGGCTGTGGCCAGGAGGCCTGCTGCCAGCCCAGCTGCATGCAGACCACCTGCTGCAGGACCACCTGCTGCCGCCCCAGCTGTGGAGTGTCCAGCTGCTGCCGCCCAGTCTGCTGCCAGACCACCTGCCGCCCCAGCTGTGGGGTGTCCAGCTGCTGCCGCCCAGTCTGCTGCCAGACCACCTGCCGTCCCAGCTGTGGGGTGTCCAGCTGCTGCCGCCCAGTCTGCTGCCAGACCACCTGCCGCCCCAGCTGTGGGGTGTCCAGCTGCTGCCGCCCAGTCTGCTGCCAGACCACCTGCCGTCCCAGCTGTGGGGTGTCCAGCTGCTGCCGCCCAGTCTGCTGCCAGACCACCTGCCGCCCCAGCTGTGGGGTGTCCAGCTGCTGCCGCCCAGTCTGCTGCCAGACCACCTGCCGCCCCAGCTGTGGGGTGTCCAGCTGCTGCCGCCCAGTCTGCTGCCAGACCACCTGCCGCCCCAGCTGCTGAGAATCCTTTTGTTGAAGGTCTTGTCTGACTGCCCACCATGAGCCATCCCTTACCATATAGATCTGAAAATTTCATCCGCATTAACATTTGCATGTGTTAAGTACCAGCTTTATTATCCTGTCTCACCAGAAAAAACCTGCGAAGAGGGAACTTCTACATAAAGAAAGCTCACATCCCTCATGGTTCTCCACTGGAATCCAGGCCTCAGATTCATGTAGTTAAACTACGCCTCTGACGCTCCAACTGTCATTCTTTTCTTGACTTTAACAACTGCAGCCAATTTCTCTTCAATAAATGTTAGCTTGATATCAGAAAATCATGTCTTCCTTCAATTATGTTGAGTTGATTGTCAGTTACTTCTTAATATTATGGCTTTCAAGGTGAAGAGAAGTTTGGGTTACTGTGGCCAAGAAGAAAACCAATCTTGCCAATATTCCTGCATTTATTACAGCACCATTTATATTGGCCGAGAAATAGAATCAAGCCACGACCATCAACTGATGAATGTATAATTAAAATGTGGCATATATAATTAAGTACTATCCATGCATAAAATAAAGCTTGTCATTTGTGATAACATGGGTAGAACTGAAGGACATTTTTTTAAGTGAAATCAGGCAGGAACAAAAAGAAAAACACACATGATGACTCAAATATGGAATCTATATAAGTTGATTAAATTGAAGCTGAGAGTAAGTATGAAAGTGGGTCCTGGGGCTGGAGAGATGGCTTAGCACTTAAGGCACTTGCCTGCAAAGCCAAAGGACCCAGGTTCGATTCCATGGGACCCACGTAAGCAAGATGCACAAGGTGGCACATGTGTCTAGAGTTCATTTGCAGTGGCTGAAGGGCCTGGAGTGCCCATTCTCTCTATGTTTGCCTCTTTCTCTGTCTCAAATAAATAAATAAAAATTTTTTTAAAAAGAAAAGCGGCTATTAGATGATGAGAAGAATGAAAGAGAGAGTGGTTTTTCTTAAAAAGGTTAGTTAGCAAATAGCAAGTTACAACTGAATAAAAGAAGTTCTAGTGTCCAGTTGAATAGTAAGGCAACTACAAATAATAATAAATCTACAAATAATAATAAATATGGACTTCAATGAAAGCTACAGGAAAGGATACTGAGGGAAGCTATGGCAGGGAGAAGGAGGTATAGAAGGAAAATGAGAGAAGGGAAAAATAGTTTGTTTTAAAAATGACATAAAGAAACCTAATTCTTTGTATGCAAATAAATTTTTAAAAATATTTTTATTTATTTATTTGCAAACAGAAAGAGATAGAGAGAAGACACACACATGCGCGCACACACACTGTGTGCCAGGGCCACTAGCCACTGCAAATAAACTCCAGATGCATGTTCCACTTTTTGCATCTGGCTTGACATGGGTACTGAGGAATTGAACCCAGGTCATTAGGCTTTAAAAGCAAACACCTTAACGACTGACCCATCTCCCCAATATGCAAATAAAACTTTTTAATAAAAATAAGGGATGTTAAATGTTTGCACCACAAATGATAAACGTTCAAGAAGATAAATATGCTTCCTATGATGTAAACATTGGGCAATGCACACTTTATGAAAACGTCACATGGCACACATCAATATCAACACCAGGCTCTTACTAAGTGAGCTAAATGGCTACATGGTAGTACATAAATATTTACATTTTTATGTGTCAGTTAAGATTACTCTTTTTCAGAAGCTAGTGAGACCAGAGGAGATAAACTACCCCTCGCACTTCAGCCAAGCCACAGCTGAAACCACAGAGGAATCGGGGAGACAAGAAAGAGTGCTGCTTCCATGCTGATCCTGATAATCAGTGCCAGGGTGGAGACAGACCCTGTGGATACTCAACACCTACCAAAGCAGAGATCCAGAGTCTCTGAAGAGCCCATCACTGAAGTAGACTTAAAACTCACCCACCATGGCTCAGGGAATTTTGCAGAAGAGGGGACAGGATGATTGTAAGAGCCACAGGTTGAGACATCATGACCAGAGGGATTCCCTCACCCCCCAAATAACTGACTGCTTCTCCTACAATGTATAAGCCACAAGCCCATAGGGAATACCTGCAACCCCACTGAGGAGTGTCCCCAGTGGAATGGGGGCAGGGTAAAGAGGGTACCAACACGTGATGTATCCATATGAAACATCTTGTTAATAATAATTAAGTATTTTAAAAACTGATTATACATATAATCTAGCATCTATTATAGAAAGGACTTTATAGATTTTTTAAAAATAAGATGACTAGGGAGAAGAGATGGCCTAGTAGTTGAGGCGCTTGCCTGCGAAGCCTAAGGACCCATGTTTGACTCTCCATATCCCACATAAGCCAGATGCACAAAGGTGAGGCAAGTGCAAGGTTGCACATGCCCACTAGGCGGTGCAAGCATCTGGGGTTCAATTGCAGTGGCTGAGGCCACGGCACACCAATTATCTTTCTCTACGTCTCTCAAAAAATAATACTATGACCTGCCTTATTTTAGCATTAATTTTTCCAGTAATAATCTCATTGCTATGTTCATTGCAATGTTTAGCTCTGGGATCATATTAAGACATGGGAGGGTCAGTATCTTTCTACAAGGAATTCACAATTCAAAATATGAGGAAGATATCATATGGATAAGAAATGTTGGGGAACATTCTTAGAAAAGGGTAACATGGAATGACTTTTTCCCCCCTGTTTTATAAATCGAGTGAGTTGAGTCAGTAAGCTTAGGGAAAACAGGAAGGTCGCAAGTTCATGAGAAGGAGGAGGGAATTGTTGGTCTTCTTATATGAGGACAGGAGTAAGGTGGACCAGGTAACATTTGCTATGGAGCAAATGGATCAGAAACTAAATGCTGCATTCCACACCCCAAGCCCCTTACTACTGATGACACTGTGTGAACATGAATCATGAGCAAGCTGTTAGTCAGAGGTGGAATACATGTGGACCAGGGACCATACCTTTTGGGGAAGGTGCATGGTAGAGTTGGAGGGAAGAATTTAAATACCAGGTGTAGCATAACTCCCTTCCATTTACCTTTTCTCATCTCCCCTTTCTTTCCACTGAACCCTTTTTTGTTCCAACTACTTTCTCTTCTATTTTGATGTCTTTTTTTCTACTTCCTCCACTGTCTATAATGGAATGTTGAGGAGCCCAGTGTTGACCAGGTCTTGTGCATGTAGATGCCATGAGGTCAGGACATGACGTCTGAGGTGTGACACTCAGATGACAGCGTTCTACAGCTCTCCTTCTGTCCTGTGCCTCCTACATTCTTTCTGCTAGCTTCGTAATCTTGTCTGTGGGGGGTGTTATAAATGTCTTGTTTAGCACTGAGCGTTTCATAAGGAATCTTAATGTTGATAAGCTTGCCACAATAACATACTTATAATTAAATTCTAATAACTGTCAACACTTGTCTGTGATGGATTAAGCAAATTATCAAGCAATGTTCATTTGGCCATTTGGGTTTCACTCAACTCATGTGGAAATATTCAGAGCTGCTTCTTTTTTGTTGTTGTTGTTTTTGGTTTTTCAAGGTAGGGTCTCTCTCTGGTCCAGGCCGACATGAAATTAATTATGCAGTCTCAGGGTGGCCTTTTGAATTCATGCAGATCCACCTACCTCTGCCTCCTGAGTGCTGGGATTAAAGGTGTGTGCCACCACGCCTGGCTTTTTAGATCTGCTTCTTAACAGGTCAAGTGAATTTAGAGCGCATGGTCTCACTGGACAAAGCTTGGCATCAAGGCAGACATCTGGATGTTTCACTTCTTTAAGAGACTACATTTCCTTGGGCTGGAGGGATGGCTCCGTGGGTAAGGTGTTTGCTTGAAAAGCCTGATGGCCCAGGTTCAAATCCATAGCACTCACATGAAACCCAAAGTGGTGCATGTAGCTTAAGTTTGGTTGCAGTGGCAAGAAGCCCTAATGTGCTCGCTCTCTCTCCTCACAAATAAATAAAAATCAAAAAATAAATATAGAGCTGGGGATATGGCTTAGTGGTTAAGCACTTGCCTGTGAAGTCTAAGGAGCCTGGTTCGAGGCTTGATTCCCCAGGATCCACATAAGCCAGATGCACAAGGTGGTGCATGCATCTGGAGTTTGTTCGCAGTGGCTGGAGGCCCTGGTGCACCCATTCTCTCTCTCTCTCTTCCGAAATTATATTTCCTTCTGGAAGTATAAGTTAATCACAACTTCTCATGTGTTAGAGAGACTTTCTACTCCATAATGAAAAGACAAGTACTTCTTGCACTTTCTCACATGTGGAGGCAAAAAGAAGTTGACCCAAATATAGAATAATACTCAGTGAGTCTCCATATCATTTAGAGAAGTAGCCACTGCCATCTGGCAATAAGATGTGGGGCCTTTGAGTTGTGCAAGCTCCGTCAGACATAACGACTTTCTTGTAAGCCTCTAACTCCTCAGCATTGCCCATTCTTTGTATCCTATTCCAGCTCCTTGAGGAGACGAAGCCTCACTTTACTTGACTTGATTGGCTTTGGCCATATTCTTACTAGAGTAATTGAATGAGCAAGGAACTGGAAGAGAAGGCCTTAAGCTTTCCTAGGCATTTCCCCAGAACTTCTGGGGCACTTAAAAATATATATATATATATATGTAGGTTTCCAGATGTCACTACTGTGTGTTTTGTGTCAGGAAACTTTGATTCATGTGCATCTTCAATCCTGGGGAGATCATGCCTATAAGAACAAGGTAATTATGGGAAGAAATATGACAAAATGCATGCATAGAATTCCTTTCTCCGGCTCACTAATCGCCAGCCAGTACCCAGCGCCATATTCTTCCTCCTTGTTCGAGTGACTTACGGTAGCTGGACCTCTCCTCACACCTGTTTAAAAACACTTCCTCCATTGTTCTGAAATAGGACTTCTTTCATGCCCATAAACTTTTCCTAGTTCCCTCCCCTTCTGCCTTGTGTCCTATACTCAGAAGAGTTGCAGGGTGGGCCTAGGTTGAGTCATGACCCAAGCAACCAGCCAACCAGTTTTGCCCAGGCTCTACAGTTTCAAGATCCATCTAATGGCTTAGCAGCTGCAGGTACACACTGCCGGCGACGTCAAGAGTCCAGTCAAGACGATTGGCTGATTCCCTGCCCACCCCCCCACCCCCCCCCCACCCCCTCCCTCCGCCTTTGACACCTCCATTCCTTTGCTGCTGCTCATTCAGGAACCCTTTATGGTTTTTAGGTTAAATTAAAGGAAACATTATTGTAGTGGGAATATGAAATAAAATGGACAAAAAGGCCAAGAAATAAAGAAAGAAAGATGAACGTTTGGACAACTGCTAATAAACTGTCATTCTCATGGGAGCCAATTGGGAGAGAAAACTGCAGGCTTGAAAAGTTGTGTGATATGCACATGGAAGTAACATAAATTGATTCGGAAATATCAGATTTGTAAGAAAGATGACCACAATTATTTAATAACTTCTTTTTTAAATTTAGATCACAAATAACAATACAGAAGCTCTCTGGACAGACATTTACAAGTTCAGAAAACTCACTCACCTGGAAACTCCATCCAGATCCTCCTCAGGCACTATGGTCAACTCCTGCTGCGGCTCCCTCTGCTCTGAGTAGGGCTGTGGCCAGGAGACCTGCTGCCAGCCCGGCTGCATGCAGACCACCTATTGCTGCATGCAGACCACCTGCTGTGCCTCTAGCCACTGTCGCCCACGCTGCCATCTCCCCAGATATTGTGCTTCCAGCTGCTGTCATCCTGCTTGCTTCCAGGCCCCCTGCTGTCTCTCCATCTTCTGTGTAACCTCTTGATGAACTTCAGTCGTGACCACCAGCCACTGGCCCAACCACCACGTGACCGGAGTCCTCCTTATTTCCTTTGCTCGCTGTCCTTGTTCTGACCTGCTCTGTGCCTCTTCCTCCCACTGGTCATGACGTCAAGCGGCTGCTTTAAGTGAACAGCTTAGATGAATGCGGCATGGCTGATCTGACGTGTGGCACGACTTCATTGGAACAGGCTCCTAAACCTATGATTGTAGTATGTGACTCGGTCTTTGTAAGGAGTTGTGTGTGGTAAAGTGACTACGCCCCAATAAATACTTTCTTGGTACCATAAAAGTGGCGGTCCTTATTTTTTTTTTAAATCATTGATTTATTTAGGGAACATTTTCCATTTCCATGATCTTAATAAAGAAAATTAAAATTTTCTGTGTCAATCAAAACATACAGTGGGGGCTGGAGAGATGGGCATAGGGAGAGAGCTTGTTTCAAAAGCAAACAAAAACATCCTTCACCCAATAATTCCACTTTAAGAATCTAAAGTTTCCTTTGGTTTTCTTTGTCACAGGGTCTTACTGTGGAGCCTAGGCTCAAGAGCCTCCAACTTCTGCTTACCAACTCCTGGGATCCCAGATGTGCGTCACCATGCCCAGCCTTAAAACTCCACCCCTCCTCCACTTCTCTTTATCTTTGCTTTGGCTTTTGAGACAAGGCCTCTCTCTGTATAGTGAAGGCTGGTTTCAAACCCACAGTCCTCCCATCTCAGCCTTCTAAGCACTGGGATTACAGGTGTGCATCACTATACTTAGTGTCCTTTCTTTTCACTATTTTATTAACTGTTTTGCTTGGTCCTTTGTTCAGCTCTTTCTTCCTTGCTGTCTTCTTTTGTGTTTTGTTTTTCTTTTTGCTGTTGTTGTTTTGTTGTGTTTTGGATATTGAAGGTTTCAGTCCCTTTCTTTTGTGTAGTCTCTGTAAATCTTTGTATAATAGTAGAAAATAACTCATAATTTTAACAATCTTTTCTAAGCTGATAACAATTTCACTTACATACATGAGCCCTCTCCTTTTGCCTCTTCTCCTTTCTTTTTAAGATGGAATTAGTTCTTTTTATTAGCTCACAACATTATTCCTTTCAGTTTCAGATGTTTGCAGGCTTTTATGGGTCTGGCTAGCAACATGACTACACATATGAAAAATATACTGATAAAAAATAAGGGGAGAGCTACAGAGATGGCTTAATTGTTAAAGCATTTGCCCACAAAGCCAGAGGATCCATGTTTGATTCTCCCCAGGACCCACGTAAGCCAGGTGCTCAAAGTGGCATATGCATCTAAAGTTTGTTTGCAGTGGCTAGAGGCCATTGCATGCTCTCTCTCTCTCTCTCTCTCTCTCTCTCTCTCTCTCAAATAAATAAGTGAAATAAAATAAAGTATTTTTTAAAAAGCAGGAGAGGGCTGGAGAGATGATTTAGCAGTTAAGGTGCTTGCCTGCAAAACCAAAGGACCCAGATTCAATTCCCCTCTTCTCCTTTTACAATTCATGCTTTTGATGCACCAGTTTATATATATTTGTATTATATATCCTGAATGCACCAGTTTATATACATATACATTTGTATTATATATCTTGAATGTAACTTAGTTATGGCTGTTTTAACTATAGTTTTCAAATGGAGAGATGGCTCAGTGGTTAGGGTGCTTGCCTACAAAACCCAACAACCTGAGTTTTACTTCCCAGTACTCATATAAAGCCAGTTGCACAAAGTGGTGCATGCATCTGGAGTTTGTTTACAGCAGCTAGAGTCCTTGGCATGCCCATTCTCTCTCTCCTTCTCCCTCTCTGTCTCTCTCTGCTTACAGATAAATAGATAAAATATTTAATTATAGTGATTTTTGTGATTTTTATGGTTTTCTAGAGATTTACCTTGTTCTTTTATTTGGAACATATTTTTTTGTTGTTTATTCATCTTTGTTGACTTTCTGTGTTGGTTTCTGTGCATAAAGAAAAGCAGCCTCCTCTACCAGTTTTTTTGCACTGGCCTCATATGGGAATTGAACTTCACCAGCAGCTAGAAAGTGGCTACTGGTGTCTTTCATTCAACCTTGACATTTGTCCAAATCATTGTCTCTATTTTTAATAGCACTCAGAAGATTCAAATGTGCCATATATGTTAGTGTCCCAATGTGTGAGACAGAACCTAGCCACTTACGGAGCAATTGAAGGGGCTGGAAAGGTAGCTCAGCAGTTAAAGGTGCTTGCTTAAAAAGACGGATGGCCTGAGTCCCATTCCCAAGCCACTTGTGTAAGCCAAATGCAAAAAGTGGTACAAGCATCTCGGGTTAGTTTGCAGAGGCCAGCAGCCCTAGTGCCACACCCTCACACACACATGCAAGTACATGAAAGAATTATTGAGAAATAAGCAACTGGAACACTAGGGTGTTGTGTATTTATCTCACTTTCCTGTCTCCCCCAAGATAAGCTAGAAGCTGGTTTTTATCCTGAACTCACTCAACACTAAGCTGAGTAGAGGACTGAAGACAAGCTCCTTCCCACTTTCTCAGACCTCACTCTTGTGATAGGGTGTTTTCTCTCTCATACCCCTACTGAATGCCAAATGCTTGAATATTGGATCCCATCATCTTTCACAGACAAGCAACTTGGCTGGATTGGTCTCTGGAGTAGAGCTAGGGGAAGGGATGATGGGAAATATGTCAATTCACTTGCTGTTATTCGGGCTCTCAAAATACATGAGTTTATAGCCCCATCAGCTCCAAGGTGAAATCTAACTGAAAGCCTAACACATGGGGAACAGTTGGATGATTTGTGATTTTAGATATTAAATCAGTTTCCTCCCAGTGAAAAACTTGGAACTGTGTTTTTTTCTACTAAGTCTGTATTGAAACAGAGTAATAAACCCTGACAGTACTCTTGAGCCTCCTTGAAATTACCTCTGATTCCTGTGGTCCCTGGGAAATTCACTTCAGGAGCCAGTCCCTTTGATGGGAGCTATAAAAGTTGGCAGTGCTTGATGTGTGGTGTGTGGTCAAAGCCCTTTCTGGGAGAAGCTGGAGGCTTAGTTTTATGGGTGTGGAGGCACCATGCAGATGTATGGCTAATTATCTGTGCTGTTGGTTCCCAGATGCAAGGGAGTTAGAGGTCTGACTCTGGGATATCAGCCTAGAAAGTAAACAGCCAGACTCCTCCAGGGACAAGCTGGGACCTGGTATTATCACCTGCTTTGTCTGAGAAGAGTTGGGGTGGAGGGTGGTGACAGCAGGGAGTGCTTCTCTGCATGTTTAAAGCCACCTCATTGTCACCAATGGCTGATGAGTACTCAATCCTTACCCTTCTCAGAGCTAGGTGACTTAGAAAGCGGTCCCTCTTGTGGGAGCTGTAAACTGAGGAATTCACTGTGTAAACCAACTTCTTCCAGGGCAGTGGTCAGGCACTTGGTTTTGATAACTGATGTGGGGCAGGAGAAAGGCTGAGGAAGTGTCCACATATGCATTCAACTTCCCTGAGTTCTTACAAATTCTCTGCCCTACTGACTCCCTGATCAATCCATTCCACTTTTGCTAGTTTATTTGTGATTTTATTTTTAAGTATGACAAAGGGGATTTATTGTTAAAAAAAACAAAAAGGTGAAAAACTCCCAAATGTGTCAGGGCAAGAATCCTTAGGATTTGGGGTCAGCATCCAATGTAAAGAAAACTAGGAAATAAAGGAAAAGTTAGTTAACTTTTGAGTTAAAACTACAAAAAAAAATCTGGCAGGCTCTAACAGTGAGGGTCTGTGAGGGACCATCAGTTTCCATCTTTAAGTAGTCCATTTTCTACATCACCATATTGAACCTCAGCATTTCATTCTAGGGTCTCAAAAATCTAGATGTGCTTTGCAGTTATCACAGAAGCAATAAAAAAAATACAGAGATGGGCTGGAGAGATGGCTTAGTGGTTAAGTGCTTGCCTGTGAAGCCTAAGGACCCCAGTTTGAGACTCAATTCCCCAGGACCCATGTTAGCCAGATGCACAAGGGGGCGCACACGTCTGGAGTTCATTTGCAGTGGCTGGAGGCCCTGATGCTCTCATTCTCTCTCTCTCTCTATCTGCCTCTTTCTCTCTCTGTCACTCTCAACTAAATAAAAATTAAAATAAACAAAAATAATAATAATAAAAAAGAATATAGAGAGAAGGCCCAGAGCCTTCCCCAGACCTTTGCTTCAGCCCTCCTGCCTAAGTCTCTGGTGTCTTCTCTTTCACATCAAGCTCCTCCCACCCATTCACAAGGTGTTGCTCACTTGTGTAACAGTCACAAGGCATATGTCTTTGAAAAATGTTCTCTTATGAAACATATCCATGTTCAGCTTTGGGTTTGTAGAACATTTGATGGTAGGAGTAAGATTCAAAATACTTAAGTCACCAGCTCAGGAGAATAGGCATCAGGCTAAGCAGAACTCTTTAGGGGTTCCTGGCCTCACCTCTGTTGCTGGAGCACTGGGATGTGTGTGGCATTGAGAAAGACACTCCAGGAACCCAGGCAAAAGGCTACTCATCAGCCAGTACAGCTGGGCTGGGCTCCTGGCTGGCATCAGGCTGGCTTGTGATGCCTCTCTTCCCCATCCCTAGCAGGTCATGAGGAAGATTTTAAGACATGACAGTCTTATTATTTTTTTAATTTTTTTGTTTATTTTTATTTATTTATTTGACAGCGACAGACAGAGAGAAGAAGAGGCAGAGAAAGAGAGAGAGAGAGAGAAAGAGAGAGAGAATGGGCACGCCGGGGCATCTAACCTCTGCAAACGAACTCCAGATGCGTACGCCCCCTTGTGCATCTGGCTAATATGGGTCCTGGGGAATCAAGCCTCGAACCGGGGTCCTTAGGCTTCACAGGCAAGCGCATAGCCATTAAGCCATCTCTCCAGCCCAAGTCTTACTATTTTTGTTTCCTTTTTACAAAAGAAAAACTAGGGATCCTATAAAAAAATTTCAAAACAATGTTAAGCTTTTAGAAGGAAATTTAAAGCCGGGCTGGAGAGATGGCTTAGCAGTTAATCACTTGGCTGTGAAACCTAAGGACCCGGGTTAGAGGCTGGACTCCCCAGACCCACGTTAGCCAGATGCACAAGGGGGCACACACATCTGAAGTTTGTTTGCAGTGGCTGGGGGCCCTGTGGAGCCCATTCTCTATCTCTCTCTGTCTCTCTCTCTCTCTCTCTCTCTGTCTGTCTGTCACTCTCAAATAATAAATAAATAAATAAATAAATAAAAAATTAAAGCTTTCATAATAGTTTTAACAAGAGCTCTTCAGGGAGGAGGGGAAGCCAAAGACTTAACCACAAGGCAAGCCAGTCATCTCCGGCAGAGGCAGACTGGCAGTCTAGCCACAGGCCAAGCCAACAGTTCTAGAAACCTTTAACTGGAGTGGGGAGTTTGGTGTAGCAATAGCTCCTCCCTCCTGGCCCCTGAGCATCGGAGAAGAGATCCATTATGTTGCCCTCTCCCTGTTTTAGAGTACTGGATGTAGGTGACAATATAGGTGGGGGCCTACTGTTTAAAGTTGAAGTACCCGAACCCAGAGAGCCTGAGATCTCCCCACCAGAGCGTCGGAGTGGGAAATGACCCACATAAGGCAGCCATTGGAGGGAGGTGGGTCAAGTGTAGGTGTGCTGAGAAGTTTGGGCAACAGAGGGCTCTGACTGTGAAAGGTATGGTGTTCAGCCACAATGAAGTCCATTAATCTGCCCAGTTACAATTACTGTATGCTTCAAAACATGCAAAAATTTAGTTATAAGATCAATACGTTCTAGGGATGTAATGTAACTACAGTTTCTAACCGCAAGGATTAAAGACCTGCAATTTGGGCTGCAGGGATGGCTTAGCGGTTAACACATTTGCCTGCTAAGCCAAATGACCCTAGTTCGATTCCACAGGACCCACATTAGCCAGATGCACAAAGGGGTGCATGAGTCTGAAGTTTGTTTGCAGTGGCTGGAGGCCTTGGCACGCCCATTCCCTTTCTCTCTCTCCCTCTTTCTCTGTCAAATAAATAAATAAATAACAATAAAATATTAAATAAATTAAATTTGCTGAAGTAAATCTGAAATATTCTCTCACATACAACACACACACACACACACATGCACACACACACACACATGATCAAGTTAGTAAATAATTTGATTGTGGTAATATTTCATAATATATACCTAGATTCAAAATCATAGTGTATACCTTAAATACATGCAATTAATTGTATTTGTAAGTTATGTCCCAATGAAGCTGAAAAATAAAAATGCTAAAGCACTGGAATAAATCATGAGAAATGTCTAGACCTAGTATAGGTTTATCCAAGGTAGAAGATGGGGCACCCACAAAAACTTCAGCACACACATACTACATATATATCATGAAGGAGAAATACGGGTGGTTAATACAAATAATTGTGATCTCTACTGAGTCATATGTGGGCACTATCTGTCAGGACTCTCATTGACCATTCTTTTCCTAAGAAGGAAAGGTTTTCTGGAAGTCTTAGGGTTAACATATTTTATAGTGGGGCTCACCAAGGTCTTTGCTCTCATTAACTTGGAAAATTCTTGTTTATCAATAATTTTGAAAATTGAACATAATAGAATTTGATCATGACTGCCTCCCATTATTTCCTCTTTTTAGTCCCCACCCTCTATCTCTATTCCACTGAAGCCCTCTTCTTTCCATGTAGTTCCTCTTGTGTTTTTATGTCTCATTATTGGTTTTTTGCCTTCCTCTATCATCCATGTCAAAATTATGATGGGCTCAATATTGTTCTATTATCCCTCATCTTTTTCTGAAGGGGAAAAGGTGCAGGGTTTTAATAAAGGTAATACACACACACACACACACACACACACACACACACACACACACACTCTTGAGAGCCAGCACACAATGCAGGCTCAGGATACTAGGCAGTGCTCCAGGTAGGGTCAGATCATGAGCCCAAGTTATTATCTATCCTGGCTGTGTAAATCTGGAACTAATGGCCCAGGCAGAAGTAGAAATGGGCTAAGAGCTAAAGAGCATCGTAATTCACTTTATCGGGACTACAAGAGGCTGAGAACTGAAAAGGACTCTCAGAGTCATTGCATCCATTCCCCTCCATGTGGTTCTTGCACCTTCCCTCAGTAACTTCTTCTCCTACATAAGTGCACCCACTGATGACGACAGCACAACCCATTCCACAAACCAGTGTCCCATGGTGGGTTACGTACTGTGTTCTACAGGACACCTGCTTGGCCTCTTTCAACCCCTCCCAGCTGCCTGGAGCAAGCCTGGCACACAGCATACTCCACGCTGCGCTGTCATTGCCTTACTCCAGCTTTCTTTCCTTGAGGCTGAATTTCCACATTTTTCCATGAGTTGCTCATTGGTCATGATACCATTATTATAGTTTTCATAAACCCCAATGTATTTCCATTCTTCTTCAATTCTCTGAAATTAAGTGAACTTTTAAGATGTGTTCTGACTGTTTAGGGGAAAGAGTGGCTTCCTCTTCCTAGTAAATATCACACTTCCATGGATGTGTCAATGTTTGCACACAAGAGTTTTCTCAGGGTTTAATATCAGGAAATGGTTGGCAATGTGAACTGACTCTGACGTCACTGTAGTCTAGCCTAGTCTAGAAAAAACTAACAATTTGGTTTGTCGTTATGATTGCTTCAGTCTTTTATAGTTGTACAATAGAGCAACTATTTCTTTACCAATAGCTAGTAACTCATTTTTTCTTTTTCTTTTTTTTTCATTTTTTTGTTTGTGAGGGAGAGAGTCTTGCTATGGAATCCAAGCTGGCCTCAAATTCACTATCTAGCCCAGATTAGCCTTGAACTTGGAACAATCCCCATACTTCAGCCTTGTGAGTGCTATGGGATTGTAGACATGTGCAACCACACCCAGATCAGCCCATATCTCTTTCAAATTCAAGATATAACATGCTCATTTTGATAATAATATTATGCCTGGTTAAAAGGTGGTGAGGGTGGATACAACCTACCTTAGGTACATATTTGAAAGAACGCTTATTAACCATTATTTGGTTTTCTGAGGTAGGGTCTGACTTTAGCCCAGGCTGACCTGGAATTCACTATGTAGTCTCAGGGTGGCCTCAAACTCACAGCAGTCCTCCTACATCTGCCTCCCAAGTTCTAGGATTAAAGGCATGTGCCACCATGCCTGGCTACATTTTCTGTATACTTATTCTTGCAAATCAAGTGCACCATCTTGCATTACTAATCTTTTTAAAGTGCCTCTGATATCGTCCCTGTTAGAGTTGGTCTCTAAAGCAGGCATGTCTAAAACATCTGGACCTGACTTCTTAATCCCCAGGTATTATGAAGAACATAGCTTATGGAAAGACTGGGAACACTGTGGAGATATGTGTCCTCGCTGTTCTCAGAGAAACCAGTCCAACACAAAAGTTGTCCATGGCTTAGCTGTTAAGGTGCTTGCCTGCAAAGTATAAGAACCCATGTTCAAATCTCCAGATCCCACATAAGCCAGATAAACAAAGGTGAGGCAAGCATAAGGCCACGCATGCCCACTAAGTGGTGCAAGTGTCTGGAGTTTGGTTTCAGTGACTTAGGCCCTGGCATGCCAATTCTCTCTCTCTCTCTGTCTCACTCTCTCTAAAATAAAATTAAAGTTGTACAAAGACCACCCCAAAGTGAACTATGACACATAACTTGAGGAACATAGTGTAAAGAAGTATTTTTCATTTGATGTGTGCACATGTGTGTGTTTTTGCAGAAGGTAAGTGGTGTGGTATGTGCAGTGTATGCACATGTATGCAAATGTGCATGCTTTGGGGTCATGTGTGCAGAGGTCAGAGAATATCTGAGATCTCTTCACTCGTCTGTCTGTTTTTTTGAGATAAAGTCTCTTACTCAACCCAGAGCTGCTGCTTTTTTTTTTTTTAAGGTCAGCAAACCACAGTGATTCTCTGTTCTCTGTCCCCCATAGGGCTGGCTGAAGTGAGGACATCTCATCCCTTCATGCTTACACAGGAAGCACTCTTAACTTCTGAGCCATCTCCTCAGTCCCAACGCCATGATTTTATTCCTCTGTTTCCCAGAGGAAGGGAATATACATTCCAGCTAAGGGACTATCAGCACACACCTCATTTCCTGAAAAGTTGTCAGCATTGAATGACATATCTTTTTCATCCTTTAAGAATTTATTATGTTTTCACAAAGGCAAAAGATAGGTAGATGCCCTTTTATCTAGAAATCTGTTTTCTACCCCTTTTCTATCTGTCTCTTGTTTGGGGGAAATAAAGAACTGGGGAGTAAACTCTGGCCAACAACTCAAATAATGAAGCCAAAAGGACAGGGTAGTGTAACATGGATAAGGTAGTGAATTCTGGGAACAGGAGAAATGTCTCAGTATGACCTGCTGAAGCCAGAAAGACAGGAAGTCAAAGAGAGAAAAATCATCTCCCCAGAGAAGAAAGCTGAAGGACTTGAATCTCATGGTGTAGCTGAACTTGGCAACCAACTTCCCTCAAGAAGCTGTCAAAGTGAATTTTGGGATGTTTGTATCTGGGTTAAAAAAAATGACATCAAAATTTCAGGACTTGATAGTCTATCTGAAAATAATCAATGTTTCCCAATAAAGAGGTCTGAAAACAAAATGGGTGCTAAATCTGTCCCAGTGACCTTCTTGTTTTCATGTCAAAAGCCCCGTGTTTCACATTCAAGCTTTCCCTGTCAGCCTGACCTATAACAAATGGACAGTCACTGAAGCCTGGCTTTAGCCTCCTGGGTGAGCAGAAACGATTATGGCTATACACATCGCAATCACCCCGAGACAGGCACGGCTGCATGGTGCACACTGAGACTGAAGCAGATAGCACCAAAAGGCAGAGGGTCATGTGACTGGTTCTTGGAAGATGTTAAAGTAAGAAGGATGAGTCAGGAAGAGCAGACAGATGAGTCCTACTGTAACAGGAAAAGAAATCATGTTCCTATTCACCCTGAAAATATAACCAGGAAAAAAGTCTTGCTTAATTTGATAATCACTGATTTATCAACACAAACAATAGCAAGGAAAGAATGCAGCATGTGAGGACGGCAGCCCCTTAGCAGGGTATAAAAGGGGATGCGGGGTAGGGAGACTTCCAAACCTTCCAACCCACCTGATTGGAAACCTACCCAGAACCTCACCAACCTCAGACACCATGTGCAACTCCTGTTGTGGCTCCGTCTGCTCTGAGCAGGGCTGTGGCCAGGAGGCCTGCTGCCAGCCCAGCTGCATGCAGACCACCTGCTGCAGGACCACCTGCTGCCGCCCCAGCTGCTGCGTATCCAGCTGCTGCCGCCCCAGCTGCTGCAGGCCCCAGTGCTGCATCTCCAGCTGCTGCAGGCCCCAGTGCTGCATCTCCAGCTGCTGCAGACCCCAGTGCTGCATCTCCAGCTGCTGCCGCCCCACCTGCTGCATCTCCAGCTGCTGCCGCCCCACCTGCTGCAGGCCCCAGTGCTGCATCTCCAGCTGCTGCCGCCCCACCTGCTGCAGACCCCAGTGCTGCATCTCCAGCTGCTGCAGGCCCCAGTGCTGCATCTCCAGCTGCTGCAGACCCCAGTGCTGCATCTCCAGCTGCTGCCGCCCCACCTGCTGCAGGCCCCAGTGCTGCATCTCCAGCTGCTGCCGCCCCACCTGCTGCAGACCCCAGTGCTGCATCTCCAGCTGCTGCCGCCCCACCTGCTGTGTGTCCGCCTGCTGCCGCCCAGCGTGCTCCAGCTGCTCTTGCTGCTGAGCGCTCCCTGGCTCCTGCCCATTGTCAACTAGCAATCCCGATGAAGAACATCTGTGAGAGGAATCCTGAGGGCTCGTGTGTAAAACTTTAATTCCATTTGATTGACACGTTGGTTGGCCTACAATATATCTATTTCCCCTCTCTTACTAGCGTCCTGTCTCTTTCCAAAACAAACTTTGAATTTCCTCTAGGTTCCTTCGATCATATCACCCCTGTGGAAATATTTGTTCTCTGTCATGTTTCCTACATTTCAGATGCCTTGATGACTTAAATAAATCTAAATTTCATGGACATTCACACATAAAGACATTCTGTGTTGTCATTGTTCCTTCCTGTTCTTATCTGTACTTTATTTCTAACAAACACGAAGGCCCCTAAGCAGTGACTGCATGTGTGCTAGGTCTTTTCCTTGCTACTCCTCACTCCAGAACAGGAGTAGAGCTCCTTAGAATGAGGACTTGGTGGCTGTTCTCTGACCAAGATTAGGAGGGAGTGTTAAAGCCCCTGCCTGCCCACCTCAGCCATTGAAAGAGAGCTGGGCTCTTGAAGGACATTCTCCTGGGAAAAAACCTGGAAGAAACTTAAAGAATGTTATAGTAGTAGGAAAAACACGGGGTCTCAGCGAATTTCACCTCATTTGACCACCAGGAAGTTCTAGAGTATGAGAAGGACCTTAGCCCTTCCTCTCCTACAGGCAAGGCGGCTGCACCTTGCCAGCGTTACTCAGTTAGCTCTCGACGTGGCCTCTGGGAGAGGGAGGCGAGAATGCACATAGGGCTGACGTGTCTAGAGGAAGGGGACCGAGAGCTGGGGAACAGAGCACGTGAACAGTGTGAGCCACCTGCACTGTGCACTCACTCACATGAGTTTAAGGATGGGGGGCCACTGGAACCAAAGAAATGTAGGAAAAGCAACATATCTTCTACCCACCACCCCATTTTTCTTCTCTGGTCACCCCAACTCATTAGTGAAAATTACTAGAGGGCCTGGGGAGTTGGTCCAGTGGTTAAAGGTGCTTGCTTGCAAGCCAGCCAGCCTGGATTTGATTTTCCAGCATTCAGCAGATGCCTTGAAGTGGTGCATATGTTTGGAATTCATTTGCAGTGTCAAGAGGCCCTGGCATGTTCATTCTCTCTATCTCTCTTTACTCTCTCAAGAAAATAATATTTTTAATATATTTATTTATTTATTTGCATACATAGGGAGGAGATAGAGAACACACACACACACACACAGAGAGAGAGAGAGAGAGAGAGAGCAAAAGAGAAAGAGATTGGGCATGTCAGGGCCTCTAGCCAGTGCAAACGTACTCCAGGTTCTTGTGCCACTGTGCATCTGGCTTTACACAGGTACTGAGGAACTGAGCCAGGGTTGTTAGGATTTGCAAGCAAGTGTCTTCACCATGGAGCTATCTCTCAAACTCAATAATTTACATTTTATAAAAAAGAATTACTAGATAAATATCAGAGGCAAAATGTGTGATCATTTCTGTGATTTGCCTTGTGGAGCCATTAAAGTCACACCCTAAGAATCCCAAGCCCTTGCTTTTTATGCCCTTATTGGACCATTGGAACTGGAACTAACAATGCCGGAATGACCCATGTCATGCTGAATATACTCCTTCTTACCTGCACTGCAGCAGAGCCCTGCTTCACCACGCCACTGAGCTCAGCTGCCTTGGGCATAACTCCTCTCTTTGCTGGCTTGTCTCATGAAATGAGAAGCAAAGAGAGATAAGGTGACAGTGACAACTTTGATTCCAGTGGTCCCTTACATTGTCTCCTGGAGTCTCCTCACCACAAAATCAAGTACTTCTATTTGCAAGGTGCATGATTTATAAGGAGAAAGTACAGAATCCCTCAAATGGGATGGAGGGAGAGGTGAGTGAGGCTACAATCATGTGATGTCTTGATTTAAGCATTAAAATCATTGAGCCCTACATAATTGTCACTTTTAAAGTGTATACTGGAGCCTGAAAACAGCCTGGTACACATATTCTCTCTCTCTCCCCTTGCAAATAAATAAATTTAAAATATCAGAGAGATTTTAGATAACCAGATGATATGCCTCAAGGTCCAAAACAACAACAACAAAAGAAAAAAGTCAAATGCAATATTAGCGTAAAGAAGGGAATAAGAACTATCATGGTATAAGTTAATGAAATAAAGATTAAAAACAAAGCAACACAAGTAATCAATGAAATGATGAGTTGGCTCTTCAAAAAATTAGCCAAACTAATCAAAACAAAGAATTATTAAGCTAACAAAATTACATATGCAAAGTGATATTATAACAGATATCCCTGAAATGTAGAGGATCATTAGGGAATATTTTGAAAACTTGTATTCCAATAACTTGGAAAATCTAGAATAAAAGAAGATATTGCTACACTTTTATGAGTTAGTAAAATTGAACCATGAAAAAATCAACAACTTAAGTAGATCTATAATAAGCAAGGAAAGTGAACAGTAATAAAGAATCTCCAAACAGGGGCCGGAGGAATGGCTTAGAGGTTAAAGTGTATGCCTGCAAAGCCACAGGACCCAGGTTCAATTCCCCAGGACCCACATAAGCCATCTGCACAAGGTGGCACATGCATCTGGAGTTTGCAGTGGCTGGACGCCCTGGCGGCATGCTCATTCTTTCTGTCTATCTGTCTGTCTGTCTGTCTGTCTGTCTCTCTCTCTCTCTCTCTCTGACTCCCTCTCAAATAAATAAAGAAAACTTAAAAAAAAGAATCTACAAACAGGAAACCTCAGAAGCAGATGTATTCACTGCTGGGTTCAAATGGGTCTTTATAAAAAACTAAAACCACTAGCCGGGTGTGGTGGCGCACGCCTTTAATCCCAGCACTTGGGAGGCAGAGGTAGGAGGATCACCATGAGTTCGAGGCCACCCTGAGATTACCTAGTGAATTCCAGGTCAGCCTGGGCTAGAGTGAGACCCTACCTTGAAAAACCAAAAAAAGAAAAGAAAAGAAAAACTAAAACCAGCTGGGCGTGGTGGCATATACCTTTAATCCCAGCATCTAGGAGGCACAGGTAGGAGGATTGCTGTGAGTTCGAGACTAGCCTGGGACTACAGAGTACATTTCAGGTCAGTCTGGGCTAGAGACAGACCATACCTCAAAAGAGAGAGAGAGAGAGAGAGAGAGAGAGAGAGAGAGAGAGAGAGAGAGACAGAGAGAGAGAGACAGAGAGAGAGGGAATGAAAACCAATGATTCCATAAAACAGAAAGAGAAGGAGTGCTATAAAACTCATTCTATGAATCTAATATTATTCTGATACCAAACTTGGAGGACACAACAAAAAAAAACTAATGGCCACTTTGCTTGATAACACAGATATATTCAATATACACTCCAGTATACAAGTGTTTTTATCAAAATGTCAAAGAACAGTTAAGCATTCAAACTAACTGAAAAGTTTTTGCAAAGATTAAAAAGGCAGAGTGAATAAGAATCATATGAAGATATTTTTGAAAGCTAAACAAAATTCCATCAACGGAAGGTGGACATGGCTATTGTTTTACAAATTTACCTGATTACATATGTCACTTCATACTGTTCAACATTTTCTGAAATGTTTAAATTGAGTGTATTTCTATAAAGTAACATCATTGAATTCAAAATAGGGTTCATTTTCCTTTCATTAAGCATAGTGATTTTTGTCTCTATTTACATTATATTATCACTAAGAAATTAAGAAAACCTAATGGTAGTACAAGTCAGCTACATACAAAAAATTTACCAGGTGTTTATTTAAGAAAATGAACTATGTGCTATCATAAAATAAGTGATACCTGACAAGTCAAGCCTGTTTTGCTCGCCATGCTTTCAAAGACATACTAACACCATGTGCCCAGGCACAAACATACCCACGTCCGCGGATGATATTTTCAAATGTCAACTGTGTCAAGCCCATTTCCAATTTCCTTAGTATTTACCTAACCATTCTTTCATCATAGTATTTTTAATTTTTTTTGTTTATTTTTCTTTATTTATTTGAGAGAGATAGACAGAGAGAGAAAGATGCAGAGAGAGTGAGGATGGGCACACCAGGGCCTCCAGCCACTGCGAACTCCAGATGCATGCGCCACCTTGTGCATCTGGCTTACATAGGTACTGGGGAATTGAGCCTCAAAATACGGTCCTTAGGTTTCACAGGCAAGCACTTCACCATTAAGCCATCTCTCATATCATCATAGCATTTTTAAAAGGCAAAGAGAAAACAGGTTAAGAGGAAAAATTGTATATCAAAAACCAATTATTCACTCCCTAATACTATAGGAAATAGGAGAAGGACAGTTCAGCTGGGAATTGTTTGTTAGAAAGGTCCACATGTTAATTACTGATTCAATTAATTAGAAGGTGAGTGGAACCTAGAAGGGAATACATAGACTGATGTTTTTTCTGCTTTTGAGTTCCCTCTATAAAAATTTTTCGTTTCGGGGCTGGAGAGATGGCTTAGCAGTTTAGGTGCTTGACTGAGAAGGCTAAGGACCCAAGTTTGATTCCCCAGTACCCGTGTAAAGCCAGATGTTCATGGTGGGGCACGCATCCAGAGTTTGTTTGAATAAATAAATACACGAATAGTTTTAAAAATTTAGTTTTCTAGAGCTGGGCATGGTGGTGCATGCCGTTAATCCCAGCACTCGGGAGGCAGAGGTAGGAGGATCACTGTGAGCTCAAGGCCACCCTGAGACTCCATAGTGAATTCCAGGTCATCCTGGGCTAGAGTGAGACCCTACCTCGAAAAGCAAACAAACAACAACAACAAAAAAATAGTTTTCTAAGTTTTTCTAAGTGGTTTCCCATGTGGGAGAAGAAACATGAGCCTTGGGATGTGAAAAGGGGATTTAGAGAGAAAAGAGAAGAAAGTGCAGAGAGCTCCTGCCATACAGGGGGCAGGAGGGACTGAGACCCCAAGAGGGATTAGGGGTCTCCCCGCATCCTACCAGAACAGGAACCTGGAAGTTCAGGAGAGATGGACAGCCAGCAAGGAGAGAGCTGCTTATTTTTTAAAAATGTGTTATTTATTTATTTGAGGGGAGGGCAAAGAGGCAGATAGAGAGAGAATGGGTGTGCCAGGGCCTCTAGCCACTGTAAACAAACTCCAGATACATATGCTGCCTTATGCATCTGGTTTTACTTGGGTACTGGGGTATCGAACCCAGTTATTCAGGCTTTTCAGGAAAGTACTTTAACCACTGAGTAACCCCACCAGGTCCCGTCTCTGCCTATTTCTTAGCCCACAGGGACCACTTTACAAACAGGGGCCTTCCTTATTTTTAGAAACAGTGGTCACTTAGCTAAGGTGAAGAGGTTTTCTTTTTCTTTTTCTTTTTTTGTATCCTCCCTGTTGTCACTCCATTATTTTATTTTTATTTTTATTTATTTGACAGAGAAATAGAGAGAGAGAGGGAGAATGGGTGTGCCAGGGCCTCTAGCTGCTGCAGACGAACTCCAGACGCACGCGCCCCCCTTGTGCAGCTGGCTAACGCGGGACCTCCAGCTCTACAAACACAGCATTTTGATATCCTGTTATTTGAATCTTTGTTTTCTAGCTCTCTGATTTTCTTCTGGTTTGCTTTTGGGCAAATAAAATCTGAGAGTTCTATCTGATCAATAGTTTACATTAAGATAAAAGAGAGTAGAGTGAATCTAAAGAGCCAAGCAAGTTCAGATTGTGAGTCACAGTAAATGCAAGAACCCTCAGGCACTTAACGTGACTAGGAACCTCGGTCTTTCAAACAGAGGGTGTGGATCAATATAATGCCAGGAAGACAGTAGGTCAAAGAAGACCTTTGCCAACAGTGGAGAGTTGACGGTACCAAGTCTTACGGTACAGGGGACCTCTGCAGCCAATTTTTCCAAAGAAACCCTAAGGATGAATTTTGGAAGTTTCCTTCTGTTGATAAGGATACAGTAAAGGTTTCATTTCTTTAAAAAGTTCTGTATGTCCTGATGAAAGAGAGGTCACAATTCAGAATGGGGAAGAAGACGGTGTCCTAATGACTTTGTGACACTGTCAGGGGCCTGGGCTTCAAGTGTAAACCTTCTGACCCATCAGGCACATACGAAAACAAACCCAAGAATGAGCTGGAGTTTTGCCCTCTGTCCATGATCATGGGGATATAAGAATCATCATGACCCACGGGTTCAATTTGGTGACACAAAGTGACAATTATTTAAGTAACCAGAACCAAGAGGCAGAATGTCATGTGAAACTAAAGCAGGAAAAGCCCTTAGCAGGTGGGATAGGGAGAGCTGACACTGAGTCCTAACACACCAGGAAAAGGGATCATGTTTTCCATTCATCTAGAAAATTTAACCAGGAAAGGAAACTTGCCTAATTGGATAGTCACCTATTTATCAACACAAACACTAACAGGGAAAGAACGCAGCATGTGAGGACGGCAGCCCCTTAGCAGGGTATAAAAGGGGATGCGGGGCAGGGAGACTTCCAGACCTTCCAACCCACCTGATTGGAAACCCACCCAGAACCTCCCCAACCTCAGACACCATGTGCAACTCCTGTTGTGGCTCCGTCTGCTCTGAGCAGGGCTGTGGCCAGGAGACCTGCTGCCAGCCCAGCTGCATGCAGACCACCTGCTGCAGGACCACCTGCTGCCGCCCCAGCTGCTGCGTGTCCAGCTGCTGCAGGCCCTGCTGTGGTGGATCCAGCTGCTGCAGGCCCAGTTGCTGCATTTCTAGCTGCTGCAGGCCCACCCGCTGCCGCCCCAGCTGTTGCATCTCCAGCTGCTGCAGGCCCCAGAGCTGCCAGTCTGTGTGCTGCCAGCCCACCTGCTGCCGACCCTCCTGCTGCGTCTCCAGCTGCTGCCGCCCCACCTGCTGTGGTGGATCCAGCTGCTGCAGGCCTTCCTGTTGCCGACCCACCTGCTGCCGCCCCACTTGCTGTGTGTCCAGCTGCTGCAGGCCCCAGTGCTGCATCTCCAGCTGTTGCCAGCCCTGCTGTGGTGGTTCCAGCTGCTGCCGCCCCACTTGCTGTGTGTCCAGCTGCTGCAGGCCCCAGTGCTGCATCTCCAGCTGCTGCCGCCCAACATGCTCTAGTGGTTCCTGCTGCTGAGGGCTCACTCACTCTCCTGTTCTTCATCAACCAGCATTCCTGATGCAGAGCCTCTGTTAGAAGAACCCTGAGATGACCACCAATTATAAAGCCCCAGATCCAGCCGAGGTTGAGTTTCGCCTACAAATACTCGGCTCCCACTGGTACTCTGAAATGGACACAAGCTGGAGCTTTCTCTGAAGTCTGTTGAATATTATCTTTGTCCCCAAAGAGCAATTTGTTCTCTGCCACATTTTATAAAATGGAAAACTTTCTACATCTGAAATAAATCTAAATTTCAAAAGCATACAAATAATAATGCATCCTGTCTCCTTATTTCTTCTTCTTGTCTGCCTAGTTTTGCCTCAGCTCCAAATAAAGAAAGGCAGCAGCAGGCAACTGTGGGAGTGCCTGCTCTCTTTATTCTTTCCACTGCCCTCTTCCTCTTAATACAGAAGGATGCTTTCATCCACCAAGTGCATGGACCATCTTCTGGGGATCCCCTCTGCCAGAAGAGCTAGCTCTAGGCAGTTAAGTGTCTAACCAACCATATGGTGGACACATTTCTCACCTCTCTCTGAGTAGTCACATGCCAGCCCAATGCTCCAGAGGTCCTCAGTGGCATTGGAGCCCAGCTGTGTCCAGGGTGCTCCGCTCATGATGTTACTTTATCTTGGTTTTGTCCTGAGCCATTCCCCAAGTTTCCTACAGTGTACCCGGGGATCATTTCCCAAATAAGATCCTAATTCTCAAGTCCCTCTGTCTGGGGCTCCTTCTCAAGCATGCCATCTGTGGCACTGGAATTCCTCATGTCAGCACCCATGCCCTAAACCATTCAAAACCAATATGGATAGTTGTCATGGGGTCAAGTTCACCCCTCAGATTTACTCTCCAGGGCCACGGTAAACTTTCCGCAACACTGCTCTGCCTTGTTTCCATTGTTTTGTTGTTGTTGTTGTTGTTGTTTTAGGTGTTTTTTTTTTTTTTTGCATAGCTGTTGGACTGTGTCTTCCAACTTTTTGTATCATTTAACATATTTTTCATGAGTGTGATGTGTGTATTCATGTTTGCATGTGGGGGGAAGCACATCCATGTGAATGTATGTGATGTCCAGAGAATGATATGGCATGTCTTCCTCTATCGCTCTTTGTTCCTCCACTTAACTTGGGGATGGGGGCAGAATCTCTCACTGAGTCTGGAATTCACTGAGTCAGCGAGACAAATTAGGTAGCAAGGCCCAGAGACCCCTCGCCCTCCTCTCCTCGGGGTTGGGATGCAGGCACGTGCCACTATAGCTGGCATTTATGTGGTGCTGCAGTTTCTGAGCTCAGGTCCTTATGTCTGTGTGACAAGCACTTTACTTACTGAGTCAGCCCTCCATCCCCTTTACTGTAAGCTTTTACATATCAATATCGACAGCCTTAGCACAATATCACTCTCATGTAAAAAAAAAATTACTAGTCTTAATGAAGTACTTACTGTCAGAAGCTCTCTGTGGAGTATTCTATCTTAAAGTCATAAAATCTGAGTTGTAGCCTAAGATTCAAAAACATAAAAATCACGTATGTTTTCTCATATGTCGAGTCTAGACTTTAAATATGCATATATGTGTTCATTTCATATGTGGAATCTAGCATATATATAAAACATATCATATAATTTTATAATATACATTAAATCATATATAATATATAATACAATATAATAATATATATAATTATATAATATATTATATAGTAAAGTACATAATATGTATTATATAAATATATATATATATATGACATGAAAGTAGAAAGATCATTCTGAGAGGGGAAGAAGAAATCTGAAGGTGACGGGAGATGAGAACAGACAGTGTAGGGAGATACATGAAAACAAAGTATAATATCATGCTTGTGGGAAACACCATCATGAAGCTCATTGTTGTATCGGCTAAACTTAAAAGTTAATCAAGAAAATATAGGAAGACAGAAGTATAGGTGGATCTACATGGAGAGAACAAGGTGACCAGTAGGATGCAAGAGGGAAGACAAGGAACGTACTTGAGGGTGAATATGAGCAAACTACAGTGGTATGCATCTGTGACATGAGATGAAAATGTAGCAGTGAAGTCCATGATAAAATCAGTTATTAGCAGATAATACTATACCCGGAAGCCACAGATTGTTACCAAAAAATTTCATGGCCAAATGTAGGTTCCCTTCCAGAAAGTTGTTGGTCAGGGAGGCTACGCATGCCCCCAGCACATTATGGGTCGGATCAAGGCTCTTGGTTGCCCACCATAACTAGAGGGTAAGACCCTATTGCTGAAGACACCACATGCTTGGGCTGAAGGACACTGAGAAATCAAGCTGCAGCTGAGCTGAAAGCCTCCTCCCTGTTGACTAGCTGTCAGGATGCTGCAAACAGCCATGCAGCCTGATGGGGAGAAAAGTTATCAATAGTCTTAACCAGCAGAGGACACTGCAAGCTTTACAGCTGACCAGCCAGGTCAAATGTACCAAATGTTGTGATAGTGGTTTGTCTGTTATGGGGAAAGTAATAGCTCTCTGATTAGATTTCAGGTCCATTCCACTGGTGGGAATTCCTGCCTGATAATGAAGCCTGATCAAAAGCCTGAAGCTGGGGAGGTCATAAGCCCGAGGGGAGATACTACCACTGCTGTCTGCTTAAGTGAATATATTACGCCCACCATACTGCCCTGTAAACACTTACATACATGTCCACATATTAATGTTACTATCACTTTTGGTGTGAGAAGCTTCTCTTTGCAGATGGCGGTGACACTGAGAAGACTCATCAAACTCCTGATAAGAGACAGTGGAATGTTCAGCACTGAGACATCTCTGTCATCCCTCTAAGACTCAGGGTCCACTGGGGAAGAGTTGGCAGAAAGATTGTAAGGGCCATAAGAAAGGGAGAAGTACTTTGCGGTATTGTCTTCCAGACATGAAGTGGCAAGGCACCCATGACATCACCATGATGTCTTGGCCCAACATTTTACATTAATAATTGAGGAGGGCAAATGAAAAAAACAATAACTGATAAAAATAAGAGACTACATGTGTAGAGGAGGGAGATCACTGGAATTGGACAGGGAAGGGGGGCTAATGCGGTAATTGGAGGGGATTGTGATCAAATTGTAGCATGTTTGTGTATTAAAATTCTAAATGAAATTATATGCATATAAAATAGGTACTGTTTTTAGCTTTGGGGAAATATTTTTACTTCATTTCACTTATTTATTACTTTCTTTTCAATTTTGGGTTTGAACATGGCCCTGCATATGCTAGACAAGTGCTGCACAACTGAGCTGCCTTCTTAGCACACCATCAAAAAGAAGTATTTCATTTATTCAAGAGAAAGGGAAAAAGAGGTAGGAAAGGAGGGGCAGATGTCTGGAGGGAGGGAGGGAGAGAGAGAGAGAGAGAGAGAGAGAGAGAGAGAGAGAGAGGGAGACAGAGGGAGAAAGAAAAAAGAAAGACAGAAAACAGGTGTGCCAGGGTCTCTAACCACCACAAACAGACTCCAGACACATGCGCCACCTTGTGCATCTGGCTCTACAATGGGCACTGGGGAACTGAACTTGAGTCCTATGGTTTTGCCAGCAAGTGCCTTAACCGCTAAGCCATTTGTTCTGCCTTCCCAACCTTTATGTAGATCTTCTTTCCCATAATAATCAAAAAGTCTTTCTTATATGTCTTTAGTTTCTCTTCTGTCCTCATTATCAAGCAAATCCAGCAAAAAAAAAAAAAAAAAAAAAAGGCCTTACCACTATGGACATGAAATTGTTTAAATAGTTCACATTCTCCACCATTACAAAGAAAAGCCCAAAATCAAAACATGCAAATCAAGTGTTCTACTAAGCAAGGTAATATGGTGAAAGTGTTGCAGTGAGCTTGGTTTTAAAATGCCTTCCCAGCTGCTGTGTGTCCAGCTGCTGCATCTCCAGCTGCTGCCCCCTACCAGCTGAAGTGGTTCCGGCTGCTGAGTTGTTCACTTGCTCCTGTTCTTCATCAGCCAGCATTCCGGATATAGAACATCTCTAAGCTGAGTCCTGAGGGGCCAGTTATGAAGCCTCCATTCCAACTGAGACTGATTTTACCCTCACCCCTTCCAGGTTACAATCTCTGTAAAATCAGCCCTGCTTTAAATTTTCTCCGAAATTTGTAAGCTATCACCATGGAACATTTTGTTCTTTGCAATTATTTTCAACAAATGAAGATTACCCCCCCCCCAAAAAATGTAATAAATCTTAATTTTAAAGGTATGCAAGTGTATATATCATCTTTCCTTATTTCTCTTTCTTGAATTGTTCTCTTTTGTCAATTTTTAGCTCATCTCTAAATAGGCCAAAGAGTGTAGCTGATGATTCCAGATATGCTAGCTCTCCTCTCTCTGCATACCTCTTCCTATGTAGGAAGATGGTCTCAGAGCTAGGGCACGGAACTCCCTGGCTTTCTCTAGTTGAACAGGAAGTAGTTGAACAGAACTCCAGCAGTGACGCATGCTCTCCATCACTTCCTCCCAAGTAGATGCGTGCCATGGTAGTGTTCCTCACGATCTCATTGGCATTAGAGCTCAGCTGTCTCCAGACATGGTCTACTCACTAAATGACCCTATTGACTTCCAGCCTTGCCCCATGTCAGTTTCCAACTGCATGGTGCTTCCTGAAATTATTTCCTTTGCAAACTTCTCTGCGTCTGTCTCAGAGGGCAGGTAGTCTAAGACAACCACATCCCTAGTATTAGTGCTACTTTGCTCCCACACAATTTTAAGACAATATTACTAATTAAGTTGGATCAGAGCCAACACTTGGGGTTGCTGCTTATTGGGCTCTTTATCTTCAGTCTTTTAGATTTTAGCTGTTGTGTTTGTTCATTGACAGTTGAAATTGCACATATTTTCACCAGTCCTTCCCAGGTAGATCCATACTTAACCCTACCCTGTCTGTGCAGCAGTAAATTTATACTGCCATTAGTGTCATAGGATCTAGATGCCTGTCCCTTCTTAGGGATTTTAAAGGATCCACCTACCAGTGAAATTTGCACATCTGTTACTAGAGACTGTGTGAATCTGCTTGAGCCAGAGTTTTGCCCATTATGGTATTTCCTGTAGTCATCTAGTCTCCTGTTAATATGTATGCTTTGTGGGTAGAGGGATTAACTAGTAAATCTTAGAGAAATGTGATGAGATTCACCACTCCCCCACGTTTTTTAAAGTTTTTGAAATTGCTCTAACTTCTCATTTTTATTTACAAACTTACTACAGAATAGAATAGTGGCCAGGATTTGGGAATCACAGGGTCTTATATACTCTTTTAAGTCTTAATAGCTTTTACTTCATGGCTTAAGGAAAGAATGTTCTCTGAATTTCACATCCGCTATGACCTCACCCCAGTAAACAGACTGTAAGAGTGACCATCACTGTCAGATTGTAGTCAGGGCCATGCAGACATTTTCATATCCAGTGGTCATTGTCAACTCTGACCTGCTAGCCAACAGATACACGGGTGCTGTACTTTCCTTTGGGTACTATAGTAGACAATCTCAGTTGCTGGGATGAACCTCCAGACCAGACCTCATTTATGGGAGGGAGAAGGTATTTATTTGCAGCTTAAAGATCCAGAGGAAGTTCCATAATGGCAGAATAAGTAGCCCCTCCCCTTTCACAGGACTAAGCAGAGAGAAAGAGAAAAGCCAAAAGCCCCACCACCCCCAGCACAGACAAGCACACTTCAGGAACTGCAGGCAAAGCCCAAGCACTTTGCTCATCTTAGGCTAGAATTCCCCAAATACACCTTAGGGCTGGGCCCTAGGGTCAGCCAACAGTGACACCCCCTCCAGCCAGATGGCTGGAGATCTAAGAAGCTTTAATACAATTCCTGAATCTATTGGGGAACATCTATTCAAATTACCATGGTACTTTTTGGGAAAGACTGAGGAAATTATATATAGTATATAGGTATATATTTATATATACTAATATATAATTTACTGTGGACCTTCACCCTGCAGGATTGTCCCAATTTCAATTAATGATTCATAGTCCTGAGAAATCTATCCATATTGGAATGCCTCTCCAGTAAAAAGCATACATCTCAACCTACATTCTTACCCATTCGTTATTATATTCTTTTAAAGATAAACATGCATAGAGGTGTAGTTCCATATATGTGTTTAACCACAGAGCCAGTATTTATGGCTATCAGTTCTGGCTGCCTGTTTTTGCCTTTTGAAGACTTTCAGAGTCACTTATCAGTTTCCACAGAGCCCTGTGAGTTCTGTATCACATTAGTCCAGTTGTTGTTCCTAACTTGCTATTAAGTACATAATTATATCTACATTAATTCTAGAGTTAAGTGATCTACCTCAGCTGTCTGTGGTCTTATCCCCTTTACTCCTGGAGAGCTAAGGTCTACTATCATATTTGCTATCAAAGGCAAACAGGAGCTACTGAAGTTGTCATTCATGCATACTCTTTCCATGTTAATACCATGCCTTAGTAAACTGAGTCTCCTGTGCCAAGCAGGGAGCAGGGTCAGCCCCCTGGGTTTGGAGGTCTCATGACTAACTCTATTCTTATGTATCTGTTTCTCTGTACCCTTTGATCTTCCCTCCTCTTCCATGGGTTATGTGGGACCAGATAAGTCTGTACTAGTCACCTGTAGTCATGTTTCCTCAAAACTTGGTAGCTAAAATACCACAAGTTATTATCTCTGCTTTTGTGCACCAGGAAATCTGGTCTGCTTCCTTGGGTGTCACAGGGCTTGAATGAAGGCATTGGCTGGCACTGGGGGCTCATAGGAGGGGCCAGCCCGGGAGAAGCCCAGCCCACTGTCACTTCTGGGTTGTTGAGCATCTTTGGTTTCTTGCAGTGGTTGGAATGACAAGGGGGTTGTTCTCGGCTTTTTGCCACATGACTCTCTTCCATGTAGCCTCTGGATTCATCCAAGCCAGCAACAGAGCAAGAACCAGGAGAGAGCTCTACCAAGAGGAAAGTTACAATCTTTCATTGCTTCACTGAATGCTGCCATATTCTGCTGGCTCGAAGTTACTGGCTCAAGGATAGGAAATTACAAAATACTAAAGAGGGTTATTGATGTTTCAGTCCATAGTGCTCAAAATTCAGCAGTTATAACTCAGTGTCAATTTCTCTTTTGCCTAAGTATCATCAGTTGAAATGTGATTATTTTTTTTAAATTTTTGGTTGTTATTTTATTTATTTTAGAGCGACAGACAGAGAGAGAAAAAGGCAGAGATAGAGAGAGAGAATGGGCGCACCAGGGCTTCCAGCCTCTGCAAACGAACTCCAGATGCGTGCGCCCCCTTGTGCATCTGGCTAACGTGGGACCTGGGGAACCGAGCCTCGAACCAGGGTCCTTAGGCTTCACAGGCAAGCGCTTAACCGCTAAGCCATTTCTCCAGCCCGAAATGTGATTATTTTTGTCTCTTCTCTCCTTAATTGAAACTGACATGACTGAGTGTAGTATGGACAATTTTAAAGGGTGGGACTCAGATTCCAGTCACATTGAGATCACCTGAGGAACTTCATAAAGCCTGGATCCTCAAGTCTAAGCCTAGACTAACTGGATAAAAATTGTTCTGTAGAGGAGCCAGAAATAGTTCCTGGAACACCAGCAGTCTCTGAGGGCCGCTAGCTCAGCGGCAGTGATTCCGTGTACACGGCTCCACAGTGAGAATTCTCTCCACCTGGCTGGAATAGAAGAACTCCCTACTCGTAATCACAGTCTTTCTGTGATACTTTCCTTTCAACTTTTCCCCCATATACAGTAAACCCAGCCCAGACCTTGCCTTCCTCCCACCAAGTATCCTAGTTTGGGATCATGTTCTCTAAATTACAACCACGAGCCTATGAAAAATCAGGTAGATCAATTGTTTGCTAAGCAAATAGTTGTGATGAAAATACTGTAATAGGCTTAGCCTTTAAATGTTCGTGATTAAGGTACTGGATGATGACATCACATAGTTACCAAACAGTCTTTACCTGTTTCTTTACCCACAGAGAACCAATAATGGGCTGGCACTCTTCCTCAATTTAGGAAACACCATTGCCTAGCCATTTGAATGAGATTTTTATGCCCTTTAAGACTTTAATGTGTATCCACCATGAATAAAGGCACACTGATATCCTCTCTTCTAGGTGTATGTCTGTGTACACACGCACACATGTGTGTGCTATTGTGTAGTGTGGTGCGTGTCATGTACGGTATAGATGTGTTTGTATGTGTGTGTGTGGTACTGTGTAATGTGGCATGTGTCATGGATGGTACATACATGCTTGTGTGTGTGCAGATGCATGCACCCCACAAGCATGTGTGCAGAGGCCAGAGGAGACTGTCAGGTGACCTCGCATCACCCATCTGAGTATTTGCTTGAGAAGCATTCTCTTCCTCAACCCAGAGCTGCTGTCTATCAGTGAGTCCCAGTGATTCTTTGGTCTTCACTCACTGAGTATGGGGGTACAGGTGTGCAGGGCCATGGCCATCTTTTTTTTTTTTTGGAGGTAGAGTCACACACTAGCCCAGACTGACCTGGAACTCACTCTACAGTCCCAGACTGACCTCCAACTCACAGTGATCCTCTGATTCTGCTTCCCGGGTGTTGGGGATTAAAAGTGTGCACAACTATGCCCATGCCCATCATGCCCATCTTTTTATGTGGCTTCAGAGAGCAGAACTTGGTGGTCTGTGTCCAGGTAGCCACATATATGTCAGCAGCAAGTGCCACCAAAGGAAGGCCTGAAGGCTGACATCCCTTCCATGACTGAATCTTGAAGCCGGAGGGGTTCAAGTGCATTTATGGGGCTCAAAATCTTAACAGATGGAGGAGGTCCATTCTGGGTGGATTAGAACAAGCAGCAACAACAGGGTCATCTATGGGAAGGTCTAAAGAAAGCCAGGTTACCAGAGACAGAAGGAACGTAAGCCCACCAGGCAGAACTAAGAGGCCTGAATTTTATGGTATCCCTGAACTCCACAGCCCATTCTCCCCAAGAGGCTTTAAAACTGACTTTTAGACTTTTGCTTCTGAAAATGAACATAAACAACAGGCCATCGCTCATTTTGCCACCTCAAAGTCTCCTGTGACTCTTATTTAAATATCTAGGAAATGGACCATGGCCCACATGGGGTAGGGGCATAACCACATGGTCGGCATGTTGTTCTCACTGGTCTTTATTTACTTATTTATTTATTTGCAAACAGAGAGAGATAGAAGAGAAGCACATACAGAAAATGGGTATGTCAGTCAGAGCCTCCAGTCACGACACATGAACTCTGGGTGCATGTGCCATTTTGTGCATCTGGCTTTGTATGGGTACTGGGGAGCTGACCTCAGGCCCTTAACTTTGCAGGCAAGCACCTTAACCACTGAACCAGCTCTCCAGCTCTCTCACTGGTCTTCTGTAGTTAAGGCTTGTGTGCTCAGCTGACCCATTATGGACGGGCATTCAGGTTCCTGTAATTTTAGCACCCTGGGTCGCCAGCAACAGTATGGGCTTGTAAGAACCATGACTCCCTCAGGGTAGACGGCTGTGATATATGCAGTGAGAATAAGGCATATAGCAACGAGACACGCAATGTCATGTGACAGCTCTTCGGGAAGAAACTAAAGCAGGAAACACACTTAGGAAGTGGCTCAACAAGAGCTGACACTGAGTCCTAACACACCAGGAAAAGGAAACTGTTTTCCATCTACCTTGAAAATTTAACCTGGAAAGGAAACTTGCCTAATTTGATAATCACCTATTTATCAACACAAACAAAAACAGGGAAAGAATGCTGCATGTGATGGCAGCAGGCTTTTAGCAGAGTATAAAAGGGGACGTAGGGCAGGGAGACTTTCATACCTTCCAACCCACCTGATTGGAAACCCACCCAGAACCTCCATCCTCAGACACCATGTGCAACTCTTGTTGTGGCTCCGTCTGCTCTGAGCAGGGCTGTGGCCAGGAGGCCTGCTGCCAGCCCAGCTGCATGCAGACCACCTGCTGCAGGACCACCTGCTGCCGCCCCAGCTGCTGCGTGTCCAGCTGCTGCAGGCCCCAGAGCTGCTGCGTGTCCAGCTGCTGCAGGCCCCAGAGCTGCCAGTCTGTGTGCTGCCAGCCCACCTGCTGCAGACCCAGCTGCTGCATCTCCAGCTGTTGCCGCCCCACCTGCTGCAGACCCCAGTGCTGCATCTCCAGCTGTTGCCGCCCCACCTGCTGCAGACCCCAGTGCTGCATCTCCAGCTGCTGCCGCCCCACCTGCTGTGGTGGTTCCAGCTGTGGTGGATCCAGCTGCTGCCGCCCCACTTGCTGTGCGTCCAGCTGCTGCAGGCCCCAGTGCTGCATCTCCAGCTGCTGCCGCCCCACCTGCTGCATTTCTAGCTGCTGCCAGCCCACCTGCTGTGTTTCCAGCTGCTGCCGCCCAACATGCTCTAGTGGTTCTTGCTGCTGAACACTCATTCAGCATTTCTGATGTAGACCACCTGTGAGAAGAATCCTGAGATTGATTTTGACCTCCAAATCACCCACATGGTTTCTGTTCACTATTCTATAAAATAAGCACAAGCTTGAATTGTCTTTTAAAATCTGCAAACTATCCCCAAGGAACAATTTGTTCTCCACCATATTTTCAAAAGTGAAGATTGTCCCATGTCTTAAATAAACTTGAATTCTACAGCTATATAAATGTGTACATGCCATGTCTTATTTCTTCTTGATTTGTTGTGTTTATTTGCCAAGTTTTTCAATCTGATCTGTGAATAATACAAAGACCATAGAAGATCAGTCCAGGTATAACGGTTCTGTTGCCTCAGGGCTCCTCCTCCTATAAAAGAAGATGGTCTCACAGAACAAACACATGGACTCTGAGAACTTACTCTGGTTGCATGAGATTATATGGCAGCAATGAGCAGTAGGTAAGATACTACAAGCAAGATCCTGGGAACAGAGCTCAAACAGTGGAAGCACAAGTGTTCAATCACTTTGCCAAGTGAGCTTGTGTCCCACAGTTTTCTCTGAGCACTCAGAGCCACAGAGCCTAGCTGTCTCTAGGGATGTTGTCTTCATTCTGTGACAGCTTCCTTACCTGGCTTAGATCTTGTCCCAAATTCACTGCACATTAAAACTATTTGGAGGTTCCATCTCACCCTGTCATAATAGTTATCATCAAAAATCACATGACCATAAATGCTGGTGAGGGAATAAGAAAAGAGGAACATTTATTCACTGTTGGTGGGAGTGTAAACTGGTACAGCCACTATGAAAGTAAATATGGGGAGCTAAAAATAGATCTACCATATGACCCACCTAAACCACTCTGTGAGGACTCTACATTCTGTTTCAGATACTTGCTTATCCATGTCTGCTGCTGCTCTATTTACAATAGCTAGGAAAAAGAATCTGCTTAGATGTTCATGAATGGATAATGTAGTTGTGGTATATATACAAAATACCATTTTATTCATCTGTCGTGAAAAATGAAATTTTGAAGCTCATAGGAAAATGGATGGATCTGGAAAATATACTAAATAAGGTGACCCATGTTCCAAAAGAGAGATGCCATGTGCTCTTTCTCATATGTGGATATCCTAGCAAGGGACTTTTAGATTTGTATGTAAGTTGGAGCAACAGTAGTAGACACTAGGAAGCTAGAAAGGGGCCATGAGTGGGAAGGAAATAAGGAGGAGGGGTAGTAGGTATGTAATAGGAAGGATGGGATATTGGGTACGGAAAGGTCTAAAAAGGGGTCAGAAAATGAGGTAGGAGAGGAGTGTAGGGATAGGCTCACCAGAACTAAATATGATATGAGTAATCCTTATGGAAATCCATTCATTCATTAGCCAATCGTATTTTTATCTTTTTAAAAAAAGAAAGAACTTGGGCAGAAGTATCCTACAAAAGTAGAGAATTCTAGGCTCAGAAGCCACAGCTTGTTGCAGGAAAATCCCAGTGCTTGGTGGTATACCTCGCAGGGAGTTGTTGTTCAAGGTCCCCCCATGAGACATCCAAAACAATATAGGCCATTGCTAATCCCCTTGGTTTCCCACCAGAAGTAGACAGTAACACCCTAAGGCTGGAGACATATTAAAGGACACTGAGAAGTCAGGATGGACAAGAACTGGAAGCCTCCTCCCTGTTGACTAGCTGGAAGGGGCTCTGCAGTCTGCTGGTAGAGAATGGTCAACAGTAATCTTATCCAGAAGTGGAACCGGGGAGCTATACAACCAGCCAGCCAGATATGATGTGCCCACCTGTGTAAGAGTGGCATGATTGCTATAGGGGTAACCAACCATGCTCGGATTGGAGTTGAAGCCCACTCCACAGGAAGGAATTCATGCCTGGTACTGAAAACTTAGTCAAAAGCTGATAGTTGTGAAGGTCATGGGCCCTAGGGAAAAGCTACTACTGTTGATTGTCTAAGTAGATATGTTATGCTCATCAAATTGCCCTTTAAATATCTATGTTTATGTCCATAGATTAGTGCTGCACTCACTTTCGGTCAGGAAGGCTTCTTCATGCAGGTGGTGGTAACTGCTGGGCAGACTCAAGACTCATCAAACTCCTGATGAAGAGAAGGGACAGCTGAGCATTCAGCATCAAGTGGGACATGTTTATCACACCCACTGAGGTTCAGGGGAATATTGTGAAAGAGGTGGCAGAAAGAATGTAAGAGCCAGAGGGTGGGGAAGGGTGCTGGGGATGCTGTCTTCTGGACATAAAGTGGCCGTTGCATTCATAATCTCACAGCAGCTGTCATTACCTGCACAATAGTGGGTCCATCATCATGATGGAGGAAAGCAAAAAATAAAATTAAAAAAAAAGCAAAACCCCAGCATCAAGCTGGAAGAACTAGTTGAAAAGGAAGAAAGGGTTATATGGAAGGAACATAGGGGGAGAAAAGAAAACGATGAGATAGGATTGTTATCAAAATATAACATGGGGCTGGAGATATTGCTTAGTGGTTAAGGTGCATATCTGCAAAGCCTAAGGACTCATGTTTGACTTTCCAGGTCCCAAGTGAGCCAGTTACAAAACGTGATGCAAGTGTACAAGGTTGCCCATGTGCACAAGGAGCACATACATCTGGAGTTTGATTGCAGTGGTTGGAGGCCCTAGAGTGCAAATTCTCTCTCTCTGTCTCTCTCTCTCTGCCCCCATCTCATTCTCACAATCTAAAAAGGTCAGTCTGGGCCAGAGAGCTTGCTTAGTGATTAAGGCACTTACCTGAGAAGCCTAAGGACCCAGATTTGATTCCCCAGTACCTACATGCCCTGTCATGCCCATAGTCTCCCCCTCTGCCTCCTTTGCACTCTCTCAAAAGTAAATAAATAAATAAATAAAATATTTTTTAAAAAGTCAGTCTCTTGTGCTTGCCTTAATAAAAAATATGTGTATTGGGCTGGAGAGAAGGCTTAGTGGTTAAGGTGTTTGCCTACAAAGCCAAAGGATCCCGGTTTGATTCTCCAGGACCCACGTAAGCCAGATGTACAAGGGGACACATACATCCGGAGTTCATTTGCAGTGGCTAGGGGCCCTGGTGTGCCCATCCTCTCTCTCCCTCTCTCTGCTTCTTTCTCTCTCTCTCCCTCTCAAGTACATAAATAAATAAATATGTATGTGTATATATATATATATATATGTATAACACATATATATATGTATAATGTATATATAAAATAATATATATAGTGCTATTCTATTTATGAAACATTTATAAACTTGTTAAAATAACAATAAGCAATAAAAAAAAATGGGGTTGAAAATCTGGCTCAGTGGCTAAGGCACTTGCCTACAAAGTCTAAGGACCCTGGTTTGATTTCCCAGTACCCATGTAAAGCCAAATGCACAAAGTGGCACATGTATCAGGAATTTGCAGTGGCCAGAGGTCCTGGTGGGCTCAATCTCTTTTTGTCTGTCTCTGTTGTCTCTTTCTGCTTGCAAATAAATAAATAATAAAAAATAAACAATTGTTTGTAGATATTAAGTGTTCATTAATTGTTGGAAGAGTAAAATGCAGACCACTTTGATCTTGGGACAGTTTTTGGGACAGTGATTCTTTTTAGTACATATGAAGGGAGATGCACCAAGAAAAAGACATATAGTACTTGGAGATGAAAATATGCCTTTAGCCTTGTGCTATTGACTGCTTCATTAATAATCACTACAATATATGCTTTTTTTGTCTTTTTGAGGTAGGGTCTCACTTTACCCCAGGCTGACCTGGAATTCACTATGTATTCTCATGATGGCCTCGAACTCATAGCAATCCTCCTACCTCTGCTTCCTGAGTGCTTGAATTAAAGGCTTGTGCCACCACACCCAGATCTATATGCATATTTTAAAAATATATTTCCAGTATTATGTAGTGATATACCTATTCCCAGCAAGCGCAATGTGACATCACCATCATGGAGCAAAGACCACTGTGGTGACCTGCAGAACACCTTGGCTTCATAGTCACAGCAATGAAATAAGCAAAACAATACAGTGGTTACTAGGTCCACTATTACAGTAATGGGAATATTAACAACTCTTCTCTGAAGAAGCGGGGAGGGTTACCCAGAGCCTTAAACATAACTCTATCCACTACTGTGTTACTATGAATATCCAGAGTAACAAAAAGTATTTAAAATGCAGATGAACTGAAATACTTAAGTTCTAAAGAATAGTAGATGAAATAATGAATGAATGAATGTATTTTAAAATCAAATAGATATTGGGCCAGAGGGATGGCTTAACGATTAAGGCATTTGTCTGCAAAGCCAAAGGACCCAACTTAACCAGATGTACAAGGGGGCACATGCATCTGGAGTTCATTTGCAGTGGCTGGAGGCCCTGGTGAGCCCATTTCTCTCTCTCTCTTTCTCTGTCAAATAATAAAATATTAAAAAATAAAAAAGAGATATTAACCAATGGTCTATATATCTTCATTTAGTTTAAACATTAATGCATATAACTTCATATCAGGCCATATAATACTGTTTAATATATGTTGATTAAAAGCTGATTGGAAGCCAGGCATGGTTGCATATGCCTTTAATCCCAGCAGTCGGGAGGCAGAGGTAAGAGTATCACTGTGAGTTCGAGGCCACCCTGAGACTACACAAATTCTTGTAATGAGGGCAACTTAACAAGGTGGGTGTCCAGCTTCAGGAATCACCGGGACAACCTGAGTACTTTTACAAACTTCCTATACCTTGCCAATTGAAAGAAACTTATGCTGCACATGCACCGGGAATCAGCAGTTTGTAACACTGCCGGCGACTTCACCATGCAGCTAACTGCGACAACTTTTGGTTTAAACCCCATGGTTATCTATGTATTGTTCCACAATGATAATGTATACTGAGTAATTGGAAGGTGAGAGGTTTATTTTATTTTATCTCATGGCATTGGGTTCAAACGCAGGACCCTGTACATAGTAAATAAGTGCTCTACCCATGAGCCCAAAGAGCTTTTTCAATCTTCCAAAATTTACATAGAAACCTCTCCCCAAATAGTGGATCAGTCTTCATTCTATGTGTTTGCTATTACTCTATCCCTGTGGCTCCAGCAAATCCTTTGGAAATGTCCCTCAGGATACACAGTAATCTAAATTCATTATTTTATATTCTTTACAGACACAAGTCTATGACAAAAGCATGCAAACCAAGTGTTTGCTGAGTAAACCACCACCATAGAAGTACTGCAGTGGGTTTTGTCATTGAAGAGTCTTAATTAAGGTGCTTGGTGACATCATCACATTTTAGCTGAGTATATTCTGCCTGCCATCTTCTTGACCAACAGAGAACAGAAGAGGAACTGAATCAGTCTTATTTTTACAACCTTCATGACCTAGCCATTTGCTGGGCAATTTCTGCCCTTCATGCATTTACTATGTCTTCATGGTAAACAAGTAAACAAGTACTAGTTGATATCCTTTCATCTACATTTGTGTTTCACACACATGTATATATATATGTATATATATGTATGTATGCATATATGTATGTACTACATGCATATATGCATGTTTTATGTAATAATGAAGAGTGTCATACAATATACCACTTGAACATGAATCAGGAGTGGCATCTACTCTCAGTAAATCTTAAGACCACAGGAAGGTCAGGTGGACATGAGAATAAAAGTCAAAACCTCTGAGTCATCTACAGGAGTTTGGAGGTAGAATTGGAAAAGAAGGGGTATGTATCAACATGTTCTGTGGAATCCAGAAAGACAGATTGACAATAAGTGTAGGGGGGAAAAAAAGCCAACAGGGCAGAGCTGAGGGACTAGAACTTGATGAAACAATGGAACTCTGTAACCCACTGTCCCCAAAAAGGCCTTTAAAAAAAGTCACTTTTAGAGGTTTGTTTCTGGCAGAAAAAAAGGGAAAAGATAAACCAGAAATATCAAAAAAAAAACTTTACCATTCATTTTTAAGCCTTGAAGCTGTTTAGGAATTCATAAGATTTGAAAAAGGCAGCAGAGAAGTCCTCGGGTTCCTGGTCACATGCCAGTCCTCTTCATACGTAATTTCTATGCCCATGAGCCATCAGAGTGCTGTGGCTTTCCTCTGGGTCACCAGAAATAATGACAGCTCTGTAAAATTAATGATTGGCAAAGTGGAGAGAGTGGTGCTGTATACAAGGAGAATGAAGAAGACGGTAATCAGACACACCTTGTCAGGTGACAGCGCTCTGGGAGGACGCTGAAGAAGAAAGACACAGCAGGTGTCTAACACACCAGGAAAAGGAAACATGTCCATCCACCTGGAAAGAGCCAAACAGGAAAGGAAACTTGCCTAATTTGATAATCACCTTCAGATCAACGTAAATAATAGCAAGGAAAGAATGTGCATGTGAGGACACCAGCCCCTTAGCAGGGTATAAAAGGGGAGGTGGGGGCAGGGAGGCTTACAGACCTTCCAACCCACCTTCCTGAAAACTCATCCACAACTTCCATCCTCTGACACCATGTGCAACTCCTGCTGTGGCTCCATCTGCTCTGAGCAGAGCTGTGGGCAAGAAACCTGCTGCCGCCCCACCTGCTGTGTGTCTAGCTGCTGCAGGCCCCAGTGCTGCATCTCCAGCTGCTGCCGCCCCACCTGCTGCAGGCCCCAGTGCTGCATCTCCAGCTGCTGCAGGCCCCAGTGCTGCATCTCCAGCTGCTGCAGGCCCCAGTGCTGCATCTCCAGCTGCTGCCGCCCCACCTGCTGCAGGCCCCAGTGCTGCATCTCCAGCTGCTGCCGCCCCACCTGCTGCAGGCCCCAGTGCTGCATCTCCAGCTGCTGCCGCCCCACCTGCTGCAGGCCCCAGTGCTGCATCTCCAGCTGCTGCCGCCCCACCTGCTGCAGGCCCCAGTGCTGCATCTCCAGCTGCTGCCGCCCCACCTGCTGCAGGCCCCAGTGCTGCATCTCCAGCTGCTGCCCCCCCCACCTGCTGCAGACCCCAGTGCTGCATCTCCAGCTGCTGCCGCCCCACCTGTTCTAGCTGTTCTTGCTGCTGAGTGCTCACTCACTCCTGTTCTTCATCAACCACCATTCCTGATGTAGACCATGTGTCAGAAAAGTCCCAAGAGGACTACACTAAAGTCTTCAGTCCAACTGAGATTAAATGTGGCCTCCAAATATCCTATCCTGACTCCTGCCTTCTGATCATCCTTCTCTTCTAAAATGAACATGAATTTGAACTTTGTATAAAATTTGTTAACTATCCCTTTATTACCATGGAATAATTTCCATTCTGGTATATTTCCAGAAGAGGAGATATCCTTATATCTTAAATAAATAAAAATTCTAAGATACATAAATATGAAGATATCATGGTTACTTATTTCTTTCTCAAATTGCTGCCATTGTCTCTGAATTATATTATGCTCACATCTAAATGATAAATTGGTTATAGTAGCTGATTTTAAGTGTTCCCACTCTGGTCTCTCTTGCATCCTTCTCCTAATACAGAAGGATTTTCACAGAGCAATCACAAGCGACTCCCTCGCTAATACTTCCTCATGAGGAGGAGGCCAGTCTTCAAGGAAAGAGCTCTTTCCTTTGCTGGGTCATCAAGATTGTCCACTCATATCCAAAGCCCAGGGTGATAGTGGGCATAACTTATTCTAGGAGATCCTGTGTAATGTTCCCCAGAGTCTAATTGCCCTGGAGCCAAAACCTGGACATCCATAGAGCCTGAATATGTATGAAAGATCCCCAGGCTTAGCCTGTGCAAAGATTATTATTTCTACAAGTAGCTTTATCTCCACATCCACATCCCAGAATGATAGTGACAATAGCTTAATCCAAGAGATCCACTAGAGTCCTGTTGCACCTGGAGCCAAGACTTTGACAGCTATAGAGCTTGAATATATAAAAAGGAAGCTCATGTTTTTCCCCATAGATCACCAAGTGTGTAATTGAGTAAGATAGCTCATATGTTGACACACTGGTGTTCTGTATTAAGGAATTCTAGTTATTGAGGACAAGCAATCCCACAATCCTTATTGTTTCAAAGTGTGTATCCTGAGAACAGTGCTCTACCCTCACATACTATTTCAAATATGGAAACTCAGACATGGCTTCAAGAAGTGGTAGCATCACAGTGTGGGTTTGCCTGTTTCTACATGTTGCAGAATAACGTAACAAGAGTGGGTACCATGATAACGTAACAAGAGTGGGTCCCAGGATTGTGTGTTCATTGCCCCACATAGTTGATTGTAAATGAGGTTTGTTGACCAAAAGTGTCATTATTTGGGATTCCTAGGTGCCAGTTGGAGTTCTCTAGAGCTCCCCTGTGCTGGTACTGACTGAGCCATAATCTGAATAGGTAGACCCTTTCCCAGACTGAATGTCAACTAAGTGACAAAGAATTAACTAGGGACTAATGTCTTCAGGAGACGGTACCAAACTAGATGTTCCATGTTATTGTCTTGAAGGCTGATCAAATAGTGAACAGAGATATCATGTTATCTCTAGGGTAGACTCTAGAACATAGCACTGATGTTACAGCACCTAGAATCCTTGTCAGATTTACCTGCTGTCTTCTAGAGCACACGTTCTGACTGAGGTAGCCACAGTATTCATTTTCTTGTTGATCAGATCTTGCATGATGCCATCAATGTAATGAATGACTATGGCATTCTGTAGGGTGTACAAAGGTCTACATCCCATTGAAATATGTTGTGACAGTGATGATAACTAACATAGCCATTAATCATGACAGTGAGTTATTACTGCTGTGGTTTCCAAGTGATCTAGATTCATATCTGACTATCCTTGCTTTGTGATACATCTGCTTTTGTGGGGTTGGACTATGAGTCCTATAGAAACGTAATGGACTTACCTCCATTACCCGTGTGTGTGTGTGTGTGTGTGTGTGTGGTGTCATGTATGCACATGTCTGTGACCATCCAGTGTCATAGTGCATACTAACTAGTAGTGGCCAGATCTGAGCATTTTTTATCCTGCTCCTGGACTCTTCCATCCACTGTATTTGATCCAGAGACTCTTACTAATCTGGGAGCTTATCACTTTTCCCCAACAATGTCAGGTGGTTCTCAGAATTCTTTCCCCTAATGAGACAAGGGATATAGACATGAATGGACACACCACAGTCTCTCAAGCATCTTCAGTCCCTCTTACAAAGACAGTTCCTTTTACCACTGAACCATCTCTCTAATCTAACTCCCGTGCATGAAGTTAGCTCAAATCTGTGCTTTATTTATTTCTTTATTTTGGTTTTTTTTTTTTTTTTTGAGGTAGGGTTTTACTGTAGCCCAGGCTGACTTGGAATTCACTATGCAGTCACAGGCTGGCCTTAAACTCATGGAGATCCTCCTACCATGCCTCCAAACACAGCTCTGATTTTTTTTGTTAAATCATTTAGGGGTAGTGGTAATGGTTAGGTAGTCCCATTGGCTTCATATGGCTATTTGTGTTATAATTCTTCTAACTCCATAGTTCAGGTAAAGAAGGTGTTGTGGTTCAAATCTATGAATTGGGTAAATGACCATAAGGTATACCTATGCACCCAGTGTACATTATAAGAATGATATGGAGGAAGACACATTCATTTCCTGACCATCACTGTCAGGTTTTAACAGGGCTCTATTGGTAATTTAATATCCAGTTTTCAACTTCACCCTTGACTTGTTATCCAAATGTATATATATTATAGTTACCACTGTACAGGAAGGCATAGGCACCTTTAGAAATGGAAGAAGTTATTATAACATATACTTGCAATGGTCCTTTAACATGGGGAGCTGGTGTGTGTATGTATATATTTGATGTGTCATATATGTATAAATTATATCAGGATTAGGGTTCTGGAGGAAAGTCTGGCACTTTCCATTGGAACAACTCATCTCAGACACTTGCTTATTTATTCTTGAGCTTTTTAAAATATGTATACATATGAATACACATACACCCTGAAATAGATACAAATTAATAGAGCCTGATGTTATGTTGTGGTATATAATGTTTTGTCTGTCTACAACCTACTGTGAGGAACATCAAATGCTCTCACTGATGTCCATAGTTCCCTTAGAGTAACAAACCACTCTTTCCAGTTGCCAAATCTAACATGTCCATGAAATAATTATGCCTACATTCATTCACCATTCACTTAGTTAAGTAGTTCCTTCTGGGCTCTTTTTCTCTGCAATCACCTTGTAACCATTTAACCAAAAGAGCTAAGATCTGTGACAGATCCCTTAACATAAGTCATGGGAGAAGGACATGTTCTAATAGGCTTCCCTTTCTCATACCAGTTGTCTTTCACATTCACAACCACCTGAATCATTATGAAAGAGCCATCAGACTCATGCATCTTTAACCTCCTGGGTAACCAGAACATCTGTGGGCATGGAAATATATAATTACAGGTAGGCACAAGATATGCCACCAAAATGACACTGAAACCTACAGAATCAAGATGCATGCAGTCATGTAACAGCTCTGTAGGAAGAAGCTAAGGCAGAAAAGACCCTTACCAGGCGGTTCAATAAGAGCTGGCACTGAGTCCTAAAACAGCAGGAAAAGCAAACAAGTTTTCCACCCACCTTGAAATTTTAACCAGAAAAGGAAACTTGACTAATTGGATAATCACCTATTTATCAACACAAACAATAACAGGGAAAAATTACTGCATGCGAGGGCAGAGGGTCCTTAGCAGGGAATAAAAAGAGATGCGGGGCTGGGAGACTTCCAGACCTTCCAACCCATCTTCTTGGAAACCCACCCAGAACTTCGACAACCTCAGACACCATGTGCAACTCCTGTTGCGGCTCCGTCTGCTCTGAGCAGGGCTGTGGCCAGGAGACCTGCTGCCAGCCCAGCTGCATGCAGACCACCTGCTGCAGGACCACCTGCTGCCGCCCCACCTGCTCTAGCTGTTCTTGCTGCTGAGTGCTCACTCACTCCTGTTCTTCATCAACCACCATTCCTGATGTAGACCATATGTCAGATAAAATCCCAATAGGACTACACTAAAGCCTTCATTCCAACTAAGATTAAATTTGGCCTCCAAAGATCCTATCCTGACTCCTGCCTTCTGATTATCCTTCTCTTCTGAAATGAACATGAGTTTGAACACTCTATAAAATTTGTAAACTATCCCTTTGTTTTCGTGGAATAATTTGCTTTCTGCTATATTTCCAAAAGTGGAGCTATCCTTACATCTTACATAAATAAAAATTCTAAGTTACAAAAATATGAAGATATCATGGTTCCTTATTTCTCTTTCTCAAATTGCTGCCATTGTCTCTGAATTATGTTTAGCTCACCTCTGATTGATGGATTGGTTATACTAGCTGATTTTAGGTGGTCCAACTCTGATCCTCCTCACAATATAGAAGGATTTTCACAGAGCAATCACAAGTGACTCCCTCCCTGATACTTCCTCATGAGGATGAGACGCTTCTCCAAGGAAAATCTCCTTTCTTTTCCAGAGTCATCAGGATTGTCCACTCTTACCCAAAGCCCAGAGTGATACTGACCATACCTTCTTACAGGAGATCCTATGTAATGTTCCTCAGAGTCTAATTGCCCCTGGAGCCCAAACCTTGACATCCTTAGAGTCTGAATATTTATGAAAGATCCCCAGGCATAGCCTGTGCAAACATTATCATTTCTACAATTAGCTTTATCTCCATTCAGAGCCCAGAATGATAGTGGACAATAATTTAATCCAAGAGATCCACCAGAGTCCTGTTGCCCCTGGAGTAAAGACTTTGACAGCCATGGAGCTTGAATATATAAGAAGGAAGCTCATGTTTTTCCCCATGGATCACCAAGAGTGTAGTTGAGTAAGGTAGTTCATATTTTGATGCACTTGTGTTCTGTATTAATGAATTCTAGGTATTGAAGACAAGCAATCACACAATCCTTATTATTTCAAAGTGTGTACTCTGAAAACAGTGCTCTACCCTCACATGACACTATTTCAAACGTGGCAACTCAGCCGTGGCTTCAAGAAGTGGCAGCATCACAGTGTGGGCTCGCCTGTTTTTAGATGTTGCAGAATAACATAACAAGAGTTTGTTATCCTGCTCCTGGAATCTGCAGTCCATTCTTATTTGAGCCAGAGTCTCTTCCTGATCTGGGAGCATATAACTTTTCACCAAAAAGGTCAGGTGTTTCTCAGAATTCTTCTCCCCATGGGATTGGGGTTATAGATGTGAATGGACATACACCACGGTGATTTAACTCTCATGGTCTCTCAAGCACCCTCAGGCCCTCATACAAAAACAGTCATATTTTTACCACTGAACAATCTCTCTAACCCAACACCTCTAGGTGAAGTTAGCTCTAATCTCTGCTTTATTTATTTACTTATTTTTTGTGGTTGTGGGTTTTTTTTTTTTTTTTGAAGTAGGGTTTCTCTGTAGCCCAGGCTGATCTGGAATTCACTATGTAGTCTCAGGCTGGCCTTGAACTCATAGAGATCCTTCTACCTCTGCCTCCCCAACCACATCTGATTTTTTTGGTTAATTCATCTAGGGGATAGTGATGAGGGTTATGTAGTCCCATGGGCTTCATGTGGCTTTTTGTAAAATAATGATTCTAACTCCATATTCAGGTAAATAAATTGTTGGGGTTCAAATCTGTGAACTGGGTAAGTAACCATCAGTTATGCCTATGCATAGAGTGTACAGAATATGAGAATTATATGGAGGAAGACACATTCATTTTCTAACCATCACTGTCAGATTCCAACAGGGCTGTATTGGTATTTTCTTATTCAGTTTTTAATGTCACCTCTGAGTTGTTATCCAAATGTATGTATATTATAATAACCCTTGTACAGGCAGGTATAGGCACCTATAGTAGATAGAAGATGTTATTATAACATATACTTGCTATGGTCCTTTAACATGGAGGGCTGGTATGTGCATATGTATATACACACACGCACACACACACACACACACACACACACATATAGATATATATATGTGTGTGTGTATATATGTGTATATATATATATATATATATACATACATATATATACATAAATACACATATATATATAGCAACTATATATATATATATTTGAGTCATCTATCTATAAATTATATAAGGATTAAGATTCTGGAGGAAATGACAACACTTTCCATTAGAACAACTCATCTCAGACTCTTGCTCATTTATTTTTGAGCTTTCTAAAATATATATAATATATATACATATGTATACACATATACCATGACATAGATACAAATAAATACAGCCTGATGTTATGTTCATGCCGCTTTTGTCTGCCTACATCCTACTGTGAGGAACATCAAATGCTCTCACTGATATCCATAGGTTCACTTAAAGTGACAAAAAACTACCCCATGCCAAAAATAACGTGTCCATGAAATAATTACACCTACATTCATTCATTCAGTTAAGTGTTTCCTTCTGAGCTCTTTTTCTCTCCAATCTTATTGTAACCATTTCAGCTGGAAAGCTAAGATCTGTGACAGTTCCCTTGACATAAGTCATGGGACAAGGACATGCTCTCATAGGCTTCCCTTTCTCGTGCCAGTGGTCGTTCACATTCACAACCACCTGACTCGTTATGAAGGAGCCACCAGACTCACTCAGCTTTATCCTCCTGGGTAACCAGAAACAATTAAGGGCATGGAAAAATATAAATGCAGGTAGGTACAAGATGTGCCACCAAAATAATACTGGAACATACAGAATTACGACACACACTGTCATGTGACAGCTCTCTGGGAAGAAGCTAAGGCAGGAAAGAACCTTAGCAGGTGGTTCAACAAGAGCTGACACTGAGTCCTAACACAGCAGGAAAAGAAATCATATTTTCCACCCATCTTGAAATTTTTACCAGAAAAGGAAATCTGCCTAATTGGATAATCACTTATTTATCAACACAAACAATAACAGGGAAAAATTACTACATGTGAGGGCAGAGGCCCTTAGCAGGGTATAAAAAGAGATGCGGGGCAAGGAGACTTCCAAACCTTCCAACCCACCTTATTGCAAACTCACCCAGAACCTCCCCATCCTCAGACACCATGTGCAACTCCTGTTGTGGCTCCGTCTGCTCTGAGCAGGGCTGTGGCCAGGAGGCCTGCTGCCAGCCCAGCTGCATGCAGACCACCTGCTGCAGGACCACCTGCTGCCGCCCCAGCTGCTGCGTGTCCAGCTGCTGCAGGCCCCAGAGCTGCCAGTCTATGTGCTGCCAGCCCACCTGCTGCCGCCCCAGTTGCTGCATCTCCAGCTGCTGCCGCCCCACCTGCTGCAGACCCCAGTGCTGCATCTCCAGCTGCTGCCGCCCCACCTGCTGCAGACCCCAGTGCTGCATCTCCAGCTGCTGCCGCCCCACCTGCTGCCGCCCCAGTTGCTGCATCTCCAGCTGCTGCCGCCCCACCTGCTGCAGGCCCCAATGCTGCATCTCCAGCTGCTGCCGGCCCACCTGCTGCAGGCCCCAATGCTGCATCTCCAGCTGCTGCCGCCCCACCTGCTGCAGGCCCCAGTGCTGCATCTCCAGCTGCTGCCGCCCCACCTGCTGCAGGCCCCAGTGCTGCATCTCCAGCTGCTGCCGCCCCACCTGCTGCCGCCCCAGTTGCTGCATCTCCAGCTGCTGCCGCCCCACCTGCTGCAGACCCCAGTGTTGCATCTCCAGCTGCTGCAGACCCCAGTGCTGCATCTCCAGCTGCTGCAGACCCCAGTGCTGCATCTCCAGCTGCTGCCGCCCCACCTGTTCTAGCTGTTCTTGCTGCTGAGTGCTCACTCACTCCTGTTCTTCATCAACCACCATTCCTGATGTAGACCATATGTCAGAAAAAGTCCCAAGAGGACTACACTAAAGCCTTCAGTCCAACTGAGATTAAATGTGGCCTCCAAAATCCTATCCTGACTTCTGCCTTCTGATCAGCCTTCTCACCTAAAATGAACATGAGTTTGAACTTTCTAAAAACTTTGTAAATTATCTCTTTATTGCCATGGATTAATTTGCTTTCTGCTATATCTCCCAAAATGGAGATATCCTTACATATTACATAAATAAAAATTCTAAAATACATAAATATGAAGATAGCATGTTCCTTATTTCTCTTTCTCAAATTGCTGCCATTGTCTCTAAATTATGTTTAGCTCACGTCTAATTTTTGGATTGGTCTTAGTAGCTGATTTTAGGTATTCCCATTCTGGTCTCTCTTGCATACTACTCTTAATAAGAAGGATTTTCACAGAGCAATCACAATTGCCTCCCTTGTTAATACTTCCTCATGAGGAAGAGGCCAGTCTCTAAGGAAATAGCTCCTTCCTTTACTGGGTTAAGATTGTCCACTCGTATCCAAAGCCCAAAGTGATAGTGGCCATAACTTATTCAAGGAGATCCTATGTAATGTTCCCCAGAGTCTAACTACCCCTGGAGCCAAAACCTGGACATCCATAGAGCCTGAATATATGTGAAATATCCCAGGCTTAGCCTGTGCAAACATTATCATTTCTACAATTAGCTTTATCTCCACATCCTTAGCCCAGAATGATAGTGACAATAACTTACTCCAAGAGATTGACCAGGGTCCTGTTGCCCCTGGAGCCAAAACATTGACAGCCACAGAGCTTGAATATTTGAAGGAAGCTCATGTTTTTCCCCATGGATCACCAACAGTATAATTGAGTAAGGTAGCTCATATGTTGATGCACTGGCATTCTGTATTAATGAATTGTAGCTATTGAGGACAAGCAATCCCACAATCCTTATTGTTTCAAAGTATGTATCCTGAAAACAGTACTCTACCCTCACATGATACTATTTCAAAGGAGGCAGCTCAGCCATGGCTTCAAGAAGTGGTAGCATCACAGTGTGGGTTCGTCTGTTTCTAGATGTTGCAGAATAACGTAACAAGAGTGGGTACCATGGTCATGTGTCATTGTCCCATATAATTGGCTGTAAATCATATTTGATGATCATAAGTATCATTATTTGGGATTCCTGGGTGCTAGGTGGAATTCTGTAGAGCTCCCCTGTCATGCAAATGATTGAGCCAGAATCTGAGTAAGTAGACTCTTCCCCAGACTGAATGTCAACTCAGTGAGAAAGAATCAACTACAGGCTAATGTCTTCAAGAGATGGTACCTAGCTAGGTGTTCCATGTTTTGTCTTGAAGGCCAATCAAGTATTGAACAGAGATATCATCTTACCTCTAGGTTAGGCTCTAGAACATGGCACTGAGGTTACAGCACCTAGAATCCTTCTCAGATTTACCTGCCATCTTCTGGAGAACACGTTCTGACTGAGGTAGCCACAGGATTCAGTTTCTTGTTGATCAGATCTCGCATGATGCCATCAACGTCATGAATGACTATGACATTCTGTAGGGTGTTCAAAGGTCTACATCCCATTGAAACATGTTGTGACACTGGTGGTAATCCATTAATCAAGAGAGTGAGTTTTTACTGCTGTAGTTTCCAAGTGATCAACATAAAAATCTGTCTGCTCTTGCTTTGTGATCTTTCTGGCTTTTGTATATTGAGACATTGAGTCCTAAAGAAATATAATGGATTTACCTCCATTACCCTTTTGTGTGTGTGTGTGTGTGTGTGTGTGTGTGTGTGTGTGTGTGATGTAGTTTAGTGTAGTGTATGCACGTGTCTCTGCACATCCAGTCTTGCAGGGTGTACTCACTAGTGGTGGCCAGAGCTGAGCGTTTGTGAACCTGCTTCTGGACTCTGCCACCCACTCTTATTTGAGCCAGAGTCTCTTGCTGATCTGGGAGCTTATCACATCAACCCAACAATGTCAGGTGGCTCTCAGTGGGACTGGGGTTATAGACGTGAATGCACACACACCACAGTGATTTAACTCTCATGGTATGTCAAACATCCTCAGGCCTTCATACAAAGACAGTTCTTTTTACCACTGAAACATTTCTCTAATCCAATTCCCCTTCATGAAGTTAGCTCTAATCTCTGCTTTATTTATTTACTCTTTTTTTTTTTTGTGGTAAGGTTTCACTGTAGCCCAGGCTGACCTGGAATTCATTAAGTAGTCTCAGGCTGGCTTTGAACTCATTGAGATTCTCCTACCCTGCCTCTCCACCCAGTTGTGAATTTTCCGGTTAACTCATCTAGGGATTGTGATGAGGGTTATGTAATTCCATTGGCTTCATGTGCCTTTTTGTGTTGTAATGCTTCTAACTCCATAGTTCAGGTAAAGAAGGTGTTGTGGTTCAAATCTTGGAGCTGTGTAAATAAACATCAGTTATGCCTATGAATCTAGTGTACAGAATATAAGAATGAAATGGAAGAAGACACCTTCATTTACTGACCATCACTGTAAGATTCCAACGAGGTTCTATTGGTATTTCTTTTTTTTAAAAAACTTTATTTTATTTATTTATTTATTTGAGAGTGACAGACACAGAGAGAAAGACAGATAGAGGGAGAGAGAGAGAATGGGCGCGCCAGGGCTTCCAGCCTCTGCAAACGAACTCCAGACGCGTGCGCCCCCTTGTGCATCTGGTTAACGTGGGACCTGGGGAACCGAGCCTCGAACCAGGGTCCTTAGGCTTCACAGGCAAGCGCTTAACCACTAAGCCATCTCTCCAGCCCTCTATTGGTATTTCTTATCCAGTTTTCAATGTAACTTCTGACTTGTTATCTAATTGTATGTATATTATAATCACCACTGTTCAGACAGGCATAGCCACCTTCAGTAGATGGAAAAAAATATTATAACTTATACCTGTGATGGTCCTTTAACATGGGAAGCTTGTGTGTGCATATGTATATATGAATACACACACACACACACACACACACACACACACACACATCAAGTATATATATTATCATATATATAGTTGATGTGTCATAGATCTATAAATTATATAAGGATTAGGATTCTGTAGGAAAGGCTGACACATTCCATTGGAACAACTCATCATAAATACAAATAAATAGAGCCTTGTGTTACATTTTGTTATATTAGGTTTTTCTCTGCCTACTTCCTACTGTTAAGAAAATCAAATGCTCTCACTGATGTCCATAGTTCCCTTACAGTGACAAACCACTCTTTCCCAGTTGCCAAATCTGACATGTCCATGAAATAATTATACCTACATTCATTCACTTAGTTAAGTGGTTCCTTCTGGGCTCTTTTTCTCTCCAATCTTTTTTTTTTTTAATTTAGTTTATTAGTTTTCTTTTCAGTAAATACAGGCAGTTTGGTACCATTGTTTAGGCTCATCTGTGATCTACCCCCTCCCATTGGACCCTCCTTGTTGATGTAAATGGGTCGTGCATTGTAGAGTTAGCCCCCAGTTATTGGTATGATAAATGTCTCTGCAAATCATGACCCAACATGTGACTCTGACATTCTTTCCGCCCCTTCTTCCGCAAAATTTCCCTGAGCCATGTTGGGTTCATTTGAGGCTCTGGCTCTCTGATTTGGTAGAAGTTGGTTTTTCTCTGCGTTGGTCTCCTTCCCCTTTGTGCTGGTATCCGGTTCACAGGAAAACATCACCCTTGCTTGTTTCGCCAGTTGTCCTTAGTTTCAGTTGGGCCCCTTTTGAGGTATGTTGGGGCAGCTCTCTCCTTAGGATCTGCATCTATCTGAAAAAGAGAAGCAGATTCTGCAACGGAGAGTAAGTTAGCACCCGGAAAATTGAGATAACACTTACTTTTTTGATAGACAGTTTGATAGGTGTAGGCCCTCTTATACCCCGTGATTGATGGTAGCTTGATATTGTAAAGTGGGCTTGTGTTTGGGTATGGTTCTGACTTGTTTCCCAGTTCCAGCTATGGGTCTAGTACCACTGAGTGGATCAGTTAGCCAAATCAAGAGCAATTGGCTGTGTACCACTATTGCACTTGTGTGGGCATCACATCAGGTTATTTGTTGCTAATTAGGTTAAGCAATGAGTTGCTTGGACAGATCTTGGTCATTTCCCCCAGTCGCCTATGTAGCGCCTTCTGGCACTAGACACGCTGTCTTGGGACTGACTCTCTCCTGGCTTCCAGCCATGTCATTCCATTTTATGTGTCAGCTGTGTATGCAGTCTTCAGCAATAGGGTCTTACCACTGGCCTTTGGTGGGTCATCAAGTACTCTGACAGAAGTCTGTCATTGTTTTGGGAAACCTTGTAGGTTTCTCTGATCAAAAGCTCATTGTGGTTTTTGGACTTCTGGTTAAGATGGTGGCGTAGGTACCACACCAAGGCAGCCTAGGGGGGAAAAAGACCAAAAACACTCAACAAAATACACACTTTTACTAAAAAGTGAGGTGTATAGGAAATTGAAGCGGCAGTGGAGAAGTAGAAGTGTTCCAGAGCATCCAGAGCCTGCACAGGTGGGAAAAGCGGCTCCCATGGCCGTGGCGCACCAGAAAGCCACCAGACTCGGCTCGAGCCGCAGGAAAAGCCAGGTGCCAGAGCTTTCCCTCACACCACGCTCTCCGCAACTCAGGAAACATGAGGGGAGAGCGGCAGTGAGCAACGGAGGAGCAGACTGCGAGGTAGAAGAACACTTGGAGCAGTGAGAGAACCAGAGCAGCTGCGGCTCCCTCCCCTCCCCCACCGCCTGAGCCCAGCTCTGGTGAACAGAGCAGCAGCCCGGGACCCAGCCACACCAACTTGGGCAGACAGTGGGACCCAAGCCGGAGCAGAGTTCAGCAGCAACATCAGCGGCTCTAGCACCGGTAACAGTGGCCCCAGCAGCAGCAGACCCAGGAGTGGCAGCAGCGGCAGATCCCGCAGCAGCGGCTTCAGGGGGGAGCAGCGGCGGTGGACACAGCAGCAGCAGCTTCAGCAGCAGTGATGGCTCCAGCAGTGGCAGCTACAGCAGCAGCAGAGGCAGCAACAGCGGCTCGGTTTGCCTCACAGGAAAAGCAAGTGCCCAGCTCCAGAAATCAGAACAGCAGCCCGACGACCCAGGCAGCAACTTGACTGAGACCAAAATCATCCAAGGTAACTGGGTTTGCACCAGGGAAGGGTCTCACTTGGTCGCAAGCTGACTTGGATCCCTCAACAGACCAGAAATCTTAACCTCTTTGTTGATAGAGGATCTGGTCGTTATAATAACTACTCTTGTATACATACTCGGGGCTGTTTTTGATTGAATGTGTACAGTGTTTAGTTAAATCTTAGAATCTACCTGTAATTTATTCCACTCAGCCTGCTTGAATACTCCTATAGCAGGGAAACTCAACCCCTAAGAACATCTTTGTAGATACTCTGAGAGTCTTAAGAGCCACAGCTAACATCTTAAGGTCCTACCCTGAAAATATATTACATCAAATCAATTGATACAGCTAAGAATACACAGCTAGCTAGAAAATCCAAGCATTACCTTAATCCAAGATGCAAAAATATATACATTATAACACAAGAAACACTAAAAAGCAAGACGATATAAATCCACCTAAAAGTATTAATGCATCAGAAATGTCCTCCAGTGAGAAAGAGTTAGAGGAAATGCCTGAGAAAGAGTTCAAAAGAATGATTATAAATATGTTCAAAGAGGTCAAAGAACACATCAAAACAATCAAAGAAGAAACCAAAGAGGAAATCAAAGAGGAAATCAAAGGAATCAAAGAAGATGCAGGACACCAATTTAATGAAATAAAGAAGGCAATACAAGACATAAATAAGGAAATAGAAATAATAAAGAAAAACCAGTCAGAATTACTAGCAATGAAGAACACAGTTAATGAAATAAAAAACTCTGTAGAAAATCTCACCAGTAGGAAGGATGAGGGAGAGGACAGAATATCTAAGCTAGAAGACCAGGTGGCAGATCTAATACAGTCCAACAAAGAGAAAGACAAACTTATGGAAAAGTATGAGTGGGAATTTCAAGATATTCGGGACACTATGAAAAAATCCAATATAAGAATTCAGGGCATAGTAGAAGGAGAAGAACTCCACTCCAGAGGCATAGTAGGCGTCTTCAACAAAATCATAGAAGAAAATTTCCCCCAAATTGGGAAAGATACAGGAAGCCTTTAGAACCCCAGCCAGACAAAACCCAGAAAGAACCTCTCCTCGCCATATTATAATCAAACTTCCAAACACACACACCAAAGAAAAAATATTGAAAGCAGTTAGAGAGAAAAATCAAGTTACCTACAAAAGCAAGCCCATCAGGATTACAGCAGATTATTCAACACAAACTTTTAAAGCCAGAAGGGCTTGGAGTGATATATTCCAAGTTCTGAAAGATAACAACTGTCAACCAAGGTTACTTTATCCTGCAAAGTTATCCATTCAAATAGATGGAGAAATAAAGACATTCCATGACAAAAGCAGGTTAAAGGAGTATTTGAAGACAAAACCAGCTCTACAGAAAATACTTGATAGAATCCTCCATGCTGAAGAAAAGGAAAAGCACACATATAAGGAACCTAGAAAAAACAAGCAATGCTCAAATACTAGTTAACAGAAGAGAGCGCAGGTAGAACCAGAAACACACACACACACACAAAAATGGCAAACATAAATACACACCTTTCAATAATATCTCTTAATATCAACGGCCTCAATGCCCCAACAAAAAGACATAGATTTGCAGACTGGGTTAAAAAGCAGGATCCTACAATTTGTTGTCTCCAAGAAACTCACCTTTCTACAAAGGATAGACATTATCTTAGGGTGAAAGGTTGGAAGACGGTGTTTCAAGCAAATGGGCCTAGAAAACAAGCAGGGGTTGCTATCCTAATATCAGACAGGGTAGACTTTAGTCCGACGTTAGTCAAGAAAGATAAGGAAGGTCACTTTATATTGATTAAGGGCACACTCCAACAGGAGGACATTACAATCCTAAACATATATGCATCTAACATGGGGGCTCCCAAATTCGTCAAACAAACACTATTAGAACTAAGGTCACAGATAACACCAAACACAGTGGTGGTGGGTGACTTTAACACCCCACTCTCATCAATTGACAGGTCATCCCGGGAAAGAATAAACAGAGAGGCATCTGGACTAAATGAGGTCATAGAAGGAATGGACTTAACAGATATATACAGGACATTTCATCCAAAGGCTGCAGAATATACATTCTTTTCAGCAGCACATGGAACATTCTCTAAAATAGACCATATATTAGGACACAAAGCAAATCTTAACAAATTCAGGAAAATTGAAATAATTCCTTGCATCCTATCTGACCACAATGGAATTAAACTACAAATCAGTAGCAAGAAAGGCTATAGAGCATACACAAAATCATGGAAACTAAACAATACACTACTAAATGATGAATGGGTCAATGAAGAAATCAAAAAGGAAATCAAAAAATTTATAGAGTCAAATGATAATGAGAACACAACGTACCAAAATCTCTGGGACACAATGAAGGCAGTTCTAAGAGGTAAATTTATAGCCTTGAGTGCCTATATTAAGAAATTAGAAAGGTCGCAAGTAAATGACCTAATGCTTTGCCTTAAAGCCTTGGAAAAAGAAGAACAAGGCAAACCTAAAATCAGTAGACGGGAATAAATAATAAAGATTAGGGCAGAAATTAATGAAATAGAAACAAAAAGAACAATCCAAAGAATTAATGAAACAAAGAATTGGTTCTTTGAAAGGATAAACAAGATTGATAAACCCTTAGCAAATCTGACCAAAAGAAAGAGAGAAGAGACACAAATTAATAAAATCAGAGATGAACAAGGTAACATCACAACAGATGCCAGAGAAATTCAAAAAATCATAGGGACATACTATAAAAGCATATACTCCACAAAGTATGAAAATCTGAAAGAAATGGATGATTTCCTTGATCTATATGACCTACCTAAATTAAATCAAAATGAGATTAATCACTTAAATAGACCTAAAACAAACATGGAGATCCGAACAGTTATCAATAATCTCCCAACTAAAAAAAGCCCAGGCCTGGATGGATTCACTGCTGAATTTTACCAGACTTTTAAGGAAGAGCTAACACCATTGCTTCTTAAGCTTTTCCAGGAAATAGAAAAAGAAGGAATTCTACCAAACTCCTTCTATGAGGCCAGCATCACCCTGATACCAAAACCAGGCAAAGATACAACAAAAAAAGAAAATTACAGACCAATCTCCCTCATGAACATAGATGCAAAAATTCTCAACAAGATATTGGCAAACAGAATACAAGAGTATATCAAAAAGATCATTCGCCCTGACCAAGTAGGCTTTATCCCAGAGATGCAGGGATGGTTCAACATACGCAAATCTATAAATGTAATACATTACATAAACGGGTTGAAGGATAAAAATCACATGATCATCTCATTAGACGCAGAGAAAGCATTTGACAAAATCCAACATCCCTTCATGATAAAAGTCCTACAGAGACTGGGAATAGAAGGAACATATCTCAATATAATAAAGGCTATTTATGACAAGCCTACAGCCAACATATTACTAAATGGGGAAAACCTGGAAGCTTTTCCACTAAAATCAGGAACAAGACAAGGGTGTCCAGTGTCCCCACTTTTATTTAATATACTTTTGGAAGTCTTAGCCATAGCAATAAGGCAAGAGACACACATAAAAGGGATACAAATTGGAACGGAAGAAATCAAGTTATCATTATTTGCAGATGACATGATTCTATACATAAAGGACCCTAGAGCTGATCAAAACCTACAGCAATGTAGCAGGATACAAAATAAATACACAGAAATCAGTAGCCTTCATATATGCTAACAACAAAAACACAGAGGATATAATCAGAGAATCACTCCTGTTCACAATTGCATCAAAAAAAATAAAGTACCTTGGAATAAACCTAACCAAGGAAGTAAAGACTCTATACAATGAGAACTTTAAAACACTCAAGTGAGAAATTGCAGAAGACACTAGAAAGTGGAGAAACATCCCTTGTTCCTGGATTGGAAGAATCAATATTGTGAAAATGGCAATCTTACCTAAAGCAATCTACACATTTAATGCAATCCCTATCAAAATTCCAAAGGCTTTCTTCATGGAAATAGAAAACACAATCCAAAAATTCATTTGGAATCACAAAAAAACCTCGAATATCTAAAATAATACTGAGCAACAAAAAAGAGGCTGGTGGTATCACCATACCTGATTTTAACCTATACTACAGAGCCATAGTAACAAAAACAGCATGGTACTGGCACAAAAACAGACATGTAGATCAGTGGAACAGAATAGAGGACCCAGATGTAAGCCCAAGTAGCTATAGCCACCTGATATTCGATAAAAATGCCAAAAATACTCATTGGAGAAGAGACAGCCTCTTCAGCAAATGGTGTTTTGAAAACTGGATATATATCTGCAGAAGGATGAAAATAGATTCTTCTCTCTCGCCATGCACAAGAATTAAGTCCAAATGGATTAAAGACCTTAACATCAGACCGGAAACTCTGAAACTGCTAGAGGAAAAAGTAGGGGAAACCCTTCAACATATTGGTCTTGGCAAAGACTTTCTGAATACAACCCCAATTGCTCAGGCAATAAAACCACAGATTATAAATGTCTCTGCAAATCATGACCCAACATGTGACTCTGACATTCTTTCCGCCCCCTCTTCCACAAAATTTCCCTGAGCCATGTTGGGTTCATTTTTGGTCTGCTTCAGTGCTGAGGTGTTGGGGGCCTCTGAGGCTCTGGCTCTCTGATTTGGTAGGAGTTGATTTTTCTCTCAATAACTGGGGGCTAACGCCACAATACACGACCCATTTTCATTAACAAGGAGGGTCTAATGGGAAGGGGTAGATCACAGATGAGCCTAAATAATGGTACCAAACTGCCTGTATTTACTGAAAAGAAAACTAATAAATTAAATTTAAAAAAAAAAAACTTTCATTGAGCTATGTGATGCAATTCCATCTGTAAAATATATTAACCTTAACTTTACAACTTAATGAATTTGTATATGAGTTAATGAAGTTTATTCTTGTGTCTTATCTTCCTACATGCATGATACAGATCATTTATAACAGCCTAGAACATCTCCCATGTCACAATGCTGTCAATGTCCACTCTGTCTTGTCCCTCCGGTCTGCCTCTGGTTGATTCTTATAGCAATGAAATGATGAAGTATGTCATTTTAGGTGTCTGGTTCTTCTAATTCAAATGCCTGTGAGATTCATTCATGTTTGGGCATATGTAATTAATTAATTCATTTCACTGTGCACTTTAATTATGTGTCTATGTACAATTTGCTTATTCATTCTCCTGTTGATAAACAATGAACATAAGTACACATCCATCAGTACCCTGAGATCTTCATTTCTACTACATTCTGACTTACGTATCGGATTATCAGTTATTCTAATTTCACCATCATAGGATATATGTGGTGATATCTTATTATGATTTTAATTTGGATTCTCCAAAAGATGAATAATGTTGATCTCTATTCAAATAGCTGTTGCCTAATTGTTATTTCCTCTTCTGAGAAGTGTCAATCAATGATTTTGGTTTAACATTTTATTGTCACATTTGTCTTTCTACATATTTGTAAGTAAAGCTTCACATATTTGACAGATGAGTCCATGCTAAATTCCTTTCTGGTTATATAAATAAATAATGTATAGATAGATATACAGATATATGACAGATATATGGATAGTCTAGCTTGCCCTTTCTATCTCATAATATTGTCTTTTTTCAAGGTAGGTTTCTGCTCTAGCCCAGGCTGACACGGATTCACTATATAGTCCCAGGCTAACCTTGAACTCACAATGATCTTCTTACTTCTGTCTCCAGAGTGCTGGATGAAATGCATGTTCTACTTCACCTGGAAATATTTTCTTTATAGAGGTAGTTTATAATATTGGTTGGCATTTTTATTGACCTTTCTTTTGCATGCAATTTAAGGAAACTGTGAGACTTCATTACTTTGAAAATTTCAAATTATCTTTGCATGTATTTGTGAAGTATAATTTACATAGATGGATTTTTGTATTTGAAACAATCTTCTGTTACTGAAATAAACCTCACTTGGTTAATAAAAATAAATAAATTAAATAAAATAAAACCACAGATTAACCCCTGGGACCTAATGAAATTACAAAGATTTTGCACTGCAAAGGACACAGTGAAAAAAGCAAAGAGGCAACCTTCAGAATGGGAAAAAAATCTTTGCCAGCTATATATCTGATAGAGGATTAATATCTAGGATATACAAAGAGCTCAAAAAATTAAATAATAAGGAATCAAACAAGCCAATCAAAAAATGGGCTATGGAGCTAAATAGAGAGTTCTCAAAGGAAGAAATACGAATGGCATATAAGCATCTAAAAAAATGTTCTACGTCACTAGTCATCAGGGAAATGCAGATTAAAACTACATTGAGATTCCATCTCACTCCTGTCAGATTGGCCACCATCATGAAAACAAATGATCATAAATGTTGGCGGGGATGTGGAAAAAGAGGAACCCTTCTATACTGCTGGTGGGAATGCAATCTGGTCCAGCCATTGTGGAAAACAGTGTGGAGGTTCCTAAAACAGCTAGAGATTGATCTACCATATGACCCAGCTATAGCACTCCTAGGCATATATCCAAAGGACTCATCTCATTTCCTTAGAAGTACGTGCTCAACCATGTTTATTGCTGCTCAATTTATAATTGCTGGGAAATGGAACCAGCCTAGATGTCCCTCAACAGATGAGTGGATAATGAAGATGTGGCACATTTATACAATGGAGTTCTACTCAGCGGTAAAGAAAAATGAAATTATGAAATTTGCAGAAAAATGGATGGACCTGGAAAGTATTATACTAAGTGAGGTAACCCAGGCCCAGAAAGCCAAGCGCCACGTGTTCTCTCTCATATGTGGATCCTAGCTACAGATGACTGGGCTTCTGCGTGAGAATGAAAATACTTAGTAGCAGAGGCCAGTAAGGTAAAAAGGAGACATAAAGGGTAGAGAAAGGAAGGGAGGAGGATACTTAATAGGTTGATATTGTATATATGTAAGTCGAATGATTGAGATGGGGAGGTAATATGATGGAGAATGGAATTTCAAATGGGAAAGTGTGGGGGTGGGGAGGGAGGGAATTACCATGGGATATATTTTATAATCATGGAAAATGTTAATAAAAATTAAAAAAAAACTCATTGTGGATGGTAGGCCCAAGCTGGAAGTGGGGGTTACAGGTCAGTGTTCACTAAGAAATTGAGGAAGAACATAATTAATATACAAGAGTTAGAGAGGAGAGAGATAGAGGGGAGAGGGGGAGAGGGAGGGAGGGAAGATGTAGGAGATTTAGGTTAGTCATGATCCTACCCTCTCCAGTGTCTTGTGGTTCAGGTGTTTCCTGTAAGGGTCTAGTGAAGGTTCAGCCATTTTGGTCTGTCTTTTAGGAAGTAGAATTTTATGGTACCATTGCCATTTGGGTCCAGATTACTGTTTTCCACCCATCGATGCCCTCCCCACCCTCCCCATCCATCCTATTGTCTAGTCCATGAGGTGTTTGCTGGGTATGTAAGGTATCTTGGGTAGATTCAGGTTAGGTGTTGTAGATGAGTGAGACTATGTGTTGATTTTTTTTCTGTGATTGGGTAGGTTCGCTGAGAATGATCTGTTCCAGGTTCAACCATTTTTCCTCAAATTTCTTTATGTCATTTTTTCTTACTGCTGTATAGAATTCCATTGTGTAGATATACCACATCTTTGTTATCTATTCTTCTAATGATGGACATCTGGGTTGATTCCAGCTTTTAGCTATTACGAATTGAGCTGCTATAAACATGGTTGAGCAAATCTCTCTGGCCTTTGGTTTGAAGGTTTTAGGGTAGATGTCCAGTAATGGTATAACTGGGTCTGTTGGTATTTCTATAGTCAGCTTTTTCAGGAGTCTCCATCTTGCTTTCCAAAGTGGTTGTACCATCCTGCATTCCCACCAACAGTGAATGAGTGTCCCTGCTTCTCCACATCCTCACCAGCATTTATTTTCATTTGACTTTTTGATATTGGCTATCCTTATTGGGGTAAGGTGGAATCTCGTAGTTGTTTTAATTTGCATTTCTCTGATGATTAGGGATGATGAACATTTTGTTAAGTGTGTGTTTGCCATTTGTATCTCTTCCTCTGTGAATTGCCTGAGTGGGGTATTTGTCTTCTTATTGTTTAGACTTTTGAGTTCTTTGTAATTTCTAGAGATAAGGCCTCTATCAGTTGGATAACCTGCAAATATTTTCTCCCATTCTGTGGGTATTCTACTGGCTTTGCTTATTATATGCTTGTCTGTAAAGAAACTTTTCAGCTTCATATGATCCCAATGGTTGACTGACTGTTTAAGAACTTGAGCCACTGGGGTTTTGTTCAGGAAGTCTTTTTCCATTACTATATCATGGAAAGTACTTCCTAAATTTTCTTCCAGTAGTATTCGAGTTTCTGGTCTTATGTTGAGGTCTTTGTTCCATTTGGATTTGAGTGTATTTCACCAAGAGAGCTAAGATCTGTGACAGTTCCCTTGACATAAGTCATGGGACAAGGACATGCTCTCATAGGCTTCCCTTTCTCGTGCCAGTGGTCGTTCACATTCACAACCACCTGACTCGTTATGAAGGAGCCACCAGACTCACTCAGCTTTATCCTCCTGGGTAACCAGAAACAATTAAGGGCATGGAAAAATATAAATGCAGGTAGGTACAAGATGTGCCACCAAAATAATACTGGAACATACAGAATCACGACACACAATGTCATGTGACAGTTCTCTGGGTAGAACCTAAGGCAGGAAAGAACCTTAGCAGGTGGTTCACCTACAGCTGACACTGAGTCCTAACACAGCAGGAAAAGGAATCATGTTTTCCACCCACCTAGAAATTTTAACCACAACAGGAAACTTGCCTACTTTGATAATCACCTTTTTATCAACACAAACACTAACAGGGAAAGAATGCAGCATGTGAGGACAGCAGCCCCTTAGCAGGGTATAAAAGGGGATGCAGGGTAGGGAGACTTCCAGACCTTCCAACCCACCTGATTGGAAACCCACCCAAACCTCACCAACCTCAGACACCATGTGCAACTCCTGTTGTGGCTCCGTCTGCTCTGAGCAGGGCTGTGGCCAGGAGGCCTGCTGCCAGCCCAGCTGCATGCAGACCACCTGCTGCAGGACCACCTGCTGCAGACCCCAGTGCTGCATCTCCAGCTGCTGCCGCCCCACCTGCTGCAGGCCCCAGTGCTGCATCTCCAGCTGCTGCCGCCCCACCTGCTGCAGACCCCAGTGCTGCATCTCCAGCTGCTGCCGCCCCACCTGCTGCAGGCCCCAGTGCTGCATCTCCAGCTGCTGCCGCCCCACCTGCTGCAGGCCCCAGTGCTGCATCTCCAGCTGCTGCCCCCCCACCTGCTGCAGACCCCAGTGCTGCATCTCCAGCTGCTGCCGCCCCACCTGCTGCAGGCCCCAGTGCTGCATCTCCAGCTGCTGCCGCCCCACCTGCTGCAGACCCCAGTGCTGCATCTCCAGCTGCTGCCGCCCCACCTGCTGCAGACCCCAGTGCTGCATCTCCAGCTGCTGCCGCCCCACCTGCTCTAGCTGTTCTTGCTGCTGAGTGCTCACTCACTCCTGTTCTTCATCAACCACCATTCCTGATGTAGACCATGTGTCACAAAAAGTCCCAAGAGGACTACACTAACACCTTCATTCCAACTGAGATTAAATTTGGCCTCCAAAGATCCTATCTATCCTGACTCCTGCCTTCTGATCATCCTTCTCACCTAAAATGAACATGAATTTGAACTTTGTATAAAATTTGTAAATTATCCCTTTATTGCTGTGGAATAATTTGCTTTCTGCTATATTTCCAAAAGTGGACATATCTTTACGTCTTACATAAATAAAAATCCTAAGATACATAAATATGAAGATATCATGGTTCCATATTTCTCTTTCTCAAGTTGCTGCCATTGTCCCTAACTTATGTTTAGCTCACCTCTAATTGATGGATTGGTTATAGTAGCTGGTTTTAGGTGTTCCCACTCTGGTCTCTCTTGCATCCTCCTCTTAATATAGAAGGATTTTCCCATAGCAATCACAAGTGACTCCCTCATTGATACTTCCTTATGAGAATGAGTCCAGTCTCCAAAGAAATTGCTCCTTCCTTTTCCTGAGTCATCAGGATTGTCCACTCATATCCAAAGCCCATAGTGATAGTGACCATAACTTATTCCAGGAGATCCTATGAACTGTTCCCCAGAGTCTAATTGCCCCTGGAGCTAAAACTGTGATGTCCATAGAGACTGAATATATGTGAAAGATCCCCGGGCTTAGTCTGTGAAAAGATTATCATTTCTCCAATTAGCTCTACCTCCACATTCTGAGCCCAGAATGATAGTGATAATAACTTCCTCCAAGAGATCCATCAGAGGGCTGGAGAGATGGCTTAATGGTTTAGCACTTGCCTGTGAAGCCTAAGGACCCTGGTTCCAGGCTCAATCCCCCAGAATCCATATTAGCCAGATGTACAAGTGGGTACATGCATCTGGAATTCGTTTGCAGTGGCTGGATGCCCTGGCACACCCATTCTCTCTGTCTTTCTTTCTGCCTCTTTCTCTCTCTGTCTGTGACTCTCAAATAAACAAATAAAACTTTAGAAAAAAGAGACCCACCAGAGTCCTGTTGCCCCTGGAGCCAAGACTTTGATAGCCATAGAGCTTGGATATATAAAAAGGAAGCTCATGTTTTTCCCCATGGATCACCAAGAGTGTAGTTGAGTAAGGTAGCTCATATTTTGATGCACTCGTGTTCTGTATTAATGAATTCTAGTTATTGAGGTCAAGCAATCACACAATCCTTATTGTTTCAAAGTGTGTATCCTGAGAACAGTGCTCTACCCTCACATGAAGCTATTTCAAAGGTGGCAACTCAGCCGTGGCTTCAAGAAGTGTTCCATATTATAGTCTTGAAGGCCGATCAAGTATTGAACAGAGATATCATGTTATCTCTAGGTTAAACTCTAGAACATAGCACTGATGTTACAGCACCTAGAATCCTTGTCAGATTTACCTGCTGTCTTCTGAAGCACACGTTCTGACTGAGGTAGCCACAGTATTCATTTTCCTGTTCATCAGAATTTGCATGATGCCATCAATGTTATGAATGACTATGGCATTCTGCAGTGTTCAAACGTCTACATTCCATTGAAATATGTTGTGACAATAATGATAATTAACATAGATATGAATCAAGACAGTGAGTTTTTATTGCTGCAGTTCCCAAGTGATCTAGATACACATCTGTCTATTCTTGCTTTGTGATCCATCTGCTTTTGTTGCTTTAGACAATGAGTCCTAAAGAAATATAATGGACTTACCTCCATTTCCCACGTGTGTGTGTGTGTGTGTGGTGTAGTGTAGTGTATGCACGTGTCATTGCCCATCCAGTCTCGCAGAGCATACTCACTAGTTGTGGCAAGAGCTGAGTATTCATTATCCTGCTCCTGGACTCTGACATCCATTCTTATTTGAGCCAGAGTCTCTTACTGATCTGGGAGCTTATCACTACTCCCCAACAATATCAGGTGATTCTCACAATTCTCCCCAGTAGAACTGGGGTTATAGACGTGAATGGACACACACCACAGTGATTTAACTCTCATGGTCTGTCAAGCATCCTCAGGCCTTCATACAAAGACAGTCTTTTTACCACTGAACCATTTCTTTAATCCAACTCCCCTACATGAAGTTAGCTCTAATTGTTGCTTTATTTATTTACTTATTTTTCTTTTGGTAAGGTTTCACTGTAGCCCAGGCTGACCTGAAATTCACTCTAGTCTCAGAACTCATGGAGATCCTCCTACCTCTGCCTCCCAGCTCTGATTATTTTGGTTAACTCATCTTGGGATGGTGGTGAGGGTTATGTAGTCCCATTGGCTTCATGTGGCTTTTTGTGTTATAATGTTCCTAACTCCATAGTTCAGGTAAAGAAGGTGTTGTGGTTCAAATCTGTGAACTGGGTAAATGACTGTCAGCCGTGCCTATGCACCTAATGTACAGAATATGAGAATGATATGGAGGAAGTCACATTCATTTTCTGCCCATCACTGTCAGATTCCAACAGGTCTCTATTGGTATTTTCTTATCCAGTTTTCAATGTCACCTCTGACTTATTATCCAAATGTACACCAGCAGTCATAAGCACCTTTAGAAGATGGAAGAAGTTATTATAACATATACTTGTTATGGTCCTTTAATATGGAGGGCTGGTGTGTGTGTGTGTGTGTGTGTGTGTGTGTGTGTGTGTGTGTGTGTTTTTGATTTGTCACAGATCTATAAATTATATAAGAGTTAGGATTCTGAGGAATAGATGACATGTTCCATTGGAACAACTCATCTCAGACTCTTGTTCATTTATTTTGAGCTTTTGAAAATATATATACATATGCATACACATACACCCTGACATAGACACAAATAAATAGAGCTTGATGTTCTGTTCATGCTACATTTGTCTGCCTACAACCTACCATGAGGAACATCAAATGCTTTCACTGACTGATACCCATATGTTCATTTAAAGTGACAAAAGACACTTCCCCAGTTGTCAAATCTAATGTGTCCATGAAATATTTATGCCTGCATTCATTCACTTAGTTAAGTGGTTCCTTCTGAGCTCTTTTTCTCTCCAATATTATTGTAACTATTTCAGCTGGAGAGCTAAGACCTTTGACAGTTTCCTTAACATAATTCATGCAACAAGAACATGTTCTAATAGACTTCCCTTTCTCGTGCCAGTGGTTGTTCACATTCACAACCACCTGACTCGTTATGAATGAGCCACCAGACTCATGCAGCTTTATCCTCCCGTGTAACCAGAAACAATTAAGGGCATGGAAAGATATAATTAGAGGTAAGCATAAGATTGCCACCAAAATGACAGTGAAACACACAGAATCACGATGCACACACTCATGTGACAGCTCTCTGTGAAGAAGCTAAGGCAGGAAAGACCTTTAGGTGGTTCAACAAGAGCTGACACTAAGTCCTAACACAGCAGGAAAAGGAAGCATATTTTCCACCCATCATGAAATTTTAACCAGAATAGGAAACTTGCCTCATTGGATAATCACCTATTTATCAACACAAACAATAACAGGGAAAAATTACTGCATGCGAGGGCAGAGGGCCCTTAGCAGGGTATAAGAAGAGATGCAGGGCTGGGAGACTTCCAGACCTTCCAACCCACCTGATTGGAAACCCACCCAGAACCTCGCCAACCTCAGACACCATGTGCAACTCCTGTTGTGGCTCCGTCTGCTCTGAGCAGGGCTGTGGCCAGGAGGCCTGCTGCCAGCCCAGCTGCATGCAGACCACCTGCTGCAGGACCACCTGCTGCCGCCCCAGCTGCTGCGTGTCCAGCTGCTGCCGCCCCAGCTGCTGCATGTCCAGCTGCTGCAGGCCCCAGAGCTGCCAGTCTGTGTGCTGCCAGCCCACCTGCTGCCGCCCCAGCTGCTGCATCTCCAGCTGTTGCCGCCCCACCTGCTGCAGACCCCAGTGCTGCATCTCCAGCTGCTGCCGCCCCACCTGCTGCAGACCCCAGTGCTGCATCTCCAGCTGCTGCCGCCCCACCTGCTGCAGGCCCCAGTGCTGCATCTCCAGCTGCTGCCGCCCCACCTGCTGCAGGCCCCAGTGCTGCATCTCCAGCTGCTGCCGCCCCACCTGCTGCAGACCCCAGTGCTGCATCTCCAGCTGCTGCCCCCCCCACCTGCTGCAGACCCCAGTGCTGCATCTCCAGCTGCTGCCGCCCCACCTGCTGCAGACCCCAGTGCTGCATCTCCAGCTGCTGCCGCCCCACCTGCTGCAGACCCCAGTGCTGCATCTCCAGCTGCTGCCGCCCCACCTGCTCTAGCTGTTCTTGCTGCTGAGTGCTCACTCACTCCTGTTCTTCATCAACCACCATTCCTGATGTAGACCATGTGTCACAAAAAGTCCCAAGAGGACTACACTAACACCTTCATTCCAACTGAGATTAAATTTGGCCTCCAAAGATCCTATCTATCCTGACTCCTGCCTTCTGATCATCCTTCTCACCTAAAATGAACATGAATTTGAACTTTGTATAAAATTTGTAAATTATCCCTTTATTGCTGTGGAATAATTTGCTTTCTGCTATATTTCCAAAAGTGGACATATCTTTACGTCTTACATAAATAAAAATCCTAAGATACATAAATATGAAGATATCATGGTTCCATATTTCTCTTTCTCAAGTTGCTGCCATTGTCCCTAACTTATGTTTAGCTCACCTCTAATTGATGGATTGGTTATAGTAGCTGGTTTTAGGTGTTCCCACTCTGGTCTCTCTTGCATCCTCCTCTTAATATAGAAGGATTTTCCCATAGCAATCACAAGTGACTCCCTCATTGATACTTCCTTATGAGAATGAGTCCAGTCTCCAAAGAAATTGCTCCTTCCTTTTCCTGAGTCATCAGGATTGTCCACTCATATCCAAAGCCCATAGTGATAGTGACCATAACTTATTCCAGGAGATCCTATGAACTGTTCCCCAGAGTCTAATTGCCCTGGAGCCAAAACCGTGACATCCATAGAGCCTTAATATATATGAAAGATCCCCAGGCTTAGCCTGTGCAAAAATTATCATTTCTCTAAGTAGCTTTATCTCCACATCGAGAGCCCAGAAGGATAATGACTATAGCTTACTCCAAGAGATCCACTGAGATCCATAAGAGAATCCTTTGCCCTTGGCGCCAAGACTTCACATCCATGAAGCTTGACTATATAAAAAGGAAGCTCATGGTTTTCCCCATGGATCACCAAGAGTGTAGTTGAGTAAGGTAGCTCCTATTCTGATGCACTGGCATTCTGTATTAATGAATTCTAGTTATTGAGGACAAGCAACCCCACAATCCTTATTGTTCCAAAGTGTGTATCCTGAGAACAGTGCTCTACCCTCACATGATACTATTTCAAAGGTGGCAACTCAGCCATGGATTTAAGAAGTGGTAGCATCACAGTGTGGGTTCGCCTGTTTCTACATTTGCAGAATAACATAAGAAGAGTGGGTATCCAGAAGCAGCTTATGGGAGGAAAGAGTCTATTTTGTCTTACAGTTTCCAGGGGAGGTTTCATCATGGCAGGGAAAACATGGCGAGCAGATAGTTGGGGCATCACATCTCCCCACGAAACGGGGCAAGCAAGGGACTAAATAGGAGGCTTAATCACTAACACTTGAGGCCCTTGGGGACATTTTACATTCAAATCACCACAGTAGCAATCCCTCTGCGCTTGTTGGTGAAACATTTGTGCCTTAGAGGATTGGGGAAAAAATCCAACCAAAATTCAAGGGCTTTCTATTTTAAGGAAAATATAAGGAGTAGCCTAGTGTGGTGGCGCACGCCTTTAATCCCAGCATTTGGGAGGCAGAGGTAGGAGGATCACCATGACTTTCAGGCCACCTTGATCTACAGAGTGAATTCCAGGTCAGCCTGGTGTGGTGGTTTGATTCAGGTGTCCCCCGTAAACTTAGGTGTTCTGAATGCTAGGTTCCCAGCTGATGGAGATTTGGAAATTAACACCTCCTGGGTGGAGTGTATTGTTGGGGGTGGGCTTATGGGTGTTATAGCCAGTTTCCCCATGCCAGTGTTTGGCACACCCTCCTGTTCCTGTTGTCCATCTTATGCGGGTCAGGGGGTGAGGTCTACCCTCTGCTTATGCCATCATTACCCCCTGCCATTGTGGAGCTTCCCTTCAAGCCTGTAAGCCAAAATAAACCTCTTTTTCCCACAAAAAAGACTGGGTATCATTATTGCATAACAAGAGTGGGTACCAGGGCCATGTGTTCATTGTCCCACATAGTTGAAGGAAATGAGGTTTGTTGATCATAAGTATCATTATTTGGGATTCCTGCATGCTAGTTAAAGTTCTCTGGAGCTCCCTGTGCTAGTACTGACTGGGGCATAATCTAGATAGACAGACCCTTTCCGAGACTGAATGTCAACTTAGTGAGAAAGAATCAACTAGGGGCTAATGTCTTCAAGAGATGGTACCTAGCTAGGTGTTCCATGTTATTGTCTTGAAGGCCGGTCAAGTATTGAACAGAGATATCATGTTATCTCTAGGGTAGACTCTAGAACATAGCACTGATGTTACAGCACCTAGAATCCTTGTCAGATTTACCTGCCATCTTCTGGAGAACACGTTCTGACTGAGGTAGCCACAGGATTCATTCCCTTGTTCATTAGATCTCTCATGATGCCATCAGCGTTATGAATGACTGACATTCTGTAGGGTGTTCAAAGGTCCACATCCCATTGAAATATGTTGTGACACTGATGATAATTAACATAGCCATTTATCAAGACTGTGAGATTTTTTTCTGCTGTAGTTTCCAAGTGATCTAGATACACATCTGTCTATTCTTGCTTTGTGATCCATCTGCTTTTGTGGGGTTGGTCTCTGAGACCTAAAGAAATATAATGGACTTACCTCCATTACCTGTGTGTGTGTGTGTGTGTGTGTGTGTGTGTGTGTGTGTGTGTGTGTGTGTGGTGTAGTTTAGTGTAGTGTATGCCCATCCAGTGTCACAGGGCATACTCACTAGTGGTGGCCAGAGCTGAGCGTTTGTGATCCTGCTCCTGGACTCTGCCATCCACTCTTTCTTTAAGCCAGAGTCTCCTGCTGATCTGCAATTTTATCACTTCAACCCAACAATGTCAGGTGGTTATCAGAATTCTTCTCCCTAATGGGACTGTGGTTATAGACATGAATGGATGCACACCACAGTTATTTAACTTTCATGGTCTCTCAAGCACCCTCAGGCCTTCATAAAAAGAATTCTTTTTACCACTGAACCATTTCTAATCCAACTTCCCTTCATGAAGTTAGCTCTAATCTCTGCTTTATTTATTTACTTTTTTTTGAGGTAAGGTTTCACTGTAGCCCAGGCTGAACTGGAATTCACTATGTAGTCTCAAGCTAGCTTTGAACTCATTGAGATCCTCCTACCCTGCTCCTCCTCCCAGCTGTGATTTTTTTGGTTAACTCATCTAGGGATGGTGGTGAGGGTTATGTAATTCCATTGGTTTCATATGGCTTTTTGTGTTGTAATGCTTCTAACTCCATAGTTCAGGTAAAGGTGTTGTGGTTCAAATCTGTGAACTGGGTAAATAACCATCAGTTATGCCTATGCATCTAGTGTACAGAATATGAGAATGGTATGGAGGAAGACATTCATTTCCTGACCATCACTGTCAGATTCCAACAGGGCTCTATTGGTATTTTCTTATCCAGTTTTCAATGTCACCTCTGACTTCTTATCCAAATGTATGTATATTATAATCATCACTGTTCAGACAGGCATAGCCACCTTCAGTAGATGGAAAAAGTTATTATAACATGTACTTGTGATGGTCCTTTTAGTGGGAAGCTTGTGTGTGCATATGTATATATGTCCACACACACACACACACATATACAGATATATATATATATATATATATATATATATATATATATATATATATATATAGTTGATGTGTCATAGATCTATAAATTATATAAGGATTAGGATTCTGGTGGAAAGGCTGACACTTCCAATTGGAACAACTCATCATAAATATAAATAAATAGAGCCTGGTGTTACATTTTGTTATGTTATGTTTTTTCTGCCTATATCCTACAGTGAAGAAAATCAAATGCTCTCAATGATGTCCATAGTTCCCTTAAAGTGACAAACCACTCTTTTCCAGTTGCCAAATCTGACATGTCCATGAAATAATTATACCTACATTCATTCACTTAGTTAAGTGGTTCCTTCTGGGCTCTTTTTCTCTGCAATCATATTGTAACCATTTCACCAAGAGAGCTAAGATCTGTGACAGTTCCCTTGACATAAGTCATGGGACAAGGACATGCTCTCATAGGCTTCCCTTTCTCGTGCCAGTGGTCGTTCACATTCACAACCACCTGACTCGTTATGAAGGAGCCACCAGACTCACTCAGCTTTATCCTCCTGGGTAACCAGAAACAATTAAGGGCATGGAAAAATAAAATTTCAGGTAGGTACAAGATGTACCACCAAAATAATACTGGAACATACAGAATCATGACACACACTGTCATGTGACAGCTCTCAGGGAAGAAGCTAAGACAGGAAAGACCCTTAGCAGGTGATTCAACAGGAGCTGACACTGAGTCCTAACACAGCAGGAAAAGGAATCATGCTTTTCACCCACCTAGAAAATTTAACCAGAAAAGGAAATTTTCCTAATTGGATAATCACCTATTTATCAACACAAACAATAACAGGGAAAAATAACTACATGTGAGGACACAGGGCCCTTAGCAGGGTATAAAAGGGGATGTGGGGCTGGGAGACTTCCAGACCTTCCAACCCACCTGATTGGAAACCCACCCAGAACCTCCCCAACCTCAGACACCATGTGCAACTCCTGTTGTGGCTCCGTCTGCTCTGAGCAGGGCTGTGGCCAGGAGACCTGCTGCCAGCCCAGCTGCATGCAGACCACCTGCTGCAGGACCACCTGCTGCCGCCCCAGCTGCTGCGTGTCCAGCTGCTGCAGGCCCCAGAGCTGCCAGTCTGTGTGCTGCCAGCCCACCTGCTGCCGCCCCAGCTGCTGCATCTCCAGCTGTTGCCGCCCCACCTGCTGCAGACCCCAGTGCTGCATCTCCAGCTGCTGCCGCCCCACCTGCTGCAGACCCCAGTGCTGCATCTCCAGCTGCTGCCGCCCCACCTGCTGCAGGCCCCAGTGCTGCATCTCCAGCTGCTGCCGCCCCACCTGCTGCAGGCCCCAGTGCTGCATCTCCAGCTGCTGCCGCCCCACCTGCTGCAGACCCCACTGCTGCATCTCCAGCTGCTGCCGCCCCACCTGCTGCAGACCCCAGTGCTGCATCTCCAGCTGCTGCCGCCCCACCTGCTGCAGGCCCCAGTGCTGCATCTCCAGCTGCTGCAGGCCCCAGTGTTGCATCTCCAGCTGCTGCAGACCCCAGTGCTGCATCTCCAGCTGCTGCCGCCCCACCTGCTCTAGTTCTTCCTGCTGCTGAGAGCTCACTCGCTCTCCTCTTTGTCAATCAGCCATCCCAATGTAGACTATCTGGCATGTCAACGATAAAGCCTCGGTTCTAGGTTGATTTTGCCCTTTGATGGCTACAATTTTGATTTTGAAATATACTGCATTTTTCCTGCCAGTTTTCTCTCTCTTCCTCTCTCTCCCCCAAGTTAATACAAGTTTGACTTTTCTCTGTAATCTATCATGTTACCCCCATGCAAACATTTTCTTTTCTGTCATATTTTTCTCATGAAAATAATTCTACATTTTAAATAAATTTGAATTTTAGGCACTCAAATGTACAGGCGTTATGTCATTTCTCTTTGTTCTCTCTCAACTTTTTAAGTTCATTCCTAATTAATGGAAGAGCAGAGAAGACGATTTTGGCCATGCCAACAGCATTCCCTCTAAACACAAGGGAAGAAGATGGCATAGGGTGGGTACGCAGAAAGCTCTGCTGAGGACTGTCTCCTGGCTGAAGAGGTAGCCATGGGGCAGGAGAGTGAAAAGCCTTGGCACAGAGCTCAGGCAAGGAAAGGCAAGGAACATGTGCTAGACATGTGTTATTTCATGTTCCTGGGGTCCCAGTGGGATTAGATCCCACCCCATTCAGAAGTTTACTCAGATGTTCTCTGTGCTGACATTCCTCCCAACCCTAGATCATTTCTCAAGTGGACCACCCCATGTCAACCCCCCTCCATGTGCTTTTCACACAGCATGAGTGTTTCCTATGGGAGAGAATGACAGGTTGGATTTGCCATGTATTGAAATACAAATCTAAAGAATATTTTTGCTCTATCTTTTTACGATTTTTGTGCTATTGTTTTCTATGTTAGCCATTCTTCTTATTTATTTCTTTTGCTATTTGTTTGTCTGTTTTGTCAACTTACTATGTCTGCCCTCAGAGAACAATGGTCATATTAATTACTTCCACAATTAGAATTAATTCTCTTCTAAAGGAGGCTGTGTTTAAGATGGCATCACCTCATAATAATATATGTGCTAAGTGGGATTGGCTAGCAGCATAGTGCCTGACACAGCGGGGAGGAGGTTAACATGCAAGGCCTTAGGGGTCTTCTTGTACCACATACATGACCTGTGCAAACATGAGTTTCTATTCTGATTTACCGAACAGCTAAGTAATTATCAGATTACATAGTAATATTTGCTTTTCGTGACTTAATTTGTAATAAACAGTTTTTTTTTTCCTAGTTGAATGAATTCTGCTCATTTACTTTCTTCTGACTCACACTTGATGAATCTTCTCGCACACACTGTTTTCACCTCCCCCTCCCAGGGCTGTCTGTCCTGTGACGCTCTGCATTGAGAAGCGTGTTCCTCACCGTCTCCACTTGTACCCGCAACAACAATGACAGCTGGTCAGCTGTGTTTCTAGTTATGCATTTTTCTCTGCTCCCCAATGTGGAGGAAGCCCATCTGATTAGTATGGTATCTCTTGGGATAAGAAGAAAAGGTCGTGATAGTACAGGTTACTTTTGAGCAGTGAGGAAAAACACTGCTCGCTATCTATATGCAATGTTAGTGACATCTCTACTACTGAAAAGGGTTCTGCTAGACATTCAGGGTTTGTAAATCTTTGAACACTAACAATCAATTTATCTGTACAAGTGATGACAATATCTCATTTCTTTCCTTCCTTCTAGCCTTCATGCTTCTCTATCCTTTCTCCCTTCCTCCCTCCCTCTCCTTTCTTCCTTTCTCCTTCCTTCCTTTGCTCCTTCCTTCCTTTCTTTCTTTCTTTCTTTCTTTTCCTTTCATCATAGCACCAGGGATTGAACTCAGGGCAAACACTCTACCAGTTAGCTATATCTAGCTTTCCTTTTACTTTTTGAGGTAGGATTTCACTAAATTCTCCAGGCTGGTCTGAACGCACACTGTAGCTCAGGCAGATCTTGACATTTCAATATTTCTGCATGGTCCTCCCGAGTAGCTAGATTTTACAGGCCTGTACCACCAAGCTCAGCTGTCACATGTTCTTCACTTACCACGTATCAGTGTTATAATTTAATAAATTGCTATGGTGCTGTCTTGTATGTCTATGTCTCTCCAGCTGATCTCCTAGATTCTGAAAGACATAGCTTCATTTTAATGTCTTATCTCAATATTAATTAAAAGTATTTCTTAAGAGTTGGATATATGGCTTAGTGAATAAGACACTTGCCTGCAAAGCCAAACAACCCAGGTTCAATTCCCCGGGACCCACAGAACCCAGATGCACAAGGTGGCACATATGTCTGGAGTTCTTTTGCAGCAGCTGGGGGCCCTAGCATACCTATTTTCTCTCTCTCTCTCCCTCTTTCTCTCAAATAAATAAAAAATATTAAAATGCAATGGCACACATGATATGTTATTTTGGTTTCTTTATTTAAAAAGTATTTCTTCAGTGGAGCAAAATGCTATTGAAAAATTACTTCCACAGTTAGAATTAGAATTCTATAACATAATTTTTGGCCATTGTGAAAAACTCAGGAAGTGTTAGTAAATCATAAAGTCATTGCATCCCTACTTCACTTATCTTCTATTTAGTGATGATCTAATTAAAGCTGATGAGCATACAGTTTTCTGGGTCTGAGTGTTGAGTGATTCCAGCTCTGTATTTCTAACAAGTGTCCAGACAATGTATATACATTGAAATGCATAACTCCTTACTGCAGTGATTTTAATGATTTTTGTGTGTATGGGTGCCGACATTCCCATGTGTGTGAGGGGAGGCAGGTAAAATTGCATGTGTGCTCATGCATGTGGAGGCCAGAGTTTCATGTCGAGTGTCTTACTCTGTCATTCTCCACTTTACTCTTGCAATCTCTCTTGCTAAACCTAGAGCTCACCAATTATGCTATAATATCTAGTCAGTGGCCCCAAGGATTTCCTGTCTTGGCTTCGCATCTCTGAGATTACAGATTATTTACGATCTCGAATTCAAACAGGTGATTACATAGTAAAATTTCTTCTGTGACACCTTTAACTTAGCATATGCTTGTGAGATGTGCTATGATGATGCATAAATGAGTCACTAGTTCATTCAGAGCTACACTGATGCACACCAAAGTTTCATTTTTACTATTACTAACCAGTTTCATGTAAGCATGGTCAACTGTGATTGACCAGAACTGAGTTCCCAGAACTCAGGACTCCCATTAAAAACTCAGAGAAGGGGCTGGAGAGATGGCTTAGTGGTTAAGGCACTTGCCTGAAAAGGCAAAGGACCTTGGTTCGATTCCCCAGGACCCACATAAGCCAGATGCAAAAGGTGGTGCATGCAGCTGGAGTTCATTTGCAGTGGCTGGAGGCCCTGGCATGCCCATTCTCTCTCTCTCTCCCTCTCTTAAATAAAAAAAAAAAAAAAAACCCAGAGATGCCTCTAGAAAACAGAAACAAGACAGGCATACTATGATGACATGCTTCCTGTATTTGAGGCCGTTTTAAGACCAAGCTCCATGCAGAATGTTATCCAATTAAAGTGCTGAGAAAGCACTTGGCTTATAGGTTTGAGTTTGTAGGATCATATCTTCTAAGCTAGAAAATAATAAACAGTTAGATGATTATAGTGAACCCTACAGGGAGTCCTAAGCATACAGGTGAGTTTCACTGAAACTGCTATAGATGAGAGACTGAAGAAAAAAATAGAAGAAAGATTCTCACTAGTAGAGATACTGCCAGCTAAATTCAGGGAGGTTCAGAAAACCCTTTCACCACAGCTACAAAGACAGAGTACATTTCACTGTAGACCAAGGGACGGAGAACCACACTCCCTAGACTACTAGTTTTCACAGCTGCATGTCTGCTTGGTGGAATTACCTGGGGTGATGGCTATGCCTATACCTGGTTCCTGCCTAGAACAATTTCAATTTGCTTGATGTTGGGTTTAACCAGGGCTTTAGAAGTGTTGAAAGCTCCTCAGAGAAGCCTAATGGGCGTTTAAAGTTAAGGTCCACGTCTGTTTATTCTCCATCACATGCATATGTATCATATTAAATTAGAACTGAAGCAGTCAAAATAATTGCAATATATTTGGGTATCTGGGAAATATATGAAATTATTCTGAATGTCATAGCTGAATTTCAAACACTGCAGAAGAAGGAATTGCCTATGCTCACTAAACTACCCAAACGGACATGCAAACACACATGCATGTAACACCATACACACAAAAATCATTAACTGTTACAGTGAGGAGTTGTGTATTTCAATGTGCACACATCTTACTTAACCTTAAACAGTAAAACCTTGTCTGGGGAGATGACTGTGCAGGAAAGAGTGCTTGCTACTTAAACGCAAAGGCCTCTTGCACCAGAGGCTGCCTAGTTTAATTCCACAGAACTTATGCAAAAAGCTGTGTATGGTCATGCACACCTGCAACCCTGGTCCATGGCAGGGGGCGTGTTGACTAGAGAATCACTGGGTCTCACTGACAGACAGCAGCTTCTAGCTGAGGAGGACACCTTGTCCAAGGAAATCCCCAGATGAGCAACAAGAGTATGCCCGATGTTCTCCTCTGGCCTCTCCTCACACAGGCATGGGGTCTGTGCATCTGCACACACACATGCATTCACCACAAATCATACACACCTTACATTACACACACACACACACACACACACACACACAGAGAGAGAGAGAGAGAGAGAGAGAGAGATTGAGAGAGAGAGAGAGAGAGGAAAAAAACTGACCAGAAATGTTAATTTAGAAATAAATCTACAAGATTGTCAGGTTAGCTAATTAATTAGAGAGAGAGAAAGGAAGAAAGAAAGAAAGAAAGAAAGAAAGAAAGAAAGAAAGAAAGAAAGAAAGAAAGAAAGAAAGGAAAGAAAGAAAGAGAGGAATCAAACAAGCCAATCAAAAAGTGGGCTATGGAGCTAAATAGAGCATTCTCAAAGGAAGAAATACAAATGGCATATAAGCATCTAAAAAAGTGTTCTACCTCACTAGTCATCAGGGAAATGCAGATTAAAACTACATTGAGATTCCATCTCACTCCTGTCAGATTGGCCACCATCATGAAAACAAATGATCATAAATGTTGGCAGGGATATGGAAAAAGAGGAACCCTTCTGCACTGCTGGTGGGAAGGCAATCTGGTCCAGCCATTGTGGAAAACAGTGTGGAGGTTCCTAAAACAGCTAGAGATTGATCTACCATGTGACCCAGCTATAGCACTCCTAGGCATATATCCAAAGGACTCATCTCATTTCCTTAGAAGTACGTGCTCAACCATGTTTATTGCTGCTCAATTTATAATAGCTGGGAAATGGAACCAGCCTAGATGTCCCTCAACAGATGAGTGGATAATGAAGATGTGGTACATTTATACAATGGAGTTCTACTCAGCGGTAAAGAAAAATGAAGTTATGAAATTTGCAGAAAAATGGATGGACCTGGAAAGTATTATACTAAGTCAGGTAACCCAGGCCCAGAAAGCCAAGCGCCACATGTTCTCTCTCATATGTGGATCCTAGCTACAGATGACTGGGCTTCTGTGTGAGAATGAAAATACTTAGTAGCAGAGGCCAGTAAGTTAAAAAGGAGACATAAAGGGAAGAGAAAGGAAGGGAGGAGGGTACTGAATAGGTTGATATTGTATATATGTAAGTACAATGATTGAGATGGGGAGGTAATATGATGGAGAATGGAATTTCAAAGGGGAAAGTGGGCGGGGGTAGGGAGGGAATTACCATGGGATATTTTTTTATAATCATGGAAAATGCTAATAAAAATTTAAAAATTAAAAAAATTTAAAAAAAGAAACAGAGACAGAGAAAGGAAGGAAGGAAAGAAGGAAGGAAGAAAAGAAGGGAGAGGAAAAAGAGGAAGGATAAAGGGAAGAGAGAAGAAACAGGAAGAAAGGATGGAAAGAGGAAGTAGGAACTTTTCATTATGTCAACTATATAGATAAATTGTCTGCCAATGTTTAAAGATAAAAAGCCTGAAACAACCAGAAGAACCCATTCCAGTGGTAGAGGTGTCACTCACATTGCATATACGCAGAGCAGTACTCTTCGTCATTGTTGAAAAGTGATCTATACTTATCATGGTCTTTTCCTCTTACACCAAAAGATGCCACACTAATCAGATGGCCTTCTCCCTACTGGTAAATGGAGAAAATGAATAACCAGAAATACAGCTGACCCACTAGCATGGTGGTAGAAGGTCCATATGGAGAAAGCGAGGAATGTACTTCCAAATGCAGAGCATCACGGGACAGGCAGCCCTATGAGGGGGAGGTGAAAATAGTACATGCCAGAAGAGTCCATCAAGTGTGAGTCAGGAGGAAACTACATGGGTAGAAATTATTACAACTAGGCAAAAAAAATGTTTATTACAAATTAAGCAATTAAGTGGCAAACTTTACTGTGTACTCTGGTGGTTACTTAGCTACCCAGTAACTCAAAACAAGGGACTCATATCCATACAGGTAGCATACGTTGCCCAAGAAGTTTTCTAAACCCCAGAAATGATTTTTTTAAATCACCAACATCATCCACCCTCTGACACTATGGCCAACTCATGTTGTAGCTCTGTGTGTTCTGAGAAGGTCTGTGGCCGAGGTCCCTGGCCGAAGACCTGCTACTAGACCACCCGAGGCAGGACCACCTGCTGCCACTCCTGCTTCAGCCTGCACCCAGCCAGTGACCAGGTCCCCCACACCACTCACTGCCCAACCTGTGTCATCCCCACCTGTCTCCACTCCGTGGGCTATGCCACCTCTTGCTGTTGATCTCTGTCCTTAATGTCTGCCACTAGATAGAATTCTTCACTAGAAGCATAAAATACATCGTAGCCACTGAGTGGCTGGAGAAATGAACTCTTTCCTGCCAACTCCTTCTCTGAGGTGACATACAGAGATCATTTCAATCCTGAAGTTCCTAGCATAGCAAGTGCAAACAGTTATTACAAGATTTTTCTTTCTACTGTATAAACATGCTGCATGTGGTCATATTCTCATTGGGTTATACTCTCTTATCCTCTCTTCCCGCGCCCATCCCACCGATGGCTTTCCTATGTTTCAGTGGGTTTGTTGAAATTCGTTGGAGGGGGGCAGTTCATGAATGCACCGATCAAGTCAGTCTCACTGTGGGAGACAACATCTCAGGATGCCTAAGACCAATACATTCGTTTTTAGACAAGCAATGTCTTCATTCTAAGTGTATGTTAGTTACGATGATCTCATACTTTGGTGTCTCCATGGATTCTCAATAAACAACCATTTCCCCTGATACTAAAACCTCCTGATTGGCAAATTATTGGATTGTGTGCATGTGTGTACACACTCACACACACAATTTGCCACTTCATACCAACATCCATCTCTCTCCAAACACAAAGATAGAAGAGCCTTATTTAAATTTTTTGTTTTATTTCTATTTATTTACTTGAAAGTGACAGACAGGGAAAGAAAGAAGCCGATAGAGAGAATGGGAGTGCCAGGACCTCCAGCCACTGCAAACGAACCCAGACGTGTGTACCCCTTTGTGCATCTGGCTAACGTGGACCCTGGGGAATCGAGCCTCAAACCGGGGTCCTTGGGCTTCACAGGCAAGCACTTAATGGCTAAGCCATCTCTCCAGCCCTAGAAGAGCCATTTTAAAAGCAAGGGCTTTTCATTCAAGTCACCCATGTTGGGGTCAGGGTGACACTGAGCATTTTTTGTGTGTAACATAAGGAGCAGAAGGTCTCAGTAAATATAATTTTAAAAAATATTGTATTATTTATTTATGACAGAAAGGGAGAGAGAGGACAAGGAAGCAGATAGAGAGAGAGAAAGGGCATGCCAGAGCCTCTAGCCACTACAAGTGACCTCCACAGACATGCACCACCTTTGCATCTGGCTTATGTGGGATCTGGTAAATTGAACCTGGGTCCTTAGGCTTGGCAGGCAAGTGCCTTAACCATAATCCACCTCTCCATCCCCCCCCAAAATATTTTTATTGTTATTGAAGTACTACCCTGAGCTATAAAAAAATACCTGGGCATAGTTTATACGCTTTGCCAGGACATTGGGAAAATTGTGTGTGTGTGTGGTGTGTGTGTGTATGTGTGTGTGTGTGTATGCCTGGGCACACATGCCACAGTGTGTGTGTGTAAAGGTCAGAAGACAGCCTTGAGTTCAGTCCTTACTGGCCACAATACCCAATATAGCATCCAGCTTTGCATGAGATCTGAGGGCTTAAACTCAGAAACTCACTCTTGTGTGGCAAGTGCTAAGCCATCTCCCCATGACTAGAAAATTTGTGTAACTATTTCATTATCCTTTATAACTTAAAATTAAGTTTTAGTATAATTTATGAAATATCCCCAAATGATTTCAGTGAGTTGAATATCATGAAGTCATCTAAATTTCACCTGATTATATTTCTTCCCTCCCTCCCCTCCTCTCTCCCTCTCTTACTCCTTTTCTTCTTCCCTCACTCCTTCTCTTCCTTCCTTCCTTTTTTCTTTCCTTCCTTTTTAAACATATAACTCACTTTCAGAATACCAAATGAACCTCTTAAGTAAAAATCTTTGGAAATTTCTGAACTTCTTGGCAAATTTCACCTGAAACTTTAAAACCTTCTCACTAACAAGCACTCAATATTTTAGTATTTCAAGAGAGAAATTCCTTAATAATTTCAGGCTATTATATCAGATTATTATATAATGTTATTGTAATTTCATTGATGACTTTACTCTCTCATATTATACTTTCCTTACCTTCTGGATCTATCTACAGAAGACCTGGGCAGGACATGTCTTTGACACTCAGTGTTCTCACCACCAAAACTCAGAATGACCCTCTTTAGCTGGGAATATAAATGTCACTAATGTTCAAAATTATTGCATTTATTCAATTGTAGGCATTTATAAGTGTTGTCTCAAAATACATTTAATCATTTGAACTTTTTGCACATTACATACTAGCAGGGTTATGTTCATAAATAGCAAATGTAACTATGGATCAATTGTTATTTCTAAAAAATTAGATAATTTAAAATGTCAAGAAACAAAATTAATAGAAGCTGGCCTGAGTGAGTTTCATCTCAACATTGCTGTCCTGTATTTCTCAAGTTCCATAGCACTGTGTGGGAGGCAATTGCAGCATTATCCCTTCCCACTTATTCTAGGTTGTTCTAGGGCCCACAGGTCCGATTCTTCTTTCATCAGAATTAGCAAACAGTTTATCTTCTCTGTGTTCTTCTTTTATACCTGCTAATTACAGGTGTAGGCTTTGATTTTAACATGAAGCTTTATTAGCGAGACCGAAATCAAAGAACAGGGATTTTATATGGCCTTTTTAGTACTAAAGAATATGAAGCTTGTATTTCTTGTTTTAATAGGAGCAGATCTGTGCAATGAAACGCCTGGCAAGGAAGTAACAGAGTGAAGGGAAGGCCAGCACCCTAGTGCTTGTGACAGGAGCAGGTCGGGAAGCTGTGGCCAGCGTGCCACAAGACTTCTCAGATTTAGTCTGTACAAGTACGTAAGTATGGTAGTTTCCTTCTGGAACATTATAGTGTTCTAAACATCCCTAAAAGCAATTCTGGAGATGTTGAGGTGAAGAAAACCCAGGTTGATATGAAGTTAGAAATGGGAAAAGTATGACTAGACTGATCATTTTGTGGTCACATCAGCTTTGCCTAAGAGGATCATAAGAATGGATTTTTTTAAATATATATATATATATATTAATTGACAGTTTTTAATCCATGTTTTGATCAGAATTACCTCCCACCACCTCTTTTCCCTTTCCTCTCTCCATTATTCTTTCCATCTAGTCCCTCTACTACGCGCGCGCGCGTGTGTGTGTGTGTGTGTGTGTGTGTGTGTGTGTTGTGTGCATGTGTTACGCTGAGTTTAATTAGGGTTGTCTGCGTGAGCATAGGTAAGGGGTATTTACCAGAGCACATGAAACTTACCCGTGGCCACACTACTGAGGGAAATATTTCCCCCACGCCCCAGTAACCCTTAACTGTCTCTAACTCCTAAGAAGGGGAAGACAGCCTCATGCCCTCCTACACCATCAGGATGGATTTTTAAAAATTTATTTATGAGACAGAGAGAGGCACACACACACACACACACACAGAGAATGGGCATGCCAGGGGCTCCAGCCTCTGCAAATGAACTCCAGACCTATGCCTCACTTTTTTGCATCTGGCTTATATGGGTACTAGAGACTAGAACCTGTGTCCTTAGGCTTCACAGGCAAGTGCCTTAATGGCTAAGCCATCTCTCTCCAATGAACTTTAAGTGAATCAGATATTAACTAATCCCTGACTTTCACTTGGTTTAATTTGGCTGGGCTAAATCCATCACTTTTAGAATAGCTCAAGCCCATGTAAGGTAATAAATATTAAGTGATATGGGATTAGTGAAGGGCAACAAGAGACATTCTGATTAAAAGGAGTGTGGATTGTCTCCTCTTCCTTTTTTAAAATTTTATTTTATTTAACTTGAAGAGAGAGGTAGAGAGAGAGAGGGAGTGAGAGAATGGTTGTGCCAGGGCCTTTCAGTCGCTGCAAACGAATGAACTCCAGATGCATGCTCAAGGAAGAACAGTGGAAGAGTGATGATGAAAGACACCCAAAATTTCCTTCTGGCCATCACAGGCATACACACATCACCACAGGTGAGAACATGGGATGCTGCATGGTCACATACATGTATACACTTTATTACACATACATGTCAGCAAAAATAATTGAGTCCAGAGACACAAGAAAATACATGAAGGGATTTAACATATTAAAGGTAGCATTTGAAATCAGTAGGGAAAAGATAAATGTTGTTGGACAAGGATTGTGAATGATTCTTGTTTTATTTTAAATATTTTTATTTATTTACTCAAGAGGAGAAAGAGAAAGTATGGGTGCGCTAGGGCCTCTTGCCATTGCAAAACAAACTCCAGACATGTGATCCACTTTGTTTGTCTTTACATGGCTTTATGTAGGTGCTGGGGAATCAAACCCAAGCCAGCAAGCTTTGCAAGCAAGTGCTTTCAACCACTGAACCACTCCCCCAGTCCCTGTGACTGACTTTTAAAACCCTTAAACCTCATCTCTTATGTCTGTATGCATTCTAAATGGATCAAATACTTAAAAGTATAAAGTACAGCACCTTAAGGTTAACCGATATTATGGGAAAATGTTTATGTATAAATTTGAAATTAGAAAGGCCTTTTACTATAGGACACAAGCCTCAGAAGTCATAAAATTTGAGCCCATGAAAAGCGACATGAAGTAAAGACAATTTAGGTTGCACCAGGATGCCTGGTGATGGGAAACAAGAACCCAGGGCTGGGCCACAGGAAGCAAACCACGTCTTCCCTTCTCACCTACCCTACCTTTATCTTTGCTAGAAAGGGAATCTATGGGATTAGCCACCCTGGACTGTTGAGAATAGTAAATGAGCTGATGTGTGTGAACCCATGGAACCATTGTAAAACCTATAGGTCATTCTGTTGTTACATCATCATCCACCTATCTTATGTATCCACTATAATGATCAGATCCTGGAGGAGGAAGGAGCAAGCCAGGGAATCCATCATGACTTTGCTTAGATTCCTGAAAAAATAAAAGGAAGATATAATTAGTACATAACTGTGTCAAATACCCCACTCTTGTCATTTTTTTTTTATTTTTTTTTTAAATTTTTTATTTATGTATTTATTTGAGAGCGACAGACACAGAGAGAAAGACAGATAGAGGGAGAGAGAGAGAATGGGCGCGCCAGGGCTTCCAGCCTCTGCAAACGAACTCCAGACGCGTGCGCCCCCTTGTCCATCTGGCTAACGTGGGACCTGGGGAACCGAGCCTTGAACCGGGGTTCTTAGGCTTCAGAGGCAAGCGCTTAACCGCTAAGCCATCTCTCCAGCCCCCACTCTTGTCATTTGATGTCAATATTCTTTCTTTAACTCCAAGAAGTTTTTTTTTTTTTTTCTGCCTTTTGGTTTTTCAAGATAAAGTCTTGCTTTAGCCCAGGCTGAGCTGGAATTCACTATGCAGTCTCAGCATGGCCTTGAACACACAGCAACCCTCCTACCTCTGCTTTCCAGGTGTCGTGATTAACAGCGTGCACCACCAAGCTTTAATAAAACAACTGAGTTTCTGGGGGACAAACATTCAAACTATATACTATCCTGCCCTGCCATAGGCCCTAAAGCAATGATGCCACCTGATCATGGACTTAAGCCTCTAAAACTATGAGCCAAAATTTTATCTCTGGTATTTGCCGTATCTCTGGTATTTAGATTGTCTCTGGTATTTGTTATAATGATGGAAAGACGATGTTTCTTTATATCTCTATTTTTTTAAATTTGCTTTAAGTCACTGCTGATTTTTAAAAGAATTTTACTATTTGGTAATAAATAAATTTGTTATTTCATAGTGAAAATAGCATTTATCTTTATTATGCTTACATCCATCACCTGATACTGAGTGTCCAACTTTAAACCTTTTAAACAATATCTCCTCCCTGGAAATCCAAGACTATTCTGACATTACTAAAAGTGGATTTTTTAAGAAAAATGAAATAAATTGTACCTAGTCTGTGCATTACCCACAAAGCTTTTCAAAGCTACTTACTATTTCTTCCAGGATTCAAAAAGACCTGCAATATTTCCTCATTTTCTGTCAATTTCAATTTCACAAAGAAAATTCATAAGTCCCCTCTCTCCCACGATCATCACAAACCAGTTATGTCTGCTCTCAGTTCTGTATTCCTTTTAAATGCTCTTTATCTCTCCCTGTTTGAGGAATATTCTCAAATTCTCAAAGTTAGCATGTGTTTCTCAAAGGCCTTAACAAAGTCTTTATTAAATAGATACCTCCTTTATCAAAAACTCATTCTAGCTAGGCGTGGTGGCGCACGCCTTTAATTCCAACACTTGTGAGGCAGAGGTAGGAGGATCGCTGTGAATTCAAGGCCACCCTGAGACTACATAGTGAAAAACAAAGCAAAACAAAACAAAAACCCAAACACTTCATTCGATTTCTGACCTTGGCATGCAAAGAGGAAGCAGGCACAGCCCCTGTCCTACCAGCCACAGGACAAAAAACCCCTGCATGTGGAAAGGGCAGGAGAAGGGCAGTGGACCAAGGACTTTGCGTGGGGCTGAGGATGGTGCTAAAGGGAAATGGCCCTTGAATTCACCAGTGCAAGCAGGAGCAAACAAGGCAACCCAACCTTCCTTGGACAAAAGGAATATACTGAAGGTATATATTTTTTTTCTTTCCTCAAGTTTTTGTTTTGTTTTGCCTGAATGCTTGTTGCACTGAAAAAACAATGATCTCCTACCTAGGACTAAAGTTCTATGAAGCTTTAAGCACTGTTTATGGGCACCATTTCTGTGTAAGTACATATAAGAAAAGGAATTTGTCTTATAGTCATCTCAGTGTCTTTAAGGAAAGGTGGAGGGACAGCTAATCAAAATCTAAGAGGATGTTAATAAAACATATGTAATCCTACTTTTTTGGACAATGGGACACTCAGGAGCTGTAGATTGTTGCTAGAAAACTTTCAGTGCCAGGGATGGGATATCTTCCAGTGAGTTGTTGGCCAGGGAGATCCCTGATGCCCCCAAAACATTATAGGCCATTGCCGAGGCCCTTGGCTTCCCACCAGGAATAGTTGGTAAAGACCCTATTGCTGAAGACTCCATATACTTGGGCTGCAAGGTCACTGAGAAATCTTGCTGTAACTGAGCTGATAACCTCCTCCATGTAGACCAGCTGACAGAAAGCTGGAAGAAGCCATTCTGCATGCAGTTCAATGGGAGAAAGAAAAATCACCAGTGAAGATACTCATCAGCTGACACTGCAAGCCTTATAATTGGCCAGCCAGGACAAATGAGCCAATGGGTGCAATAGTGGCACGTCTGTTATGGAGGAAACCAACTGCCCTCTAATTATACTGGAGGACCGCTCCATGGGAAGGAAATACATCCCTGATACTGAAAACTTAAAACAGGGGTAGTCATAAGCCCTAGGGGTATAATGTCTGCTGTTGTCTGGCCAAATGCACATACTATGCTTATCAAACTGCCCAGGAAGCACTTCTGTTAATGTTCACACCCTCATATTAATGCTACTCTCACTTTTGGTTGAGAATCTTCTCTTTTCACATGGCAGTGACCTTGGGACGACTCAGAAGGTATCATGGTGATGGAAAGAAAGGACCACAGTGCTCAGTACTGCAATATCTACATCACACCTTCCAAGGCTCAGGGTCTAATGCAGGAGAGGTGGCAGAAAGAATGTAAGAGTCAAAGGAAGGGCAGTACTCCATACAACATGCCCCCTCCAGACACAAAATAGCCTGTATATCCATGGCTTCACAGTGCCTGATACTACCTGCATAAGACCATCATAAGAGGAGGAAAAGATCAAGACATCAAAAGTAAAAGAGAGGGCTGGAGAGATGGCTTAGTGGTTAAGCGCTTGCCTGTGAAGCCTAAGGACCCCGGTTCGAGGCTCAGTTCCCCAGGTCCCACATTAGCCAGATGCACAAGGGGGCACACGCGTCTAGAGTTCGTTTGCAGAGGCTGGAAGCCCTGGCACACCCATTCTCTCTCTCTCCCTCTATCTGTCTTTCTCTCTGTGTCTGTCGCTCTCAAATAAATAAATAAAAAAATTAAAAAAAAAAGTAAAAGAGAGACTGATTGAAATGGGGAGGGGGTATGATGTAGAGTGTAGTTTCAAAGGGGTAAGTGGGGGGAGGGAGGGTATCACCATGGGGTATTTTTTATAATCATGGAAATTGTTAATAAAAAAAATTTAAAAAAACGTGAGACCATAAAATGGCTAGACTTTTAAAGACTAAAACATAGGGAAAATGTCTTAATAAAGTGTCAATAAAGCATAAAACTAGATGTCATAACATTCCAGCAGATAGAGTTAAAATGCTTGTCTGAATTACTCTACCTCAGGCTGGAGAACAATTAAAAACATGGAGATGAATCCCATTTTCAGCCCTTAAACACACACACACACACACACACACACACACACACACACACACACACTGAGTTATGGTTAGTGCCTGGGAGCATTGCTCAGTGGTTAAAGGCACTTACTTGAAAAGCTTGTTAGCCCTGGTTCCTCAGTACCCACATGAAGCCAGATGCACAAAGTGGCCTATGTGTTTCTAGCTTGTTTACAGTGGCAAGAGACCCTGGTGCACCCATTTTCATTCTCTCTCTCTCTCTCTCTCTTTCTCTCTCTCTCTCTCACACACACACACACCCACACTCATAAGTGAATATATTTTTTTTAAAACACTGAGTCTGATGTAAGGTATATCAGGATGCTAAGAGTGAACACATCTTAGAATGTACTAGAAATTGCATTATCTCCATGTCCACTGAAAATATACACATGATTCATAAGCTTCCTCATTTCTCACACTTAAAAATAGGATTTTATTTCCTTTCTTCATTCCAGCATTCCACCTGACTCAATCATGAATCTATCCACATGGATTCTAGACCCTTCAGAAACTCTCCAGAAATCATACTAATGAAAGACACATGACTCTCCTGTGTCCCTAGAGACTGAATTCATGTCACACAGCAACACAGGGGAAAATCATGAGAGGTGATTCATGTGGGAACACTAGGAAACATGACAAAAGGGAAATAATTATTTTCTACCTAAAGTAGCTTCAAGTAGAAAACTACAATTCCTTAATTGCATTCGTGACATATAAACAAAAACAAGGAAGTTCTCTTTCCATAATCACAGAAGCTCCTCATCTGGGTATAAAAGGGGACATGCAGCAAGGAGACTTCACAACTTAAAACTCACTCACCTGGAAACCCACCCACACCATCCTCAGACACCATGGTCAACTCCTGTTGTGGCTCCGTCTGCTCTGAGCAAAGCTGTGGCCAGGAGGCCTGCTGCCAGCCCAGCTGCATGCAGACCACCTGCTGCAGGACCACCTGCTGCCGCCCCAGCTGCTGCGTGTCCAGCTGCTGCAGGCCCCAGAGCTGCATCTCCAGCTGCTGCAGACCCCAGTGCTGCATCTCCAGCTGCTGCAGGCCCCAGAGCTGCATCTCCAGCTGCTGCAGACCCCAGTGCTGCATCTCCAGCTGCTGCAGACCCCAGTGCTGCATCTCCAGCTGCTGCAGGCCCCAGAGCTGCCAATCTGTGTGCTGCCAGCCCACCTGCTGCCGCCCCTCCTGCTGCCGCCCCAGCTGCTGCATCTCCAGCTGCTGCCAGCCCTCCTGTGGTGGCTCCAGCTGCTGCCGCCCCTGCTGCTGCCGCCCCTGCTGCTGCCGCCCCTGCTGCTGCCGCCCCTGCTGCTGCCTGCGTCCAGTGTGCGGCCAGGTCTCCTGCCACACCACTTGCTACCGCCCAACCTGCGTCATCTCCACCTGCCCCCGCCCCATGTGCTGCGCCGTCCCTTGCCCTTGCTGCTGAAGACCCTGCTCTGAACCCACCCACTTCCCTTCCCGTCGCTTGTCACTGAAGGAGACTTTGGGCACCTCCTAGCCACTCTAAGGGAGGTCATTCCCACCATGTGTCCATACACAGATCTTGGGAAAACTTCCCATGTTGACATTGTCCCTGTGTCAACCCATAGTGTGAAATTACGCATGAAGAAATTAATTGAGGGCGCAGGTCCTCTTGACCAAACTGGGAAATATCTGTAGTGCCTGTGGAGGCAAGATCACACCCTCAGATCTGACAGTCTCATGGCGCAATCTTGTATTTCCTTTCACAATGGCCTCCCCATACCTTGTTGTTGTTGTTGCTTCTAAATAAATCTCACTTTCTTGGCATAAAGTTTGATTTTCTTGTGTGTTTCTTTATAAGGTTTGTCCTCAGTCACTGGGAAATTATATGCAAACCATAATTGAATCCAAGTTTCCTATTCCTGTTCTCAAGACTCCAAAATAGTGAATTAACATTAAAAAAAAAGTTGTTTCCAAAAGCAATAAGGAGGGTTTTTTTTTCATTTTTTGGTTTGTTTTGTTGTTTTCTCCAAGATAGGGTGTCACTCCAGCCCAGGCGGACCTGGAACTCACTCTGTAGTCTCAGGGTGGCCTCAGACTCATGATGATCCTCTACACTGCCTGCTGAATGCTGGGATTAAAGCGTGCACCACCATGCCAGCTTAAATATTCTTGAAAGTAGATCTTGCCCTAAAACTCCACGATTACTTGCTTCATTCTTCCATTTCTCTTTCTCTCCCCTCACTTCTTTCCTTCCTTCTCTGCCTCACTCCCGCCTCCATCTCTTGTTCCTCCTTTGTCTCTTTTCTCCCATTCTTCAGAAGCTCAAGTGTCCCTCTTCGGCTTTGTTCTCTTCTCGTGTTATTTAATTTGTCATACTCTCGACCATCCTGAATTTCATCTCCATCTGTTGCCAGCAACATAATTATCTTTGGGGAGTCAATCAACTTCCTGAGAAGTTGAATGATGACTGTACGTGTAAAAATCACAAGTTTTAATATTTTCTAGTGGTGGTGACTTATCTGAGAGGATTATTTAACTGGAATCACCTTGTCATAAATTATTTTATGGGAAATATGGAGAGCCATAAGAAAGTAGCATAGTAGGCCAGTTTGACTCTTAAACTCAGAATACTCCCAGATTCCTATGAGCTCAGTCCTAGGATAAAAGACCAAAGTAAATTTCTGATCAATTTGTGTTGGGAATGCTACCTAGGAAGCTCTGCTAAATGCACATTCTGAGAGTTGTGGAGCTAGTATTTAGCACAACAATATTGGATCATGAGTATCTTTGACTTTCATCAGTTCTATTATGGGAACAACGTTTTAAACTGCCTGGTGAAAGCAGTTTTCTAATTCGCTGACAGCACAGAGCTGCTGACCAGAGGTGACAGATGAGAGCTGGCTGAGCCTTCACATGACCTCAGCTTGTAAAATAGTGCTTCAAGGCCAGGTGCAGTGGTGCATGCCTTTAATCCCAGCACTCAGGAGGCACAGGTAGGAGTTTTGCTGTGAGTTCAAGGCCACCCTGAGACTACAGAGTGAATTCCAGGTCAGCCTGGGCTAGAGTGACACCCTACCTTAAAAACAAAAAAACAAAAACAACAAAAAAATAGTGTTTCAAGCCATATGATTATAAATGGCTTCCTAATCATAGGAACAAAAGCTGGGGCCAGAGAGATGGAGCCACAGGTAAAAGTGCTTGCTTGCAACACCTGCAGGCCCTGGTTCCAATCCCCAGTACCTACATAAAGCCAGATGCACAAAATGGTGCATAGATCTGGAGTAAGGTCCTAATGGCTCATACATTCTCTCTCTCTCTCTTTTTCTCCCTCTCTCTTTCATACATACATGCATACATACATATATATCTTTTTTAAAAGGACAAAGGCTTGGGAACAAGTCTCTATGATTTAAACTGTGGGACACTCCAACATTTATAATTTGCATAAAACAGCAACACAAATCAGAAGACCAGCAAAGATCAGTCAAAGAAGAACAATGATGAGACTACAAGGTACGAAATTCAAATAAACGAGAAAGTGGCAACTTAGGAAATGAAAGGGCTGAATTTCCCCTTCCAGTTGTGACAAAGTATCAGAGATCAGATAAAATAGCTTAGTAAGGAATGGTAAATGGATAAAATGAACAGGACCGTTTTTTATAGGCAGTTGGAAGTGAACTACGTGGCCAGGGATTTGAAGGACTATGGGTTTAGAGGAAAACTAAATCTTTAAAAAATTATTTTTATTTATTTATTTATTTATGTATGTATGTATGTATGTATGTATGTATGTATTCACTCCTTCATTCATTCATTTACTTATTTGAGAGAGAGAAAAAGAAATAAAAGAATGGAAATGACAGGGCCTCCAGCCACTGCAAATGAAATGCAGACATTTGTGCTACTTTGTGCATCTGGTTTTATGTGGGTACTGTGGGGTCCAGCCTGGGTCCTTGGGCTTTGCAGGCAAGCACTTTAACCATTAAGCCATCTCTCCAGACCAAAAAAAAAACCCCACAAAATCTTTTAAGATGGAAACTAAAATCATCTGAAGCCTGTGTAATTTATATATATATTATCCAGCACTAAAATTCTAGAGATGAGATGTAGACCATGGGGTCCATACTCAGTGGTAAGCACTACTTACTATATTGTGCGCTTGAAGCTTCCTAAGAAACAGCTGTGAAATGTTTTCAGCACAGACACAAAGGTGGCTCCGTGAAGTGGTGGGTATATATGTTGGTTAGTTTGACTGCTGAGGTCATTTACTGAATGACACTTAATACGCACCATTTTATGAATAAAGCCAAGGGGAAAATATCAACTTATGAAAAACACTAAGCCTTAACTGTAACTAAACTGACAGGAGATAGACGATGAAAACATGCCTTCAAAATGCTAAGAGAAAGCTGTCAATCTAGTATATTCCCAGGGAAACAAAATGGCGTTGGAAAGAAATGCCATGTTAATAGACATGGCCATCACCACGAAGGGTAATTTTTATGTCATGCTTCTTCACAATGGTCATTTTCCCTAAGCCATTTCTTTATTGTAATTTCTATATTTTTGCATTTTAAATACAGTTTTACAGTCCCCTTGGGAATCCAGGATCTTAGTTCTTGGGGTTATTTTTCCTTTTCCTGTGTTCTGTGCTACTACTGCCGGGCTGGTTTCTTGGGTATTTTGTATGCAGCTTCTCAGAGGTTGGTTTGCCCTTGTGCTTAATGCTCTCCTATTTTGAGGTATTTTTGTGTGAATTATTTCTGTAGGTGATCTCATTGCTGGACACTCATCATTTAACACCAGACAGTTTCAAACCTCAGGGTTCCCTTCTCCTGTGTATGATGTAAACTAGGGAGTCTGGAGCCATTGTGTGGATTACTTAACGGGAGGAATGACTGACTTAAAATTCTTCAGAGAAAATTAAGATGTTCTTGTTTCTATCTTCATAAGCTGGTATTTTAAGAATACAAACTTTACAGAGGGGTCGAATTACCCTGACTTGCAGTCATCTGAGTTCTCATTTTTTGTATCTAGATGAGGTTTATTTTGTTTGATGGGCATGATGGGCAAGTTCTGTTGTCTACATGATCAGTTTAGGAATCCACAGACATTCCTCTTGGTTAGACCTCTGAGTTTGCTTCCAGGAAGAGGGAAGTCCTTCCCTCAGAGTAGGTGGGTGGGGGGAGTTTTATGTAAGAAAGCCCTGGGAGAAAAGAGCCCCTTCCTCCTGTGTGGCTGGGTGCTGCTGGTGGTGAATGCTTTGGCTCGCACATGCATCTCTGCTGTTTGGCTATCCAAGATTCCTCAGGCTCCCAGCCTGGACTGAAGATGAATGGCTCTCCAGGAAGCCTACAAACCTTTGGTGATGGATTGGGACTGCTGAGGCATCCAGCCCCATAGACTGAGCAGCTACTGGATTCCTTAACTCTCAAGCCTGCAGACTGCTATTGTTGGGCTGCAGTAAACTAATCCAATACATTCTCTTTTTAATATACTTGGTTCCATTGGTTCTGATCTTCTAGAGAACCCTGACTAATACAATGGGTTATAGTCCATTACCTCTTTCTTTCTTTGGTGTTGAAGTTGTCCCAGATTTCATGAAGTAGTCAGGAGAGCTCACCCAATGGGCATCCATGGCTCTCAGACAGGATCATCTTCCTCATTGCCCACAGGGAGCTACCTCAAAAAGATGAGCTATCGAGTCCACTCTCCACTATCAAGCTCCCACCAATCATGGGCTACAAGAAGGCCTACACCTATTACATTATCTCTAAAATAATAATGGCTATTCCATCTATCTGGTGCTGACTTCACTCTGCATTGGGGAATTTGCTTCTCTTTTTCATATGGTCACAGATCCTGATGAGACAATCAGCCCCTTGCACCTCACCAGGGCCCCAGCAGAAACCATAGGGTAATTGGGGAAATGAGCAAGAGTGCTGCTTTCTTGGTGAACCTGGTACCAGCACAAGGGTGAAGGAGAGACATAGAGAACACTCAACTCCTACCAGAGATCCAGAGACACAGAGGCTCTCAAGACCTCAACACTGAAGTAGACCTAAAACGAACCCAACATGGCTCAGGGAAATTTGCAAGAGGGAATGGAAAGATTGTTGGAGCCACATGTCAGGACATTATGCACAGAGACATTGCCTCTTGCCCATAACTGATGGCTAACCCCACAATGCATGACCCACATTCCCCAGTGAGGAGGGTCCCCTGGGAGGGGGGCAGGAAGGAGGCTAACGATGGTACCAACATGACTGTATACACACTGTGTACATAACTAAGCAGCATCACGAGTGAGATGCAGACAGAATGAGACCTAATCCAGGCCAAATGTCCTAAGAGACGGAGTAGACAACCAAGGAAAACACAGAAGGCAATTCTGTGGGAAAGATGCTGTACAATAATCCTGATGCATAAGGAAAAGGAAATCTTAAGGTTTTTTTATCATAAGATATTTTAAAAGGAAAGTCAATGAACCAACTCAATGTTAAATAATCCCTTGTCTATGTAGGGCGCTGGTGGGGCGGGGGGCGAATAAGATAAACTCACTCCCGTTTTGATATCAGAACCTCAGACACTATGCTCAACTCCTGCTGTGGCTCCCTCTGCTCTGGGCAGGGCTGTGTCCAGAAGACCTGCTGCCAGCCCAGCTGCATGCAGACCGCGTGCTGCATCTCCAGCGGCTGCCGCCCCTGCTGCTGCCCGTGTCCAGCCTGTGGCAGGGTTTCCGGCCATACCACTTGCTACCACCCAACCTGTTCTGTCTCCATCTGCCCCCGCCCCATGTGCTACGCCACCCTTTGCTGTTGAGCACCCTGCCCTGGCCCTGTTTCGAACCCTCCCCAGAACTTCGGATCGTGTGTGAAGAACATTGGAACACAATGAGTGGGGTGTTATTACTGAACTGAGTTGAGCGCCCTGAGGATCCAGGTCAGGCTGTCTGGACCAGGGGTTTCCCTCAAGAACACTAACATAGCAACAAATTTTACCCAACCAACAACCATTCTCCTGACTTCCTCTCTCTAGGACGTTGCAGTAACAAATTTTTGTATAGAAGGAAACTTACATTTCTTGGCATTTAAAGTCCACTGTAACTATTACTCCTTTAAAATAAATAGTGCCTGTGGTTCTTAGACAAATGTATTTGACCTGTGCCTGCATGGCACACCATAAGGTTTCCTTATATTTTGAGCCCCATTAGTCACTGTGTAACTTTTTTCCCAGGTGTCTTGCTAAAACATGAGCAAATTTCCTTACACTATGAATCCATCTTAGGAAAAGAAAAGTAAATGTTTAGGGAACTCCATCTTGCGAATACATTTAAAACAAAACCCACTACAATAACGCTTCATGACTTATACACACAGCCTGTATGTTCAGAATTCGGACTTGTTTTCGGTGTTAAAGGTGTTCCCAAGCAGCAAGTACACACTGACTCTGCCTCTATGTGGAGCAGAGCTTCAGAATGAAGCCAAAATATATTGACACATTTGTGTGAAAATGCCATCATCAAACACTACTAAAAATTATAGCAGGCATTTTTTTTTAATTTTTATTAACATTTTCCATGATTATAAAATATATCCCATGGTAATTCCCTCCCTCCCCACCCCCACACATTCCCATTTGAAATTCCATTCTCCATCATATTACCTCCCCATTACAATCATTGTAATTACATATATACAATATCAACCTATTAAGTATCCTCCTCCCTTCCTTTCCCTTCCCTTTATGTCTCCTTTTTACCTTAGTGACCTATGCTACTGAGTATTTTCATTCTCACGCAGAAGCCCAATCATCTGTAGCTAGGATCCACATATGAGGGAGAAAAATGTGGCGCTTGGCTTTCTGGGCCTGGGTTACCTCACTTAGTATAATACTTTCCAGGTCCATCCATTTTTCTGCAAATTTCATAACTTCATTTTTCTTTACTGCTGAGTAGAACTCCATTGTATAAATGTGCCACATCTTCATTATCCACTCATCTGTTGAGGGACATCTAGGCTGCTTCCATTTCCCAGCTATTATAAATTGAGCAGCAATAAACATGGTTGAGCACGTACTTCTAAGGAAATGAGATGAGTCCTTTGGATATATGCCTAGGAGTGCTATAGCTGGGTCATATGGTAGATCAATCTTTAGCTGTTTTAGGAACCTCCACACTGATTTCCACAATGGCTGGACCAGATTGCATTCCCACCAGTGCTACGTCCACGGCGACCTTGCCTGTGTAGCAAGCAGAGATGCTTCTGCACTGGAAGAGAGCTGAGGACAGAGGGCCAGCACTCCTCGGAGGGATGCCCCCGGTGACCCCTTGGCAGTCAGTTACTGTAATGGTTCCTGCTGCCCATGAAGTCACGACGACCTGATTACTGGTGCCAATGAGCTGTTTTCTGCGCTCTGTTTCTTTCCTGCTCCCTTCTAGTTGTTTGTCAAAGAACAGCTAGTTTCTACGCTACGCTTACTATTAATCATGCACACAATCAAAGTAACAATTTGAGTATTGAATGTGCCCCTCCTATGATTAGGGCAATGGAGGAAATGTATAACTCTACTAGGAATAAAAAATTAACTCTAAAACAGTTTTTAGATGGTGTAGAGTAGAAACAGCTTATGATGTTTTAGAACAATACTGATCCTGAGAAAGTGAAAGTAGAAATGTTAATCGGTAATGTTCATTAAAAGCATGACAATTCTACAGATAAGGAGTTGTAAAACTTAGGCATTCCCACCAGGAAACTTCCTGGGGGGTATGTTCAGTACTTGATCAAGGGCTGATAGTAGACTCCCAGAGCTGGGAACTACCTAGATCCACTCCCCTATGAGGGAGGATATGATAAATTCGGTAATAGATGAATAAATTATAAAGGAAAAAGGAGGCTATGGCATTCTCTTCCATTTATGAAATGCTTAGCAAAGACACGTAAGCCTTGGTGCTTATACTCTAGACAAGTAAGAAAAGAATTCCTGGAAAACATTAAACCAGCCTTAAAATATTGGTGGTCTTTTGGATAGAAACACTTTTATAATAAATATGAGGATTATATAAATAATCTAATAAGTGAAAAGAGATGGCTCTGCTCGGTTTATAAAAAATAAATAACCTATTGTTCACCTTACATCCCTTACCCCAAGCTTCTATTCATGTAAAGCTATGGTCAATGATGCAAGGCGTCCTTCTTAAAAAATGGGGTACATTCCTGCCTGATAAATATTACATGTATGCTTACAATAGAACAATACTTAAGATTGTTTAGATTAATGATTTCTGAGATCACTTGTTGGCTTGCTAAGTTTCCCTGTTCAATCTGTATAAAACCTTCATGAAACCTTCAGTAAATTGCAGCAGCATATTCAACTTAGAGTGTGTCTGTCTGTCATTTCCTCGCCGAATACCGAGTTCTCCTTGAGCCTTCGCCCTTGTTCTCCCTCGGTCCTGATCTCCCCGAGAGTCAGTCCGCGGCACACCAGCAGTGTAGAAGGGTTCCTTTTTTTCCACATCCCCGCCAACATTTATGATCATTTGTTTTCATGATGGTGGCCAATCTGACAGGAGTGAGATGGAATCTCAATGTAGTTTTAATCTGCATTTCCCTGATGACTAGTGACATAGAACATTTTTTTAGATGCTTATATGCCATTCGTATTTCTTCTTTTGAGAACTCTCTATTTAGCTCCATAGCCCATTTTTTTTGATTGGCTTGTTTGATTCCTTATTATTTAACTTTTTGAGTTAGGCATTTTCCAATATTGGGCTCAAATATACTTTAGGGCAAAAGGAGAATAGGACTTAAAATCCAAATACGTTCAGAGGGCAGGCACATAACCTGGAAGAGAAGACAGATCCTGCTCACACCTCAGGTCAGGGCTAGAGAGATTGCTCAGTGGTTAAGTCCGCTTCCTGCCCAAGCATGAGGACTTGAGGGGCCCGAGAGATCACATCTGCAGAGCCCACATTAAGCAGCTGAGCGTCCCCACCTGCGTCTTTATCCTGGTTCTGTGCAGGGAAGCAAACAGGGAATTCCCGGTGCCTGAAAAAGAAAAACAATAAAACAGCAAGCTATGAGATCAGTAGGAAACTGTGGCTCAAACAAGGACTTGGTGAAGAGTGATGGAGACAGACACACATTCAGCTCTAGCCATGGTAGATGAGCGCACGGGTGCACACTCGTGGCCAAACCTCCCCCACCTCACAAAACAACAAACGTGTGTTGTTGGGAACTGTGCACAACTGCAGGCTGCAAGACCCCATCGGGAAGTTCTGCGACCCTCCTGGCAAATGTCTCCACGTCCTTTTCCATGGATATGTGAGTCCACTGAGAAATGAATCTGCTTCCACCCATCCTATCAAACGCCGCTCTCTGCACTCACTCTTCAGAAAGCAGTTAGTGAGCTCTGACCACATAGACTGTATTATACGCACCAAGGCAACAGCAGGAACTAATGTGCACAAGACTGCACTTATGGGATTTATATTCCAGTGGAGTTGTTCAACCAACAACTGCTCAAGCGTTCCTTCTAAAATATTTGCCCAGACAGCTGGGGAAACAGCGCAGTTGGTAAAGTGTTTGCCACGCAAGTATGACCGGAGTTCCATCCCCAGAACCCACACAACAGTGCCAGGAATAGTTGGGCATGGTGGCTCAGGCCTTTAATCCCACTTGGGAGGCAGAGGTAGGAGGAGTACCATGAGTTCAAGGCCAACCTGAGACTACATAGTAAATCCCAGGTCAGCCTGAGCTAGAGTGAGACCCTACCTCAAAATAAATAAATAAGTTCCAGGCATGATGGCAAACAGCCTTGGTCTCAGCGGTGGAGAAACAGAGACTAGCTAACCTCTTTCAAGCCAATGAGAGATCCTGTCTTTAAGAAAGGTGGGCAGGGCTGGAGAGATGGCTTAGCACTTAAGACGTTTGCCTGCAAAGCCAAAGGACCTTGGTTTGATTCCCCAGGACCTACCGAAACCAGATGCACAAGGGGGAGCATGTGTCTGGAGTTCGTTTGCAATGGCGAGAGGCCCTGGAGTGCCCATGCTCTCTCTCCCTCTCTCTGCCTCTTTCTCTCGCTCTCTATCAAAATAAATAAATAAAAAGAACAAAGTTTAAAATATATACATTAAAGAAAGGCGGGCAGTGTTCCTGAGGAAGTACACCGCATGTTGCCCACTTGCTTTCACATGCACACACACACACACACACACACACACACACACAAACACACAAACACACAGCATTACTAGGTTTTGGAGGTTGATGCCAAATGTAAGCTCTACTTTACCGATTTCTTAGTTTTATTTTTTCAAATTGAGATTAATTTTTCTTCATGTATTCTTTTCATGTATACTTATTTGTAAGGGGAGAAATAGAGAGGGAGAATAGGCATCCCAGGGCCTCTTGCCACTACAAGACACATGCTGTGGTGGTTTGAGTCAGGTGTCCCTCATAAACTTAGGTGTTGTGAATGCTAGGTTCCCAGCTGATGGAGATTTGGGAATTAATGCCTCCTGGAGGAAGTGTATTGTTGGGCACAGGCCTATGGGTATTATAGCCAGTTTCCCCATGCCAGTATTTGGCACATTCTCCTGTTGCTATTGTCCACCTTATGTTGGCCAGCGGGTGATGTCCACCCTCTGCTCATGCCATCATTTTCCCCTGCCATCATGGAGCTTCCTCTCAAGTCTGTAAGCCAAAATAAAACTGTTTTTCCCACAAGCTTCTCTTGGCTGGATGAATTCTACTAGCAATGCGAACCTGACTGCAACACATGCATACTTTATGCATCTGGTTTATGTCAGTGTTAGGGAATATAACTCAGGCCAGCGGACTTTACAAACAGGTGCCTTCAACCCCTGAGCCATTTTTTAGCCCATTTTTTTCTCCACATGTTCTATATTTAATTAAATGAAGCATTGGTTTGTCTCCATCTTATTCTTGTGAGAGATACAGGGAAGGAGAGAGAGAGACAGAGAGAGAGAGAATTGGCATACCAGGACCTCCAGCCACTGCAATCAAATTCCAGATGTTTGTGCCACCTTGCACGGATGTGTATGCGACCACACACACTTGTGTCACCCTGTGTATCAGACTTACGTGGGACCTTGAGGGTCAAACATGGGTCCTTAGGCAAGCATCTTCACCACTGAGCCATCTCTCCAGCCTTCCATCTTCTTGCACTCCTGTACTTGGGTTTCTGAAGTTTTGCTCTGTGGTTATATTTTTGTGTAGCATCTGCCATCATTGACCCTGTTTTGTCTCCTGAAAGACTGCTGGGATAAACCCAGCTTGTTTAGTTTTCACCCAAAGCAAATGACCGATACTTTACCTCTATTCTGTTCCTCATCCATGGGCCACACTTCTTTCTCCCTTTCCAAACCAGAAGGTGCTGGAGGGTCCCGAGGATTGGAAGGCAGGGTATGTCATTATTAAAACGTGTCATCTGGGGGACATATTCCTTGATAGGCATCAAAGGAACTCCAGAGTGCAATGGAATTTGTATGAATAAAGGACAAACAAAAATATCATATACAAACATAATATTTTTATGTGTGTGTGTGTGCATGTGGCCTGTGTGTTTGTGTGTAAATGTGGGTGCCTGCAGGCCACAATGTGCACGTGGAGGTCAGAGGCCACCCTCAGCTGTCAGTCCTCACACTCCCTCTTGTTCGAGCCAGGATCTCTTGTTTGCTGTTGTTTACACCAGGCTGTCTGGCCCATGAGTTTCTGGGGATTTTCCTGTTCTCGTCTCTTATCTCCATCTCTGATTTTACATGGGTCCTGGGCATCCAAACCCAGGTCTTTACACCTGCATGACAATTTCTTTTGCCTCCGAGCCATCTTTCAAGCCTCAGAATATTATTTTTTTATAGTAAAATCCTGGAATACCCCAAATAGCTCTCAGTTGAGGACTGGCTAAATAAGATATTACTAAGTTCACAAAATTGAGTATTTGGTGGTTGGCATGGAATGAGGAATGTCTGAGTCCATCACTATGCGATAGCTAATATATGACTTCTTATTGATTAATAAGTAAATGAAAGCAAGCGTGCATAGTACAAGAATATTTAACTAAGCCAGGAGTGGTGGCTCATGCCTTTAATCCCAGCAATTGGGAAGCTGAGATAGGGAGATTGCCATGAGTTTGAGGCTCCCCAGAGACTACATAGTAAATTCTAGGTCAGCCTGGGCTAGAGCAACACCCTGCCTCTAACAAAAGAAAAAAAAAGAATATTCATCTAAAAACCATAGGAGAAGAAATACGTAAATAGAAACTTGTATTCAAATTATAATGGGAAGGAAAGTCTTCCATTTACAAAATGATAACAGCTTAAGGCAATGAATCCACTAATGACTGAGTTAATCATGTCCAACATACACATGAGTCATGTGTCACACTGCACTTCATGAATATGTATAAATATTACATGCCAATGAGAGGAGAAAGAATGTACATCGGGAAGAAAAACAAGCATGAGTTCCTGGGATTTGTTTCGTTTTGTGGAATTTATTTTGGAGCCAAAAATGCTTAACATAACTGCGAAACAATTAAACTTCAAAAGCAGTTCCTAGAGCTATGAAGAGCAAACATGAGAGGTGCACTTCATGCCAAGCACGGTGATGTGGGATAAATGCCCATGTCAGGTGGTGTCAGGGGTCAGTCAGATGAGCATTTTTGTGTTACAGTTGGATGGATTCAGGGAGGGTGTTTCCCAAGTGCCATGATGAGCAAAAGGAGCAGTTGAGGTGTCAACAACATATTATACCAAAGAAAACCTGGAGGAAGGGAGGCAGGGCTGGCGCCCAAACAAGAATTTGCTGAGAAGAGTTTGAAGAAGGAACATTCTTTCTTGGATTTCTTGAAAATTTTATATAGATATACTATGTATTTTGATTATATTTATCCCTTACTACTTTCTCTTGACCTCTTCCCACTTCCACTGAATCCTCTTTTCTTCCCAACTAATATCACTCCTAATAAAGAAGAAATATTCTAAGGAGATGAGATGGGGCAATCAAAAGAATAAAATTAATATTCGTTCTGCTTTGTAGACAATTACAGGCCATAACAACTTCAACTCATAGTTGCAAAAGCTCATGGAGAATGAATACTATGTTGATTCCTTGAAGAGAAAAGTTCCAACAATAATTGCAAGACATACAACAGAAGATCTAGCAGGTGGTCAGCCCTCACAAACAAGAATGGTCTCTGTGATCTCATTTTTTCAATGGGAAGCACATGGAATTTAAACATAAACTCCTTGGTTTGGATCCTGACTTTATAATGCTTTTAAATGTGCACTAGAATTTCCTCTGTAACGTGTTCCTTATCCTGGAAGAATGCCTTGAACCCATACTTATTGAAAGAATATAAGAGAAGGATGTTTTAAATAACATTTTTAATAGAATATGAGGACTGGTGAATCAAACCCAGGGCAGTAGGCTTTGCAGGCAAGCACCTTAAGCACTGAGCCATCTCTCCAGGCCCCTCATAAACATCTTTTTGTTTGCTTTTTCAACGTTGGGTCTTCACTATTAGGTCAGGCTGACCTGGAACTCACTCTGTAGTTCCAGGCTGGCTTCAAACTCACAGTGATCCTCCTAGTTCTGCCTCCCAAGTGCTGGGATTAAAGTCATATGCCAAAATGGGTCTTTTCTATTGAAAATAAAAACTGGCTTCAGGCGAATTACTCTAGTAGAATGTTTACAGTGAGCTATGAGGTCAGTCTTCCTGGATGGACCTCTAAATGGAAGTAACTTGTGCGAGGCAGAAGTAGAAACATGACTGTGCTGTCGCATGGCTTAACAAGACTCAGTGAATCATAACAATATAGGAAAAGAACCGATACTTTTCCTACGTGCTGGACTATTTCACCTTGTAAATTCAATAATACAGTAATAGTATTAATTGATTTCCCAGCAGGAAAAACAACAAGGAAAGGGTGCTAGTCATGGTAACAATAGCTACTGAGCACAGTATAAAAGAGGACACTGACATGGGAACTTTCACATTCAAGAAAACTTACTCTTCTGGAAACCCACCCAGAACCTCCAACCTCAGACACCATGTGCAACTCCTGTTGTGGCTCCGTCTGCTCTGAGCAGGGCTGTGGCCAGGAGGCCTGCTGCCAGCCCAGCTGCATGCAGACCACCTGCTGCAGGACCACCTGCTGCCGCCCCAGCTGCTGCGTGTCCAGCTGCTGCAGGCCCCAGAGCTGCGTGTCCAGCTGCTGCAGGCCCCAGAGCTGCATCTCCAGCTGCTGCAGACCCCAGTGCTGCATCTCCAGCTGCTGCAGGCCCCAGTGCTGCATCTCCAGCTGCTGCAGACCCCAGTGCTGCATCTCCAGCTGCTGCAGGCCCCAGAGCTGCATCTCCAGCTGCTGCAGACCCCAGTGCTGCATCTCCAGCTGCTGCAGGCCCCAGAGCTGCCAATCTGTGTGCTGCCAGCCCACCTGCTGCCGCCCCTCCTGCTGCCGCCCCAGCTGCTGCATCTCCAGCTGCTGCCAGCCCTCCTGTGGTGGCTCCAGCTGCTGCCGCCCCTGCTGCTGCCGCCCCTGCTGCTGCCTGCGGCCAGTGTGCGGCCAGGTCTCCTGCCACACCACTTGCTACCGCCCAACCTGCGTCATCTCCACCTGCCCCCGCCCCATGTGCTGCGCCGTCCCTTGCCCTTGCTGCTGAAGAACTTTCCATGGACCCAGGGCATCCGACACCTCCGTCCCTATAGCTGATCATCAGAAAACACCCAGTGAGACTGATGTTGAGATGTGCTTGGGATTTTATGGAGCCCAGCCGTAGCTCTCTGAGCACATTCTGGCCTCCACCCACATCCTCTATGTAAAGCTTTTTCATATCCACGTTCAAATTTCTCATCCTATACCAACTATTGTATTAGCCTTACCAAGTCTCCTACAGTCCTCTTTTTTAACTTTTTGGAACCAGCTTGTCAAGCTCAAAAGGTCACCAGCTGATTTCCATACTTCTACCTTGTGGGTTTTGTAGTCTCTTTCTTAATTGTCCAGTAAAGGTTGTCTTTCATAATTCTTAATCCCCCAATTTTCTCTATCTCTGGGTCAAAATAAACCACTACTTTGTCATATAGAAAATTGAGTGTGATTTTTCTCTTTTTTAAGACTTTCTACTTGACTTGCCCACACTTTGGAGACATGGCCGGGATATGTCAGTACTAGAGTAGAGACAGCCTCATGTGCACAGCCTGGCTCTCACTAACACTCCCCTTCATAAAACACTGACAGGATTCATAGAGAAAAAATCAGAAAATTCATTTTAGAAATGTGGAAAACAATGTTCTATTCAACCATATCTTTTGATATCATGCATGTGTGAAAGCATTTTATGGTAAGCACACGTAGAGTGGAATTGGCTGTGTGTCGCTGGGGCAAAAAATTAATGCTAATGGTGGTAAGTATGAAATCATAGAACAAATGTGAGAGCCAGCGGTTTCATAACAATATGTGAGCTCTCCCTTGCACTCTGAGAACACCGAGGATGAATCACAGGATGCCGTAAAGTAACCAAGCATCATACGTGGGTGTTCTTCTAGTCTGGATCATTCTACCATGCCAGAAGGAAAGGACAAGACCCTGAGATATGGACTGGGAGTGCCTGGGTTGTATAATTAAAGACTGTGAACCTCCAAGTTTCCCTGAGTCCTTTGGGCTGGTAGAAGTAGCCAATCTTCCTTGTTGAAGGCTCATATCATCCCTCTTTTTAAAGACAATACAGAAGCCTCCATCTTGAAAGGCAACAGAGTCCCCCTCACAATCTCCTTCCATTGCTCCTCTTTGCCACACACTATAACAAGAGTAATGACACGCTGTACCCACAGAGGGGCTGAACCTCCTAATGGAAAGCTAACATATGGCATTCCGGACTCAAGACCTACTTCATAGGTGAGGTTTGCTTCTCCATCAGAAAACATGTGTTGACCAGTTCTCTTTCCTTGAGATGTAATGTCTGTTGAGAATTGTCAGTGGGAACAATAATTTTATGAGACTGTGATATTGCAATTCTATTATTCCTTGTCCATTGATTGCCTGGGATAAGCCCATAGAAAAATATCCCCTCATGGGGCTGGACAGATGGCTCAGCAGTTAAAGGCACTTGCTTACAAAGCCCAAAGACTATGGTTCAATTCCCTAGTACCCACATAAAGCCAGCTGCAGAAAGTAGTACATGCATTTGGTGTTCCTTTGCAGTGGCAAGAGACCCTGACATGCCCTAACTCCCTTTCTGTGTTTCTGATTATTTCTCTCTCTTTTTCTCTCTCTTACTCAAATAAATAAATAAAATATTAAATAAAATAAAGCCGGGCATGTGGCGCACACCTTTAATCCCAGCACTCAGGAGGCAGAGGTAGGAGGATTGCTGTAAATTCGAGGCCACCCTGAGACTACATAGTGAATTCCAGGTCAGCCTGGACTAGAGTGAGACCATATCTTGAAAAACCAAGAAAAAAAAATAATAATAATAACAATAATCCCTTCATTCATGTGTGAAATGGTATTTCAGGAAATACAAAAACAAATGGCTTATTTTCTTCCTTTATTTACCAGCTTGCATCATCCAAAAATGAACTTAGAGGGTTTTTTCTTTCTGTTTTCGAATTTCTATCAACATGAGCTTATGCTCCTGTGAATATAATTGAGGGTGAATAATTAGAATTTCAGTTGAATCTCCATTGAGGCTCAAATAAGCAACTTCAAATTGGCTTCTGTGCTAGTTATGCTAGTTACGATGTCAAATGCCTGACAAGAAGCGATTTAAGAGAAGAAGAGTTTATTTTGCTTACTGTGAACAGGAATATATTCCACCCTAGCATAGCGACAGGAGCAGGAGGCCATGTGGTCACACTGCATCTGTACTAGAGAAGCAGAGTGGTGAATGCTCAGGCTCGACTCCTGCTTCCTCTTTGTCATGTAGTCTCAAAGCAGCTGCCCACCGTTAGGGCGGACCTGCCCACCTCAACTCATATAATCTGGGAAATCCCTCACAGAGATTGTTTCTGTAGTGATTCCAGATCCAAATAAACTTAACAATATCAACCATCCTAGCTTCTGACTCCTTTTGATCAGATTCTAGTAAATTCTGAAGGTTTTCTGGTTTGTTTGTTGCTGTTGATTTTACCAAAACAAATTAGTCTACACTAATATATTTCCTTGCCAGACAGAATAAGTTGTTTCTTCAAGAGCCACCCATTCTTTTTAGTGAAAAATGATATTTTAATCCACATGCTGAAATGCAAGACTGTGCACTGCTACATAGAGAATTTTTTTTCCTCATCTCATATTTTTTAGTGCCTACAGATAGAAAATACCTATTTAGGAGAATTTTTATAATAAATTTATAGAGAGAACTACAGGGTTTTTCCTTCTTCATACATGTCTTAGTCAGAAATCTCATTTCTCTCATGTCAAAAGCAACATACTTTCCTCTGACTACTTGATTTCTTTATTCCATAATGTTTGTGCAACAATCTTGGAATAAAATTGCCAATACTAGCAACAGTACTGCTGAAAAAAAAAAAAAAATCCTAAGATTATCTCTCTGTTTTGTGAAAATACTTTCCAGTCTTGAGAGTTATTTTCTCTGAAGTCATGATTGGATCTATAGTGATGTCTTATTGTTGTTTTAATGATGTTAAGTCTTATCTTTTTATTTTATTTTTATTATTTTAAATGAGAGAGAGAGAGAGAGAGAAAGAATTGGCGCACCACTACCTCCAGCCACTGTAATTGAACTCCAGAAGCATGCACCATCTTTTGCATGTGCGACCTTGTACACTTGCTTGTACACACCTTGTGTGTCTGGCTTATGTGGGATCTGGAGAGTTGAACATGGGTCCTTAGACTTTTCAGGCAAGTGCCCTAACCACTCAGCAATCCCTCCAGACCAATTTTATTTATTTATTTATTTATTGTAGTGTCTCCTGCCACTACAAATAAATTCTAGACACATGTGTCACTTTGTGCACCTGACTTTATGTGGGTCCTGGGGACTTGAACCTCAGGCTGGCAGATTTTGCAAGCAAGCACCTTTAACAGCTGAGCCAACACCCTAAACCCTGATTTTGAAATTGTAATTTTGCTTTATAACTATATACAATTTATTGAAAGTCAAAGCTCTAAAGACTGGTGTATTCAAAGAAATATAGTTTCTGTGGTAGAAAAGAAACTAAAAGTTGAGCTGATTCCCTGAGTTACTGTAAGAGTTAATTGCTGAGGAACTAAACTTACCTTTGTCAGCAGATGGAAAATAATCCCAAGGAGGGAACTGTCTAAAAAGGGCCCAGAGGAAAAGACAGTTTAGTCTAAAACAAAGTAATATGGAATTCATTATTAGGGTTTCCTGACTACAGAAACGATTGATATGCAAATTGCCATGTCTTGTTTGTTCACTTACCCCTCCCCTTGGCTATGGAAACTATAACTGGAAATAAACGTCAGCTTGGGCCAGAGCTACTTTGGAGGGCGACCTCCACCTCTCCCCTCCCCCGTCATAAACTGCTCTACTTTCGCTTAATCTGGCGTTGGAGTGATCTTTCCAGCGAATTTCTACAACACTTCCATCTCTGTTGCTTCACCCTATTCCTACCGCGTGTTGACGCACAAGGGCAGGGGGAGACAGCTCGGTCAGCAGTGCTTGCTTTACAAGCATGAGGACATGAGTTCAATCTCCAGAACCCAAGTTCTTGAAAAAGGCCACATGTGCTGGCACAAACTTGCAATTCTAGTACCAGGGAGGCAGAGGCAGCTAGACCCTTAGGGCTCAGTGGCCAACCATTCTGGTCTAATTGGAAAGCACCAGGCCAATTGTTGCCTGGAACTTTTTCCCTGAGGAGCTACAAGCACATGTCTATTCACCCTATGTAGGGCTTCAGACGGTTTTGGTGAACCAATGAGTTTATTGGGTTTACTTACGAAAGCTTGGTGGAGTTACTCGCAGGAACATGGATGTCCCAAAGGCAACTACGTCTTGGAAAAGCCCACGCCAGCATAGGTGACAGTTCATGGCAGCTCATTTTAGAAGCTCACTGCACAGCTCTGTTGAAATCTCCTGACCTGCCGGCCGCTGCTTACTGCTTCTGTAACCTTGGGGTGGGGGCTGTGACGTTTGATGTTTCAGCTGGCCCAGACTGCTGACCTCCTGAACTCTCTCCGAGAAGGAATGTTTCAATTCAGTGTTTCAGTTTGGAGGCAGTTGACACACACCACCAATGAAAGGCCCCGTCTCAAAATAGATGTGGTCTGTGTTCCTGAGGGACACATCCACATTGTCCTCCACGTACACGTGCACGTGCACACGCGTGTGCACATGCGTAGCATGCTCTACACATGAACGCACTCACAGTTAAAATCAGCGTCCCACCCAACCACATCCTTGTCATCTGAATATTCTTTCTTTTCTTTTCTAGCCATTTAAATTATTTATAGTGTGTTTTGTTCTCAATAAATCACACATTCACTCACCTACTCTTTCACTCAGGACTAGGGGCCATATTCATCAATATGAGTGAGACATTTTAGGCTTTATATCAGAAACAGGCGATTAAAAAAAATATGATCAAGTGTGATACCCTTGGACAGAAGCATACTTTGGAGCAGAGGGGATGGAAAGATTCATTTCAAGTGTTGTGCACATCAAGGAAGGTATTTGATATGATCTATGCTTGGAGCTGAGGTATGAGCAAGCATTTGCTGACTTGACAAAGGAGAAAACAACATTCTAGGCAAAGGGAATATTCAAAGCACCAGAAATGATGTGAGGTTATTTTTTTTTAATTTTATTTATTTATTTGAGAGCGACAGACACAGAGAGAAAGACAGATAGAGGGAGAGAGAGAGAATGAGCGCACCAGGGCTTCCAGCCTCTGCAAACGAACTCCAGACGCATGCGCCCCCTTGTGCATCTGGCTAACGTGGGACCTGGGGAACCGAGCCTTGAACCGGGGTCCTTAGGCTTCACAGGCAAGCGCTTAACCGCTAAGCCATCTCTCCAGCCCTGATGTGAGGTTATTATAACACCTTCACACCTTCACTTTCTAGTAGAGAAGCACCTTCCTGATTGGTGTGTGACACTGGTCTGTGGGGGGGGGACTCAGTTACCTCGTGGGTAAGGCACTAATGAAATGTGCATCCTTATCATCGAAGCCCTATGAAGTGCAAATAAAATTACAGAGGACTCAGAAAATTCCTGGCGCACAGTGGGCCCTCAACTAATTATGCTATTTCTATCAGGTCGCCTTCCATTGGGAATGTTTGGACTTCAGCAGCATGATTTTGGTTTGTTTCCCGAATCAACAATCCTGTAAATAGTTGTCAAACTCTTTCCCATCATCTGTTCTGTCAACCTGAAGTGTTTACAGGACACAGATTAAGGCTTAAGCTTTTATTTCTCCCTTATATGAAGCAAAACATCTACAACATGCAAAGTTGGGAGAAAAGGACTCAGAATATGAACTTGTATACTTTCAATAACACTTAGATTATATACATTCACTGGGAATATTGACTTACCATAATGTGGATCCACTACGTTTTCTTTTTGAATTTAAAAAAAAACAATTTTATTCATTTATTTATGAGAGAGAGGACAGACCCAGAGAGAGGCTATGGGCATGTCAAGGCTTCCTGCCACTGCAAATGAGCTCCAGATGCATGTGCCATTCAGTGCATCTGGCTTTACGTGGGGACTGGGGAGTCAAACTCCGGTCATTAGGCTTTGAAGGCAAGCACCTTAACTGCTAAGCCATCTTTCCAGCCCCTACATTTCCTTTGATATCTAACTCTGAAAAAAAATGTTGCCATTAATTTAATGATTTTAAAAAGAGACCCATTGCAGTAGTTTGAATGTGATAATGTAAATGTATGGCTTCATACACTCTGGTGTTTTATTAAAATTGAATTTAGGGCTGGAGGAATGTCTTAACAGTTAAGGCATTTGCCTGCATAAGTCAAAGGACCCAGGTTCAATTCCTCAGGACCCACTTTAGCCAGATGCACAAGGGGAAGCACATTTGAAGTTCATTTGCAGTGGCTGGAGGCACTGGCAAGCCCATTCTCTCTCCCTCTCTCTCTCTCTCAGTCTCTCTCTCTCAGTCTCTCTCTCTCTCTCTCTCTCTCTCTCCCTCCCTCCCTCCCTCCCTCTTTCTCTGTCAAATAAATAAAATATTTTTTAAAGAAAGAAATTGAGTTTGCAACATTAGCCCCTAGCAGGCATATCCCCGCTATGAAGCTGGAGAGAGGGGTAGACGGGATTCCATCCAAAGGTGTGGAAAGCACAGGCAGGAGCCCTGGCAGGCTTATGCTTGTGGTGTTACTGTTTTGCTTGCTACAGTTGAGTTTCTCTGCCTGAGTCAGAGGAAGTGAGCAGCTTCTTCTGCCGTAGATGGAGGATCCGCTGGGTCTGTGAGCTTAAAATAAACCCTTTCCTCCCATAAACTGGTTAGATGTTCACCCAGCAGTGTGGAGCTGACTACAACACCCATCATGCCAACATGCTCTAATTGTTTGAGATTGATCGCATTCTATCTGGTTCAAATTAAATAGATTCAGTAAGACGAAAATAGATGGGACCTGTACTGGAATCCCATAGACCTCACTGATCATCCAAATAATCAAAACAAAAATTAAAAAAATCGCAGTGCTCCTGACTGCACACCAGCTACCTCCCCCACACCCAAGACATGGGCTTCCACCCTACATTTTTATCAGCATTTCATGACTTGCTTTTAATGTACTTGACAACAATGTCATAGGCACCATAAAGTGTTTTTTCCACATATTATCCTAGCAGTAAGCTCACACATGAAGAATTAATATTCAATCCAAAGAAACAACTCATGTAAGGTGTCTACCTTAGGGGATGTATCAAAGGAGGAGAAATGTAATGACTCATCTGGCTTCAGCAAATTAGAGCTCATAAGGCAACAGGAAAAGGAAATGGTATGTTTTCTATATATAGAAATATTTTTCAGATAAACACAGCTAATCAGCTGAAACTAACTGATCTTCTGTGAAATAAACAATGTCCCTCATGTGATTAGAGGCCCTCAGCAGGGTATAAAAAGCAAGAGGCAGCAAGGAGAGTTCAATCCAGAAACACCATCTTGGAAACCCACACAGAACCTCCATCCTCAGACACCATGTGCAACTCCTGTTGTGGCTCCGTCTGCTCTGAGCAGGGCTGTGGCCAGGAGACCTGCTGCCAGCCCAGCTGCATGCAGACCACCTGCTGCAGGACCACCTGCTGCCGCCCCAGCTGCTGCGTGTCCAGCTGCTGCCGCCCCACCTGCTGCAGACCCCAGTGCTGCATCTCCAGCTGCTGCCGCCCCACCTGCTGCAGACCCCAGTGCTGCATCTCCAGCTGCTGCCGCCCCACCTGCTGCAGGCCCCAGTGCTGCATCTCCAGCTGCTGCCAGCCCTCCTGTGGTGGCTCCAGCTGCTGCCGCCCCTGCTGCTGCCGCCCCTGCTGCTGCCTGCGTCCAGTGTGCGGCCAGGTCTCCTGCCACACCACTTGCTACCGCCCAACCTGCGTCATCTCCACCTGCCCCCGCCCCATGTGCTGCGCCGTCCCTTGCCCTTGCTGCTAACTCTACCCTGTAAACATATGATTTCTTTCTCTCTTCTTTCTCCGCAAATGTAGATGTTCCTTCTCTGAAAGGGATAGTGCTCAAGATATTTGCTCTCCAAGTCACTAAGCGAATCTCATTCTGTGCCCACATTCTGACTTCTGCCTAAACTCCGTCTCTTCTAAATGAATTCATTAAGTCTCCCCATAACCTAACAAACTTCCTCCAACATCTCTCCTTTCATTAGTAGGACAGTGAATTTGAAGACCACCTTTCATATTCGCTGCATTCCACATATTAACCCTTCTGACATTGAAATCCAATAAACCATCATTTTTATAGTCCTTTGCAAAGATTCTCATGTATCTTGTTATTTCCATGTGCCAAAATAAAATTCTGTCCTATGGGCAGTGAACAGTGGATGTGATTGTCTGTCTTTCTGTCTCTCTTAAACAACGAAGGTTTTAAGTAGGGCTCCTGGGTAAGTGTTCCTTGCCTATTCCTGAGGATGGACAGCACACACCACCAGCCAGGCTTCCAATAGAAGTCCGATGGCATTGATCACTGGCTAGTTTTCTCTAGAGAGTCTTCGTCCTGGGCAAATAAACCAATCATTATATTCTCAGTAAGAAAAAGAAATAGTGAAACTAAAGTCATGGAGTACCCATAATTATAACAACAGGGAAAATGACTCAGAAAGATTGCATGCAATTCATGCCATCTTTCAAACATTTTTTGGCCAGTAAAAGCAACCAATAAATAGTTTAGCAAACTTTCTGTATTTTCCTCTCTCTCTCTCTCTCTCTCTCTCTCTCTCTCTCTCTCTCTGCGTGTGTTGTGTGTGGTGCGGTGTGTACCCATGTGCATGTGCTGACTGGGCACCCCGCGGGCTCACCTGAGGTGGCCAGAGGAAGCTGAGGGTTCCCCTTCAATCACTCATCCACCAGCTTTTCCTTATGGCTGAGTCTCAGTTTCTGATTCTGGAGCTTACCATTTATGAGCCCCAGTGAATCTCTGGTCTCCGCTCCCCACGGGCCCAGGGTGACAAAAGTGAGTGGCCCTGACCACCTGTTTTCTTGGCTTTTGGAAATTTGAACTCAGGTGGTCACAGTCCCCCACTGTTCCCACGCTTGTGCAGGAAGTGCGCTCAACCGCTGAGCCGCCTTCCCAGCCCAGTCTTCATAGTTTCTACTCAAGGGAAGTGCAATGAATCTTTTCTCCACATGGACAATGCCAGTGGGTCATTTGTTCGGCCATATAGAAAGGCTGCACTCAGAGCTAGGTAGGTGGCATAGGTGAAGGCTAGGGAGAAGTTCATTGGTACTGCTGGAGACAGGAATGTTTTGCCCAAGATTATGCCCCTTTCTAGGTGGAATTACACAGCTTCATACTCCTCTCCTTACTTATAAATGTCTCAAACAGGTTGCTCTATTTTCTGAACTCAACAAAGCTGAGCCTTCCACCAAGGATATCTCCTTGTTTGATTTCTTCCAGTGTCCAAGTCTGCTCCCTTCCCTTCCCTTCCCATTCCTTCCCTGCCTTTCCCTTCCCTTCCTTAAGAACTTATTCCCAAAGCATGCCTCAATAAAACTATTGGCATGCTGATCACTGTCTCAATGTCTGGTTTCTGGTCATTTTTACCTGTTCTCAAAACTAATATGAAATCCAAGATAACTTGAGAGCTGAAATAATTCACTAAAATATATGTGTGATGATTAATCTCAGTTGTCAATTTAGGATTTAGAATCACCACAGAACAAAGCTCTAGGCATGTGAATTAGTCAGGGTTCTCTATAGGAATAGAACCAATAGAATGAACCATATTAAAGGGGAATTTATTGCACTGTCTTACAGCAGACCAATAATAGCAATTTGTAGGCCTGAGAGTCAAGGAACCTAGTAGCTGTTAAGTCCGTGAGGCTGGATGCCTTGGCAGTTCCAATCAGGCACTGAAGGCCTGGAGGCTTCCTGGAGACCTGCTGGTTTTCAGCCTGGGCTGGTCTTCAGTCCATACTGGTGTTTGGTCCACACTGGAAGGCAGCAAGCAGCACCAGCATCCAGGTGGGAGGAAGGGATTCTTTTCTCCCAGAGCTTCCTTAGATAAAGCCCTCTTCCGAGAGGGGCTGCCCACTCCGGGGGAAGGGCTCACTCTGCAGGAAAGGCTTCCTCCTTTAGTCTGTGGATTCCTAAACAGATCCAATTGACAACAGAACTTAACTAGCAGAGAATGTCTGAGGGATTTTCTAGGTTGGATTTCTTGAGGTGGGAAGACCCATCCTAACTGTGGGCCATGCTATTACATGGGCTGTGTTCTGGACTATATAAAAAGGAGAAAGCTAGCTGGGCACCTACATTCATTTCTCTCTGCTTTCTGACTAGTGACTGGATTTGACCAGCTGCTTAATTTCCCACAGCCATACCTCACCTGCTGGATTCCCTGTAAGCGAGAATAAGCCCTTTCTCCTTAAATTGTTTTTGTCAGGTATTTGATGAGGATAACTAATCAAGTATGTATCACCTCTCAGATCATGATAAAAATAACAGTACAGGCATAATAGCAGAAGATGTCTTGAATACAATCTGTAGAGAAAATTGTGAATTTTTCATGAATCAGATATATTCTTTTCTGTGAATATTCACATCATTTATACTCAAACACATGATTATTACATTAAAACACACACACACAAACAGCTGAGACCTTTGATGAGTCATCAGCACTGTCCTTCAAGAGCCACAGATATAATTCAGAGCTTTGCTAAATGCATTTGTCCCCCACATGGGCATGTATCCATAAACTTGTTAACGGCTCTTATTGTGACATGTATTCCACTATCATTTGATAGCCCTCAGCCTTCAGAAAATGTTACTATTTCTACCCATCCATGTCAAATGGATTGCATGGAAAAAATGTATTTATGTATTTTTATATTTCATATTTTTTACAGCAGTTGTGAGTACATTTTCTTCATATGGAGGCTTGTTATGCAAGTATGACAACATTCTTTTTACAAGTTCATATTTTATTGACTCCATGGTTAACACACACCTTCAATTGTTTCTCTATGATATTTTAACCAGACACTCATGACAGCAATATTAATTTTTAATGCATTTCCCCGTGGGTTGCTCCCCATCACCTGCAATGGTAACCCCAGCATCATGAACACAAATGTTTGGGCTTTTTCTGCCTCCCAGGATCACATTCCAAGTAATCTATTTGCACCTGAGTCATTGCCTCAGGTTCCACAGTATGTGAAATTCAAGCAAAGCCAAGGGTTACACAGAAAACCCCTTTGGCTGATGGAGGTCAAGTTGGCAGTAATGGTTTTTTTTACCCTAGCAGTGAGAATGAAGCTGGGAAGTTGGGAGGCAGAATGGTCATTATCATTTGATGTTGACCTTCTCAGCCCTTCTCTTTATTTTCTGTGTGAATACTGGCATGTAAGCTAAACATAGCTATCTATAAACAAGTTTCATTCTATAAATTAAACTTCCTACATTTTCCCACATTTACCAGGTGGCATGCTACTTTCCATATAAGTAATATAGACACTTGACGAAAGACTTGATTGACTAAGGAAATGTAGTTTTCATCAAAGGGAAATGTGCTACATTTTTTTGGACTGTTTCCTGTCTTTTCTTTGCCAGTTGGAATCCTTACATACTCTTACTCTTTCACTCAAGAAACCTTTTAAAGAACTTTTTAAAAAAAAAAAATATGAGAGAGAGAGCAGGAGAGATAGAGAAAGAGGAGAGGAAGAATTGGCGTGTCAGGGCCGTAGCCACTGCAGAGGAACCCTAGATGTGTGTAACACCTTATGTACGTGCTCCACCTGTGCACACGTGTCTCCTTGTGCATCTGGCTTATGTGGGCTCTGGAGAGTTTAACCTGGATCCTTAGGCTTCACAGGCAAGTGCCTTAACCACTAAGCCATCTCTCCAGCCCTCAAGAAACTCTTACCACCCATATCTTTCATTTTTTTTTCCCTCTGATGAGAACCATGACAACAAATATCAATGCTATAGCCTATGACTTAAAGGTGTTTAGATTGTACTCGGGGTTTGCAGAGGTCAATGATTATGCTATAGTGTTCAACTAGAAACACAGTGAAGGGGATCCTGATACACAAAGGGGTTTATTTAGCAGGGAAGACAGCATTAAAGAGAAAATATTCCAAAGAAGTCTTGATGGATGAGTAAGAGTTTGCTGAGCTATCAAGAAACATTCCAGGAAGATGAAACAGCCTTAGCAAAAGTTTACAAGTTTAATTCTTTGTGTCTTCTTTGGATATTCAGAGACATATCTGGGTCACGTTTGTTTACATATTTTTTTTGGTTCAGTCTCTAGGAGTAAGGATAATGCACAGTACTTCACAGATTATATTAAAAGTAAAATAAAAACAATACAAAAAATATTATGTCTGATAGACAGTGAACTCTTCATAAATCACACACATGCAAAGGATACATAAAACATACACATTCTGTGTATTTAAAAATATTTGATTTTTACTTATTTATTTGAAAGAGAGGAGGAGGAGAGAGAAAAAGTAGCAGAGAGAGAGAGAGAGAGAAAGATAGAGAGAGAGAGAGAAAGAGAGAGAATAGGCATACCCGGACTCCATTCACTGCAAACGAACTTCTAGACTTCTAGAAGCATACATCACCTAGTGCATCTGGCTTATGTGGGTACTGGGGAATCGAACCTGGGTCCTTTGGCTTTGCAGGCAAGTGCCTTGGCCACTAAGCTATCTCTCCAGCCCACTGTGTATTTTTAATTAAGCTGTTAATCACAGTAACTGGGATTCTTTAATTCCAAACTATTCCCTCTGCATGTGTCTTACCCAAACATGGAAACAGATGAAGGTTTCTCTGCTCTGCCCTTGGAATATCTGACAGAAACTCTTGGAGACATATTACATAAGAGTTACAATTCTAAATATTATTTATGTAAAACATGCCTCTTGGAGGCTGGGGAGATGGATCCGTGAGTGAAGTGCTGTCACACAAGCATAAGGGCCTGAGTTCAGATACCAGAGCCCACGGCTTTGCTGTGTGCAACTGTAATCTCAGAACTGGGCAAACAGAGACAGGAACCCCTGGCGTTCAATGGCCGGTTTGCCTAGCCCAGTTGGTGAGCTCTCGGTTCAGCTAGAGATCCTGTCTCAAGCAATAAACGTGGAGAATGATTGGGGAAGACATGTGACTTCCACCTCTAGCCCCACACACATGTGCATGCACACACATACACACGAACACACATGTGCATCACAAGCATACCACAGGCACATACACATGCAAAGCAAAAAGAAAAGAATCAGTGAGTGAAAACTCTGCTGGTCAATTTAACAACCAGAAAATAAACCAAAATTCTCTACTCTCACAGGCTCTCCCTGAAGACAAACAGAAAAACCAAACAAACAAACAAAAAACATACTATTTCAAAATAGGAAGTCAAGGTCAAGTTCTTCAGCTTGAGAGCATGGACTGAGATCTAACAGTTTAGGACTTTCTTGGGTCTGAGCATCTTCCTGACCACCTCTAGACCCACACTAGAACATCCTCATGACAGATGGGACACCTTCCCCTGAACAGACTTTCCTTCGAATTTCTTTTTAATGTTTCGCCTGGATACAACATTCTTTAATAAAAAAAGACACATCAGCATATGTGAAAAACACCCTTTGTGGTTTGCAAGGAGTACACAGACAGGAGGGAATGCCACATTCACAAAACAAAATGCCAGAGGATCATGTGACAAATGCTTTGTAAAAGAGATCTCATAGCCTGGGAACAAAGGAGACACTCATTCTGGAAGAAATGTGATAAGTATTTCCACTGGAAACACTGAAGTACACCAGGAAAAAGGAAATGTAAAATTTCTTTCCTTTTGAAGTATTTAACTAGAAACACGCAATTATGTGATTACGTGATTAAGCTTTCCAAGAAGGTAAATAACAACAAGGAAATGGTGGCATGGTCATGAGACTTTCAGCAAGGTATAAAAAGGGAGGCAGGTCAAGAAGACTTCCAAACACAACACCTTCACTTTCTTGGAAACCCACACAGAACCTCCATCCTCAGACACCATGTGCAACTCCTGTTGTGGCTCCGTCTGCTCTGAGCAGGGCTGTGGCCAGGAGACCTGCTGCCAGCCCAGCTGCATGCAGACCACCTGCTGCAGGACCACCTGCTGCCGCCCCAGCTGCTGCGTGTCCAGCTGCTGCCGCCCCAGCTGCTGCAGACCCCAGTGCTGCATCTCCAGCTGCTGCCGCCCCACCTGCTGCAGACCCCAGTGCTGCATCTCCAGCTGCTGCCGCCCCACCTGCTGCAGGCCCCAGTGCTGCATCTCCAGCTGCTGCCAGCCCTCCTGTGGTGGCTCCAGCTGCTGCCGCCCCTGCTGCTGCCGCCCCTGCTGCTGCCTGCGGCCAGTGTGCGGCCAGGTCTCCTGCCACACCACTTGCTACCGCCCAACCTGCGTCATCTCCACCTGCCCCCGCCCCATGTGCTGCGCCGTCCCTTGCCCTTGCTGCTAAGCCCCCTGTCCTGGGCTCACCTCTGCCTTCACCTCTATCCCTGCTGATATAGTCCTTCCCACTGTGCGGAACTTTGGGATACCTGAGATATGGTTGTCATCACTTAGCAGAATGGGCCTCATGATTCCAGTGAGACTCCCACCAACCCCTAGAAAGACAACACGCTCTGGTTCTGCTTAAATTACTTGATAACAATAGTATAATTAATATCTAACCAACAAGCTTAAAAAAATTCCATGCTTACAAATTAATTTACTTTGCAGTTCTAGATTTTTCTTTCCAACAATGAGATATTGTCTGTAGCATCTGTCTTGGTACTGACTTAATACCCTCAGGCCCGGGAGTCCCACACATATCCTGTATTGTCTCCGAGAGTGAATCTCTTATGTCCTATGTCTCTATTGTCTAATAAACTATTCTACACATGAGTTATTTGAGACCATTTCTATCGTCTTTAATTTTGATTATTTTATTCAATAATAAGGGCATGATGTGCCACACGAAGTCATGGGAAAAAACAAGTGTAGTGGCTTGAGTGTAAAATGGGGCTTCGTGTGTTTGAACACTTGGTGCAGCTGGTGGCTCTCTCTGGGGAGGTTGTGATATGCTCAGGGTATGGAGCCTTGAGGGAGGAAGTGGATCGCTTGGGTGGACCTTGTGATTTTATAACCTGGCGCCACTTCCTGTTCATTCTGCTTCTCAGCTGTAGCAAAATGGTTTCCCATTTCTGCCGCTGTGCCATCTTCCGCACGAACCTTCCCTGTGAGACTGGAAGCTGAATTAAACTCCGTGCTTCCTTCAGTTGCCTCTGCTCAGGTATTTGTTCACAGAAATAAGAAAGAACTACTATAGAAAAATGGTGCTGGGAAGTGGGACTGTGATAAACCTGATTGTGTGATTCTTAGGCTTTGGGATCTGGCTTGCAGAAGGATGTGGAATAGTCTGGAACTTTGAGATCCACAAGCCCTGGAATGCTATTACACCAAGCTTGATGGGCCAGAATGCTGACAGAAACCTGCACAGTAGATTGACTCATGAGGTTTCCGAAGGAAATAAGGACTCTGCCAGCATCCGAGCTTGAGGCACTAATTGGCATACTCTAGCTAAGAAACTGACTGCATTCTGCCCAGGTCCTGAGAACTTAATGAGGGTGAGTTTTTAAAGTAATAGTCTAACGTTTGGGCAGAATAAATTTTAAGGCAGAATAGCCTTTCATCTGTCAAGTGGCTTCTGTTGACTGTCTTCAGATCTACAGTGAAAGAGAACAAAATGCAGAGGAGAAAGATATGAAAACCGTAAGGTTTGGCAAGGAAAGAAATAGGAGCAAGTTTAAAGTTTTTGGCAGAAAACTACAGCTGACAGGCTGGAGATGTTGAAGGGAATAATACCACGAGAGAGAACCCTAATGTTCTGCACTGCGAGGTGCTCTACTCATAGGCAAGACTCGACCCATTAAAAGCTACAGTTTGTTTCTTTAAAAAAAAATTATTTATAAGGACAGAGAGAGGGAGAGAGAGAGAGAAAGGCATGACAAGGATTCTGGCCATTGCAAACAAACTCCATATGCATGCTCCACTTTGTACATCTAACTTGAAGTGGGTACTGGGGAATCAAACTCAGGCCAGCAGGCTTTGCAAAAGAGCACCTTTAACCTCTGAGCCATTTTCCCAGTCCTATTTATTTGGTTCCTTTTTCAATTCCAATTTCTGAAAATGCAAACTCTTCAGAAAGGAGAAGGAATGAAGGGAGAATGCTGAAGAGTCCCATGCTCTCCATGGTCAGCATACAGAGACTGCTACAACTTCATCCCAGGCCGGCAGCAGAACCTGCCAAATTTGTCCATGTGGTACTGGTTTTCATAGGCATGGACAATGCAAGAATGAATAGTCATGAAATATGTCTCCATGGTTCCAGAGAGCTACCGAGGCCTAGCAATGTATGGAAAGTTTCAAGTCTGTGCAAGGAGGACTTGAGAGGATGCCATGAAGTTGAAAAGGTGACCCAACCCCTAAGTTGGAGTGGAGACCTCAAGATACTGGAAATTCTAGGACCCCGGGATGTCCATCAAGGAAAGCATCAAAGGCAAAGAGGGCCCAAGAGAGAATCTATGCGCACGGCAGGCAGCAGGCAGAGCAGACAGGGCTATCAAAGACCTTTGGAGCCCATGTGATTTCATAATGATTCCCACATACTATACACGAAACTTGGAGTTTGGTTTTTGCCCTGCTAGGTTTTTGACTTGTTTTGGTCTAATCTTTCCTTGCTACCCCTTCATTCTTTCCTTTTGAAATGGGAATGTTTACTCTGTGTCATTATATGTTGTAAGGATGTAATTTATCTTTTGATTTCATAATTAGGTCACACCTAAGAAACTGTCTTGATCTTTCAAGGTTGGACTTTTAAGCAGTGTGCACCTGTTCCGTGGAAGCTTCTGAAGTTGGACTGAAGACATTTTGCATCATGAGCCTTTGGCGGGGAGGAGTGGGTAGAGGCAGAATGTTAACAGCTTCAATATAAAATGTTCCTCATAAGTTCAAGTGTTTCGATTTGGTCCCCAGATGGTGGTACTATTTGGGAAAGCTGTGGAACCTTCAGGAGGCAGAGCTTTTCTGGTGGAAGTGGGTGACTTAAGGGGCAGAGCTTGTGTTTTTAGAGCCCAGCCTCCCTTTGGATTCACGCTCTTCTTCCTGGGTGAAATGTGGCACGCTGGCTTCCTGTTCCTGCCAGCATGCTTTCCCCACTGTTGCAGTCAGGTTCGCATTGCTGTCAGAAATCACCCAACCAAGAGCAGCTGGTGGGAAAAAAAAAAGGTTTATTTTGGCTTACAGACTCGAGGGGATGCTTCATAATGGCAGGGGAAAACAATGGCATGAGCAGAGGGTGGACATCACCTCCTGGCCAACATCAGGTGAACAACAGGAACAGGAGAGTGTGTCAAACACTGGCAAGGGAAAACTGGCTATAACACCCGTAAGCCCACCCCCAACAATACACTGCCTCCAGCTGTTAGTCCTCAAATCTCCATCATCTGGGAACTTATCATTCAGAACACCTAAGTTTATGGGGGACGCCTGAATCAAACCACCCCACCCACCATGAAACTTCTTCTTGAAACTGGAAGCCCAATTAAAACCTTTCCTTCCTTAAGTTGTTTCTAGTCAGGCATTTGTTCAAAGCAATGAGAAAATAACATAACAAATGATGTGGAAATCATTCTAAAATAAATACCTTGTCATGTGCAGACCACCTCTGATATTATAATGAAAAGAGAGAGGGAGTGCATGTGTGTTTGTCTTCGAAGTAGTATGCGAAGTTAGAAAAGATTTAATCCATGCCCTTGCTCTTAATTGAAACACTTATATCCCTATACATTTATAACTCTGAAAACCATTGGGTGTATTTTGGGGAAAGGAGTAAAACCAAATTTCTGAAGGAAAAAAAAATGGCCTGTTGAAAGAAGGAGATTATCTCCTGTTGAGAATTCCTTGAGCCAGATCTGGTGGTGCGTGCTTCTAATCCCAGCACGCTGGAAATTCCAGGCAGAGGGTTTCTGTGAGATTGAAGCCAACCTGGTCAGCATAACACACATCAGACCAGCCAGCTTCCCATTTCTTCAGATGTTTGTAGAGAAACGTTGACAAGGTGTTGAGTTACAGCATCTTCCTGAGATGATAGAATTCCCCCCTCATACCTTCATCTGAGATCTGCCGTAACTGCTTTGAACAAAGGAATAAATAGGATCAAATACACTTTAATTTGGACACAGAGGAGTGTGAAGGTAACAGTTACATTCTTGTTGCTATGATGAAACACCTCACCAAAAATAATAATAATAATAATAATAATAATAATAATAATCATTAATAATAATAATAATAATAATCAGCTGTTTTTGGAGGAAAGGGTTTAATCCAGGCTTACAGTTTTGAAGGAAAGTTTTGTCATGACAGAGGAGGCTGGTTCATTTCATTACATGGCAACAGCAGAGATTGACTTAGCAGGAAGCCCGAACACAAACACTTGAGGCTATGCAGGGCATTTATAGTCAAGCCACTGCAGTAAATATTATTATGGTATTCTAAGTTCTGAGGTCATAAGGAAACTTATAAGCTACAATATTGGGGATTTTACCTATCCCACATTCTTCTGTTCATCAAGAAAGAAAATTAGTATCTTCGATTTTATTTCTTGTGTGACTTTGGAACAGGTTGGCATTATGAGCTCATATTTAAAGTCATGCTTGGTAACCACACTTTGAGATTCCTTCTTTTCTTTTTATTAGATCATATTAGAGCAGTGGGTCTCACTTTGAGATTTCCATAATGCATATAATGTACTTTGTTCATATTCATTCTCCCTACTACCCTCTCTGATCTCACCCTCCCCACAGCCCCTTTCCTGTCCTTTACAACCATTCTTTCACTTTCACATCATGTTGTTTTCCTCTTCATTTTTACATTTGAGGGGGGAAAAAAATCTGACATTTCTTTTTCAAAGTCTGGCTTATTTCACTTAACAGAATGATCTCTAGTTTTATTCATTCTGCTGCAAATGATATAATTTCATTTTAATTTTTATTGGAACATGTCAGTTGTACAAAATAATACGTTTTATTATGAAACTTGCATACATGCATATATTTACATTGATCACGTTCGTTTCTCCACTCGTCTGTCTTGCGCACCCACGCCTCGTCTCTTTCCTGCTCCCGAGTAGCTCCACTTCTCCTTCTCTGCCTTTTTATCTAGTCTAGGTTCCATGCAATGTACTTCTTTCTGAGTCTTTTCATTTCACTTCCATGACGATCTCTGTTCCATATGTTCTTTGGCAAACAACTTTATCATGCTTTATGACAAAATAATAAACCATTCTTCCTGTATGGTACATTTCCTTCATCTGCTGATGGGCACCCAGACTGATCTGACTACTGTGATAGTGGACCCAGAAAACTCAGTCTCAGTCCATGCTCACTTGACTCGGTCATTTCTGAGCCATGGTTGGACGGAGCATAATGACACAGGACTATGAGAAAAAAGGCTACTCATCACATTTCATCGTGGTCAGGAATCAGTGATAGGAAGAGAGAAATAGTCTGGGGACAAGATATACCATCCAAAGGCATGTCCCCAGGACCTGTTCTGACTAAGCCCCATCTGCTAATAGCCTATGCAGCTATGAAACATCAATGAGTCAACCCCCTGATGAAGTTAGCACCCTTGTGATCCATTCGCCCCTCAACAGCACCACCATCTGGGGACCACATCTTAATACAAGAATCTTTTGGAGCAACCACTGATTTCACACACATGGACCTTTAAGGAGCACGTATCCAAATCAGCAGTTCTTATTGTGAGCTGAGTATTGCGACCTTTCATTCTCTATTGGGCTCTACTGGGCTTCTTCAAAAGCTAGAGGAGCTTCCCAAAGAGAACAAAGGAATATATTTCCCCATGTGTGGCTCAGGTTTCAGAAAACGTATGACCTCCTCTCCACCATCTTCTTTTGGTCAAAACAAGTTGTTAGGCCAAAACAGAGGCAATACTGCTTGATGGCCACTGTGGCACTCGGGTAAATGGAACGTCTGTTAAGCAAATGCCAGTCTCACAGTTCCTTTCCCTGTTGTCTTCATTATTTGAATAAGTAAAAGTGTAAGATCAGTTAGACTCTTACTCTATGCATTATGATCTGAATATTTTGGACATAATTATTTTGCAGAGGAGAGATTACAAATAGTGATCACCTTTTGCACTTAAGACATGAAATGGGGAGAATGAGCATGCCACATGGCCACCACCATTAAATAGTGATAATTAAGAATAGAAGTAAAAGTGTAAAAAAGAGGGAAGTACATTTTTTTCTGATTCTTAGATCAGGACACTTTCAAAGCCCAGGAACATAAAACTCTTAGAGAAAAAAAAAAACTATAGAATATTAACTAATGATAAATAATGTCATATCATGTGAGATAACAGATTTCCTACAATGGTTTCCAGTGTGCTCAGCTACCAGTTCCAGAAATTTCCCTGATCTGAGACGGATGGATTGCTTAGCTTGGGATTCCAATACCACACCAAAATCTAAAGTTTGATTCTAAACTAACTTTAGCTATAAAGTTTTCAGTATGGATACAGGTCTTTTTGGGTTTTTTTTTTTTCTTCTTTCATTAACTTCCTCCAAGGAACAAGTGTTCTCTTAATCCATGTGTTAGTTTTCCCCATTCTCTTGTCTCAGACAGGCAACTACACCCCAAATCTCAGCTTTAATAGGCTTGAAGTATTACTTTTGGCTCTGTGACGAGACATTAACATACCACTGACTCAGACCTAAAGTTCACAGACTAAACAATCTGGTCCCTAGTTAGTTACACACTCAACAAAATAGCAGCTGGTATTCCTTATTTTCTCATCTGGTGACTTTATTTTCTTTAGTAACTCAGAGATTCATTAGTCTAAAACTTGCATACAAACCTTCTGCATCTTTTTTGTCAGAGAGGTCATTTATGCAAGTATTTCCATTATATCTTTCTCAAGAGAAAATTTCACCTGTTAACCATTGGAGTAATCTACACTTATATTTTTATTATTCTTTTTCTTTAGTTTTTTTCTAAAGATTTATTTTTATGTGATTATTTATTTAGAGACAGCACGAGGAAGAGAGAGAAGGAGAGAGAGGAGAGAGAGAGAGAGAGACAAAGAGTGAGAGTGGGTGCACCAGGGCCTCTAGCCACTGCAAACAAACTCCACGTTCATGTGCCATCATGTGCATCTGGCTTACATGGGACCTGGAAAATCAAACCTGGGTCCTTGGGCTTTGCAGGCATGTGTCTTAACCACTCCAGACCAATTTGTACTTATTTTAAGCAACAAAATATAATTTATAATGAAATATTTGATTAAGAAAATATCTACTTTCTGCTGAGAAGAAGTGACAGTTGAGTGTTCAGCACTAAATGAGACATCCCTGTCATGCCTTCTAATGGCTCTGGGACTATAGTGATAGGAGACAGTCATTGGTAGGTAGCGTAGGGGTGATGGACCCCAAAGTGAATAGCTTTCTCTTGGCTAAGTGCAGAAATTTTCCTTGGGCCTGTAGGAGAAAATCTAGGTCATTACACTTTACCACAGGTCAGAAATGTCAGAAGGATCTGGCCTTTCCTTATCCCTGCCACTTAGGGTGTCCTTCTACGACTTTCCCAGATAATTCAAAAATTCCTGACCAGACTCTTAGCATCAGGAGTAAACTGGCTAAACCAGCCAGTGTATCTTTGGGGCTCATGAAAAAGCTTGACTGGAGAGATGGCTTAGTGATTAAGGCATTTGCCTGTGAGGCCTAAGGACCCAGGTTTGATTCCCCAGTACCCACATAAGCCAGAGGTACAAGGGGGGGGGGTGAATGTATCTGGAGTCCATGTGCAGTTGCTGGAAGCTCTGGTGTGGCCATTCTCTCTATCTGCCTCTCTCTCTCTCTCAAAATACATACATAAATAAATAAAATTTATTTGAAGAAATACCTGCAAGCCTAGTCTTCCTCACATATCCACTCTCCATAAAAATAAAGAACTGAATCTCGATGTAGACTCCTCAAAGCCCCCCAGCCTCCCCTGGGCAAGAGCACCACTTTGCTCCCTTCTCTTTGGCTCGAGGCTTAAGCCCCCTGCTCCTCATCCTCCTAAAGCTTTAAGGTATAATAGAATCTTTCTGAACCTTATCCTCTGGTCTGTGGATTTCACTCTCTAAACTTAGGGGATAAGGATCTGGGAACACTTCAAATTAACCCAAATTTTCTGCATCAATAGTGGAAAAGGTGACAGAAAGCATGTAAGAGCCAGAGGATGGGGAGGAGTGCTTGGGAGCACTATCAGACACAGAATGGTCGCTGTCTTCAGGACCTCACAGCGGCTGCACAAAGACTTACGTAATGTTCGGCCCATTGGTCAACAGGTTGTAGTGATGCTGGAGGAAAACCCCTCCAAAAATGACATCAAAGCAGAAGAGGGAATAGTAGGAAAGAAGAGGTGGTTCATTGGAAGGCAATGGGAAGGATGGATAAGAGAAGATGATGGGAGGGGATTATATAAATTTTAATAGTTTTTATTTTAATAAATATAATAATTAAAAATAAAATTCTAAAAACAAAAAAACATCTATTTTGTAATGCTAATATTCTTTCCATTTTCTTGTGTGTCTTTTGCATACCCAATCCAATATAAACTAAGGAGACAGGCAATATGAGCTTTTGATGGAGAAGTCAGAGTGTCCCTATTTAATTGATGGCAGCTCTTGGCTGACCAAGAAAAAGGAGAAAAGATTCACAGATAGAGGTCACTAGAATAACCGAGTCTCCATTTCAGACAATTGGATGTTTCTTCATTAACATTAACTCTCTACCAGTCTCTCCTTCCTAAAGGTGTCTTCCCCCACGCAAGCAAAGACTTACAAGGTTATCTACAGGACAATGGTTGCCTCTGCTGTCAGAAGTAGGGTCATCAGTTAACATAAAAGATAGCCTGTTAAATTTTGTTTCAGATCAACAGCAAATAGGCTTTAAATGTAAGTACGTCCCATCTATACTCATGTATAATTATTCTAAAAATTGTTTGTTTTTCATCTAAAATTAAAAATTTACCCAAGAATCCTGTTTTTATTTCCTCCAAAATGGTGATACTAGCTCAAAAAAGAAGTTCTAAACTCACCCATACCTAGAGGCCAAGCCCAGCCTTAATCATACAAACTGACTGACAGTCATGTGACCAAGAAATAGACACTTGTCATGGTATGTGATGAGTCTATAGCTGTTTGTTATACAAAAACAGAGAATTAATCCAACTGTGGTAGCAATGAGAAACTGGCTTAATATCCCAATTAGTTTGCAGTTAGTTGTCTACAAAAACAGTAACAATGGAGTAATGTCCAAAAATATATGCAAGGTTTGGTAATATTTTAAATTTTAATAATGGTGGGGGTCATAGACTAATGAATGTGTAAGGTCATAGACAAAATTAAGCTTATATGGATAGTATACTGTGAACTTATTGACATTAAATTGTAGGATAACCCCATTCATTTGGAAGCATCTTTGTGAAAACATAAGTTAACCAGTCACACATGTTTGAGTTTGGAATTAGACTCAAAAAACAGCTATGTGACTTTGGCCAAATTGGATAACCTCTCTAAACAGACTACTCCTTTGTAGTATGTAGATAATAATACCCAACCTATTGATTGTGATCACTGGTCACATATATAAAATGCCCATTAGAACCCCTGAACCACATCAAGTACTAAATAAATGCTAACTTAGGGCTGGAGAGATGGTTTATCAGTTAAGGCACTTGCCTGCAAAGCCAAAGGGCCTCCGTTTGATTCCTCAGAACCCACATAAGCTAGATGTACAAGGGGTACATGCATCTGGAATTTGTTTGCGTTGGCTGGAGGCCTTGGCACCCTCTCCCTCCCTCCTCACATTTGAGTTCTGTCTCATATGGATCCAGTGGGCCAAAGTGGGGAGGATCAGGTTCCTATTAAAAGTAGATCAAGGGCTGGAGAGATGGCTTAGCGGTTAAGCGCTTGCCTGTGAAGCCTAAGGACCCTGATTCGAGGCTCAGTTCCCCAGGTCCCACGTTAGCCAGATGGACAAGGGGGCGCACGCGTCTGGAGTTCGTTTGCAGAGGCTGGAAGCCCTGGCGCGCCCATTCTCTCTCCCTCTCTCTGTCTTTCTCTCTGTGTCTGTCGCTCTCAAATAAATAAATAAATAATTTTAAAAAAATAAAAATAAAAAATTTGAAAAGAAGAAGAAATATCCTATATACTTTAATGAAATCCTGGTTTACTGGACCTGATAACCTTAGACCTCAATGCAGAGGCTACCTGATGATGAATGAAGGGAACTGGAGCTCAGATCTCACACTGTGTGGCCTTAGTAAACCCTCACAATCCCAGCCATTAAATGAGGGACTGGATGACATACATATTCTCCACAGCCCCTTCCTGATTTTACAGATGTGATGACTAATTCCAAATAAATTCCACAGATTAGAAAAAATTGCAATGGATCTTTGAAGCAGGTTTTACAGCCAAAGTGGAAGTTAAACGTGGGTTGTAAGGACGAGGCGGGCATTCCAGGTGACTGAGATGACCTCAACCTAGGAGGAAAGAAGGAGAGAGTGACCAAACCAGTGGGGTAGGATCTCAGGGGTCACATGAAAAACCACAGACCTGCCTCAAGGTATGCCATGGGAGATCTCTGGAAAGCAGTTGATGATTGGTCAGCCTGGAGTGATGCTATTGGCCTGTCATGAATGCATGCATGCTAATAAGATAAGTCACTGCTAGGGTGGCACCATAAAGTCTTTGAAGACAAGGAACTGAATGCTGATGTCTGGGCCTAGGTGAGAGTGATTAGCTACTATCTAAGGATGAGAAACAAATTCTTTTTCTCTTTGATGAGTTAGAAATATTTCAAGGGCATATTCATCACAATTGAATTCAATGTTTAGGTTTGGTAAGAGTAAACCACAAAAGAAAATGAAGGAATATTTGTGATGTATATTGATAGATATGTGTGTGGGGTGACCAAAAATACCATTTGTCAATACTAACTCCTCATTTTATGAAGAATATTACTAAGAATGTCATGTGCCCTGAGGTCATCAGCACCTGGCCAGGTATATAAAGGGACCCGACTCTGAGGAAGCCATCACACCTGAGAACACCCAACTTCCCTCCACTCCTCAACCCCACCACAGCCCAGACGCCACCATGACCGGCTCCTGCTGCGGCTCCTTCTCCTCCCAGAGCTGCGGAGGCTGCTGCCAGCCCTGCTGCTGCCGCGACCCCTGCTGCTGCCGCCCGGTGTCCTGCCAGACCACGGTGTGCCGCCCCGTCACCTGCGTGCCCCACTGCACGCGCCCCATCTGCGAGCCCTGCCGCCGCCCCGTCTGCTGCGACCCCTGCAGCCTGCAGCAGGGCTGCTGCCGCCCCATCACCTGCTGCCCCTCCTCCTGCACCGCCGTGGTGTGCAGGCCCTGCTGCTGGACCTCCACCAGCTGCCAGCCCATCTCCGTGCAGGCGCCCTGCTGCAGGCCACCCTGCTGCCAGCCTGCTCCCTGCCGCACCATCTGCAGGTCCTCCCCCTGCAACACGTGCTGCTGAGCACTTGGCATCCCTCAGAAGGACTTACTGACACATACCTCATTGGACTTTTGATCAGTTTGAAAGAAAATAGATCCCTCCTTCAGTTTACTTATCTGGGGATAATCTGATATATGCAGATTTTCATCACCCCTCTATGCCAAATTCCCAGGCATCTGTGTCAGTAGAAATCATCGTGAATGGTAAATCAACCTTCACACATCCCAAGAATGGAGTTCACAAGCCCATCTGGAACTTGAATGATTTTTAGCGGTTCAAATGCTTAACCATTGTCTTTTGCCATGTGTTTCTCACTGTTGACAATAAATGAATTTTCCTGGCATACCAAACACTTCTGCTCCCTGACTCATTCATTAATGCATATTTCTTAGCATATGCAGATGTACAGGATTCTAGTACCTGCACAAGGGATCCAAAGTTTAAACTGAAGAAATCCTTACTCAGAAATCCCACACGTTGGCAGTGACTGTCATTCAGAGATCTTCAGTTACCAGGTCCTGCTTGCTTATGCCATTTCCTCACTGTCAATCAAGTTACAGTCCAATAGGTTAGGAAATCAAGTAAACATGGCTTTGGTGAAGAGGATTAGAAGCAGAGGTGTAGATGCTAAGCAAGAATGTACATTTTTTTTTATCATTTTCATGTCCCAAAAATGGAGTTCACAAGCCCATCTGGAACTTGAATAATTTTTGGCTGTTCAAATTCTTAACCACTGTCTTGCAATGTGTTGCTCACTGTTGACAATAAATTAATTTTCCTGGCATACCAAACAAAAATTTCAGGATCTCAAAGGAAAGCTCAATTTGAGCTCATGAGGGCTTAGTAAAAAGTCCTGGGACATTACTCAACAAGAACAGCCACCAGAAGGAGTCATAAAGAAGTCTCTCAAAGTTAAGAAAAGGGACATGCAGTAAAAAGATGGAAATAGCATCTGCTGGGATATCATTAAACACATCAACATAGAGGAGTCACATCTTTAAAGTACAAAAGGAAAAAAATCTTTAAGACTTATCATAATTTTAGGGCTGGAGAGATGGCTCAATGTTTAAGGCAATTGTCTGCGAAGCCAAAGGACTCAGGTTCGATTCCCCAGTGCCCAGGTAAAGCCCAGATGCACAAGGTGGTACATGCACCTGGAATTTGTTTGCATCGGTTAGAGTCCCTGATGAATTCATTCTCTTTATCTGCCTCCTGTGGTGGTTTAATTCAAGTGTCCCCCATAAACTTAGGTGTTCTGAATGCTAGGTTCCCAGCTAATGATGGCAATTTGGGAATTAAAGCCTCCTGAAGGAAGTGTATTGTTGGGGGAGGGCTTATGGGTGTTATAGCCAGCTTCCTCTTGCCAGTGTTTGGCACACTCTCCTGTGGCTGTCGTACATCTGATGTTGGCCAGGAGGTGATGTCCACCCTCTGCTCATACCATCGTTTTCTCTGGCCATCATGGAGCTTCCCCTCAAGTCTGTAAGCCAAGATAAACCTTTTGTTTCCCACAAGCTGCTCTTCATTAGGTGTTTTCTGCCAGCAATGCAAACCTAACTGCCACCCTTCCTCTCTCTGTTTGTGTCTCTGTCTCTCAAATAAATTAAAAAAATTAAATTAACTTTAAATAAACATCATAATTTTTAAATCCATATAAATAGACTACATGATTTATGAGTTAGTTTAGTATCAAGAAAAAAGAGCTGGGTGTAATATACATATCCATATCCATGTATGTATGTGTATATATATATATATATATATATATATATGTTTTTGTATATGTGTGTGTGTGTGTGTGTGTGTGTGTGTGTATGGACGTCTTTTTTTACACTGTACCATTCAAGTAAATTTAAAACCTGAAGGCAATAACAAATCCAAAAAGATGATTTAGTTTCCCCTGACATTTAGATATTAAACCATTTAAGAGAGATTTTTATAGATAGATGAAAGATAGATAGATGATAGATGAACGTATCATATATCTACATATATTACTAAAATATGTAATATATATTTCTTTTTTTTTTTAATTTTTATTAACATTTTCCATGATTATAAAATATATCCCATGGTAATTCCCTCCCTCCCCACCCCCACACTTTCCCGTTTGAAATTCCATTCTCAATCATATTACCTCCCCATTACAATCATTGTAATTACATATATACAATATCAACCTATTAAGTATCCTCCTCCCTTCCTTTCTCCACCCTTTATGTCTCCTTTTCAACTTACTGGCCTCTGCTACTAAGTATTTTCATTCTCACACAGAAGCCCAGTCATCTGTAGCTAGGATCCCCATATGAGGGAGAACATGTGGCGCTTGGCTTTCTGGGCCTGGGTTACCTCACTTAGTATAATACTTTCCAGGTCCATCCATTTTTCTGCAAATTTCATAACTTCGTTTTTCTTTACCGCTGAGTAGAACTCCATTGTATAAATGTACCACATCTTCATTATCCACTCATCTGTTGAGGGACATCTAGGCTGGTTCCATTTCCCAGCTATTATAAATTGAGCAGCAATAAACATGGTTGAGCATGTACTTCTAAGGAAATGAGATGAGTCCTTTGGATATATGCCTAGGAGTGCTATAGCTGGGTCATATGGTAGATCAATCTCTAGCTGCTTTAGGAACCTCCACACTGTTTTCCACAATGGCTGGACCAGATTGCATTCCCACCAGCAGTGCAGAAGGGTTCCTTTTTTTCCACATCCCCGCCAACATTTATGATCATTTGTTTTCATGATGGTGGCCAATCTGACAGGAGTGAGATGGAATCTCAATGTAGTTTTAATCTGCATTTCCCTGATGACTAGTGACGTAGAACATTTTTTTAGGTGCTTATATGCCATTCGTATTTCTTCCTTTGAGAACTCTCTATTTAGCTCCTTAGCCCATTTTTTGATTGGCCTGTTTGATTCCTTATTAGTTAACTTTTTGAGTTCTTTGTATATCCTAGATATTAATCCTTTATCAGATATATAGCTGGCGAAGATTTTTTCCCATTCTGTAGGTTGCCTCTTTGCTTTTTTCACTGTGTCCTTTGCGGTGCAAAATCTTTGTAATTTCATTAGGTCCCAGTGGTTAATCTGTGGTTTTATTGCCTGAGCAATTGGGGTTGTATTTAGAAAGTCTTTGCCAAGACCAATATGTTGGAGGGTTTCCCCTACTTTTTCCTCTAGCAGTTTCAAAGTTTCCAGTCTGATGTTAAGGTCTTTAATCCATTTGGACTTAATTCTTGTGCATGGCGAGAGAGAAGAATCTATTTTCATCCTTCTGCAGATATTTATCCAGTTTTCAAAACACCATTTGCTGAAGAGGCTGTCTCTTCTCCAATGAGTATTTTTGGCATTTTTATCGAATATCAGGTGGCTATAGCTACTTGGGCTTACATCTGGGTCCTCTATTCTGTTCCACTGATCTACATGTCTGTTTTTGTGCCAGTACCATGCTGTTTTTGTTACTATGGCTCTGTAGTATAGGTTAAAATCAGGTATGGTGATACCACCAGCCTCTTTTTTGTTGCTCAGTATTATTTTAGATATTCGAGGTTTTTTATGATTCCAAATGAATTTTTGGATTGTTTTTTCTATTTCCATGAAGAAAGCCTTTGGAATTTTGATAGGGATTGCATTAAATGTGTAGATTGCTTTAGGTAAGATTGCCATTTTCATGATATTGATTCTTCCAAGCCAGGAACAAGGGATGTTTCTCCACTTTCTAGTGTCTTCTGCAATTTCTCGCTTGAGACACAAATTAATAAAATCAGAGATGAACAAGGTAACATCACAACAGATTCCAGAGAAATTCAAAAAATTATAGGGACATACTATAAAAGCATATACTCCACAAAGTATGAAAATCTGAAAGAAATGGATGATTTCCTTGATCTATATGACCTACCTAAATTAAATCAAAATGAGATTAATCACTTAAATAGACCTATAACAAACATGGAGATCCGAGCAGTTATCAATAATCTCCCAACTAAAAAAAGCCCAGGCCCGGATGGATTCACTGCTGAATTTTACCAGACTTTTAAGGAAGAGCTAACACCATTGCTTCTTAAGCTTTTCCAGGAAATAGAAAAAGAAGGAATCCTACCAAACTCCTTCTATGAGGCCAGCATCACCCTGATACCAAAACCAGGCAAAGATAGAACAAAAAAAGAAAATTACAGACCAATCTCCCTCATGAACATAGATGCAAAAATTCTCAACAAAATATTGGCAAACAGAATACAAGAGTATATCAAAAAGATCATTCACCCTGACCAAGTAGGCTTTATCCCAGAGATGCAGGGATGGTTCAACGTACGCAAATCTATAAATGTAATACATTACATAAATGGGTTGAAGGACAAAAATCACATGATCATCTCATTAGATGCAGAGAAAGCATTTGACAAAATCCAACATCCCTTCATGATAAAAGTCCTACAGAGACTGGGAATAGAAGGAACATATCTCAATATAATAAAGGCTATTTATGACAAGCCTACAGCCAACATATTAGTAAATGGGGAAAAACTGGAAGCTTTTCCACTAAAATCAGGAACAAGACAAGGGTGTCCACTGTCTCCACTTCTATTTAATATAGTTTTGGAAGTATTAGCCATAGCAATAAGGCAAGAGACACACATAAAAGGGATACAAATTGGAAAGGAAGAAATCAAGTTATCACTATTTGCAGATGACATGATTCTATACATAAAGGACCCTAAAGACTCTACTAGCAAGCTGTTAGAGCTAATCAAAACCTACAGCAATGTAGCAGGATACAAAATAAATACACAGAAATCAGTAGCCTTCATATATGCTAACAACAAACACACAGAGGATGAAATCAGAGAATCACTCCCATTCACAATTGCATCAAAAAAAATAAAATACCTTGGAATAAACCTAACTAAGGAAGTAAAGAATCTATACAATGAGAACTTTAATATATATTTCTTAATTATGGAAATAAATTCACAAATCCCACCATTTCCCTCATCATTGTTTTCTTTTATGATTGAAATCTTTTTGCTTTCAAATTAATTATAAATCTCTCGGTCTTGAATGTTTGTGTAGATTTTTTAGAATAAACCAACTCATGAAGATGACCATGCACAAGAGATACTCCCTATTTTACACTCAGGGAAACTGGCCTTAGGAGACATAAGTCATTTGTTCTAATACAACTGTTAACTAGTTGGTGAAGGATTTAAATCTTTCTCATCTTCCCCATTATCATTCTGCCCTTCCTCCTCAATTCTCCTCATGCTAATTTCTGACTCCAGATTAGATATTTTAAATATTATTTCTAAGAATGAATCCTCCACAGAATGAATACTCTGTTTTCAGAATTTTAGGCATTTTCTGGCACCTAGCAACAACTAGTTACTAACAAAACAGAACTCTTAAACCATAAAAATGAGGTCATGGCTCACTGTGCCCTCCCCCCCAAAAAAGAGCTTGCATTCCTTTTCAATCCAACCACAAAAATATCACAGTTAATTATCATTGTAACTAATATTTATTTATTCCCAGTGGTGATTATGCTATTGCAGAATGTGTGAAAATGGACCAGTATGACTAAAAAATGGCCATGTCATGAAGTCCAGTTGCATGCCCTTTGTCCGGCAAGTTCAGATCTCTTATGTCCAGCAGGGAAGGAGCCTGCACAGCAGGGAAGCATGGAAAAGACAAAAGTCATCATAGAATTTGATGGGATGCTGGAGTTGGGGTAACATCCCATGCAGTGGTGCTTGGGCATGCCAAACGTGGCAATTTGAAAAAAGAATCAACATCAGGACCAAGCTGCGAAATAGACTGGAAATGGTATGTTTAAGACAATGGCCATACTCTTTCTCGTGCTCTCTCTCCTCTCTATCTCTCTCTGCTTGCAAATAAATAAATAATATTTTAAAGGCGATAAAGCAATGTCGTATCTGCAAATCTCCTCTCTGAAACTTTGGGTTTGATACTGATGACACTGTCTCTCCATGTCAAGTGACTTAGATCCTGTCCAGGAAAGAATGAGATGCCATTCTTACACTGTGTAACTTTGACAAGCAAAGCTTCTGAGCATCTACAATTTAGATAACAAGATGACAGAAGCCCTGGTGCTGTGTCCTTCTATTACTTAACAGAAGCAGACTGACAAACACACCTCCATCCTTGACATCTGTGTCTCTGTACGCATATAAGCTAATGAACAGTAGGCCCAACTGGAAGTTAAGCAAATTCTTATTTTATTTCACTAAATGAAATGGCATTTTCAATAACTGTTGCTACATGTTGACTGTTTTGAGTGGCTCGGAGTTGGTTAAAAAAAAAAACAAACTAATAGTCTTTCTTCAGTCCTTATACTTGAAGGAGTATAACTGTCATGCATTTATTTGTATGACTTTGGTGAAAACATTTCACTAATCGTGTCTTCCAAAATAATGTGATTAACTATGGTGGGTCATAAACCTAAAGGCCTGAAGCATAGGGTTATGACTGATGAAAGAGTGCATGAGTAATAAACAAGGGAAAGCACCTCAGAGACAAAATTGGCTTGAAACTGATCAACAACCCATGAGGAATGCACTTCTAACTCCACATTTCCCACTCTACATTTATTTCCCAGATCCTCAATTTTTAGCTGTGGCTATAAAACACAAGGCTATCCTATCACTCATCAGCTCATTTCATCCTCTTCATACATTTTTATAACCATACCTCAAATGTCAGCCATCAAAATTTTTAGCCAACAAATCACAGTGCCTACTACAAAAAGATAAATATTTATTATCAAATATTCAGTGGGTTTTGAAGAATTTAATACACAGTTCTATGCCATACCTAGAAAGCAAGAAATGTGCTGATTTGATTGGCTGCCCAATACAATCACAGAAATTCATTTAAAGAAACAGTATGGGATGGAGATATGGCTCAGAAGTTAAAAGAACTTTCTTGCAAGCCTGTAGGCTTGAGTTCAATCCTTCTCCATACCCATGGATGCAAAGTGGCTCACACATCTATAATATCTATGCTCTTATTGCAATGGGAGGTGGAATCAGAAGAGTCTGGAAGCTTGTAAGCAGCAGTGGAAAGAAAGACTCTATGTAAAAAGAAAGGTAGAAGGAGAGGAGAAACACCTGGAGGTTGTCCTCTGACCTCCACATGCTCACGGTGGCATGCGTGTGCTCCTACACACATCCCACACATGCACACATATGTACATGCACAAAAACAAAAAAGTCTAAATAAGTGCAGCATAAATAAAATTATCACTTAGTTTCATCTTATTCTCCCGTGAAGAGAATTTTCCCTTTCAAGTGCTTTATTGAATTTTATTCTGTCTGAAAAAATGATCACTAAAGAATTCAACACAAAATCAAGACTCCCAACAGGCCTGCCATGGCTCAGGAACACTGTGGAAGAGGGGGCTGACAGAATGTGAGAGCCACACACTGGGTAGGAATATCTTGAGGCATGGTTCCTCCTCCCCCCCCCGAACCTCATAGGTACTGACTGAGGCCTTCATAACCCCACAGTGAAAACCATAACCCCGCTGAGGAGGGCCCCCAGGGTAACGAGAGCTGGGGTGAGCAGATATAAGAGTATAACCTGTTATACTACAATAAAATTTGAAAAAAATACAATAGAGAGCTGGAGAGATGGCTCAGCAGTTAAGAAGCTTGCCTGCAATACCTAATGACCTGGATTCAATTCCCCAGTACCCACATAAAGCCAGATGCTCAAAGTGGCGCGTGCATCTAGAGCTCCCTTGCAGTGGTTGGAGATGCTCGACCCTCCACTTGTTCTCTCTGTTCCTCCCTTCCTCCATCCCTCACCCTTTATCTGACTCTCCTTGCAAATAAATAATTAAAACATTGTAAGATACAAGTCCTGCTCCATCTTTTCACAGCGGAACACATACATGTCTACTTCTATGATCCATACTGGCTTTACAGGAATTGCTGCTTTGTCTGGGCGCCAACGAGAAACCAGGACCTTGACTCATATACTTGTCAGCCTCACACCTCATCAGGGACTGTGAATAAGAGGAAAGTGTAGTGGTGACACGCCTGTGTCCTTCAGACTTTCAACCTGTCACACGAGCAGGCCCGGGAGGATTGGCTGACAGAGGAGCCATTTTTTTCTGATGATGTAAACCCTCAGGTATTCATTTCAAGGGAGAGAGCAGACAGGTGGGAAGCAAAGCATCCTTCTTGATGCTGGAATTCTTGGCTAGCAACTGAACCTAGGGTTCTAATTCCACTGGGCTACCACAACTCCAGGAAATGACCTTGGGTCCTGGGGGCCATCAGCACATGACCAGGTATATATAGGGCCCAGAGGGTGAGGAAGCCATCACACCTGAGAACACCCAACTTCCCTCCACTCCTCAACCCCACCACAGCCCAGACGCCACCATGACCGGCTCCTGCTGCGGCTCCTTCTCCTCCCAGAGCTGCGGAGGCTGCTGCCAGCCCTGCTGCTGCCGCGACCCCTGCTGCTGCCGCCCGGTGTCCTGCCAGACCACGGTGTGCCGCCCCGTCACCTGCGTGCCCCACTGCACGCGCCCCATCTGCGAGCCCTGCCGCCGCCCCGTCTGCTGCGACCCCTGCAGCCTGCAGCAGGGCTGCTGCCGCCCCATCACCTGCTGCCCCTCCTCCTGCACCGCCGTGGTGTGCAGGCCCTGCTGCTGGACCTCCACCAGCTGCCAGCCCATCTCCGTGCAGGCGCCCTGCTGCAGGCCACCCTGCTGCCAGCCTGCTCCCTGCCGCACCATCTGCAGGTCCTCCCCCTGCAACACATGCTGCTGAGTCACCCGAAACACAGCTTTTCCAGGGGAGCAGAACTCTTCCTACTCTTGCCGGAGCAGATGAGAGATGACCACTTTGCAACCCATTTATTCTTCAATAACTAACTCAGTAGGAACTGCCTATCAAATACTCCACATAGACGCAGTCTGACAATCTTTGGAAAAAAATTCAAGCACTTGGTCATTGAATTACTGATTTTAAAAATATGTGCTGGGCATGGTGGTGTACACCTTTCATTTCAGCACTAAGAAGGCAGAGGTAGGAAGATTGCCATGAGTTCAAGGCCATCCCAAGACTACATAGTGAATTCCAGGTCAGCCTGGGCTAGGTAGACTAAGACCCTACCTCAAAAAAAAAAAAAAAAAAAAAATCAAAGGTCATCTTGAATGAAGCTTCATCACATTGACCCATAGTTTTTCTATTTCAATGTTCTTGTGTGGGACTTCTTTTCCCCAAAATGTTATTTCTATACTGTGGTTTTTCTTTCATGGTAAAAATTAAATAAATAAAACTTTATTTGTTGAAAAGCAAAATATGTCTTTTTTATGATTTCTTAATCTCAAGAAGCTCATTGGAAGAATAAATTTTGGTGTTCAGAATAAGAAGCAAGGGTCAAAGTCGCTCAGGGCCATATTTTCATCTTTGACAGAAGAGCAGTTCAGATGCAAGGTCTGTAATTTTAAAAGCAATTCAGAGCCAGACATGGTGGCACACACCTTTAATCCCAGCACTCGGGAGGCAGAGGTAGGAGGATAGCCATGAGTTTGAGGCCAACCTGAGACTACATAATGAATTCCAGGTCAGCCTGGGCCAGAGTGAGACCTTACCTTGAAAAACCACAAAAAGAGCAAGTCAAATAAATAACTCGTATGTTTTTTTCATGAGATGGGCCTTGAAGCCACTTATTTTGTGGTGATGGGAGGAAATCTATGAGGCAGGTCTGACTACGAACTTAACTTATAGATGGTCAACATACATGATAAGAAGAAAGCCCAAGTTATAATTCTATTTGCTTCCCAACATAGGAAGCTACAGAGAGATTGGCATCAAGTGGTTCCTGAAATCTCTTTACTACTGACTGCCTTTGAGTCTGCTCTGTGGCTCCCAGCAGGGCCACCATAGCTTGCAATGGAGCCACTGGTGCTAAGGAGACAGGGAGAAATGCAGCCTTGGTTGGAACCATCCTCATTATGAACTCCTCTTACATTTTATCGTGGAAACGACTTGAGAGTGCTTAGGATACTGATAATATCAATTCTTTCATGTTAGCCATAAAGACTAACCACTGTAGTTTTCATGAGAAATAATTTTTGAGTTCTTGGCATCTCATCAAGCTGAATCTTTTAAATGTGCTGGCTGTGTGTTTAGTCTTATCTATGGCTTCTTGAAGAGAAGCTTTGTGAGGGGAGGGAGTTTTGATCAATTTTGTCCAACTCTGAATTCCTACTCATCCACACAATATTTAGCACATAGAATACAGTAAAAATCATTTGTTCGATAATAAGAATCAGGGGGTCAGAAAAGAGAAAGACGACATCATCACCACCACCCCCAGCCCAGCTCTCCTCATTTTTGACTCATGCATTCTTGTCATAACACAATAAGGCACCTTATGGTACAAGTTTCTCAACAAGAGACATTATATAGAGGCTACTCATTGGTTAGAAATTCGATATCAATCATTGCAGTTTTATGTTTTAAGTATCTATACCATAGAGTTTTCTCATTAAAAAAGGTCTGATTGTTTATCATTGGATTGAAAGTTTACCATTCCAACTTCTGTGCGTTAAGCCAGGACTCTACTAGTGAGCTACTTTCCCAGGCCTATTTTTTTCCTACATATTTTTTCCTACATATCTTGGGTCATCATTTTTAAAAGGTTCTTATATGTCTGCTTTCCACTTCTCAGAATTTTATTTCTTAGAGTTCTACAGTTTTCTTATCTTACAATGTTTTCTCAGGTGGACAATTCTTTCTTTTCTCCCAAACTCAACATTAGGAATGGGTCTTGTTGGTTTCCATGGTAATCCCATGACCCGGGCAACCACAGTGGCTGCTATCGCTCTGGATGATCCTATAAGGGACAACACAAATAACATAATAAAAGGGGGGTAAATTTGAATCTTCTACCACAGGACTGGAAGAGAACACATTGCAATGAAAGGTCAGGCACAAACAAATCAAGAGACACGGGACACAATACAGTGACATAATTTTCCCACAAAGCCTCGTAGTTTGAAACAGTTGACCCTCACAGTTGGTTCTGAAAGTCCTAGCAAACTTCATAAAGCCTAGTACCCAAGGAGGTGCTAGAGAGAGAGTAGATATGTCCAAAAGGACACCTGAGGCTACTTTCCTCTGGGACCACTACCAAATATTTTGTGACATGGGGTGACAGCACCCTGGACGTGGATGGCCTCAGGTTATCTGACTTCCTCACAATATTGGTAGCTTTGTTCGAAGTGTCCCATGACTACTAAATTATGCCCAGTTGGAATAGTATGCTCTTGGGGCATGTTTTAGAACGCTCAGAATTATGAAACTATGTGGATACAATTCTTTGAATTCCTGAGGATATTGGTAGAGATAGAGTCCCTTCAGGTGACTCTGCAAGATATCTATGTCACAAATAACAATTGTTTACAAAGTAAGTCCAAGATTAAAATTCCTGGATAAAGTAGATATTACTTAATGCCTGGGAATATGGTCCTCACTATTCGTTTTCCAGTTCTTTAGGCTCATATGCAACATTGGAATTAGTATTGGCTCTAACCCTTGCTGTGTGTATGACATTGGGCAAGTCACTTACCTTGTCTGGGACAGGTAAAAGGAGAGATACAATGATACTAACCTCTATTAATTTATTATAAAGAATAAATTAGGGCTGGAGAGATTGCTTAGTGTTTAAAGTGCTTGCCTGTGAAGCCTAAGGACCTGGGTTTGATTCCCCAGGACCCATGTAAGTCAGATGCACAAGATGGCATTTGCTTCTGGAGTTTGTTTGCAGTGGTTGGAGGCCTTGGCATGCCCATTCTGTCTCTCTTTCGCTCTCAAATAAATAAATAAATAACAAAAAAGAATAACTAATAGTCATGTTTTGTTAAGCATGAAGCTTGAAACACAGTTAGAATTCAGTTGTACTAAATGAAGATCATAAGCAACAGAATTTACCTTGGCTTGGAAAGATAAGACCCCCAAAATCCAATATGCCTGGATGTAAGACAAAAGCCTATGATATGAGTTCCAAAGAGAGATGGGAAATTTATTATTCTTAGGCAAGTCATGACTTTGAAAATACCTTGATAATCACATTTTCAACTTGTTTTGTCTAGAAAGCATAGAGGTAGAAAAGGATGCTTACAGATTGGTGAATTCACTTCCCCTGTGAGTCAGCAGTCCTACAGGTGTGTCAGCTACTTGGTGCTCTCAAAACATCATCAGCAAAAGCATCATCAAATTACGGAGATAATTGGAGGCTTTTAGTTAGGGCTATTAAGTTCATATTTGAACCATAAATAGCAAAATACAATGAATTCCCATTACATAAGGAAAACAAATCACTTTTTATTTTAGGAGTGCAGAGGACTGACTAACTTGTCAATATCATTAAAGAAGGAATACACGAAAACAAGGAAATGACCTTGTGCCCTGAGGTCATCAGCACCTGGCCAGGTATATATAGGGCCCAGAGGGTGAGGAAGCCATCACACCTGAGAACACCCAGCTTCCCTCCACTCCTCAACCCCACCACAGCCCAGACGCCACCATGACCGGCTCCTGCTGCGGCTCCTTCTCCTCCCAGAGCTGCGGAGGCTGCTGCCAGCCCTGCTGCTGCCGCGACCCCTGCTGCTGCCGCCCGGTGTCCTGCCAGACCACGGTATGCCGCCCCGTCACCTGCGTGCCCCACTGCACGCGCCCCATCTGCGAGCCCTGCCGCCGCCCCGTCTGCTGCGACCCCTGCAGCCTGCAGCAGGGCTGCTGCCGCCCCATCACCTGCTGCCCCTCCTCCTGCACCGCCGTGGTGTGCAGGCCCTGCTGCTGGACCTCCACCAGCTGCCAGCCCATCTCCGTGCAGGCGCCCTGCTGCAGGCCACCCTGCTGCCAGCCTGCTCCCTGCCGCACCGTCTGCAGGTCCTCCCCCTGCAACACTTGCTGCTGAGCTGCCCCTGATCGCTAATGGCCAGTAGATCGCCAGGTCCATTCTGCTGCCATTTGGGACATGATAGCAAAATGCACTGCTTTTTTTGTTTTTGTTTTTTGAGCAGCCCTTTCTTCATCTCTTCAACTAACTGATACCTGTGTGGAAGCACTTTCTGGATCCCCTTCTGATGGAAAACACTCTCTGCCTTGAACTCCAGTCAAATGCCTCTGTTGTGTCCGTTTTCTAATAAACTCATACCCTGAGCGCAGAAATCACGATGTGATCTTTCCTTTCATAGATTATCAAATGCCAGCAATATCTCAAGAGTGCAGTCATCGTCAATCGTTCTCAGAAATAACTTAAGACTGAATCATTTTCTTATAAGCACTGGAATTGGTGTATGCATAGCTTATGAGAATGGTGGAAACGACCATCTCTTCATCACATTCCCCAAACACCAGACACACATCAGCCACCTAAGAAACCCACCAACTAGTACTCAAGGAGGCTGCACCAAGGGGACTTTTGCATTCACAGGGTGACAATTTGTCTTGTGACACCTGCTAGCACATAGTGAAAGCCTAGAATGGCAGGTGGAAGGAACCCAAGGTGACATCTAGCTGATCATTTTTGTCTTTCCTTTTAATTTTTAAAAATGCTTTTACATGTGCATGAATGCACGTGTGCATGTGTTTATGTGCACTTTCGTGCATGTGTGTGTACCAGGTTCTCTTGCCACTGCAAATGAATGCCAGTTTGGTTTTAGGAGGGAGGCTGGGGAAATGAACCTTAGCTGTCAGGCTTTGTAAGCAAGTGCCTTTAACAACTGAGCCATCGCCCCCAGACATGATCTTTGTTTTACAAGAAGAAATGCCAGGCATGCCTTTAATCCCAGCACAGGATCACTGAGTTCGAGGCCATCCTGAGACTCCATAGTAAATTCCAGGTCAGCCTGGGCTAGAGTGAGCCCTACCTTGAGAAACAAAAAAATAAGTAAATAAATAAATAAATAATAAGTAAATAAATAAATAAAAGAAGAGGAAGAGGAGGGAGAAGAAGAAGGAGAAGAAGAAAAGGAGGAAGAAGAAGAGGAAGAAGGAGAAGGAGGAGGAGAAGAAATACCAACAACCCACTAAGTAGAGCCCTCAGTGGAATGGAGGATAGGAGATAGGGTATAAGATTATAACCTTTAAATAAATAAATGAAAATAAAATGGGAGCTGGAGAGCTGTCTCAGCAATTAAGGTGCTTGTCTGCAAACCTTAAGGGCTCTGGTTCAATTCTCCAATGCACGCATCAAGCCAGATGCACAAAGTAACACTTGCGTCTGTAGTTCAATTTCAGTGACAAGAAGCCCTGGTGTGCCCTCTCTCTCTCTCTCTCTCTCTCTCTCTCTCTCTCTCTCTCTCTCTCATAAATAAAAAATATTTTTAAAAAATACGAAAATAATAAAAAGTTTAAAAAGTCTATTGAATGATGAGTTAATTACCAATAAAGATAAAATGGAATTATTCTCACAGATGTTCAGAAATGACCCCAGAGAGTAGAAGTCTCTTGGCATTAGATCTTTAGGATAGACACTTCATCTCAGTATTGTAGAACTTGTTTATGTACCTAAAGTAGTTATGTTTATTTTTCTTTTGTGCCCACACAGAACTGTAGCTTTGGGTAACGAATCTCCTTTCATGTACTTGAGATGTGCTATTTAGAATGCTATTTACAATGCCAAAGCTCATGGATGTCAAATCAGCACTGACATTCCAAGGCTGCTGATCTCTGTGCTCAGAAAATGAACCTTAATGGCATTTTCCAAGCAAATTGATCAATTACTGTCAGTTGGCTTGTTTTCATTGAACATCTACTACAAATGGGGCACCGGGCTCCCCACTCTGAGGAAACACAAAGGAATGGGAAAGAGAGCCTGCTTCAGAGATGTTCTAACGCAGTCATGGAAAAGAAGCATAAACACGGAAAAAGTCAAATAGTACTTAATGTAAGAAACAACAAAAACAGCTGGACATGGTTGCTAATGACTATAATTCCAGCTCTTGGGAGGCTAAGGCAGGAGGATTACCATGAGTCTAAGACATGTCTAGGCTACATAGTGAGAAACGCTGTCTCAAAAAACCTAAAAGGCACACACACACACACACACACACACACAACAAAAAAAAGAAAAAAAAACCCAAATAACAAAAATAGCTTAAAGTGGTTAAAGATTATAAACCTACTAGGAAATAATATGCAATTGTCCATAGCATATGATTATATTTACAAAAAGAAGTTATACAATTTGAAACCACCTTGAAAGGAAAATTTTCTTGTATATTTATGTCTCTTTATGTCTAAAATACTTGTAATGTTACACAGCAGAATCTAATAGTAGTTGATATTTATTTTTTCATTTTTAAATTTTTCTTTGTTACATAATTTTTAATGGATGATTGTTTTTGTTTTGGCTAGAATATGGCATCTAGGGGCTAGAGAGATAACCCAGTAGATAAAGCATGAAGACTGGAGGAGTTGGGGACCCCAGGCACCCATATAAAAATGTCAGGAAGGAATAGGGATCTGCCTGTAAACCCTAGATTTAGGATGTGGAGACAGGACCTCCAAGCTGGCTAGCAAGTGAGAGATCCTCCCTCGGCAAATAAGGTGGGGAGTGATGGAGGAGGGCACCCGACATCGACCTCCGTCCTCCACATGCACATATGGACCATGCTGAGGAGCATGCCTGCACACATTCACATACACACACCACACACATGTGCCAAACATAATAAGATATAACACCTAAACGCTATGGCTCAGAGAGTAAGAGTGAGTAGTAAAATTTATAAGTCATAATAGCAGAGGGGAGAACTAATTTTTTTATATTTTTATTTTATTTATTTGAGAGAGACAGAACAAAAGACAGAGAGGGAGAGTACGGATATACCAGAGCTACTGCCATTGATTCCAGGCGCACGTACCACTCTGTGCGTGTGGCTTGACGTGTGTACTAGGGAGTCAAACCCAGGCAGTCAGGCTTTACCAGCACCTGACTAGTTGGCAATGCAGACAATGGAGCTGAGTCCTCACAGCCCTTGGCATGAATGAGCCATATGTTCTCCACCTGGAAACGATGTTAGACTAGGGAGAGGTAGTAAGTTTTCTGGAGTGAATAGACCCTGGAAGAGTTTTCTGAGCAATTCTTAGACTCTTGATCATTGTGAACTTAATAAAAGCAAGAGAAAAAAAATTCTCTTTGAGATGACTGGCTGAGAAGTATTTTTCAATAGAAAAAATAAAGAGTCCAATTAACATGTTTTCTGTGTCTTCGAAAGAGAGCTTCATTGCAAAACAAACAACAACAAAAATCATGAAGGTTCCACAGCCACTTGAAAATAAAGAATGAGACAATGTTCCCTGAAAAGAATTTAGCATGTAACTTTAAAAAAATATTTTATTTATTTGACAGAGAGGAAGAGAGAAAGAGAATGGGTGTGCCAGGGCCTTCAGCCACTGCAAATGAACTCCAGATGCATGCACCACTTTGTGCATCTGGGAATTGAACCTGGCTCCTTTGGCTTTGCAGGCAAGTGCCTTAGCCACTAAGCCATCTCTCTCCAGTCCTGGAACTTATAATCTAGGATATTACTTTGGAGAAAAAAAGAAGCTCATGTCTATGAAGTAAGGCAAGAATATGAAATGAGTGTAGAAGATCATTAATGATGAGTCTGATGGACTTATCCCTCCTCTGTCTCCCCAACTATGTTGTCCGTCAGTCCATATTTCTTTTTAAGTATTGAGAATGCTTAAAATTCCATCTGGGGAACTTTAGATCCCAGGAGCCAAGTCACACTTGTGCTTTACTATAGAAAAGATGACACTGACCCAGATGCTATCTGGCTGAGAATAAGAAGGAGAAGCTGCAAAGTAGAGAGAATGTTCCCTGGACCAGTCCTGCAGAAACTTGTCCGTCACATTTTCAGCAGGGCCACAGTGTTACAAAGGTGGTCCAGCCTTCCCACAGGCTTCCCCTGAGCAGTGTGTCTTATAATAGGTTTATTAGGAAAAAGAAGAAAAACTTCCCATGACAACTCGATATGCCATGGAAGGTAAAGTAATTAAACTGTCATTTTACTTGTCTGGGCATGTTGGTATACACCTGTAATCTCAACACTTGGGAGGCTAAGGCAGGAATATTGTGAGTTCAAGGATAGCCTGGGCTTCTTAATAGTGAAAGCCTCTCATAAACAAATAACAAAGTCAGTTTTGGAGATAAAAACCAGTACTCAACCTGAGCTGGAGAAGAGAAAACGGTGCATGACAATCTTAGAGGCTTTACTCTAATTCGTATTTGGTTTATAAAAGTAAACCTTTGATTTTTCTGTATATGAAGTGCTGCTCTATCAAAGGCTTTCACGTTCTTTCATATGAAGAGATTAAACAAATGTGTCGCCCCTCTCAAAAGAAGAAATTGTCATGGAGCGATGTGTCTAACTGTTCTGTGATGTGTAAGTAGATGCTTCCAGAGAAGAATCCAGGCAGTAGTCACACGCTCTCTATGCTCAATTGTGTGTGTGTATGTGTGTGTGTGTTAGGAGATGAGGTGTATTCACGTGTGTGCATGTACGTGTGCTCAGATGTGCTCAGCCTGTGCACGTGTGTGCTGAAGTCCGAGGAGACCAACGGGCATCCTTCTTCTATCGCTCTTCCACCTCATTCCCTTGAGACACACTCTCTCACTGAACCTGAAGCTCCCATTGTGTTTTGTTTTCACTTATTTTTTACTTGACTGGCTAACCAGCAAGCCCCAGTGACCCTTCTGTCCCTGCCCCTCTCAGCCCTGGGGTGGCAGGGGTAAGCAGCCACATGGAGCATTTTAAGTGGGTACTGGGGATCAAACTCAGGTCCTCATGCTTGACCTACAAGGGTTCTTATCCACAAGCCATCTCCCCAGCCCCTGTTTAATTATTATTAATTAAAAAAAGAACTTGAGGCTCCCTTGAGACCATTCGGTCTAGTTTTATATTACTGTTACCTGCTTGAAATGAGCCTCAGCAGCTCTTTGAGATGGGACTGGAGAGCAGCCAGGAAGCTCTCATCATACTACAAAGGTGCTTCAGCACAACCCTCTCTCAGGAAGCCCAGCGCCATGTGCGGATGTGATGCATCCTTTTACTGAGCGCTGCTTGTTAACCTTGGCACTTACATCTACGTGAACCTCCAGTTGCTTCCTAAAGGGAAAAAAAAAAAAAAAAAGACAAGAGCTGAAGGAGAGGAGGAGAGATTGGTAGAGTGGGTACAAAGTCACAGCTAAATAATAAACCTGGTGTTCTATTACACAGAGAGTGACTACAGTTGACCACATGGTACTGCATAATCAGAAAGAGAAGACAGAATTGTGCATGGTTCCATCAAAAAGAAATGATTAATGTTGGAGAGGGTAAACTGTACCCTGAATTGATAGAGACACTGTGGACATAAGTGTATAAGAACCCTCACTGTACCCCCTTAAAGATGCACAATTATCTGTCAATTACAGCTGCAGTCAACTCCAGTGGCTCTGAATTCTTGAGGTTTCCCAGTGAACAGTGGGGAGGAATTCATATTTAGAGATGCAATAACAAGTATGTAATGAGATCATGACTCAACCATGATTCAAACAGAAGTCTACTCAATTAGCCAAAAGTTAAACAAGATGCATGATCAGCACCCCACCAGGTATATAAAGGGACCCGACTCTGAGGAAGCCATCACACCTGAGAACACCCAACTTCCCTCCACTCCTCAACCCCACCACAGCCCAGACGCCACCATGACCGGCTCCTGCTGCGGCTCCTTCTCCTCCCAGAGCTGCGGAGGCTGCTGCCAGCCCTGCTGCTGCCGCGACCCCTGCTGCTGCCGCCCGGTGTCCTGCCAGACCACGGTGTGCCGCCCCGTCACCTGCGTGCCCCACTGCACGCGCCCCATCTGCGAGCCCTGCCGCCGCCCCGTCTGCTGCGACCCCTGCAGCCTGCAGCAGGGCTGCTGCCGCCCCATCACCTGCTGCCCCTCCTCCTGCACCGCCGTGGTGTGCAGGCCCTGCTGCTGGACCTCCACCAGCTGCCAGCCCATCTCCGTGCAGGCGCCCTGCTGCAGGCCACCCTGCTGCCAGCCTGCTCCCTGCCGCACCGTCTGCAGGTCCTCCCCCTGCAACACGTGCTGCTGAACAGTGAGCTGACCCCCCAATGTGAAGCCATCACTCTTCTGAATAAGTCATATTCCCATTTTCCTGCCTAACCAACTTCCTGCCCTGAGCTACCAAAGCTCCAAATCAACCAGCCTGCGAATGGACACCCAGGCTCATCTACGAAGGCCTGTGCAAGCCTCATTTCCACCTTGGCTCTAAGGACTGGGAGCATATTAATTTCCTAATAAACTCTTCTTTGGCCTTGAAAACATTACTATAGTGTTATTTACACATACTTGTTGTATATTGCCATTAAATTTCAAAACAATAAAAACTGTGGGTTGCCTGCCATCAGTAAGTCACAGATTGCCTTCAAATTGAGTTAAAAATGATGCCACCCTCTTAATCCACCATAACTGAACAGGAAGGAGGGTGTGGATAAAAGAGATAAGTGAAGTAGAATGAAAAGGGAGGTGAAATTGATGTGAAACAACAGGGAAGTTCAGGAAAAGATAGCATTCCACATGATTGAAGATTCTGTTGCCTGCTTAGATTCTCAGAAGGCACATATGTCTGGACCCATAAGCATGAGCCTGTATAATCTCAGCCTCTGTAATCTCAGCGTGGCTATGGCGTTTAATGGAGGCTGGGATGGGAGAATACCAAAGCTTCCAGGCAGCTAGCAAAAGCAGTGGTGAACAATAAGAGAGATCCTGCATCTGCACAGGGAAGAAAACAAAGACCAACACCCTGAAGCTGTCTTCTGACCTCCACACACAAGCCATGGCACATAAACACCTGAATTCACAAACATGAACATATACAAATCGCAGCATAAATAAGTAGGGCTTGAGTGATGGCTTAGTGGTTAAGATGCTTCTTTTTGTAAAGCCTAAGGACCCAGGTTTGATTCCCCTGTTTCCATGTAAGCCAGATGCACAAGGTGACACATGCATCTGGGTTCATTTTGAGTGGCTAGAGGCCCTGGTGTGTCCATTTAATTGCTCTCTCTCTCTCTCTCTCTCTCTCTCTCTCTCTCTCTCTCTCTCTTTCTATGTATAGGCCTCGCTCTCTAAAATAAATAAATAAGCAAGTAAAAAATAAAGACAGAAAAACAAAGTTTAACAGCCATTTAGAAATTCACCAGGAGGCCATTACTCTTGTCAAGTGGTATACTGTAAGAGCTGAGCTACGATAATGGTGATGGAATTAAGAACCCACAATGTATATGACTGACAGAGAAACCCAGAGGCACATTCAGTTAAATGTGGGAAACAAGAAACAATTGGGAAGTAAATGTGACTTTCAACAGTTCTGTGATGAACTATTATGGTCCCAAAACCCTTAAAATAGTTTTAACAAATTTATACTTACTGTATGTTCCAAATCACTACTCCTTAACCTATTCTGTCCACTATCTCATATTAATGTTCTTGAGCTACTAAAAGAATATTTAAATAAAGTCAAGATACAAAGAGATTTGCTAATGCTAGTTGATCCTGAAAAGCAGCTACAATAAAGTCAAATGAATTGGTCTAGGAAAGATGGATGGCAATTCAACACCCAGCTCTTCTAGCCAAAAGTGGAGGCAGAAGGTCCTTTAACTTTTTCACAATGTATCTATTTCCAGACTCTATAGTATTCTACCATGAGTTGGTACTGATGGAAAACTAAAAGTTGTCCATATCACAACACCAGCATTCTAATGTAGGGCTTTGAGGCTAAGTGGCTTTACCAGGGCCACACATGAAACAGACAAATAGGCTCTTCTTTTCTATATGACCCTCTAGTACTTTCTGTATCATGGAACTAAATAAGCTGTGCTATTTACATTTAAAACAATATGTTTCGGGCTGGAGAGATGGCTTAGCAGTTAAGTGCTTGCCTGTGAAGCCTAAGGACCCCGGTTCGAGGCTTGGTTCCCCAGGTCCCACGTTAGCCAGATGGACAAGAGGCACACGCGTCTGGAGTTCGTTTGCAGAGGCTGGAAGCCCTGGTGCGCCCGTTCTCTCTCTCTCCTTCTATCTGTCTTTCTCTCTGTGTCTGTCGCTCTCAAATAAATAAATAAATAAAAATTTAAAAAAAAAAAAAGCTGGGCGTGGTGGCGCACGCCTTTAATCCCAGCACTCGGGAGGCAGAGGTAGGAGGATCGCCATGAGTTCAAGGCCACCCTGAGATGACAGAGTTAATTCCAGGTCAGCCTGGACCAGAGTGAGCCCCTACCTAGAAAACAAAAAAAAAATATATATATATATGTTTCTATACCTATCATATTGAGTGAAAAAAGATAATTTGATGAAATGTTATAGGTAATTTTAAGTATACTATTTATTGATTACATATAATCATTTTCCAACTCCATGCCTACAGTCATGGCTACCTATGACATGTCTTTATTAAAGCTGGCATGAGTCATATTCCAGGGTAATCCTGTCACCCAGTACCTCCATCTCATAAAAAGCTAACTGTGTGCTTCTAGTCATGATTGAAAGGGAAGAATAAACATAAGTCAAGTAACAACAATATGACTTTGGCTACCAATTTTTTTCATGTGTCCTCACAGAACCCTGAACATTCAGTTGAAAATCATATCATTTTTTGTGCTGGGAGGGGGGAACAGCTATCAGGGAATCATTTGATATTTTTGTTTTCTATAATTTATATTAATGTTTTTGTATTTGTACCTACTAAATCATAACTGATTATCTCTCATGTAACCTGTCTCATAAACATTGTGATCTAGAAAAGAAAGAATTTCTTAAATCCTTTTCTTTCATTGGTTCTTCTTGGTTAGCTTGTTTGTTGGGCTCTTTAACCTCAATAACCTTTTGCAGGACACACGGAGCAATGACATAAACAGAATGTAATTCTTCCACAGACAAGTACTGCCCAAATAATCCACATAAAAATTAATTGTTCACTTTCATAAATAAGCCTAAATTTCACTGGAATATTTTGTGATTCTTGTTCAACTACTGATTATGAATTTTAGTCTCTTCTTAAAATTACATCGGATGAAAACAGGTTTCATTCCATCACCCTGTTGAGTGACAAATGTTTTCTCAAATGTGAATGCCTCAAGTTCAGAAGCAATCGCAAGAACTGGAAAGACCCTGCATCTGGAGGGATCTGTGAATTCCTACGAATATGGACTTTCTCACAATTTCCACCTGATGACTGTAAAAACTACAATGATACTAACGTAAAAAAAAATGTTAAGGTAGTCTTGCATAAAGGCCAATCATTCTTCTGTGAATATTTTAGTTTGGTGAGCAAGTCCCCCGAATCACATCATTTTAAGGGCAAGAGTCACCTTGTCAGGTGCTGAAACCACAAGCATAAAGCTGAGGCTGAGTCCTGAGTGGAAATCGTAGCACTGCTTGAAAGGAAGCAGTTTACTCCGTGTACGGAGGATGAGCCTATGGGTGAATATGAGCTGAGCAATGAGGAATTGCCCATTTGAAGAGACACTGAAGTAATTTAGCATTTGAATAATCAGAGGGCCTCAGAAAAGCTGGTTTTAAGAGTAACAAGACAAAAATGCTGTCTGTCACAGAGCAACTGTGACAGGGGTATAAAAGGCCCGTGGTAGAACAGGGAGCCATCACTCAGAAACTTCTCTTCACCACACCACTCTCAACCCAGCTCCTGGTACCATGGCCTGCTGCGCTACCAGCTTCTGTGGGTTCCCCACCTGCTCCACGGGTGGCACCTGTGGCTCCAGCTGCTGCCAGCCAAGCTGCTGCCAGTCCAGCTGCTGCCAGCCAAGCTGCTCCCAGTCCAGCTGCTGCCAGCCAAGCTGCTCCCAGTCCAGCTGCTGCCAGCCAAGCTGCTGCCAGCCAAGCTGCTGCCAGCCAAGCTGCTGCCAGTCCAGCTGTGGAACTGGCTGTGGCATTGGGGGTGGCATCGGCTACAGCCAGGATGGTGGCAGCGGAGCCGTGAGCTGCCGCATCAGATGGAGCCGCCCAGACTGCCGCGTCGAGGGCACCAGCCTGCCCCCCTGCTGCGTGGCGAGCAGCACACCCCCAACCTGCTGCCAGCTGCACCATGCCCAGGCCTCCTGCTGCCGCCCGTCCTACTGTGGGCAGTCCTGCTGCCGCCCAGCCTGCTGCTGCCAGCCCACCTGCTGCCAGACCACCTGCTGTGAGCCCAGCTGTTGAAAACCTCCTTCCTATGGGAGCCTTGAGAAGATGACACTTCAATGCAACCCAGTTAGAGTCCCACCAATCTTCTGAATTTCAACATTCGTAGCCCAGACTTCAGCCTCTTGTCTCACAGCTACATGACTTCCCAGGAGGTAAATGCATTTTCAATGGAAGACCAAAAGTTTTTTGTAGGCATGAAACATCACAAGAGAAGACCCACATTGTGAAAATGGATGTGTCGTATTACTCTAAACATTACCTGAAATTTTCGTTGGGACTTGGCTTTAATAAAATAATCATCTTTTCGATGATAAAGCTATTCTGAGAAAGTTTTCTTTGGAATTTGTGAATGATCCTGGGGTGCTGGGATTTCCCAATATCTCAATATGCACTCTGGTTTCTTTGTTTTATTCTTTGAATCGTGGTCTCTAAATGTGGATTTTCTTTGTTTTCCCACTAGTCTACTGTGCTGCAACCAAAATATGTGGTTTAAAGGATATTACATGGGCTAAGGAGATGGTTCAGCGGTTAAGAGCACTTGTCACTTAAGCAAGAGGGTCTCTCAGACCACCAAGTCAACTCGCTAAAGCCCATGTAAAAAGCTGAGTATGGTTATGCACCTGTGCAATTCCAGTTCACTGGGGGAAGGACAGAGACCAGAGAGAGTCCCTGGGGATTTCTGATGGATAGCAATTCCAGGTTGTGGGAGGGAGGCCCCTTCTCCAGAAAAGTAATACACAGATGAGTGACAAAAGAAGAATGCCCAGTGTTCTCCTCTGGCTTCTCCATACATGTGCATAGGACATGCACATGTGCATACGCCACCCGTTACACACACCACACTATACCCATACCCTATACACGCACACCCCAAAAAGGACACAACAGTAATTATGAGCTATTTCCAAGGATCCTCACCTACATAAAGTGACGAGCTCAGTGTTTCAGAACTTTACCAAAAGGAAGTTTACGTCATTCAGCTGCTTGTAATGTTGCCAAGCCAATCCAGTCATCCATATGTGAGTCTGTGTATGATTCTTTCAAACATCAGAGGGATAGCATAAAATGGAAAACACTGTAGGTACATGATGGTAAAACTATAGCATAAGATATAAAATCATCCTGGTTTCGAGGCTTAGCTTGGTAAGTAACAACCCACATCTGCTTGAGCAAGGCTGTTCACTATCTGAGCAACTATTTCTCATCTGAAAGTTGAACTACATGACTTACTATGTTCCTGAAAGACCGAGACAAGTAGATTACTTAATAGGAGACATGTTTACAATGTTCACAATGCTCCAAAGGGGGAGGGAAACTCAATACTCCAATAATGTTGTATGTTTTTTAAAAACATTTTTATTGAGCTGGAGAGATGGCTTAGCAGTTAAGCACTTGCCTGTGAAGCCTAAGGACCCCGGTTCAAGGCTTGATTCCCCAGGACCCACGTGAGCCAGATGCACAAGGTGGCACATGCGTCTGGAGTTGATTTGCAGTTTCTGGAGGCCCTGGCGTGTCCATTCTCTCTCTCCCCCTTCTGCCTCTTTCTCTGTCTGTCTGTTGCTCTCAAATAAATAAATAAAAATCAACAAAAATATTTTTATTTATTTATTTTCAGGCAGAGAGAGGGACAGAGAATGGGACAGAGAGAGAATGGGTATGCTGAGGTCTCCTGCCACTGCAAACAGACTCAAGATACATGCACCACTCTGTGCATCTGGCTTTATAGGGGTACTGGAGAGTCACACTCTGGGTGTTAGATTTTGCAGACAAGCACCCTAACTACTGAGCCATCTCTCCCGCCCATGTGGCAGGAGGCCTTGGAGTGCCGTTCTCTCTTTCTGTCTGCCTCTCAAATTATATATTTTTAAATGCAGGCATGTAGAATGTGCCTGATGTGAAGCTTGGTTTAAAGGAATGTTGTATTATCACCTTGAGGATTTATGAATCACTAGAATATTATAGGAGCCATGGTGCCCTGTGATAAAGTTATCTCTATAACGTCACTCCTAAACTGACTTAGCCAGGAACACTTCTGTTCTTATTTCACTTAACATCTGGAAGCTAATGCTTCTCAACATATTGTATGCTTTTTAAAACGAGGAAAGGAAATATCAATTGATATCCTTCTACATATACCATCCTCACAGGTATTGTGAAGCAGAAAACAAGTGTGCCTTATAGGGTTGGATTTAAAGGACCATGATGTCAGCCATGAACTATCACCTTTCTTATTCCAATCTCCAGAAAGTGTTCTGAAGTAAAACAAGAATGAAATGAAGGAACAGCATATCATATTTTATCCTTAGTAATTCCCTAAAGGCAATTGAAGTCCATACACATAAAACTTGAGTTAAATTTTGTACTGTGAGAGATGTCATGTGGTAGAAAAGTTAAAAAAAAATGGAGGTGCATTATGACGTGCTCTTATCTCCATGGCTCTTATTAATAATGCACTTCAACACCTCAATTATTACATCTTTGTGCCAATGGAGATCAGTCTTTAGAGTACAGAACATAGTAATATATATGTTATAATGCCTTAGACTATTATATATTTTTCCTCCTTAAAAATTCTTTCTTTGCTTCTTTAAACATCAGTATGTTGATAACTACACCCCTGTAATCCCAACAAGAGATGGAGGTAGAATGATCAGGAGTTGAAGGCCAGCCTCAGTTCATAGTGATTTCAAGCCCAGGCTCGCCTGGACTAAATGAGACCCTGTGTCAAAAACGCCATGTGAGAGGCTGGTGACGGTGACAGAGTGCTTACCTAGCATATGTGAAGACCCGGGTTCCATCCCAACTACCACCAAAAAAAAAAAAAAAAAAAGGCAACTTGACTTTCATCAGTTTCCTCATTCAATATATATATAAATGCTCCAACCACGTGTAGTGCAGTAGTTTCTAATACCTACACTAACCTTCTGACCACACATCAACATGCTATAAAGTATGTCATGTACTCTATGATAAAAATGCTAAATATGATTTTCATATAGTTGTGAATATTCATGGGCTGGAGAGATGGCTTAGTGGGTAAGCACTTGCCTGTGAAGCCTAAGGACCCAGGTTCAAGGCTTGATTCCCCAGGACCCATGTTAGCCAGATGCACAAGGGGGCGCATGCATCTGGAGTTTGTTTGCAGTGGCTGGAGGCCCTGGCGAGCCCATTCTCTCCCTCCCTCTCTCCCTCTCTCTCTCTCTCTTCCTCTCTTTCTCTCTCTGTCTGTCACTCTCAAATAATTAAATAAAAATAAACAAAAAAATTTAAAAATAATATTAAAATTGACCTAACCTGTAGTAAAAGATTAGGTGAAGTCACAAAACAGGTAAATTTAATTATTTGACACTTGTTCTTAAAGTGTGCTCATTCTGCTTTTAAAAAATACTTTCTTGGGCAGGAGAGATGGCTTAGGGGTTAAGCGCTTGCCTGTGAAGCCTAAGGACCCCGCTTCAAGGCTCGATTCCCCAGGACCCACATTAGCCAGATGCACAAGGGGGCGCACGCATCTGGAGTTCATTTGCAGTGGCTGGAGGCCCTGGAGCACCCATTCTCTCTCTCTCTATCTGCCTCTTTATCTGTCTGTCGCTCTCAAATAAATAAAGAAAAAGTAATAAAAAATTTTTAAAAATACTTTTTTGGTGAACCTGGTACCAGCACAAGGGTGAAGGAGACAGACACAGAGAACACTCAACTCCTACCAAACCAGAGATCCAGAGACACAGAGGCTCCCAAGACCTCATCACTGAAGTAGACCTAAAACAAACCCAACATGGCTCAAGGAAATTTGCTGAAGAGGGGGCAGGAAGATTGTAAGAGCCACGAGTTGGGGCATTATGCACAGAGACATTGCCTCTTACCCATAACTGATGGCTAACCCCACAATGCACGACCCACATTCCCCAAAGAGGAGGGTCCCTGCAGAGGGGGAAGGACAAGGAGGAGGCTAACAATGGTACCAACTTCACTGTATACACTGAGTACAAAACTAATAAAATAAAAATAAATAAATAACGAAATGTTGATGACCCCAACCTTGTCCAGGTAACAATAGCCACTGTCAGCTCACAAATGCAATGGACCATTTTGTGTCTAGGAAACAGTGTTTCAAAGCACGCCTCCCCATCCTCTGACTTACACTCTTCCCCTCCCCCTTCCATAGTGCTCTCTGACCCTTGGAGAGGATGATAGAGATGCCACATTTAGTGGTGAGCACTCAATAGTAATTTATTCTCGGCACTTTAAAAAGTTCTGAGTTTCCCCAGGAGTCAAGGTCATCTGCCAAAAGAAGCTTGCCTGGCCACCAAAGATCTGCACAATATTGGGTCCATCAAAATGTTTTTCTTGAATGATGGTGAAGAGAGAGAGAAAGATAAAGAGAGTATGAGAGAGAGGCAGGGAGGGAGGGAGGGCAAGAGAAGGAAGAAAGGAAGATATTAAAACAGAAGGATTTGCTGGGAAAAGGGATTCAAAGAAAGGGGAATGGGGCAAAAGAAAGTAATGGGAGGGGATTATAACCAAAATACATTTTGCACATGTATGAAAATTGTCAACAAAGTTAAATATAGATAAAAATCTCTAGGAAAGCCTCTAATAAACCATGTTAATACATACACTCCACTCTACCTGTTGCTCCAAGAAGAGCTTATAAGAAAATGGGCAAATTCTCATGTCTACCCTCTGGTTTTCCTTTGAGTGGCTTACATGAGAACAGAGGGAACTGACAACTGATGTTAACTGTTGAGCCTGGAGTCAGATGACTGAGGCTCAGATTGCAGATTCTCCAGTCGGTGTGATCTTGGGTAAGTTATCTAAACTGGTTTGTGTCACAGTTTGTTCACCTGTATTGTAAGAGTAGCAATGGTACCCACCCCATAGGATTGCTACAAAAAACAAAAAAGGAAAGAATTGACATGTGTGATGTATTTGGAGTTGTTCAGGTGCACAATAAATGATCCAAAATGTTATTTGGAACAATCTATCCACATTTTTTTCAGATGCAAAGAAAGTATCCCCTTCCCTAACCATCCAAATCCAGCCTCGTTTCACAGCCAAAGTGAAAATGCAAAAACTGAGAGGAAGCAACTGGCAGTATTGGAGCCATGATGTTGGGCGTCAGCGTTGAGTAATATTGGCACTCCTTAAATGGGAGCATCCTGAGCGAATTATTCTTTGTGCTATGAGATCATAACAAATACAGAAGATCCAGGATCATGTTTTCGATAATTGCTAATAACTACTTCACTATAATTAAGAGCCCTAATTGAACACCAAATAAAATAAACTTTGAAAGCCTTTTCCAGAAGGTTGAACAAATAACTCAAGAACTGACCAATTATTATTCAGAGGCAAATTATATAAACACAAGCAAGGAAGAGACTTTGAAAATTAGGAAGGTGGTAGCCAGCTAAGGATTATAAAAGGCTCAAGGGGGTGGTCACAGCCAAAACCCACAACACAACACTTCTCCAAGCAAACCAGCCTCGAAACCCGCTCCTGTCACCATGGCCTGCTGCGCTACCAGCTTCTGTGGGTTCCCCAGCTGCTCCACCAGCGGGAACTGCGGCCTTAATTGCTGCCAGCCAAGCTGCTCCCAGTCTAGCTGCTGCCAGCCAACCTGTGGCCAGACCAGCTGCTGCCAGCCAACCTGTGGCCAGACCAGCTGCTGCCAGCCAACCTGTGGCCAGACCAGCTGCTGCCAGTCAATCTGTGGCCAGACCAGCTGCTGCCAGTCCAGCTGCTGTAGGACTGGTTGTGGCCAGGAGGGAGGCAGTGGAGCCGTGAGCTGCCGCACCAGATGGAGCCGCCCAGACTGCCGCGTCGAGGGCACCTGCCTGCCCCCCTGCTGCGTGGCGAGCAGCACACCCCCAACCTGCTGCCAGCTGCACCATGCCCAGGCCTCCTGCTGCCGCCCGTCCTACTGTGGGCAGTCCTGCTGCCGCCCAGCCTGCTGCTGCCAGCCCACCTGCTGCCAGCCCACCTGCTCAGAACCCACCTGCTGCCAGCCCACCTGCTCTGAGCCCACTTGCTGCCAGCCTACCTGCTCTGAGCCTACCTGCTAAGAGAGAACTTACTGATTCCTAAACAGTTAACTTTCATCTTGGTCCCCAAACTAATTACCTCTTCAGTTGCTAAACCTCTCCTCTCCTACTCCATTATCCTGCAACTTGCACTCCTTATGAAAGAAGAAGAGTATGTCAAGGTCTAATAAATTATATATATTGGTACATCAAAAGTCTCTTCTTTTTTAATTCAATGTGCAATAATAGATATTTCTTAGAAACCACGTGGAACATTCTAAACTGTTTTTTGTTAATCTCTATTGCTCTCTTCACACCTTGTTAGGAAATGTGATGAGTTCAGTGGAGGTTGAGCCCATAAAAAGATACAGTAAATGGGCCAGAGAGATTGCTGCTTAATGGTTATAGTGTTTGCCTGCAAAGCCTTGGGACTCAGGTTTAATTCCCCATTACCCACGTAAGCCAGATGAACAAGGTGGCACATGCACCTGGAATTCATTTGCAGTGGCTAGAGGCCCTGGTATGCCCATTTGCTCTCTCTAACTGCTTCTCTCTCTCTCTCTCTCTCTCTTAAATAAATAAACAAAATATTTTGTAAAATATACAGTAAAGTCAATTTCCAAGGGTCTCAGAAATGGTGCAGAGTCTATTGCCATCTCTTGTGCCCACAGTGCTTTTATAAGCAAGCAAGCGTAGATGCCAAGATTTCTGAATCAAAAACCTAAATGTGACTCGCTTCGTCAGCTACAGGGATGCTATTTCAGACACTCTTTAAACAGTGGCAACACCTGCTAGTGATTCATACTCTTCCTTTTCCAGGGAGTCGGACAGCAGAGAACAGGAGAAGCATGAGGAATACAAACTTCTCACAAAAGAAAATGGGCTATAGTGGGAAGAAGGGTTAAGGGTGAGTAGTGTGGGGTGCATATGATCAAAACGCCATATATGGGTATGAAAATAAGTGACAAGAATTAAATAAATATTTTTGAAAAATTATGTATTCTCAATCAGAAGTTTTGTACTTCAATTTTTTTCCTAGGAAGTGAGAATAATAAAAGTTTTGCTCAATATTTATGTTTTTGGTTCAAAATGGTCACAAGAAAAATACAAATATTTATCATACATGAATATGTTTGTATGTAATGGCCATATCCAATAAATTTATTTATAAATATATTTAAATATAAATAGCAATTTCAAAATTCTATTTTTTTAAGATTTTATTTTTATTTGTTCATTTGAGACAGAAGGGGAGAGAGAGAAAGAATGGGCACACCAGGTCCTCCAGCCACTGCAAACGAACTCCAAATGCATATGCCACCATGTGCAACTGGCTTACATGGGCCCTGGAGAATTTAACCTAGGTCCTTAGGCTTCACAGGCATGTGCCTTAACCACTAAGCAATCTCTCCAGCCCAAGCATTCCATTTTTTTTTTTAATTTATTTATTGGAGAGCGACAGAGACAGAGAGAAAGACAGATAGAGGGAGAGAGAGAGAATGGGCGCGCCAGGGCTTCCAGCCTCTGCAAACGAACTCCAGACACGTGCGCCCCCTTGTGCATCTGGCTAACGTGGGACCTGGGGAACCGAGCCTCGAACCGGGGTCCTTAGGCTTCACAGGCAAGTGCTTAACCGCTAAGCCATCTCTCCAGCCCTCCTTTTTTTTTTTTTTTTTTTTAAGGACAAGGATGGCTTAGATGAGCTGGAAGGTATTGATGCTATTTTTATATAAAGAGCATTAGTTTGGCTAGAATTATAATGTTTAATGCATTCAAAGGCTAATGAAAATTAGAAGACATGAACATAGGGTAACTTGTAAGCGTCAGTCAATTTCTCTGACAGACCTGACACCTCAGGAAACACCTTCGAATGACGGGACAGAAACACAGCCACGTTCCATCCCCTTCCCTCCTTGCGTCTAACCACTGGCTGCTCCAGGCATCATCTGAACAGCTTGGTGCTTCTGCAAAAATGAATAAATAAAACTACAAGTGACCCGAGTATAGTGCAAAGTCACCTTTTCCTCATCACCGTGCACTGGGGATCCTTCCCCCACTCTTCTATTCCACAGCACTGACTGAGGGCCTATGTGCCACATGGCTCTGAGGCACTATGTAGACTACCCAGGTGAATCTGACATGGACTGACCACAGCCTTACGGAGTGGCTGATCTGGTACAGCCATCATAAAAGGCAAGTCCTTGATGGTGCCTGAGAGATCATCTCATTTTACAGATGAGCTAGTCAAGGTTCAAAGGGATCAAGTGACTTTTATGAGGTCACAGTCTCTTAGTCATGGAACCCATTTTAAAAGTTTCTTCTGTTTAATATTTCTCAGTGAAGATTTCAGTCCCCAATATCATGTGACCATCCTAATCCCCTAAAGATGAGCCCATGTAGAGTTCCTTTCAGCTTAAAAGTCTATGATCATTTTCCAATTCAAAATTACTAAAACTGGAGCCAGGGACTTGGTTCAGTGGTTAAGAACACTTGCGTGCAAAATCTGCTGGACTGGAGTTCAATTCCCCAGAGCCCACATAAAGCCCGTGGCACAAAGGGGCTCGTGTGTCTGGAGTTCATCTGCAGGGGCAAGAGCCCTGGTGAGCCTGTTCTCTAGCTCTAGCTCTCTCGTAATCCTCTCTCCCTCTCTCTCTCTCTCTCTCTCTCTCTCTCTCTCTCTCTCTCTTTCTCCCTCTTTCTCTGCTTGTGAATAGATAAATTAAAATGTTTTGAAAAATTACTAAAAATGATTAAAAAACTTCCACTATATCAGACTATTATACTATATAGCTCTTAGCTATAACTATGATATACCACAGAGTTGGATAACAAAGATATTTCTTCTTTCTAAGTAACATGTCTGTTTCCTATGAACTCACAACCTACCAAAACTTGGCCATGAAACAGTAGAAAATCCGAATAGACCTATAATTAAAAACAAGATGGAATCAGTAGTCAAAACCTTTCCAACAAAGAAAATCCATGAATTAGAAAGATCCATTAGCAGAATTAACAGCAAGCCTCAAACTCTTCCAAAATGAATTTGAAGAGAAGAAAGCACTTCCAAACTCATCTGATGAAGCCAGCATCACTCTGACAGCAAAGTCAGAGAAAGGCCCTCTCAGAAAACTACAGAAAAGCCTCCCTGATGAAGATTCATATAACAATCATCTATTAACAAACAGAATTCAATAGTACATAAAAAAGGTTTAATAAAATATCATCAAGTGAAATTGATCCTAGAATGCAAGGACTGCCTAGCATCCCAAAAAAAAAAAAAAAATAGCTGTCAATGCAATACTCTACATGAACAGAATTGATAAGGAAAAAAAATTGCCATCTCAATTACTACAGAAAAAGCATTTAACAAAATTCAAGACCTCTTCATCATTAAGAGAAAAAAAAGGGGGGGGGGCTGGAGAGATGGCTCAGTGGTTAAGCACTTGCCTGTGATGCCTAAGGACCCCAGTTCAAGACTCGATTTCCCAGGACCCATGCTAGCCAGATGCACAAGGGGACTCACATGCCTGGAGTTCGTTTGCAGTGACTGGAGGCCCTGTTGGTCCCTTTCTCTCCCTACTTCTCTGTGTGTTGCTCTTAAATTAAAAAAAAAAAAAAAACATAATAAACTAGGAAAGAAAGAAATTACCTTACTATTAAAAACTGTATATTAAAAGAATACAACAAACCTCATTCAAGAGTGCATATGTTGACTTTGGCCCATTATAAAAGCAGTACCTAGAGAAATTAGGCAAATAAAAGAAGTAAAGGTCAAACTACAAACAAAAACATAGGTTACCTCTGTTCAAAGACAACATGATCAAATATAAAGACCCCCCTGAAGACTTTATACACACACACACACACACACACACACACACACACACACAACTGTTAAAACGAAACTGAACTTAGCATAGTTACAAATACAAACCAACATGCCAAAACCTCATGAATTTCTGTAACTAACACTGAACAATATAAAGGGGGAATTAACACAACAGTCACATTTTTTAAAAGTCTCAAAAAGAATAACATATTAAGGGATAAATTCAACTGAGGAGAAAGACTTCTACATTGCAAATAACAAAATACCACTGAAGCAAATTAAAATAAGTGAAAAGACAGCCCATGTTCATCGATTGGAAGATCAATATTATTAAGACAAAAAATACTACCCACATACCCGATTTATTGCAACCTATATGCAAATCTCAATAGTACTTTTGCAGAAATTTAAAAATCCATTCAAAAATTCATATGAAATCCTAAGCTTTCCCAAATAACAAACCCAACTGTTAAGAATAACAGTGATTAAGACATATGCCTAGAAGTGCTACAGCTGGATCATATGGTGAATCTACTTTTAGCTGTCTCAAGAATCTCCATACTGATTTCCACAATGGTTGTACCAGACTACATTCCCACCAACAGTGTAGAAGGGTTCCCCTTTTTCCACATCCTCACAAACATTTATTGTCATTTGTTTTCTTTTATTTATTTATTTATTTATTTGAGAGCGACAGACACAGAGAGAAAGACAGATAGAGGGAGAGAGAGAGAATGGGCGCGCCAGGGCTTCCAGCCTCTGCAAACGAACTCCAGACGCGTGCGCCCCCTTGTGCATCTGGCTAACGTGGGACCTGGGGAACCGAGCCTCGAACTGGGGTCCTTAGGCTTCACAGGCAAGCGCTTAACCACTAAGCCATCTCTCCAGCCCGTCATTTGTTTTCTTGATGGTAGCCGTTCTGACGGTAGTGAAATGGAATCTCAAAGTAGTTTTAATTTGCATTTCCCTGATGGCTAAGGATATAGAACACTTTTTGAGATGATTATATGCCATATGTATTTCTTCCTTTGAGAACTCTCTATTTAGTTCATATATCCTAATGACTCTTTTCACTAACTTAGAGATACTTGCACAACCATGTTTATTGCTGCTCTGTTCACAATAGCTAGGAAATGGAACCAGCATATATGTCCCTCAATAGATGAATGGATAATAAAGATGCCATACATTTACACAATGGGGTTGTATTCAGCAGTAAATAAAACTGAAACTATGAAATTTGCAGGGAAATGGATGGATATGGAAAGGATTATACTAAGTGAGTAAACCCAGGCACAGAAAGCCAAACATCATATGTTCTCATATGTGGATCCTAGCTACAAATGTTTAGACTTGTGTGTGAGCTAGAATCAAAAATCAGTAGCAGAGGCCACTAAGCTATAAAAAGGCTATAAGGGAGGGTGAAAGGGAAGGACTTAAGGGGATGGATTGTATATAAGTAAGTAGAAGAACAAATTACAAATTACAGGGAGGGGAATGGCCTAAGTGAGGCCAGGGGAAGAGATGGGTGGGGGGAGGGTCAACCAAAATTCAAGATATTCTGAATAAGACATATGAATGCCTACTGTTTTGGATAATGGCACATCCAGAAGCCATAGATCAATACTAAAAAATTTTCAGTGCCAGGGATGGGATACCTTCCAATGAGTTGTTAGCCAGAGAGGTGCCTGTTGCCTCCAAACCACCACAGGCTATTGCCAAGGCCCACAAGTAACAGATGGTAAGACCCTATTGCTGAAGACTTCACATGCCCGGACAACAAGGCAACAAGGTCACTAAGAAATCAAGCTGGTGCTCGGGCTGGAGAGATGGCTTAGCGGTTAAGCGCTTGCCTGTGAAGCCTAAGGACCCCGGTTCAAGGCTCAGTTCCCCAGGTCCCACGTTAGCCAGATGCACAAGGGGGCGCACACATCTGGAGTTCGTTTGCAGAGGCTGGAAGCCCTGGCGCGCCCATTCTCTCTCTCTCCCTCTATCTGTCTTTCTCTCTGTGTCTGTCACTCTCAAATAAATAAATAAATAATTTTAAAAAAAAAGAAATCAAGCTGGTGCTGAGCTGAACATCTTCTCCCTATAGCCAAGCCAACTGAAATCTGGAAAAAGCTGTACTGCATGCAGCCCTATGGGAGACAGAAGTCATCAGTGGTGAAAACAGTGGACAGTGGAAGCCTCAAGTTCAGCCACACAGGCCAAACGACAGGTGCGATAGTGGCATGTCTGCTCTGGGGGAAAACAACTGCTCTCTAATTGGAGTGGAGGCCCACTCTATGGGAGGGAATACATACGTGCTACTGAAAACCTAATCAAAAGCCTATGGCAGGGGAGGTCATGAGCCCTAGGGATATAATGCCTGCTCTTATCTGGGTAATGCATATATTATTCTCAACAAACTGCCCTGAAAGCACTACATTTAATGTTCATATTCATATATTAATGCTACTCTCACTTTTGGTTAGAGAAGCTTCCCTTTTCAGATGGTGGTGACAACTGGGATGACCCAAAAGACTACATAGTGCTGAGAAGAAGTGACAGAGGAGTACTCAGCACTGGAACATCTCTACCACACCCTCCAAGGCTCAGGGCCCAATGCGGAAGAGGTGGTGGAAAGAATGTAAGACCCAAAGGAAGGGCACTACTCCTTACAATGCAACTGCCCAGACAGAAGTTGACCTCGATATCCATGACCTCGCAGTGCCTAGCAATACCTTCACAAGACCCTCATAATAGGAGAAGAAGATGATGACATCAAAATAAAAGAAAGACTAATGGAGAGAGGGAGAGAGGGGATATGATGGAGAGTGGAGTTGTGAAGGACAAAGTGGGGGGGGGGGAATATTATCATGGTTTATTATCTGTGAGTATAGAAGTTGTCAATGAAAAAATTGATAAAAGGAATAAGAACAAAGCCTCATATACTTCCTGATTTCAAATTTATTACAGAGCCATAGTGTGGTACTGACACAAAGATGTATGGAATAGAATGCCCAGAGATAAACTCTTATATATGATCAAAAGACTTTCAAACAGGCTGGAGAGATGGCGTAGCAGTTAAGCGCTTGCCTGTGAAGCCTAAGAACCCCGGTTTGAGGCTCGATTCCCCAGGACCCACGTTAGCAAGATGCACAAGGGGGCGTACGCGTCTGGAGTTCATTTGCAGTGGCTGGAGGCACTGGCACGTCCATTCTCTCTCTCTCTGTATCTTCCTCTTTCTCTCTCTGTCTGTCACTCTCAAATAAATAAATACATAAATAAATAAATGAACAAAGAAAAAAAATTTAAAAAGACTTTCAAACAAGAGTAATAAGAAACAATGGTTCAGATGATTAACAGAAATGTTACTATTACCAACATAAATTTTATAGTATGGGTATTTTGCCACAATTAATTTTTCATTTAAGTATATATGGAATACAAGCTTAAAGCTGAATACATATATCTTATGTGTGTGTGTGTATATATATGTGTGTGTGTGTTTATATTTGCCGAAGCAGCAATAAAGGTATCTTAGAACATGCACAAAACTGATGACGTTATCTCTGGGACACTATTTTGGGGAAAGATGTGTGTGTGTGTGCACTAAGGAGGGGAGAATATTGTTGTCTCTCTTATTTGACTTATTGCAATGTGTACCCATTACAACATGCCGCTTTAATTTAACAAAGCAGAAAACCATTTCCAGTACAAGTCATGGGAGGCCTTGGTTGGTAATACCTCCATTGGTGATTGAAAGCAAGACACTTAGAGCTTTCAGGATCCTGTACTTGCACAAAGCTGATCACAGAAAGGCAGACTTTGTTTGGATGCCGATGAATCAAATGATACCTCATGATTGGATGACTCCGCATTCGTCTTCCAAGCCTGAACAAACTGTTCATGAACTCATGTCCATGACTGTGTGAAGACCGAGGAAGAAAACGCTGTTTAGGTAAACTGTGCCTACAGGTTATCAAAGGTCAGGTGTGACAGTGAACCAGGGCAGTAGATGGCCCAACTCCAGTGTGCCATGTGACCTTTCTAAAGAGTGGTGCTGTGATTGGTTTCTATGATGACCCTCCCTTAGCGCAGAGGGAAACGAACAAACACAATGACACGTAATTGAACAGGAACAGGAACAGGCAATTGAAATGCTGCTTATCATTTTCTCAATTGCACAGGTGTTGACCAATCAAAGACTGACTTTGTGACTAGCATCAAGGAAAGATGCTAAATGTTAGGTAAACATGCGACTCTGGGGGACACATATAAAAGGGCAGGTGTAGAAGGTCCAGACAAAACTCAGAGAAACTTCTCTTTACAGCACAACTTGAACCAGACTCCAGACACCATGGCCTGCTGCGCTACCAGCTTCTGTGGGTTCCCCACCTGCTCCACGGGTGGCACTTGTGGCTCCAGCTGCTGCCAGCCAAGTTGCTGCCAGTCCAGCTGCTGCCAACCAAGCTGCTCCCAGTCCAGCTGCTGCCAGCCAAGCTGCTGCCAGTCCAGCTGCTGCCAGCCAAGCTGCTCCCAGTCCAGCTGCTGCCAGCCAAGCTGCTGCCAGTCCAGCTGCTGCCAGCCAAGCTGCTCCCAGTCCAGCTGCTGCCAGCCAAGCTGCTGCCAGTCCAGCTGCTGCCAGCCAAGCTGCTGCCAGCCAAGCTGCTGCCAGTCCAGCTGCTGCCAGCCAAGCTGCTGCCAGCCAAGCTGCTGCCAGTCCAGCTGTGGAACTGGCTGTGGCATTGGTGGTGGCATCGGCTACAGCCAGGATGGTGGCAGCGGAGCCGTGAGCTGCCGCATCAGATGGAGCCGCCCAGACTGCCGCGTCGAGGGCACCTGCCTGCCCCCCTGCTGCGTGGCGAGCAGCACACCCCCAACCTGCTGCCAGCTGCACCATGCCCAGGCCTCCTGCTGCCGCCCGTCCTACTGTGGGCAGTCCTGCTGCCGCCCAGCCTGCTGCTGCCAGCCCACCTGCTGCCAGCCCACCTGCTGTGAGCCCACCTGCTGCCAGCCCACCTGTTCAGAACCCACCTGCTGTGAGCCCACCTGTTAAAAACTAGGTTGCTGGTTAGTTTAGGATGAAAGGACGACAGAAAGCCATGCGGATCTCTAAAGAAACGTTCCCTAGATGTATCTTCAGAAATAGTGACACTCTTGGTCAGGACCTCTTTGGTGAGCTGGGTTAGCTGGCTGAAAACGTCTCAATCGCCGCGCTCTGGACATACTCTTCGCTTGGCCAGTGTACGGGGATGGGCGGTTCTTCATTCTGCCGACACGTTCATTTCTTCCCTGCCTCTCGACCCCTGCGTATCTGCGGACCTGCGTTCTACTTAACTCCCCCTCCCACACCCGTTACTTTCAAATAAAGCATTTTAATGTACAACGCCAACAGAGTTATGTCCTTTTTCCACTTCCAGCTGTCTACCTGTAGCTGGTAATAGTCTTTAGACATCAACATATATGCGCAAGCAGAGAAGTTATGTATAAATTAACTTTCCTTGGGTCTCTCCTCTAATAAAATGTTTCATGCCTTGGATAATCTCCCTGCTTCCTGAAACACACGCATGCTTTATCATGATTGTGTCAAGACCTATTTGGCTCCCTGGATATGTCTCGCTTCTGAAAAGTCTCCCCACTGACTATGTTAGGGCTTTTTTCTTCATTCATTGCCAATATAAACAAACCAAATCAATTACTAAATAGATTTCAAAATTATCTCTCCATACTATTCCAGGGGAGTTTAAGCTTCATTTCTGTGATTTAGCCTGGCTCTTCATCATGGATGCCCAAAGCGCTCAAGTTCACCTGCATTTACTGAGTGCACTGGACATTCGCCTCTGCTCTAAATGAGAGCACAGCAGATAGCTGTGGCGTGTAGCTGGCGGATCCTGCTGTCAGCTCAGACAGATGTATGAGCATCGCAAGCCACATCATCATATTTCATAACTCACAACTCCATTGAAGACTGTCTCTGCTAAGAAGTTAACACAAACCTAGAACAAAAGGAAAGAGCTTTCACCGTTTCAGGTTTAATTCTTCTTTAAGCACGTGACTGCAATATACAAAGTATTAGGCACAAATACAGATAAACCCAACTAAGCGTATTTCCCTAGTTATGACAAGTTCCCAGCACTCACCTCTCATTCCATTGGCAATGATAGTGGATCAAACTCCAGATGATGCATTCCAGAGAGGATCAAAACAGCTGGCTGTGCAGTTTTCTACAGATGATGATGCCTCGATGTTTCTCCTTGGGCCTCTGTTCAACTATGGAGTTCAGATTTAAAAAAAAAAAAAAAAAAGGCCAGCATTCCCTAGTCACTTTTTTACAGCAAATGTGGGAGGTGCTACAACTTGAAAGCACGATTTACTCATGCTTCAGTGGCTCGGGCCTGGTGAGTCATGCTTTTCCTCCACCTTCTCGATGCAAACCCACTGAATCAGATTCAATAAATGTTTATGAAGGGTTCTACACAAGCAACATGTGGTGTGGGAAACTTTCCAATATACGAAGTCATTTAGTTCATCAGAAAAGCTTTCTAGCCTGGAACACAAAAGAAATGTACGTATTTCAAATGGGTTGGACTCAAAGGAACTAAAGTGACCATTTGATAGGATGCTGGCGTAAATGAGGCAGAAGCTTTAATTACATGTGACCAAAGGTTTGCCTTTAGTTTGGTCTATCCATGGTGTTCTAAGTTTAATGGAATCTAGTCTAACCAGGAGAGAAAAATAATGCTAAAACTAAAATATTGCCCTTGCTTCTAGAGGTAAAGAGATTGTCAAGTGGAATGACAACAATTCAAAATGGGGTGTTGACAGACCTACAATGGAAGGACTCTTTGAAGATGGGAAACCACAGCTATGTTCTAAGGAGTGTAGGGCTGATACAGACAAGTCACGCTGTCCTTATAAAACAAAGTAATTTCCAAACTGCTGCCCATAATGTGCCTTAAGTATTTCAATGTAAACCAATCAGAGGACCACTGAGTGCCAAATTTGAACAAAAAACAAGAAAAATATGTTAAGAATTTTTATAAGCAGCTGCCCGCTCGGATATATAAAAGGCCCCGAGTGGAGGTCACCTCCATCACTCAGAAGAAACTCTTCCAAGCACCTCACCCTCAGCTCCGCTCAGACGCCATGGCCTGCTGCGCTACCAGCTTCTGTGGGTTCCCCAGCTGCTCCACCGGCGGGAGTTTTGGCTCCAGCTGCTGCCAGCCCAGCTGTTGTGAGACCAGCTGCTTCCAGCCACGCTGCTGCCAGCCTGGCTGGGGCATTGGGGGTGGCTTCGGCTGTGGCCAGGAGTGTGGCAGTGGAGCCGTGAGCTGCCGCGTCAGATGGTGCCGCCCAGACTGCCGCGTCGAGGGCACCTGCCTGCCCCCCTGCTGCGTGGCGAGCAGCACACCCCCAACCTGCTGCCAGCTGCACCATGCCCAGGCCTCCTGCTGCCGCCCGTCCTACTGTGGGCAGTCCTGCTGCCGCCCAGCCTGCTGCTGCTACTGCTGTGAGCCTCGCTGCTGAGAGCCAGGTTGCTGATCTCCACTTGCCCATATCTCTGGAGTTGCTCATCTCAACCATTCCGGGACCACCTGCAAGCTCTTGAAACTTTATCTCATTCTCTTATTATGGGGGATGCTAATCCATGAGCACGACAGCTCTTAGTTCATTCCGTCATGAATACCTTAACCCTCTCCTGTGGATCCAGAAATGCTGTGAACCCACTTTCTGAACCTCAAATTCTTGTGGATATACTACCTCTGATACTCTTGCAAGATTGAAAATGCTAAAACCTTGTGGAAAGTTTTCAGAAGAACCATCCACAACTCTACCCCCTGCCTTGTGACCTATTTTCAATCCTCTGGTTACCTAAAACTTCTCCAGCAGCAAAGGCACCAGAGAATACCTGAGAGACATTCCTTGGATGCCGTTAAAGGAAGCTATTGATCCAACTTCCAGCCTGTAAGGAGCAAGCTGGACCTTTCTACATTTGAACATCGCTTTGGATCCATCCCTTGTTTCTTGGAATATAATCATCTTGCTTGTTGATTATTTCAATTCTATCTATGGCATTATGTCTTCTTATATTTCTTAATAAAGTTTTTATCCTGGGCAAAAAAAATATAGTTTGTATTTCTGCTGTGTCTCGAATAGTTTATCTGCCTATAATTTGAGAAATGCTACTTAAAGGGATTCCTTTATTTCTCTTTAGGGATTGAAGTAATTTATGCATCATTCATTCATTACATTAAAATGTATTGGTTACCTCTTGTAAAGCAGGAAATGAGAAGGGTTGAGAGAGATCGAATAGGGAATGGTATTTCTTATCCCTGTGGCCCTTACTATCCAGAAAGAAAAGAAACTATGTAAAAGTACCTATATAAAATGTAATGAGATAAATAGCCTTCTCAGAACAGTTCATTTATGTCCTCTTATGAAGGTAGATGTATGTGCGGCCAGTATGTCTCGATAGGGCAAGTTGCAACAGGGTATATCCCTATGGGATACACAGCACCAAAACTCTGCAAGGATGTGAAATGCACATGGGATCAAGAGGAGTGTTTGTAATCTAGAAATGGAGCTGAGAGGGTTGACGCAGTTGGGAGGTCAGGACTTTTGCTCTATGATCTCTTCCTTTCAAGTTAGCACATACACATGACTCTTAAAATGGGTCAATATCTCCCTGAAAAGCTGGATTTTATGTCTGGGTTAAGTCAGGAGAAGACAAAAGATAGCCTGGTTGTGAAGAGAGCAAAAAAGACCACACAAAGCGACACTGAGCACGCATGCAGAAATGGTCAAGAGGCTTTGGATTGCCATTTTGGTGCCGGAAGTCAAGTCTTGGGGTTGCTGACTGCTAAATCAGTGAGCCAGAAATAGGTAGTAAAGAAGGAAGAGATGCTGCACTGGGGGAGCAGCAGGGGTTACCTGCATCAAGAAAGCGCCACAGGGAACAGAGCTTCAGACAGACTTTGAAGGCCACTCCAGGTGGAAAGAAAAGGATGAGCAAGAAGAGTCCAACCTCTGCACTTTCTAGAAGGGCTGGGTACAAAGCAACAGCAACAGCCGGTGCTGGTGAGGATGCAGCCTCTCACCCACTGCTGATGGGCACACAAGATGGTACCATCACTTGGAAACGGCTTGATACTTTACTACAAAACTGAACATTCTCTTACCATGCAATTGAGCCATTGTGCTCCTGTGTATTTACCTAAATGATCTGAAAATGTACAGCTACATAAAGGCCCTATGCATTATTATTTCTTTGAAGCAATCAAAATATTAACTTTAATAGGTGAATGGATAAACAGACAATGGGACATGGATTTAGTAAAATCAGTTATAATGCATATTGCTAACTGAAGAAAACTAGTGTGAAGCGGATACCTATTCTGTGAATCAACCACATGACATTCTGTGATGACAATAAAAAGTTAAGCAAAATGCCATGCCTACTGCCCTGTAGGTATCCATGGTCCAACATGAGAATATGAGCTTGTGAGTTTTTTAATAAAAAAATAAGTTATAGAAGTAGAGAAGCTTAGGACTGTCCAGTAGCACCTAACACACACACACACACACACACACACAATAGGTTAGGTTTCTGAGAAAGCCTTCCTCTTTAGATTAAATGAATATGCACCAGTGGTTCTCCCTCTTCTGCTTCACCCCACTTCTTCTTGCCTGAAACATGCATGGGGTTAGAACTACAGAATCCATGAATGAAGGAGGCATTGATCCTCATATAGACAGATCTGTATCAGGGCATGCCCGCAGCCAGCCTACCATTTAAAAAAAAAAAAAAAAAAAAAAAAAAAAAAAAAAAAAACAAAAAAACCACAAGCTCTATTTGATCAAGCCAATAGTGGTTGTGATCTCCAAACCTGGCTGCCTAGAGCATCCCTAACTGTTATCTGATATAATCGACTGCAGTAAGCTCTCAAAAAAATCACAACTTCTGAAAAATAATAGCTGAGAAGATTTTCAGTGTATAAATAATCAAATAAAGGTAAAAGGACCTAAATTTCAAATTCCACAGCAAAGAAGGAAGCATTTCTTTCTTTGTTCTATTATTTGTGTGGGGGTTTTGGGGCGTATATATGCATATGTTATACATGGCCCTGAGCATGAAAGGAGGTCCAAGGACAATCTAGAGGTGGAAGTCCTCTCCTTCCACTTTGAGGCCAGATCTCTCTGGTTTTTGTTGTTGTTGCTGTTATTGCTGATGATGTTTTTGCTGCTGCTGTTGTTTTGTTTTGCTTTTTCCCCTCCACTGGGAAGGTCAAACTAGCTGACCCCAGAGCTTGGGAGTTCTCCCAACCTGACCTAGGTTGTCCTAGGGGCATTAGGATTAAAGATGCTCTTCCAGCTTTATGTGGATGCTGGAAATCCAAACTCTGGTTGGCAGGCTTGTCCCTAACCACTGAACAAACCTGCCAGACCCCAGAGCATTTCTTTAATGGAAAATTATTGGTCATGGGAAGGCCAGTGGGGAAAAAAAAAAGTTATGGGGAACGTAAAAAAGTATCACAGGATGTGAGGAAGAATGTAAAGGTAGAGAAAAGAACAAACCATGAGAATACACAGTGAAAAAGTCTAGAAGACAAAAGGCAACAAAGAGAAGGGATAATGAGAAAGACATGCAGGAAGGTGTGACCTGGGAATCAATCGGCCTGGCCTTGTTCACTCCGCATCCTGTGCCATAGGTAGTGCTTAGCATCAGTACTTCATGCCAACGTCATTTCATGTGACACATCAATCTTGTGAACCAGATACAATTATCCTGGTCTGCAAATGGGGAAACTAAATCTGAAAAAGAGGTTTTGGTTGGTTTTTTTTTGTTTGTTTGTTTGTTTTAAAGAGGTCAAATGTCTTGCTTTTATCCCATAGCTCATGGGGGGAAAAAAATGTGAGTCCAACATTGACCCCAAAATTCATGAAGAGGGAATTAGAGAGCTAGAGGGAAAGCATGTCAAAGGTTCCAAGATTTGAAAATGGCTACTCTGGGCGTTATGGGCTTCAGAGTCACTGACTGGCTGCTGCTAGCTGTTAGGCTGTAGTCTCATGACTCTACATCCCCCCTTCTACACTCAGCTTTGTGAGGCCCGGGATGGCACACTGCAAACCACATCGCTGCTTCGCTAGGCTCTTTCCAAGCCAGCCAGCACTGCTCCTCGGAATCAGAATTCTGAGTCCACGGGGACCAGTCACCAAGCTCAGAAAACCAGAAATCTCAAAGAAGAGACACAGTGGTTAGCTGTTTGGGATCCTTCCTCCAAATTTATATATATGCTTAATACCTTCTGACCCTTCCCTATAGTTGCTACCTCTGTGATAACTTAGTGTTCCATCTACTTCCTAATAATTAAGCTATTAATGCCTTTAACAATTTTCACATGTGTACCTAATGTGTTTTGATCATGATCCCCTTCCATCAGTCTGTCTTGTCTTCCTTCCGGGTACCCCTTCCACTGAACCCCTTCCTCCCTCCAACCAGTCCCTCTACTACTTTGATGTCTTCCTTTTTGGCCTTCCTTCATCTTAGATCTAGTTAATAATTATTTATATTAAATTCCCTTTGTCAAAACAACTGCTTTTTTTTCTTCATAGTGTATCCTAGATAATATAAAAGTTGGTACCAAGAATGGATCTAGAAAGTAGTGCTTCAAAAACTGAATAGGGTGGTTGCTTTGCTAAAGTCCTTGAACTTGAACTCATCATTAAACTTGTTATCAACAGGAATGGGGATGCAATCGCATAATTTCTGCTTTGGTAGGTGGTGGGGAGGTGTGTGGTTTGTTGTTTCTTGAGGCAGAAGTCCGCTATGTAGCCCAGGCTGTCCTGAACTCTCTACTTCTACCTCAAGAGAGTTGGGATTATACTGTGCACCACCACACCCAGCTTGGCTGAATTTTGATGAAGTGCCTACTGAAGCAAACAGCTAGGGAATCCAAGTTGCTGCTGTCCTCAGCTCATTTGGAAATCAAGAAGATGACAAGGGATGTGGACGAGAATGTCTTCTGATGGTGCCACAGCATAGAAAGAATATCACAAACTCAAGACCTTTGCACCTCAAGTCAAGTCAGAATCAAAGATCAACAAAAGATTTAATAAAAGCTCTAACATATTCTACTTCCTGTTTCCACAGGGCTGATACTGCCCAAAACTGAATGCCACATGTAATTGTATGCGTTGCATGTTTAGCATGTTAGTTAAATAATTCTGCAAAGGTACTCTGCAAAGGTTCTTTAAACCTCTCTGCTTTGTCGTTAGGATTCACTTTTTCATGTTTCCCACATGGCTCCTCCATTTGTCAAACCTGGATGGCCAGTCAAGTCCTTTGTACACTTCACACCTTTCTAGCTTCGCCCTTGGTGGCATCTCTCTAATTTATTTTCTGCTCTCAGCTGTACCTTCTAAAGGTTTGTACTGTGATCTGTTATTTATTAAATAAAGGCTTGTTTGATAGAGTAATCCTTTTTCAATTGCACCAATATATCATTTGGAAATATCTTTAAGCCAGAAATGTTTCTTCTCAACAAATTGCTCTCAAGGAATTCTCCAAGAGGCCCAGTATGTGGGCTGTGATGGTTCCTATTGATTGTCAATTTGACAGGACTTAGAATTACCTATGAGGGATTATCTATGTTAGATTTGCCTTTGAGTCTGCCTGTAAGGTATCATCTTGATTATATTAATTGAGATGGACAGACTCACCTTAACTGAATACTAGACCATTCAGGGGCCAGGCTCCTAACTGTATAAAAAGGAGAGAGCCTGCTGAGCACCGGCATTTATCCCGCTCTGCCTCCTCACTGGGAACTGAATGTGACCAGCTGCTGCTGCTGTCCCTTTCCTGCCATGATGGACTGTGACCCGGAACTGGGAGCTGAAATAAACCCCTGCTCCCTTACACTGGTCTGAATCGGGTATTTTATCTCAGCAGTGAGAAGATAACTGACACACTGTCCAAGGCAGACACAGTGCGGCTGGGGCTGACGTCAGAAGACACTGGGCCATTGCTCTCAGCCTACCTGCATCATTTAGATGTGCTCTAAATACAGGAATCTCATCCTTCATGTTGCATTTCCACTTTATGTCACATTTACACATTTAATCACAAGAAAATCAAAATGTGTGATCATTCTGTCCCTTCCAGGAAGTAAGCCGTCCTGCCCAAAAGTAAGCCAGAAGTAGTCTGTCAGAAGGAAAGTATTTCCAGCAGAGGGTATGGATTTTTCACTAAAGCCCTATTGTAAGAAGGGTCCTGGGAAGGCCCAAAAGTGTGTCGGTGGGTTGGCCAGTCAGCTACCAGTGGATTTCTGGTACTATACTTCCTGTGAGCCAGAAACCAACATGTTAGGTAACTTCTCACACGACTGTGGCATGATCACGTTATGTAACTATGTGCTGCCTGCTGGACAACTTGGCTAGGGGGCATGTGAAGGGGAACACCCCACACAGCATGCAATGCAGAATCTGGGATAAAAGTATGGCCACTGTCACTGCTGCTTCCAGAATCTCCTTTCAATTTGCAATCTCACCTCCTCGGCACCCCTCACTGAGGAGCGTGGACACAACACCTATAGGTCTGCTCTTACTTTTACTGGCGCTCACCAGAGGCTATATACACAGCAACCGTATTTCCAGAACATGTAAGCATCCCCGGACCTGTTGGCTTGTGAGGCTCAAATGAAGTAGCAGCCTGCACTATTACTAAGATTTTTAGTTAGTGCTACCTGTTGCTGTTGCCACCATTAAAAATGAGCAGCCATGGGCTGGAGAGATGGCTTAGCGGTTAAGCGCTTGCCTGTGAAGCCTAAGGACCCCGGTTCGAGGCTCGGTTCCCCAGGTCCCACGTTAGCCAGATGCACAAGGGGGCGCACGTGTCTGGAGTTCGTTTGCAGGGGCTGGAAGCCCTGGCGCGCCCATTCTCTCCCTCTTCCTCTGTCTTTCTCTCTGTCTGTCGCTCTCAAATAAATAAATAAAAAATGACCAAGAAAATATTAAAAAATAAATAAATAAATAAATAAATAAATAAATAAAATGAGCAGCCTTTTGAGCTATCATAAGATGCACTGGACTATCACACTCAGGGTAGTAAATACAGACAACAAAATATACAAAACACATCAAGAGTTGTGCTTTGTTTCAAGCCAAGGTTACTTAAAGGTACGGCAATTTTTCTTTCATCTTGCAGAATATATCCCAACATGGCCCAGACAATTGAACTGTAAGAAACTGAAGGAGTATGGTTCTCATTTTCACATAGGTCTTTCCTTTCATACTAGAGCTCATGTATGTTTTGCTAGTACATCTCAAGTCCTTGGTACTTCCTGTTCATCAGATGTAATTGGAAGGACGTCACCCAAGAAACAGGCTGATACAGGTGGAAAGTCAAGATGGTTAGGATCTCAACCGTGTGGAGTTGGCCTATTCCTGAGGCAATGCTAGGAGTGTTTGTGTTGCAGTCAGCTTCTTACTGCTGGGATGAACAGCCAACCAGACACAGTTTATAGGAGGACAGGGTTTATTTCAAGCTTACAGATCTCAGGGCAGTTCCATCAATGGTGGAAGAAGCTGGTTGCCTTTCATACATCCAAGCAGAGAGAAACCACCAAATTGCCAGCAAACACCAAAAGCAGCAAAAAAGAACCAGCTGAGCTCAAAATGCTCTCTCCACACCTTTGGGCTTGAAGTCAGATCTGCTGCTCCCCTACCCCACAAGTAAACCTTAGGGCTGTACTCTAAGATCCACTCCCAGTGACGTGGCCCCTTATAGAAGTGATCTGCCTGCTAGGAACTCAAGTATGAAGTTTAATCAAAGATGACAAGGTCTGTGGGGCCCAATATTCAATCTATCACAGTTACTGTTGCCCACACCAGGTCAAAACTATGTCCTGACATGGAAATAAGGGTGTTTTTCTCACATCAGTAGCTGTGCACCAGATGCCAGGGGGCTGTATTAATTTGCTCTATTAAACATGCAATATCTTCAACATAAATTCTAATTGGGGTCACCACCTGAATGAGCTTAAAATAATGATATGCAATTATTCTCAAAGATTTGTCCACTTTCTCAGAACAAACAAGTAAGCTGAATGGGGAGAAGGTAAGTGCCACCATCCGGTTTGTTACAAGCCCCTGATGACAGCAGTTGTCTTCAAGATTCCCGCGTGGATGCAGGGTTATTTTGGCTTAATTGTCCTTGTATCAAGGGAAACATCTAGGGGGTTCTAGTTGGAACTTCTTACCATATGGGTTTTACTCTTCCAGTCAGATTGCTGACATGGGAGTTCTGACCGTTTATTTTGTGGCTAGGGAAATAGTTCAGTGGGTAAGATCATTTCTTATGCAAGTATGAGGATCTGAGTTTGATGTCCCGCACCCATGTAAAATTCCAGGCAATGTCCTCTACACACCTGTAACCCCAGCATTTGGGGTAAGGGAAAAAAACATGAAGATTGCTGGGGCTCCCTGGTCAAGCCAATATAGTGAAAAGTGAGGAGCTCCAGGCTCAGCGAGAGGCCCTGTCTGAAGGAAATAAGGCAGAAGAGGGTAGAGGAGGGCACCTGACATCCCCCTCTGTTATTTGCACACACACACACACACACACACACACACACACACACACACACAAATATGAGGATTTCAATGTACAAACCAAGGAAGCAGTTTGGAGACCTACCAGAACTGTTATGTTTTCAAGTGAGGACTAAGATTCTACCATTACCTGGCCACCAAAAACCACCACTTTCCTTGGTAGCCCAGTGGCATTTCTATGACGAGGAACAGGGACAAATGGCAATGCCTTGTCTAGTAAGTACTAGCCTGGCAGAATCTCAGCACCCTTGGAATCCAAGCACATGAATATATTATGCTACATGATAACGGGATGCGTCAGGTGTGATGAAAGATACTAATGAGCTGAAATCTGGATAGAAAGAGTATTCTGGATTTTCTACCCTGGCCTAAGATGAAGCTGACCTATGTTGAAGCTGATGAGACATCAGCCCTGAAGAACCGTGCTGGACGGACCTCATCTGAGTGGTCCGTCACTCCACACATTGTGTCCATCACTCTTCACATTGTGTGGACTACAAGTACAGATCCACAGTGGTTTTCATAGGGAGTCACTGGTGGCTAAAGTAAACAGACACTTGTAAGCAGGGTTCAAACACTGTGGACAAGGAGGCCTACAGATCTATGGAACAGTTTGCAAATGGCTATTGTTCATAAAGGACCTAGAGCATGAAGATGCATTTATTGTACAACTTAAAGTTTTTTAATTTAATTTACATGAGAGAGAGAGACCACCAAGGCCTCTGGCTGCTGCAAACAAACATCATACACTTGTTCTACCCTTGGCATCCATTCCTGGGCTTACATGGGCATTGGGGAATAGAACCAGGCTGGCAGGCTCTGTAAGCAGATTCCTTTAACTGTTTAGCCATCTTTCTAAACACTTGGATTTGTTTCTTTTTATAGTACTAATGACTGAAGCCATGGATTTATGCCGATTAAGCAGGCACTCTGCCAAGGAGTTATATCTTTTTTATCTAAACTTTTTATTTTGAGGCTGGCCTTGAACTCACTCTGTAGCTTAGTAAGGCCTTGAATTTGCAATTCTTCTGTCTCAGCCTCCCAAGTAGCTGGAATCACAGAATTGCACTATCAGAACCAGCTCTGAGGTGAATGTTTATAGTCCTAATGGAAGTGAACGAAATGGCATGTTCTATTTATGCTGAAACATTTTGCACAGCCATTTCAGTGCTTGCTCAATGGACTGTGTACAAAGCAGCTATGTTGGCAGTGGTGGGGCTACACATGGGTCCCACAACATAGGTGTCCCTGCTTCAGCACTGACCTGGATACCTCTGCTGGTGAGTACCTAATCTACCAAAAGCACTTTCAGCAATGAGCTGATTTGACACCCCATTCCCTGGGTGGCCCAGCTACACCACTGATCGTTAACTGATTGCACTCAATCCCTTCCATCATAGAAGGAAAGAGCTCAGACTTCTTTGGAAGAGGCACTCTGGATGTGGATATGCATCGCCTGCCCACCATTCCTGGGCTTCAAGGATTTTTTTTTTTTCTCTATCATGGTTATTTTGCATAGTGTCTATTCTGATCAAATATTTTGCTTTATGGCAAAAGAAATGCAAAGATAGGTCTTTCACTGCAGAAGTAACTAGTCTGAATATATGAATGATTATCCAAAACCTTCTAGGATAGCAAAGAGGTCCGACTGTCACCTGAAGATTGGTACAGAGCTTTCAAAAGAATGATTTTTCTTTGCAAGGGGGCAGAATGTGTCGTGAATCTGGGACCTATGCATGAGATGGTGTGCTTCCACTGCCAGAGTGAAGAATGGAGATGAGTGATGCCTCTGTGAAACCTAACGCTTCAAGAATTCTTTCCATGCTTCTTGACCCACAATTATTTTATCTTTATTTTGTTGACATTTTTCTTTTAAAAATTTTTTCATTTAAAAAATTACGTAATTACTTTCCACCACCCTTCTTTGTCCCCCCATAACCCCCACTGACCCCCCATCCTTTTCCCAACTAGTCCCTCTTCTATGTTGACGTCATCATTTTTTGCCTCCACCATAATCCATGACAACATGTGGATTGGCTCAAGATTATGTAGGTTTTGTGCAGGTAACGACAGCTGCTGGGAATGACCACTTCGCATCTGGAAGACAGCACTGCAAAACACTTCTCCCCATTCTTTGGCTCTTGCATTCTTTCTGTCACCTCTCCCACAATGGTCCCTGAGCCTTGGAGAGTGTGACAGAGATGTCTCACTTAGTGCCCAACACTCAACTGTCTTTTCTTCTCAGCACTTTGAGGAGTTTTGAGTCTCCTCAGTGGACATGGCCTTTTTTTTTTTTTTTTTTTTTTTTTTGAGGTAGGGTCTCACTCTGGTCCAGGCTAACCTGGAATTCACTATGTAGTCTCAGGGTGGCCTCGAACTCACAGAGATCCTCCTACCTCTGCCTCCCAAGTGCTGAGATTAACGGCATGAGCCACCATGCCCAGCATGTCACTGCCATCTTAAAACAGAAACTTTTCTAACCAAAAGTGAGAGTCACATTAATATATGTTGGCCCCTACAATTTTGAGCTCTGATTATTTACATATCTAAGCTGCTATGGGAAAAGATGCTTTCCCCAGAAGGTAGAACAGTGAATTAGAAGCAGAGACCACCACCTAGCTATTCTGACCTCCTTCTATCACTGAAACACAAGGAGAGAGGGGATCATGCTGCTAGCATTTTCCCCCCCTTATGTTGGCTGGAATAAAATGTCCCCACATCCACATGTGTTTTGAATATTTGGTCCTCAGCTGGTAGCAATTTTGGAGGTGGAGAATTGCCAGAGGAGGCGTATTGCTAGGGGAGGGCTTAGAGGTGTTATAGCCCACGTCTGCTTGCCAGTATAGCTTAGCTCCCATTCTTACTGCTTCCTGCCAGCTGTTGGCAAGATGTGATGTGCAGCCTCTGCTCTATCATCCTTTCCCCGCCATGATGAAGCTTCCCCTGCAGACTGTGAGCGGAAACAAACCCTTTCCTCCCCTGAACTGCTTTGGGTCAGATGTTTTGCCCCAGCAATGGGACGGTAGCTACTACAATCATTAATCCCAAGATGATGTCTAGATTGCTGTCACACAATTGGGTGGTGGGGCAGGGGAGAGAACAAAATCTGGAAGCCAGGGTGTTAAATGGATACTTGGGAAACAAACATTCATAATAAACTAACACCAGGGCTGGAAAGATGGCTTAGTAGTTGTTGAAGTCAGGTTTGCATCGCTGACAGAAATCATCTGACTAAGAGCAGCTTTTGGGAAAAGGGGTTGATTTTGGCTTATAGACTCCAGGGAAGCTCCATGACGGCAGGGGAAAACGATGGCATGAGCAGAGGGTGAAGATCACTTCCTGGTCAACATCATGTACACAACAGGAACAGAAGAATATGCCAAACACTGGCAAGGGGACACTGGCTATAATACCCATAAGCTCTCCCGCAACAATATACTGCCTCCAGGAAGACTTAATTCCCAAATCTCCATCAGCTCGGAACCTAGCATTCAGAACACCTAAGTTCCTGGGGATGGGGGTGCACCTGAATCAAACCACCACAGTGGTTAAGGTGCTTGCCTGAAAAGTCTAAGGACCCAGGTTTGACTCCTCAGAACCCACGTAAGCCAGACATACATGTGTGCACAAGGTGGCACGTGCATCTGGAGTTCAATTGCAGTGGCTAGAGGCCCTGGTGTACCAAGTCTCTCTCTCTCTCTCTCTCTCTCTCTCTCATAAAAAATAAACTAGTACCAAGGAAGAAAAAGTCTATTGTAGATTTAGACTCTTGATGAATTAAAGTTTAAGTTACCCAACCACCATGTTAAGAGCTCAACCAAAATAAAAAAAAGAACCTCAACCAGATAAACTACTAACTATAGGTAATGAAAACATTAAATGGGTGTTGGAAGAAAGCAATTATAAATACTACCTATATCCTTATAATGAGAGAAACTATAGCTATTGCCCCCTTGAATATTTTTCTTCTCCTTCCTCCTTCCTTCATTCAGTATGATGTGTTATACCACAGGCTAAATTTGTTTTAATGACATAATTTACTTAGCACTTACATCAGTCTCGTGGGATATATTCTGTGATCTTGATTTTGTAAGTGAGGAAGTAAAATTTAGATTAAATCCAACTCTGACCCCCAAACTCAGGAAGAGGCAATACAGTTAAAGACCTGCGCATGGAGGCTGAGTCAGAAGGACCGCTGCTAGTTTGAGGCCAGCCTTGGCTACAGTGTGAGACGGTGAGACCGTGTCTCAGAGAAAGAGAGGAGGAGAGGGAGGGGGGAGGATGAAGGAGGGAGGGGAAGAAAAAGAGGAACCAGACAGTGTGGAGGATTTGACATCTCTAATGATGGCTGTCTTGGAAGCTGTGTGTTTCAAAATAAGCCTGTCTTTGTGCCTATTGCTAAGTTACGGTTTCTCGGGTTCAGTCCTGTCCCTTCTGTTCTGAGCTCCCAGATGCCCTTGGTTCTGCCCAGCAAACTCAGCCGTTGTCCACTCTCCCAATAGCTCTGCTGCACCTGACCAGCAGGGGGCAAGAGAGGAAAAGGGCACAGTTGGAAGGCCGGCCAGGCTTCTGAAGCTTTCTGCTTAACCTTGTACCAGTGAGTGCCAGGACCGCCACCCTGAGAAGGTGGCTTCACTCTAGCAGGTTCAGATCCTCTTGTGGTGACTTCTGAATTCAATTTTCCGTTTTCTTGGTCCCAGTCACACCTCCATTCTGCCCTAAATTCACCAGACCAACCATCCAGCAATGCCTCTCCAAATTCTTGTTTCTGCTCTTCAAAGTGTTATTTTCTTCTCTCTTCCCTTTAAAATGAAGGCTTTACACAATTCCTAAATGTATGATATGTTAAAGTCCTCATTTAATCCTTCAGGTTATATGGCTAACAACTTAATTAAAAATTGTTCATTTACAATTAATTTAACCCAGAGATGGGGGTGGTGGCACATGCTGTTAATATCAGCACCAGGGTAACTGAGGTAGGAGTATTCCCACGAGTGTGAGGCCAAGCTGAGAACAGAGTGAGTGTCAGGTTAGCTTGGATGAGAGTTTCAAATTAATTAACTGATTAACTGAATGACTGATTGATTAAATCTAAATAATTTGTGTGGCTCATGCCTCCTGCATGGTCCCTGTGATGCTCTTTTGCCTTTGAAAATTCAGAATATTTAATGAACTATTTATTTAAACTTCTCACTTACTCCCTTAGGTTAACCATTGTTGTTGATTATTGGGAAGCTGTAAGTGTCTCTGAGTTTTGTAGATGATAAATAGAGGGTCACATTTTGGGCCACAGAGACTCTGGCTAAGAAACTATAAGATCATCAGCACCAGTGAGTTCTGGAGTAATGAAAGTTCTACCTTTTCTTTTTTAAAAATTATTTTTATTTATTTTTAGAAAGGAAGAGACAGAGAGAATGGGTGAGGAAGAGGCAGAGAGAGAGAGAGAGAGAGAAAATGGGCACACCAGGGCCTCCACTCACTGCAAACTAACTCCTGATGCATGCGCCACCTTGTGCATCTGGCTTATAGGGGTCCTGGGGAATCGAACCTAGGTCCTTAGGCTTTGCAGGCAAGTGCCTTCACTGCTAAGCCATTTCTCCAGCCCGATGTCCCACCTTTTCTAGCACAAACTTCTGATGGGAATTAGGACATGCCAGAGGGACCTTTTACTGATGACTGGCGACACCCAAACCATGATGTTCATGTCACAACCCTGCTTTCCCATCCAGATGATAAAATTCCAGTAAGCAAAATTGGTTTTAAAAGCCTAAGGACACAAAGATTTTTTTAAGTTTTTTTGTTTGTTTTTATTTATTTATTTGAGAGTGACAGACAGAGAAAGGCAGATAGAGAGAGAATGGACGCACCAGGGCCTCCAGCCACTGCAAATAAACTCCAGACACATGCACCTCCTTGTGCATCTAGCTAATGTGGGTCCTGGGGAATCAAGCCTCGAACCAGGGTCCTTAGGCTTCATAGGCAAGCACTTAACTGCTAAGCCATCTCTCCAGCCCCACAAAGATGTTTTGAAAGGAGAGTTAAGCAAACTTGTTCTCGTCAGGTTGAGAGAGACTAGTCCAAAGAAACACATATTACTCCATACAGGACCTGTTCAGTCCTAAGCTTATACTTCCCTCTTTTTCCTTCTGGGTTACAAACACCAGACATAGGAACAGGATTGATACTGTACATGACCCTAAAACCTAAAAAAAAAAAAAAATTTTTTTAATGGTGGCTTTAAATGGACTAATGTTAAAAAGTAAGACTTTTGTTTTACAAATCTTTAACACAGTGTTTATTTTTGTTGAACAGATAAGTCAAGTCTTCCTCTGCTGTCCCCCATCACCCCCCTCCCCCCACAACTAATAGGAAGACCAGAGGAACCTTGGTCCGAACAGGGTCAGAATAAAGGACTGTGTGTGTGTCATCTATAAGAGAGCATTCACTTGTTCAAAAACCAAGAGCTACTCCACACCTGAGGGGAAACATCTTAGATGAGTAACATTACTGTGGGGTGAGAAATGAGTCCTTCAGGATTTCCAAGGCAGCTGGAGTCATGGAAGGTGAGGAAGTTCGCGAAAAGTTAAAACGGACGGAGCTGAGAGCAGTGGTTGCAAATTGCTCAGAAGCAGAAAGCATTCGGAGAGGGGCGGTCAGGGAAGAGCCGACTGAGAGAGCACTGAGAGGGGCTGGAAGTAGAACTTAGAGTGACCCGGAGCTGAGACTGGGAGGAGGGAGGCCGAAGTCCAGTTCAGGGTATTAGCATGCGCTGAGCGAAACAACTAATTTGTGCTGCATTTCCAATCCGCAGGATGTGGAATGATGAAAGCGGTCCAAAGTCACAATTGAAAATGCCAAATCTACTCCCCCGCTGACTGTGACTTTATATGAACCTCGGAGATTCTCTGAGGTCTGTCTTCCTCTTCTTTTCTTTTTTCTTTCTTGTGTGTGTGTGTGTGTGTGTGTGTGTGTGTGTGTGTGTGTGTGTGTGCGCGCGCGCACGCTAAGGCAGGAGAATTACCAATTCAAGGTCAACCGGGCTTCATAGCAAGAGTGTGCTCCTGCTAAAAACAGTAACGATTCACGGCTCTCTTACTATTTGTGGTTGTTTCTTTTTTTCCTCTCTCCATATTCTTTCCTTTCTGCTCTCTTCCTTCTTCATAGTTGACCAAGAGGCCCCCGTTCCTCTCAGGAACACTGGCCAAATGGGGGTTACAAACTGTTTGACCATGTCCTGTCCTCCAACTAAACTTTCTACTTCTGTTGAAATGCTATCTCTGCACGTAAAGCACGGGAATCAGTGAAAAACACAGACTAGGAAAGACTGCAATAATCAGGACGTCAGTCACCTCGGGGGTCAGCTGGTGCTTTGTGAGGACGGTGTGTGCACACCATCCGTGCATGCGCACACACTCATGTGCGTGAATGCACACACAGATGGGCCACAGTGCATGTGTCGGGACCAGAGGGCGACTTTGCTTGTTGAGCTTCACCCTTTACCTTGTTTGAGGCAGAGTCTCTGGTTCACCACTGTGTTCACTGGGCAGTGAGCTTCCAGAGGATCCCCCATCTCTGCCTCCCATCTCCCATAGGCTGGATTCCAGACGCCTGTGCGGCAACATCTGGCTTCGACGTGGGCTCTGGGGCTCCGACCTCGGGTGCTCACACTTGTGCGTCAAGCGCTTCACCCGCTGAGCCATCTCTCTCCCCAGCCCTAAAGTTGTTTTTGATCTTATAGCAAGTGAGGCTTCCAGTCGCTTATAGTCCTGATGCTGCGAGCATCCCTTACAGAAAAATGAACAGTCACACCCGGTCCACTGGATGTGGTGTACAAATAATTTCCCTATTCTTTCTCTTTATTCAAATCTATCATTAGAAGCAGAAAATCCTTTGAACTATTGAGAGGATGACATTAGCCAAATGGGAAACAGCAGAGCCAACAAGGAAGCCAATCACTCTTGGGGACGTCTTACTCAATATGAGTGATTGCTTCTTCTTTATCTATTGACTATTAAGCATTTAACTGTTCTATACTCTTAAAACCAAAAGCAAGGGGATGGGGCGATGGCTTATGTTGGTAAAATGTTTGTTCCCCCACATGCACACACACAAGAACCAGAGTTCAGATCCTCCAGCACCCTCACAAATATTGCGTGAATGTGGCAGTCAGTCTCTGATCCCAGTGCTTAGGAAGTGAAGCGAAGGTAACCCCTGACCAAACTTCCCAGCTAGACTGGCCAAATGAATGAGCTCTGGGTCCAAGTGAGAGAACCTGACTCAGTAAAAAGGGAGTGCTAGAGGAAGACACCTGACATTGATCCCCGGCCTCCACATGCACATGCCCACACACGTACGTATGAATACCCCTACATACATAGTCGCTCAAAAAGATCAAAACGGGGCTGGGAGCTTGAGAAATGACTTAGCAGGTAAGGCGCTTGTCTGCAGAACCTAAGGAACCAGGTTTGATTCCCCAGGACCCAAGTAAGCCAGATGCACAAGCCAGATGTGCATGCTTCTGGCTGGAGTTCCTTTGCAGTGGCTAGAGGCCTTGGAGCACCATTCTCTCTCTCCTCTCTCTTTTTCTCTCACTCTCTGACTTTTTCTCCATATCTCAAATAAATAAGCAAATAAAAAGTTTAAAATTTTATGTAAAACAGCAGGGCTAGGGGGAGGCTCAGTTGGTGAAACACTGGCTCCACACACCTCAAGTAAATATCAGGTGAGAATGGTGGCTTGCCTGTAATCTTGACAAGCAGAGATAGGGGATCATGCAGACAAGTGAGCTAGCTGTGCTAGCTAAACTGGTGAAGTTTGGGTTCAGAGAGGAACCCTGTCTCAATAAATAAGGTAGAGAATGATTGAGGAAGATGTTCAACATCATCCAACCTGTGGCCTCCACACATACACAAACACATACACACATACCCATATATGCACATCCCTCCCACACATATGTGTGCTCACACATGCAACCATACACCACACACACACATCAAAACGTTCACTCAGACATGGTGGCACAGGCCTGTAATCCCAGGATTTGAGGGACTAAAACAGGAGAGTTACCAGTTCAAGGTCAACCTGGGCTTCATGGCAAGAGTATGCTCTGGCTAAAGCCAGTAACAATTCACGGCACTCTTACTATTTGTGAGATTTTTTTTCCTCACTCCATGTACTTTCCTTTCTGCTCTCTTCTTTCTTCATAGGTGACCAAGAGGCCCCAGTTTCCCTCAGGAACATTGGCCAAATGGGGGATACAAACTGTTTGATCATGTCCTATTTTCTAACTAAAATTTCTGATTATATTTAAATACTATCTCTGCACATAAAGCACGGGAATCAGTGAAAAACACAGACTAAGAAAGACTGCAATAATCAGGACGATCGTCACCTCAGGGGTCAGCTAGTGCTTTGCAAACACAGTGACCTCACACAAGCACTGCGGCTCCCTGTGGGTTCCACAGGGCTCCCACAGAGCGCAGAAAAGGGGTACCAGTCCCTCTCGAGGTGCCAGGGATCCTGCTGACATTAAAAGTTATGGTGAGAGCCAGACATGGTGACACATCCCTTTAAATCTAACACTGGGGAGGCTGAGGTTGGAGGATCACCATGAAGTTGAGACCAGCCTGGGCTACAGAGTGAGTTTCGGGTCAATCTGCACTAGAGTGAGACTCTGGTTCAATAAAAGAGTTATGATGAAGGCTATGGCAAAAGACCTTAAGCTAAAATCTGCAGTTTACCACAAGTCACTTCCTGAGGGGAAAAGAAGAACATCTGTAAATGGCAGAAAGAAAGAGCTTATTTAATAAAAACTGCCACACCTACAAGAACAATTTCCTGAGCACTTGCTATCTGCATTCACTGCGCTGACCGTGTTTTGTGTTATTTAATTTATTCCTCTAACACTCTGCTCATGAGCTAGTAACATGACTCATATTTACAAATGACAGGATTCATTCCCTGTTTTTAAGAAGACGTTTCCTTGGTTGTCAATGGTCCAGTGCCCCCTTCTGGGAGTGAACAGTCAGCATCGACCTCTAGTCTCTCAGGGTGGCTTTGAGGACGTCAATGACTGCTTCCTAAGGACAGTTTGTTCTTTCCACGGCTGGCATCAACTGCTGCCACTCTTCCACCTCCTCCTTTGCCCTGTACTTGAGTCCTGTGTCCTCCGCAAACCCCTGCCAAAGATAGGAACATTCCGGAGAATGTGCCTGTGTCTAGCTTGTCCTTGTATACCCTAGATCTCCTAGCACAGTACCAGGCAAAGGGCAGGTGCTCAGCCCTGACAGGCTGAGACAAACCAAATTATATATTTTCTTGAAAAGCATAATGACATTGTAGATTAATATAAAGCGGTTAGCAACACAGATTCTGAAGTCAGACAGTCTTGGTTCAGTCTCAGCTCCATTAGCTACCAGTTAGTGAAGTAACTTGATGAACCAGCCTATGCCTCAGTTTCCTTTATCCATAAAATAGAGGACAACTTTAATGATAGCTTTAAAAAGTTATTGTATAGTTAAATGACATAACACATGTATACAACTTAGAACCATATTTTTACATTAAAAGTTTTGTGTGACTCCACTCTTATAATATAGCCAACTGTTTAGTAAACTTACAACTAAAAATATATTGAAGTTATAATGTCAGCTAACATTTGAACATACGACATTTAAGTCCCTTGAGTTTACTACAGAATAATTGTAAGCTTCCATATCTCAGCATTAGATTTCACAGAGTAAATGCCCAGTGATTTGTTTTCTCCAGGGCCAGGTGTGCATTAGAAACTCAAAATTTATTGAAGGTCCATTGTTCCAGGCACATTGAGTTTAGTTAGCACATATATTTCTGTATTATTTAACTGATTATAATTATCTGTTACTATCTGTATTCTATAACCTACAATAATTCACTTATCTGAAAGTCTGGGGTTCTTAAGAAAAGTTGATGCAATTTCCAGACAGAAGAAGCTGGCTTAACAGCAATGTGTAAGAATATTGCATGTGCCATGCATGTAAACATTATGAGATGGGTTCTGGCATGTTGCAATGAGATCATATATGCATACGAAAGTGGGAGAAACAGTCGCATCTTTTAGGTCATATACACCTACATAACTATAAGAAATATCAGCTGCCTCAGATAGAAAATTCCACTACTTCCACTGGCTAAAAATACAACTTGAGGGTAATTTTCAGTGTGAAATAATAAAGTAGCAAGACTCATGTCAAACATGACTGTAACGACACATTAGGGGGAAAAATGTTATTCAACTAGGGGGCGGAGGAGTCCATCCTTTAACCCAGGCCCAAAGTCCTTTGCATGCATGTAGACATCCTTCAGTGAATGGCATGTGATCTAAGGAATATCAAGACCAAATGGGGCTGCAGAGATGGCTTGTCAGGTAAGAGCACTTCCTGTGCAAGCAAGGAGGCCCGAGAAACAGCACAAGTTTGATCCCCACGAACCACATGGATAGCTGGGTGTGGCCATGTGTGGTCTGTAACCCCAGTCCCATAGGGGAGAAGGGACCTGAGAATTGTCAGAGCTTGTGAAAAAAAAATGTCAACCTCCAGGATCACTATGCCCAAAGTCCTTTGCATGCATGTAGACATCCTTCAGTGAATGGCATGTGATCTAAGGAATATCAAGACCAAATGGGGCTGCAGAGATGGCTTGTCAGGTAAGAGCACTTCCTGTGCAAGCAAGGAGGCCCGAGAGACAGCACAAGTTTGATCCCCACGAACCACATGGATAGCTGGGTGTGGCCACGTGTGGTCTGTAACCCCAGTCCCATAGGGGAGAAGGGACCTGAGAATTGTCAGAGCTTGTGAAAAAAAAATGTCAACCTCCAGGATCACTATGAGACTCAAGAGAAAAAAAGAAAGAGACAAAAGAAAAAGAAAAGAGATAAAAGAACCACCTCAAGAGTGACGACAGAACACCCCACTTAAAGTTTTGTCCCAGCCACTGTCAGCAAACACACCCTGACACAAGTGAACACAGTGATTGCTGCATGGACTTACACATATGTGTACACCGCAACACACACACACACACACACACACACACACACACACACACACACGTGCGCGCACGAATGCAAGCAAGCAAGCAAAAGAACAAAACCAAATGGTTTTACTCACACACTTTTATTAGGATGACACACTTAAAAGATTCCTATATCCTGCTTGTGTGAAGGGCCAAAGTACTCCGTCTTAAGAAAGACTGAGTCGCTGGTGAGGGGGAAGCCTGCTAACACCGCTGCTGATTCAGGAGATGCTGGCCGGGTGGCAGAGTTTACCCCAGCTCAACCCGGAAGCCCACGGAATTGCTGGGAGGTGGTTGCTGGCGAGGAAAGGGAGGGAGAAGTGTGACTAAGGCATATAAAAGTTGTCACCACGTGAAGTCTCTGCCTGGAAACTCCGTAGTCAGCGCAATACCAGTGTGTATGTCAGAGGCTCCAGCTCCCCCGCCAGCCCTGCTCCCTCTCATAGGCTTCAGACAGCTCACCCCCATGCACCCCAAACTGAACGTGCGGTCCATCCCCGCCCCCACCACGCAGGCGGCTTTTTGCTCGGTTCTCTCACCTGTGACTAGGTCACCGTGACAAGATCCTTGTCCCCTCTCTCCACACACTCTCTCCATCAGCACAGCCTGCCATATGCCACGGAAACTCCGCCGTCTCTCACCAGTTCATCCACCTCGCACCTCCCTGTCCACCCTCCCAGCGCCGCCAGCTCCAGTTCCTCGGGTCTCCATGTCAACTTTGCCAGCATCTTCCTCTGCTCTTGACTCACACCTTGCCGTGCCCAGCTTCAAAACCAGCCAACACAGAATGAATAACTTCCCATGTTCTATAGCACAGCAGGATAATGATCATTGGCAGTGAAGTGAATATGTCAAAATAGCTAACAGAGATGATTCTGAACATTATCAACACAAAGAAGTGGGGTATGTCTGAGAAGAGAGATCTGACAATGACCCCACTCTAAACATTACATATTGACTATTGAGATGACACACTGAATATCATAAATGTGTGCAATCACTATATAACCACATATATAGATAGATAGATAGATAGATAGATAGATAGATAGATAGATAGAGATAGAGATAGATAAAGATATAGGTATAGGTATAGATATAGATAAAGATATAGATAGATATAGATATAGAGATAGAGATAGAGATAGAGATAGAGATAGAGATAGAGATAGAGATAGAGATAGAGATAGAGATAGAGATAGAGATAGAGATAGATAGATATAGATATAGATATAGATATAGATATAGATATAGATATAGATATAGATATAGATATAGATAGATATAGATATAGATATAGATATAGATATAGGCATAGGTATAGGTATAGATATAGATATAGATATAGATATAGATATAGATATATAGATATATAGATATATGCGCCATCCAAATTTAAAGTCTTTAGGATAAAATGTAGATTCTAAAGCAACCTACAGAACCGATCTGGTCTGCCACCTCCTCACCTCTTTGACCTACATCCTGTCATAATCCTTCCCATCATTGTCCTCCAGCCACCCTGGCAAAGACCACCCCTGATTGCTCCAACCAGTGCAGACACATAGCCTGCTCTACCTCCTTCTCACTCCAGTGTGCAGCCCTGCTTGATTTTCTTCCAGCACGCGTCACTGTCTGAAGTTCTAATGTTTTCATTGGTTTCCTTTGTTACTGTCTGTTTTCCCCACTGTGACAAACACTATGACAACAAGGACCTTAACTGAATTGTTTGTCGATATGTATTTACCACCTGGTGTAGGTTTGGGCATTTTGATGAATGAATGAGTAAATGAAAAAAAAAATGAACAGAAATCACAATTATATGAAATTTAATTCAAAAAAGTGCTCAGTTTGTGAGTTTGATCTATTGCTGTTAGATAAGCTATCATTCACTAGCTCTGTGACTTTAAAATCAGTCACTTGATATCTTCACACTCACTCAACACCTGGGAAATGGGGCATAATAATGGCCCTCGTTTTGAGGAGTTGTGAGACATAAAGAAGTGTATGAAACACTCAGCGCCTGTCACATGATGTACACTCAGTAAGTGCTGTTTTAGGAGTAATTAATGTCCCAGGTATCTTAAAAACAAGAATACTCATTTGATTATGAAAACAGATGTAACACCCAGAGAATGGTCCCTATCTCACCCAGAGAGGTGGTGAGAATCACGGGTAACTTTTTCTCCTCCATCCCCATCAAACGTTGACATACTTTCAGGCCATTCCCTCCTTCTGACTTGAAATCACCCAAGTATCTTCCCAACCACTGTCTCCATCTTCATATCAAATCCTTGGTATTTTGAGTAAGAAAACAGAGCTCGGACGGGGGCGGCGGCTCTGTGGATAAAGCATGCTTGATGTGTAACTGTGAGAGCAGGAGCTCAGAACCCGGCTCTGCTGTGAATGCTGGGTGGACATGGCAGCTGCCTGTAATCGCTGCTCTCTGGAGGCAGACAGGAGTCCCTGGTACAAGCTGGCTAGTGAGACTGCCCGAAACAGGGCGCTCCGGACTCTGCCGCAGCAAATAAAGAGGAACACGATTGAGGAGGTATTTGTCATCAACTTCTAGCGTCCACATGTACCTATGTGTGTACACGCTCTCATACATATGTACACCACACTTGTTCTAACACACACACACACACACAGACTCTAAACTCAACTTCTTTTATGGCCCCAGATTTTTGGCAAACGGGTCCTACCTCTCCTGTTAGCCTTACAATCAGCTGCTATTGACGGTCTCCATCACTCTGACTCTGACGGGAGCAACATCCTCAGCAAGAGGGAGGAAGGGGCGAGGAGTGTGGAATGTGGAACACGCCGGTTGGCTTCAAATGTCACCCTCTCACTGACTAGTTACTCGGGCTCTCTCTGGCTCAGGTTCCTGGTCTGTGACTTGGTGAGGATAATATCATGGAATGTATCAGGAGCTTGTGTAAGAATTGCATGAGAGGGCTGGAGAGATGGTTTAGTGGTTAAACGCTTGCCTGTGAAGCCTAAGGACCCCAGTTCGAGGCTCAGTTCCCCAGGACCCACGTTAGCCAGATGCACAAGGGGGCGCACGCACCTGCGCCTGGAGTTCATTTGCAGAGGCTGGAAGCCCTGGCATGCCCATTCTCTCTCTCTCTCTCTCTCTCTCTCTCTCTCTCTCTCTCTCTCTCTGTCTCTCTGTCACTCTCAAATAAATAAATAAGAATGAACCAAAAAAAATTTAAAAAAAGAATTGCACGAGATAAACTATGGAAAGCAGTCAGCACAATGCTCAGTGTTGAGTAAGTGACGATGGTGACACCAATGAGCCTCCACTTAGAAACTATAATAATTTCCCACATGCAAATCTACTAACGTCACATATACCTCAGAAAACTTTTATTTATTTGCTTATTTTGAGAGAGAGAGAAAAAGGGAAAGAGAGAAAGATAAAGAATGGGCATACCAGGGCCTCTATCCACTGCAAATAAACTCCAGACACATGTACCACTTGGTGCATCTGACTTTCATGGGTATTGGGGAATCGAACCTGGGTCCTTAGGCTTCATAGGCAAGAACCTTAACTACCAAGCCATCGCACCAGCCCAGAAAATTTTTATTCATGCTCATTGCCTACAGGATGAAGCGCAAGATCCTCAGTGTAGAACTAAGCACATGCAAATTCTCCCCTCCATGACACTAACTCACTTCCACTTCTTTGTGCATCATTCCCTCCCAAAGTCTCCCTCAGTCCAGGCCCAGAATCTGTGCTTTAACCAATCAGTGCTCCTGACCCTCCCAGGAGTAATCCAAGGCCTTTTGCTCCTCTAATTCACTTGTAAAACTCCCCTTCCCATGCCTTTCTACCAGCTATCTAAGACACTCCCCAAACGCTCTTTTCTGACTTGCTCTCTAAAACCTGCAGGTAACACCAGTGATGCCTATCTTCCACACTTTCACAGTACAACCTAGGAATCCCTAAGACACAATCCCAAAGTGAGCTACTTCTAAAGCTTTTGACACTTCAATATTTTCCTGATGGAAACAATTTTTAAACACATATTGTAGCAGACAGCTTCAGGTTCACTGAGATGAACTTCCAGATCAGGCACAGTTATGGAGGAAGGGATATTTATTGAAGCTTACAGATCCAGGGGAAGTTCCATAATGGCAGAAGAAGCTGGCCTGCCTTTACAGGCCCAAACAGAGAAAAAGAGAAGCACAAGCCTAAAGCCAAAAGCCACAGCATACTTCAGGAACTCCTGCTAGACACACTTTGCATATCTTTAGGTTGAAATCCGAAACCCACCACCACACCTTAAGATCCACCCAGTGACACCGCCTCCAGCCAGGTGGCTGCAGATGCAAACTACAAACAATATAGAACTGAATATATTGGGGGCCATCTATTCAAACTACCACACATACAAAATCTCTAATTTTTAAGAATTATTTTCAAAGTTTTAATAGTTTAGGTATAATTTGAGATTGTGTCTTTTTTTATCCTGGATAGTAAAGCCTGTAAAATATTGTTAAATCTTCCCATGTGTTCTAGAAATGACTGATCTATGAAGCTAAGCTATTAAAATAAAAGACCAAAAAACAGTCACAGTCAAGTAAGTATGAGGGAAATAGATCTTTAACAACTTTATTGGAAAGTCACAAAGCACTAGTGTAGTAAAGACTCTGAGAAACTCTCCAGTGAAGAACTCAGTATATCCCACAATTACTTAAGATAATCCTTTTGCTAGCTGTTCATGGAACTCACTGTGGGAGTAACTGCACCATTTTAGAAAGCCAATATGACTAGTCTTTGAATGATATATCTAAATGTATAACATGGTTGGATGGGGTTTTAAAGAGTCCTGGGCCTTGTCACCATCGAAGCTCTTCATTGTCATATGTGTGTCCCGGTCAAGTTACCATTCAAAGCACAGATGAGGAGGTAGAGGACAAAGGACTTGCTGTAGCTCAGTAAAAAACTGCTTCTTGGGCTTAGGAGATGGCTCAGTGGGTTAGAGCACTTACTGTAAGCACGAGGGCCCAGCTGCACCTGAGACATTTGAGTTCAATTCTCCATCGGAGTTCAATTCTCTGGGACCAGAGTAAACAGCTGGGAGAGACCACAAATGTCAAAAACTCCAGTCCAGGATGGGAGGGAGAGACTGGAAAACCACTGGGCCTTGTGAAAACCACAGTTCCACATTCAGAGAGGCACAGTCACAAGAAACTACATGGATAACTGATAGAAGAAGGATGCCTGTTGTTCTCCTCCAACCTCCATGAACATGCACAGGTGCACACATCTGCACATACACTGCATACTGGATGCACACATCACCATCATGTATGCTACATACACAAATTTTAAAATACATATTTTATTTATTTATTTATTTGACAGAGAGAAAGAGGGAGAGAGAGAGAGAGAATAGGCGCACCAGGGCCTTCAGACACTGTAAACACACTCCAGATGTGTGCACCCCCTTGTGCATCTGGCTAATGTGGGTCCTGGAGAATTGAACCTGTGTCCTTTGGCTTTGCAGGCAAATGTCTTAATCACTAAGCCATCCCTCTAGCCCACTACACACAATTTAAAACAATATTTTATTTATTTGCAAGCAGAAAGAGAGAGAGAATGGCTGGGGGGAATGGGCACACCAGGGCCTCCTGTAAACTGCCAAAGAACTCCAGATGCATGTGCCTTCTTGTACATCTGGCTTTTACTATGGGTACTGGGCAACGGAACCCAAGCTGTCAGGCCTTGAAAGCAAACGCTGCTAACTGCTGAGCAATCTCTCTAGCCCCACATTTTTCTAAATTCTTCTTTTCATAGACCTCAAATCTATTCTGTATAGATTCCACCCACACAGTTTTAAGTCAGCTTCTTAGAGACACAAGGAATAAATAAATCTAAAACTTGTTCTATTTCAGTCATGGGGCCCAAACCACCTCCTAGAAATGTTGGTAGATGAGAAATACAAAAGCCTGCTTCACTCTTCATCTGAAGAGTAGACAAAAGGCAGAGGGAAGATCCACAGATACCTGTCATAGCATGCCACTCTTAGTGATGTATAATGATTGGAGAATAATACCTCAGTGCCTTTGAAGATTGAAATGAAGCTGTGCATGTGACAACTGGCCAATGGGAAGAGTCCTCCTTTGACAACAAAACAACCTGAATCTCTTTTATGAGGGGAGCAGTGTGTCTTAGGTAATAAACACTTAAGTAATTAGATGGATTTTTACAGAGGTTGCTATAAACAGAAACATGGGGAAATTTTTCATGGTAATAGGTTGACGCCCAGGAAGGTGGGTATATAAGAGCCGGGACAGCAGACAGAACCATCAGGTCATCAACTGACTTCTCCTCTCAACCTAACAAAACCCCAACTCCCAACTCCCAGCGCCATGGCTTGCTGTGTCGCCCGCTGCTGCAGCGTCCCCACGGGCCCCGCCACCACCATCTGCTCCTCCGACAAGTCCTGCCGCTGCGGGGTCTGCCTGCCCAGCACCTGCCCGCACGAAATCAGCCTCCTCCAGCCCACCTGCTGCGACCCCTGCCCCCCACCCTGCTGCCAGCCTGAAGTGTACGTGCCAACCTGCTGGCTGCTCAACTCCCGCCACCCAACTCCTGGCCTGAGTGGGATCAACCTGATGACCTATGTCCAGCCCGGCTGTGAGAGTCCCTGCGAGCCCTGCTGCTAAGCAGCGGGGTCTTTTCCCCGAGGTTCAGTGACATGGCTTCCCAGCATCTTCTATGCCGCCTGCCCTTCAGCAACTGCTGCCGTCAACAAAGCTAAGCCAACCCCAGCGCCCGCCCAGAACAGATGCCCGTGGATCTGCCCCACCTCTCAGCACTCTGCTCCTTCGGGCACAGGGGGGGGCCTCCTATCTTGTAGGCTATTGCACTGCTCTTTGAGAGATACATCACTGTGATGATTCATTAATAAACTTCATTCTGGCTTAGCAAGCATGACTTTATTTCTTTTTGTTGTTGTTGTTTAATTTCCGTGTTTCCTCTTGGGGAAAGCGGAAGGTCTGTCTCTACCCAAAGAGCGCGCTGACACGCTACCCACGACTGTCGCCAGCTCACCCGGCGCTCTTACGGTGGGACCGACTTTAAAACCGATGGTTTAAAAATATTTATTTATTTACTTACTTATTTATTACAGAGAAAGGGAGAAAAAGGAGAGAGAGAGAGTATAGGCACACCAGGGTCTCTTGCTGCTTGCAAACCAACTCCAGATGCATATGCCACTTTGTGCATCTGGCGGCACCTGGGTCCTGAGGAGTCAAAGCTAGACTGGCAGTTTCACAAGCAGGCACCTTTGAGTGCTGAGCCACCTTCCTAGCGTTTCTTTGTAATAGTTTGAACAGTGAAAACTTCAATAGATCACCTTGCTGGACATTCACAATGCCATGTTTCATGTTGCAATTTTCTTTTTGCTTCCCAAGATTTTGCAGCTATTTTTTTCTTTCCTCCTTAACTGAAAGAACCAATTGGCCTCATGTAGAAAAAAAATTTATTACCTTACTCTCCGTCAATGAAATTTCAAGCTCAAAATATATGGCTGTTTTGAAATTCCAAGTTATAAATGCAAGGCAGGTTTTCCTTAAATAAGAAGTACTGAGTTCTTCATTGGAGGGCCTCTCAGGGCCTTTAATATGGTAAAGTGCTCTGTGACTTTTCCATAAGACAATAAAGCATGTATTTCCCCAGAAATTTATTTGACGGTGGACTCCTTTGAGTTTTCTTATTCTCATAAAACAGCTTCATAGACCAGTGTCCTCTGGAGAACACTTGGAGAGTTCAGCAATAACTTATAGGGCTCTGTTGCCCAGGGGAAAACAAACACATTCAAATTGTCTCCACAACCTTAAAATGTGTTTTAATTTACTTTTTAATTGTGATATTTGAACAACTCCTTTAGAATAAGAAAACTCTTAAGCTTGTAATACCTCTAGAGACACCTTGAAAGGATCAACAGTCCCTCTTCCCGGCTGACAAGTCCATTGCATGTGTATGTAGATGTCCTTTACCTGTTTGTGTAAAATGGCAGAAACTGTATAAGCAGAAAGCTATACTACATAGAGCACAGAGGAGTCAGACGCTATAAGAGGGACGCAGATCAGTGATAGGACAGGCCAGAAGTTTAGCATGCAACAGCTTTCACTTCTGCTTAAGTGTCATCTCACCAGAACATTGTATGGTTTGAGTTCCTGATGCTGGAATTTACTATCAAAGCTCAACCAAACACTCTGGAGGCTTGCTGGAAAAAGAAGTAGGTAGATTCCTGCCCTTTTGTTGAAGGAAAAACAGGCTGGGAAAGACTAAGTTACTTCCAAAAGTTAGACTTGAAGGGCTAATTAGCAATGTCAGCACTGGGGTAATGGCCGAGTCATTCACTTTGAGCAGAAATAAGGAATGTTTGACAAACACCTTTTCAATTCTCTTGGTTAGCTGATTCAATAACCCACACCAAGGTAAAACAAACTAGCCTTGAAGTAAGTCATTATTCATTGCTGATAATAGAATAGAAACCAGGGGATCTTATTTCTTCTTCAAATTGTTCCTGAAACTCAGATCTTTCTTCTACCCTTACTGACTCCCGGAACCCAGAAGCCTGCTGACAGCCGGTCTCAGGTCATCTTGAGTGAAGACAGTGCCCCCCCCCCCCCAGGCCACCTACATAGTAAGAGTCCCTTCATCAGAACAGGCTTCCGGTCCTTTGCAGTATGCTTAAGGTGAACTGCTGTACTGTGGTGACTCAGGATTTCCATTTCCAGTGAGTCAGGGCTTGCCTCTTCAGGGTGGTTGATAAGGCCCTCAACAAGCTGATATGATCGTCCTCACCAAATCTTATCTGCTACCAACCTTGAGGTGGCATGTGTAGCTTTATGCTCCAGTGGTAACAGTGCTTCCTGCAGCGCCTTGTTTTACATCACATCTCCAACACACATGCAGTGGACATTATTCAAAGCAGTTTGTACCTTATAAAACTGTAGTGGAGATGAAAGTTATTGAGACGCATATAGGTGGCCCTTAAACAAAGACCGCTGGCCCCTGATCAGTCTCCAGGTCCGGCTTTTTGTCTGCCCTGAGATGCCTGCGGGCCCTCAGCGTGGTGTCTGGCTGTTTTCCATCAGATCCACCAATAGAGGGCGCTGGACGGAGGCTGCAAGCGGAGAGGAGGGAAGAAGGGTGGCTTAAGCTGTCTCTGTACTTACTTCCAGGAACCACCAGCATCCACCGCATATGTCTTCCTGCTTGTTTAAACCCTCGGAGGTCTCCCTGTGCGCTTCAGCAGAAAGGGGAAAGCCTTCTGGGGTTTAAAAAAAAAAAAAAGGAGAAGGGGGAGGGGGAGAAGAAGAAGGGAAGAAGGATAAGGGAAGAGGAAAGAAGGAGGAGAGGAGAGCGAGGGGAGGAGAAGGGGAAGAAAAAGAGGAGGAGGAAGGAGAAGAGGAGGAGGTGAAGAAGAAAACCAAGTGTTTTCAGCAAATGGTATCCCGACCCTGTTCTCCCATGGAAAGGCACGTTCTATTTCTTGACCATCAATTTCAGAGTTTGTTATAGTTGCAAAAAAAAAAAAGGAAGTAAAAAGAGGATAAATCATAAGGCTATATAATCACCAACTTTTCTTTAGATTTACAGAGCCTGGGACATGCAGTGACCTGCAGATATCAGAACCCTATGCCTGCATCAGAGAAGCAGCCTCCCTGAAAATTTTAACTCCGCTGGCGCCTATCTACCTGACACACCTCTCCCACAGCTCCTTATGAAAAGACTGCTCCAGCAACCTTAGGAAATAGCCTTTTACTAGGACAAGGATCTCCATCTTCTAACTTGCCAGCTAGTTAACAATAATGCTCTTCCCTCACTGTCATGCTACAGCGGATAAAAAGCAACTCGTACATGTTTTTGCTTAATTGAGAGAGAGAAAGAGAGAGAGAGAGAGAGAGAGAGAGAGAGAGAGAGAGAGAGAGAGAATTGATTTACCAGGGCCTCAGCAACTGTAACCAAACTCCAGACACTTGTGCCACCTAGTGGGCATGTGCGACCTTGTGCTTGCCTCCCCTTGGTGCGACTGGCTTATCTGAGACCCAGAGAGAGATTCAACATGGATCCTGAGGTTTTGCAGGCAAGAGCCTTAACAGCTAAGCCATCTTGCCAGCCTTCCCACATGTTTTGACTCCACAGATTTATTAGAGATTGGTCACTTCTTCTTAAAAATTATATATTTATTTATTTATTTATTTATTCATTGAGATACAGAGAAGAGTAAGTAGATAGAGAGAATGGGTGTGCCGGGGCCTTCAGCCTCTGTAAACAAACTCCAGATGCATGCGCCACCTTGTGTATCTGGCTTTCGTGGGTCCTGGGGAATCGAACCTGGGTCCTTTGGTTTTGCAGGCAAATGCCTTAACCACTAAATCATCTCTCCAGAACGACCATTTCTTAATTTTCAGGAAAAATCACCCAGTTCTTTAAGCTCAGCAGGATCACTTGTGGCTTTCTTTCCCTTTAACTTTTTAGTTGGCATAGAAAGGATATAAACATCATTACTATTCATTCTGAAATTTTCAAAAACAGGTAGTTGTAGTTGACTTTTCCCACGTTCTCCCTCCCTCCCGTCCCGTTCTCATGTCGCACGTGGACTTTTGCTGTCCCTCTTCAAACTCATCTCTGCGCTTTCTCAGAGCTACTAGTCTGTCTTTAGAGGGTCTCACCCACATGTCCCCCCGTACACAGACACTTACAGCTATGACACACCGTCTGATAGGACCCACATATCAGAGGGAACATGTAGCTTTGGTCATCTTGAGCTTGGTTCATGTCACTTAAAATCCATTCACTTTCCTGCAAATTTCACAAGTTTATTTTTTTGTGTGTTACTAAGTAGAATTCCACTGTGTATTTCTATATTCATTTTCCATCCATCTGTTGATAGGCATCTAGGCCGAGACCAGTTCTTAGAGGTCATAGAACAGCAACAAACATGGATGGGTAAGTGTCTCTGTAGTCAAGTATGGAGTCCTTAGGGTAGATATGCCCGGGAAAGATAGCTGGGTCCTATGGGTGCTCTAATTTTTTTGAGATAACTACACACTGACTTCCATAATAGCTGTATTTCCCACTCCCTCCAGCAGTGACTCAAGGTTAGCAGGTTCACTTGTAAATAGAAAGTTTTAATTTTTTTTAACTTATTTATTTGAGAGCAACAGACAGAGAGAGAAAGAGGCAGGGGGGGGAGAGAGAGAGAAAGAGAGAGAGAGAGGAGAGTGGGCATGCCAGGGCTTCTAGCCACAGCAAACGAACTCCAGACGCGTGCGCCCCCTTGTGCATCTGGCTAACGTGGGTCCTGGGGAACTGAGCCTCGAACCAGGGTCCTTAGGCTTCACAGGCAAGCACTTAGCCGCTAAGCCATCTCTCCAGCCCATAGGTAGAAAGTTTAAATGGTAGATGAGAAAAAAAAGCAGGATAGGCATAAATGTGCTGACATGTCATTGAGTAGGTGGACAACCACGCTGACACCATTTTGAAACTACAACAGGAGCCAGTTTCTACGCAGCCACACAACCAAATAAACCTGGAGGAGCGTTTATCCCGTGGCTGATAGAAGTTACTGAGCTGTTTGTGTGCAGGGTTGTGCAAACACAAACAAGGAAACGTTCTGAAGGACGGAAGCCATGTTCCCTGAAATAGGTGGGTATAAAAGACTCACCAAGAGCGACTCTGTGGAAGAAAACCTTTCTGGACAACAACGAAACACCTACTCCCGACCCACTGTGACCATGTCATGCTCTGGTTCCTGTCTCCAAGGATGCACCAGTGTCCCCACTGGCCCGGCCACCACCCTCTGTTCCTCTGACATATACTGCCCATGTGGACTGTGCCTGCCCAGCGCCTGCCCACACAAGATCAGCCTCCTTCAGCCCACCTGCCGCTGTGCCCCTTCCTGCCCCCCACCCTGCTGTGCGCCCGACTCCTACGTGTCATCCTGTTGGCTGCTCAGCAAGTACCAACATGTCCCAAACCTGAATGGGTTTTCTCTCCACACGTGTGTCAAGCCTTGTGAGGGTGAAGCCCCTTGCTGCTAGCCAAAGAGCTTGTCCACATTGCCCTAGGGACCTTCAGTGGTCATTAGGGACTGCTTAGCAAATGGCCTTTAGTTGGGAGCTGAGGGACAAGATGTTTCGACCCTGGGCCTTCAGCTTTGCAGCAGTGTCCTTCCTCTGTTTCGAACAATGCTTTCAAAGAAGTGGGAAACCTTATTTTAAAAATAAATAAACACCACTATTTTCCAAGCCATGTGCTGTGTCAATGTTTAATGCTATAATTAGCCAAAGACTCTTGACGCATGCATCATGAAGCCACAAGTGTATCCAGCAGGTTTGTGCTTTCTGATGACATCAACATAAATCTCCTAGGCTACAGGAAGCCACACAGAGATATGGAGAGATCTGAGGAAAAATGCATAAATCATAAAATAATTTCACTGTAAGCTTAGAATTGTATGATTCCAAAAATCAGTGCCTCCTTTTTTTTTTGTTTTCCTATTTAAATTTATTTATTTATTTATTTGAGAGTGACAGACAGACAGAGATAGAAAGAGAGAGAGAGAGAGACAGAGAATGAGTGCATCAGGGCCTCCAGCTACAGCAAACAAACTCCAGATGCATGTGCCCCCTTGTGCATCTGGCTTACTTGGTACTGGGGAATTGAGCCTCGAACCAGAATCCTTAGGCTTCACAGGCAAGCACCCAACCACTAAGCCATCTCTCCAGCCATATTTTCCTATTTAAATAAACTCAAGTATGTCCTTAAAGAGCCAGAGAAGCTGAAAATTAAATATCAACACATATTCTCACCTGGAATTTAGTACAACTCAATAAATAGTTTTCAAATCCTCCCTTGCTTGAAGGAGATTAGCAGGAGTTAGCTGTGACTCCAGCTTTCAAGAATCTTGTACTGGGGTGATAAAGATAAATGTAAGTGGATCAAGGTCTTTCATGTGTCTGGCTGTCTATCCTACCCAACAGAATGTGTTTTATGCCTGGCTCCCCTTGCTACTCACGCCAGTGTGCATCTATCCTGGACTCTCCAGCCTTCATTCAGCATCATGGACTGTGCAGTTACTGCATTCTTCGATGCTCGAGCCTCCTGGTCTGAGAAGCTATGAGGTTCTCTGATGCCTCAACCTGTAGACAGCTAATGATGGACTTCCCAGCCTACGTCTTTTTGAGGCAAGCCCAACAGACTGGCTTATTTTATGTGAGAGAGGGAGAGGAAAAGAGAGAGAGAGAGAATTAGCATGTCAGGGTCTCAGCCACTGCAATCAAACTCCAGACGCATGTGCCCCCTTGTGTGCAATGCAGCCTTGCAAGGTTGTATCACTGTATGTCTGGCTTACATGGGATCTGGAGAGTAGAACATAAGTCCTTAGACTTTTCAGGCAAGCACCTTAACTGCTAAGCCATCTCTCCAGCCCTAAGTACCCCTCTTAATAGAAAAGATAAGTATCTATGGCTGGAGACATGGCTTCGTGGTTAAGGCACTTGCCTACAAAGCCAAAGGACCCAGGTTTGATTCCCCAGGACCCACCTAAGCGAGATGCGCAAGGCGGCGCATGCACTTGGAGCTTGTTTACATTGCTCCCGTTCCCTCCCCCTCTCTGTCTCTCTATCTACCTCTTACTCTCAAACAAATAAAAACAAATATTAAAATTTTACCTGATGCTATGATATGTAACAGAATAAAGCAAGGTTTAATGAAATGGCAGGCAGCACTCTTAATGAGAGCAAAGGATGGAAATGTCTAGAAGAATGACCACATTTATTTATGGAGGAAATTGTTGAGCTGAATCTTGAAGAATGAGTAGGATTTGAAAAGCAGAGGGTTAGGAAAGGACATATTAAGCTAAAGAAACCATGTAAATGACATCATAGAAGTGTGAATTCCAGAAGAGATGTACCTTCATTTTTATTTGATATGCCTTGTGACAAATAACCATTATTTCAGCAAAAACTAAACCAACTACATGAGCAGGCTTGTCTCACATATCACGTATGACACATACAATGATGACATTTTCCACTGAGTTTACAGTCTTCTTTCTTCTTCTTAGACATACCACATTGGCTTTGATAATGTCCTCACTGAAATAACTCACCAAGGAATGTGTACTTTGTATTTAATCAACAATCATGTGCCATCCAATAAATCATGTAATTGAGACTGCACTTGCTAAATAGTTTTCTGCTAAAGAGGAATGTGACAATGTTGGAACCATCAAATATTGCACCTTGGGGATTATCTAGTCCAACCACCTGCTCCACAGCCTGCAGAAATACCAGCCAAGCGTGATGCCCACACAAGTGCACAAGTGCAATAGTGGCACACAGCCAGGGTGGGTAACCCACTTCTCATGGATTGGCTTACAGATCCACCCAGTGGAAAGGAAACCATATCTGGAACTGGGAAACAAGTGAGAATCATATCCAGATAATGATTCTGCTTTCCGTTGTCAAGATCCCACTAACCTTGGGCTGTAAGGTCTACACCCTTTAAATTCTCTCTAAATTAATAATGGTTATCCCATTTAACCAGTGCTGACTTCATTCTCTGTTGGAGAATCTGCTTCTTTTTCAGATGGGAGCTGGATCTGAGGAGATAAATGACCCAGTGCACTTCACCATGGCCTAGCTGAAACCACAGAGGAATTGGGGAAATGAGAAAGAGCACTGCTTTCTTAGTGAATTTGGTAGCAGCACAAGGGTGAAGGAGATAGATGCTGAGGACACTCAACACCTACCAAAGCAGAGATCCAGAGGCTCCTAAGTGCCCATCATGAAGAAGACTTAAAATCCTCCCAGCATGGCTCAGGGAATTTTGTGGAAGAGGAGACAGAAATATTGTTAGAGCCACAAGTTGGGACATTTTACACAGATACATTGCCTCTCCCCCACATAATGCATGATCCACAATCCCCATAGGGTTGACCTGCATCCCCAATGAGGAAGACCTCTTCAGATAAGGGGCAAGGAGGAGGGAAAATGGTACCAACATGTGTTGTTTACAAACTAAATATGTCCATATCTAATAAAAAAAAAAGAAAGAAAGAAAGACCAGTCAAGGCCAGCTGAGGTGAAGTGCTGAGGAATTTATAATGGAGTTGAAGATCCAAGAGATGAAAACAAATAAACATGCTGAGTATGGAGTTCACAACAAAATGATTTTATGGCTGCCTTAGTCCTACATTGAGTTAAAAAAGATCCTAAAGTCTTCTAAAACCCACAGCTACTGTATATATCTTGTGATTTCTCCTTTGGGGTCCTGTTTTGTTTTATTTCAAAGTGTGTATGTCACTCATGTAAAAAAACAATGAAGATTGGGGTGGTTTTCCTTTAATGCTACATCCAACCAAGGCAAGCTACTGGGTGGATTGTTCCTTTCTGTAACTTTACACCTTGAGTCATCTTCAAGAATACAGGGATGGACTGGAGAGATGGCTTAGTGATTAAGGCACTTGCCTGCAAAGTCTAAGCACCCAAGTTTGATTCCTTAGTACCCACATAAGCCAAATGCACATGGTGGCACATGCATCTGGAGTTTATTTGCAGTGACTAGACGCCATAGTGTGCCCATTTCTCTCCCTCTCTCTCTCTCTCTCTTTTTCTCTCTCAAATAGAGGGAGGAAAACAGTGTAATACAACCTTTGAAAACTCACTATATACCTATAGTCTTGTTTCAAATAATGACAGAGTCTACCCCTATCCAAGTCTCTGTGCCACCTTCATTGCTCAGAAGAACCTGAATTATGTTATCAAAGCAAATATGTCTGAGATACATATCTGCACTGTTGGGTGAAATATTCGTCAGTTAGTAGTCATATCCCCAATGGCTTCATTGAGCTGAAAATGGTCCAACTGATGATTTGAGTTGCTTTTTCCACTACCGGGTATTACAAGTCACATCCTATTATGCACACTATGTGCAATTAAAGAGGAGGGGGAACCAAAAAGATTTTAACCTTTAAAACTGTACCTGAATTGTCGTTAGGACAGATTACCCATGGCTCATGCAAGGCTTGGCATGCAAGAATGTCACCAGGCTAAAATGTAATGATCTTGTGGCAAAAACGACAAGCCAGTGAGTCAAAACCATGATTAAATTAATGAGTTCAGAAACTCCCAGTAGACAAGAAAATACCAAACTGATTACATAATCTTACTGGAAAAGGGTGCCATAAACAAAAATAAGGGTAGAAAGGAAGCATTCTGATTGGACCCACCCTCCTACCAAGGAGGGTATAAAAGAGCCTGAGTGACAGGAGACATTGGAACCTCAGAAACGCCATCTCTCCAACATACCAACAGCCAACCACACCCCAGAGCCATGGCTTGCTGTGTCGCCCGCTGCTGCAGCGTCCCCACGGGCCCCGCCACCACCATCTGCTCCTCCGACAAGTCCTGCCGCTGCGGGGTCTGCCTGCCCAGCACCTGCCCGCACACCATCTGGCAACTGGAGCCCACCTGCTGTGACAACTGTCCCCCACCCTGCCACATTCCCCAGCCCTGTGTGCCCACCTGCTTCCTGCTCAACTCCAGCCAGCCAACTCCAGACCTGGTGACCCTGAACCTCACCACCTATGTGCAGCCCGGCTGTGAGGAGCCCTGCACCCCAAGGTGCTGCTGATTGATGGGTGGCTCCCATGCTCGGTGCCTGACACTGACGACTCCAGCAGCTGTCTGTGCACTGTCTGTTTGCCTCGATGTTTCATCCAGATGTTGAAGTAAACCAGGTGGCCTAAATATGAAAACATACCTTTGATTTTAATGGGAGCAAAGCCAAGAAATTTGTTTGTGGTTGTTTAGCTGAATAACCATTTGGCTCATTTGATCAGGTGATTGTCTTCTATTATCAAAAAGCTGTTGAGATCTTTTAAGAGTTGAAGTTATGTTTTCTTGGTCATCTTTGTTTCTGGGATCTTATTTCCTGTGTTGAACATTTTCATGGAGCCAAAAGGATCTCCTAGTGGATTTTCTAATAAATTTTATTTTTTTTTTGGCAATATGTGTTCTTTATTTATGCTAGCACTTGGGGGATGTTTCTTCTATTCAAAAATAAATGATCAGCCAGACATGGTGGTATACACCTTTAATCCTAGCATTTGGGAGGCAGAGGTAGGAGGATCACTGTTAGTTAAAGGCTGCCCTGAGAATATATAGTGAATTCCAAGTCAACTTGGGCCAGTGTGAGAGACCCTACCTCAAACAACCAGAAAAAATAAATTAAGTAAACCCATTTTTTAAAAATAAATGATCATTTTTAATTTTAAAAAGTTTCACATGAAGGAATTACTAGCACTAGGTTATTCACATGGCTAAATTTTATGTGCATTTTCTCTTATCACCTCTTCCTCATATAAATGCAACTTTGGAAAAGATGATATTTCTTTACCTAATTTTTGTTAGGTGAATCATATGTGTTTGTGTGTGTATGTGTGTGTGTATATATATATATATACATTTAATCCTCAAAATAAGACTAATACATGGAAAAAGCAAAGTTCATGACCTTCTCAAAGTCATAAAGTTAGTTATAAAGAATCCAAATTTAACCCCTGGTCTTGCTGACTCTAAAGTCCAATTATTTCCCACATCATAAACTCTCCAATACAAATGCAAAGAGTGCTTTTCTAAAGTATTTTATTTTTATTTATTAAAGATAGAGTGAGGGGGGCTGGAGAGATGGCTTAGCGGTTGAGCGCTTGCCTGTGAAGCCTAAGGACCCCGGTTCGAGGCTCAGTTCCCCAGGTCCCACGTTAGCCAGATGCACAAGGGGGCGCACGCGTCTGGAGTTCGTTTGCAGAGGCTGGAAGCCCTGGCGCGCCCATTCTCTCTCTCTCTCCCTCTATCTGTCTTTCTCTCTGTGTCTGTCGCTCTCAAATAAATAAATAAAAATTAAAAAAAAAAAAAGATAGAGTGAGGGAAGGGAGAGAGGAGGAGAGAGAGAATGGGCATGCCAGGGTCTCTAACCACTATAAACAAACTCCAGACACAATCACAGCCTTGCGCATCTGGTTTATGTGGGTTCTGGGGAATCAAACCTGGGTTCTTAGGCTTGTAGGCAAGCACTTTAAACTGCTAAGCCATCTCTCCAGCCCAAGAAAGAGCACTTTAATGAGCAAATTTATGACATTAATATAAAATATGCAGTAGATACTTTTTCATGTAAGAAAATGTAACAAAATCATCACATCCAGTTATAAGAGAATGGGTTATCTCATAGACTGAAATCAGCAGTTGATTGTAAGATCTCATTGTAAGGTCATTTGGAGGACCACCTATTTCAACTTCATTTCCATTTAGAGTTCCACTGGTCAGTTCTAGCATCCTGGCACTAAAACATACTCCTGTTGGCTACCAAGTGCCACAGCGCTCTATGCAAGTCAATGGAAGGTCAGTATGTTCAGGTGGCAAGTTGAGAGCCAGCGCAAAAACTTTGCTTAAAGCTGAGGATAGTGGTGCATGGCTGAAGCGGGAGGCTAGAAAGTCCAAGGCCAGCCTGAGCTACAAAGTGAGGCCTGGCTCAAAAAACCAAAAAAAAAAAAAAAAAAAAAAAAGAATGCTAATGAAGTGTGGTTTAATCCATTAGTTGATTTCATCAACCTATAAAACTTTATCTTATGGATATTAATCTTTTCTGAGCCTTGGGATAATGTGTGTGTTGGGCCGGAGAGATGGCTTAGTGGTTATGGCATTTTCCTGCATGGCCAAAGGACCCAGGTTTGGTTCTCCAGGACCTACGTAAGTCATATGCACAAGGTAGCACGTGTGTCTGGAGTTCGTTTGCAGTGACTACAGGCCCTGGCTGGCCCTTTCTCTCCCTCTCTCTCTCTCTCTCTCTCTCTCTCTCTCCCTCCCTCCCTCCCTCTTTCCCTTGATCTCCCTTTTAAATACATAAATAAATAAATTATTTGAAAGTGCTTTAAAAAGAATGTGTGTGTTGTTGTACATATGACATATATTGCATAATATACACAAGCAAGACAGAAAGACCCTATCTAGAAAATCACTGAGACAATACCAGAAAATTGTTGTGTGGGGAACAATATCTAGGGCACAGAAGCAGAAGAGCAAACACTTCAGCATGTTTTAAGAGTCCTCGAAAGGCTGGTGAGATGGCTTAGCAGTTAAGGCACTTGCCTACAAAACCTAAGGACCCAGGTTCAATTCCTCAGTACCCACGTAAGCCAGATGCACAAGATGGCAAATATGACTGGAGTTCCTTTACAGTGGTTATAAGCACTGGCACACCCACGTTGCCCCCCCCTCTTTCTCTCTCTCTCTGTCTCCCAAATAAATAAATAAAATTATTTTTTTACAAGTCCTCAAAGGACACATTACCTTAGAGAGAGATTCCCCAGATAAGCCCCACAGGCTTTTTCATAGTTCTACTTAGTGAGCAGAACATAGAAGCCAGAAGGCAGACTTTTAGCACTTTAAAAACCTACTACTTAATCCAGAATCATTGTGGTTTTCCTGAATTAACATCAGGAAGACAGAGACCATTTGTTTTGAGAAATAACATATCTCTGACGCATGGTAGAAACTTCCATTTTTAACCACATGAAGGGTTAGCTCAATGGTACTGAATCCTATATTTCGTTTGTAACAAGTGAGTCAGTAGATGATCTAAAAACAATGATCTCACATCTCTAGGTCTCACTGTCTTCATTTATAAGCCAAGGAGAGTAATTCCCAGGTCTCTTAGGCCACTGTGGGGAAATATATATTTTCATAAACATGTACTGCGTGTCTTGCCAATCAAAAAGATTCTCATCATGTGTTTGGTACATCTTAACTATTTATCTGCTATAAACTTAAGTCTTATTTATAATGAGAGAAGCATGATGTGGATGCGAAGTCATATTACAATCTGGATAAGAGATTGATATCTTTCTTTCTGACATGAAATTCTGATTGTGAGTGTCTGCAAGCCATTTTTCCTTTGCAATGTTTCCTTATAATGTCAAGTAATGTCTATTTTTAATTTTGCTCTTCGAAACTAATCTTTTCCCTTGCTGTAATAATACATAATGCCAGAAAGTTATAATATATGAGTGACAACCCTTTCCAACAGGCTACAAATTGCATGCAGACAAGGACAAAGTTGATTTTGTCCACTGCTGTGTAGCTGACATTTATTACATTTAGCACATGACCAATGATCAATACATGTGTTTTCTACAATTTTTATTATTTATTTGCATGTGTGCATGAGTGTGCACATGCACGCATGCACATACTCATGCACATACTCATGCACACATGCCCATGAATGCACAAGAACCTCTAGCCACTGTAAACAGACACCACACACTTGTACCACTTTTTACAACTGGCTTATGTGGGATTGAACCCGAGGTGGCAGATTTTACAAGTGAGTGCCTTTGACTGCTGAGCCGTCTCCCCAGCCCCAACATGTCATTAATTAATTGTTCTTAAATAACAAGCAACTGTGTTTTCATCCCTAAGAAACAGGGCGTACAACTTTGCAGATACCCATGCGATGATAAACCTGACGAAGGGCCTTGGTACCATCCAATGTCACCAGTCCTCTCTTTCAAGGACAACCATAGAAACATTTTCAAAAAATAAATCTAAATTTATTGGTATATGTGCTCTACCCACAGGTATAAGTCTTTCATTAATTTACTTATTTATTTGATTAATTAGGTGGGAACTTTCAAGATAAATGCTTACTATTTCATGTGGAGTCACTCTCTTGTTTGTTTTCAGCTCTTCTCACCACCATCACAACCCTTCCTCCTTTGACTGTGTTTCTTTTGTTTTTACCATGCCATGAATCTAATCTGCAACTTACTTTGATAAAAAAAAAAAATTATCTTTGCATAGCACTTTATGGGGGTCCATAGGCTTTATACCTTTTTAAAATCCTATGTGAAGACCACAATGGCCTTCTAAGCAAGGAAATATGCAAAACGTTATAACCCTCATTTTACAGAGAAGAAAAATGAAGCTAAAAAAACTGAATTGTGGGCTGGAGAGATGGCTCAGTGGTTAAAGCACTCACCTGCAAAGCCTAAGGACCAGAGTTCAGTTCCCCAGTACCTATATAAAGCCAGATGCACAAAGTGGCACATGCATCTGGCGTCTGTTTTCAGTGGCCGGAGGCCCTCACACACCATTATCTCTGTCTCTCTTCTATCACTCTCTGTTTGAAGATAAATAAAATAAAATTAATATATAAAGAGTCATGTCCTTTTTTAAAAAAAAAAAGTGACTTGCTTGTAATAACAAGGGAGATATTTAGTAATCCTGAGACCAATAAGGGGCTCCTCTGGTTACCAACGTCATTGTCTTAATTCTACATCCTTGTTTGCAAAACATATCGGATATACCCACTGTCATACACAGGGAGACAGGTAGACTTGGGGGAGGAGGTGGGAAGAGCATGAGGGCCATGGCATAGAGGATAAATTGTGGAGTGAGCCTGCTTTGAGGTGTGAGGTTAACACACTAGCAGGAAACACGCCTGCTGCTTGCCCTTCAATACTGAGCTAGAACTCAGGTCTTTCCTAGCATAGCCACCTTTGTTTTTGTTTTGTTTTGTTTTTATTTTTCCTCATGTAACTTTGCCTTTTTTAAAAGACAGGGTCTCCTGTAGCCCAGGCTGGCCTTTGAACATACTATGTAGCCAAAGTTGACCTTGAATCCCTGATCTTCCTGCCTTAGTCTCCCGAGTACTGGGATTAGAAATGTGTGCCGCCAGAACCAGCTACACTCGATTCTGAAAGAAAATGGGGCTGGGAGACAAAGAATGAAATCAAATGTCAACATGTCAAGGTGGTTCAGGCTCATCCCTTTACTTACATTGACAGTCGTTTTCCTCAAATTTTGGTATTGTGGTCTTTATTCCTTCATGCTGTGTATATAGATACAAGCTAAAACTTCAACTTGCCTCAATTAGCAGTGATGAAAACAAAGTAAGCCAATTCTCAATAAAAAGGCAACTTCTGAATACACAAATGATGAAATAATGTGCCAATCTCACTAGTTATAAAAAAATTAAAATATGGGGCTGGAGAAATGGCTTAGCGGTTAACGCATTTGCCTGCGAAGCCAAAGGATCCCAGTTCGACTCTCTAGGACCCACGTGAGCCAGATGCACAAGGGGGCGCACGCGTCTGGAGTTCATTTCCAGTGGCTGGAGACTGTAGTGCACCCGTTCTCTCTCTCAAACAAATAAAGAAAATATATTTCAAGAAGAAAGCGCGGCCTGGTGGCGCACGCCTTTAATCCCAGCATTAGGGAGGCAGAGGCAGGAGGATCACTGTGAGTTCGAGACCACCCTGAGACTAAATAGCGAATTCCAGGTCATCTTGGACTAGAGTGAAACCCTACCTAGAAACACCAAAATAAATAAATAAATAAAAATATGAAGGAATTGCATTTTTTTATCCAGCAGATTGCTAACAGTTTTAAAACAGCAATCAATATTACAAGAAGACAGGAAAACTCAATGAAACGCAGCTGATTGGAATAAGTAAATAGAAAAGAATATAAATAAGGCTGAAGAGATTGCTCAGTGGTGAGGGTGCTTGCTTGTAAAGCCCATTAGCCTGGGTTTGATTCCCCAACACTCATTTAAGTAAAAATATGTGAGTGGGACCATTCTGGAGGGCAGTTTGACAATGTTGAACCTAAAGCTCTAATAACTCTTTCTGAAATAATTGGAAATGTGAACAAACATGCATACATCCTTGTTCTTTATTGTCACAATTATAATAGGAAAAGTTGAAAAACCCTTAATTATATGAAAGTTTAAAGTGATTTAGGTATACAGCTATAGGAAGAATAATAAAAAACATCAAAATTAATATTCTTAAGTATAATAATATAAGAAAGGGCTGGAGAGATGCCTTAGCAGTTAAGGTGCTTGCCTACAAAGCCAAAGGACCCAGCTTCAATTCCCCAGGACCACGGAAGCTGGATGAACAAGGTGGCACATGCATCTGGAGTTGGTTTACAGTGACTGGAGGCCTTGGTGCAACCATCCTCTCTCTTTCTCTCTCTGCCTCTCTTTCTCTAAAATAAATAAATAAAAATAAAATTATAAAAAAGAATATGTGATAATGAAAATATGTGTTTAAGTTAAAAATAAGTTATAGACCTTGCATACAATATGAATCCAGAAATATAATAAAGAAATGAAAACATATATTTAAAAATGATTCTATGACATATAAAATCTCAGTAATTTCTGGTGATTATGGGTTTACATGTTCTGCAGTTCTAAATTTTAATGAATATATCATATTTTATATCACACATACTATATATGATATTTTATATCATATTTTATACAACACTGAAATAATAGCATTTGTGCAGTTTTCCCATATTTTTTATGACACTTGTTTACCCACATTAATATTTTGATCTTCAAATGCCTCCAAATTGGGCTGGAGAGATGGCTTAGCGGTTAAGCGCTTGCCTGTGAAGCCTAAGGACCCCGGTTCGAGGCTCGGTTCCCCAGGTCCCACGTTAGCCAGATGCACAAGGGGGCGCACGCGTCTGGAGTTCGTTTGCAGAGGCTGGAAGCCCTGGTGCGCCCATTCTCTCTCTCTCCCTCTGTCTTTCTCTCTGTGTCTGTGCTCTCAAATAAATAAATAAATAATAATAAAAAAATGCCTCCAAATTAACAGAAAGCAACTCAAGTGAAGTTTGGCTCTTCAGAGCAGCAAGATTTCAATACAACTGATACAGAGAAAAAGCAAAGAGAATTGAGGCAAACAGCCGTGGAAGGCCCACATACTGCAGATGACTGTTGGGCCACTGTCCCCAGCATGGCTGGTGGTGGCATTATAATAGCAGAGGCCATGGGTGACACTTCGTAAAGCTGTGCTCCCGTGACAAATGGCAAGACTCATCGGTTCAGATTTAGCAATGAACTCAAATAAAAGTTAATTAGGAGAATAGAGACTCTTTACAGGCATCTAAATCGCAGACCAATTAAAAGATAATGGGAACAGGAACGTAAGTAAGAACCAGGAAAGAAGCCTTCTGGTTGGGCCCACGCCCACTGGAGAGGGTATAAAAGAATCCCAGAGCAAGAGGAGACATTTGACCCTCAGAAACGCCATCTCTCCAACATACCAACAGCCAACCACACCCCAGAGCCATGGCTTGCTGTGTCGCCCGCTGCTGCAGCGTCCCCACGGGCCCCGCCACCACCATCTGCTCCTCCGACAAGTCCTGCCGCTGCGGGGTCTGCCTGCCCAGCACCTGCCCGCACACCATCTGGCAACTGGAGCCCACCTGCTGTGACAACTGTCCCCCACCCTGCCACATTCCCCAGCCCTGTGTGCCCACCTGCTTCCTGCTCAACTCCAGCCAGCCAACTCCAGACCTGGTGACCCTGAACCTCACCACCTATGTGCAGCCCGGCTGTGAGGAGCCCTGCATCCCAAGGTGCTGCTGATTGATGGGTGGCTCCCATGCTCGGTGCCTGACACTAAAAGAGCCAACCTGGAAGCTTTAGCATCAAGCTGTCTCAGCCTCCGCCATTAGTTGTTCTGTCTTAGAAGTTGGAACGGGGGTGACTGTCGCTGACAATGGCCCTCCCAACCAGGAAACCCAAAGACTTCCAGTGACCATGTAGCTGTCACCCAACTGCAGTCTCAACAGCGAATGCCTAAAGGCTAGGTGGCTGCTTCGTGCGAACCTGTCCCGTCCTTCGGGTGTCTGGGAATTCTGTTTTCTGTCTTAGGTGGGAGCTTTCTGCAAACTGAGGAATTTCTTCATGATCTTCCTAATAAATTTTGTGTCTCTGGCATAGCACAAGTGTGTACAATTGCTTTTGCTTATTTTGGAGGATTCTATGAAACGTGTTTCTTAACTCCCATTGTTGGCATTTTAAGAAAAATTTGGAAAACTGGTAAAATTGAAAATAGTGTCAGTACAGCAAAACTTCTTGATTTTGTGTCTCTTGCTATTTTAAGAAAACCAATGGCCTAGTCTATGGGAGAGTTTGGTACGCAGACATGCTTGAAAGTCGACGTGCCCTGACTTACCCTCTCTAGACGGTATTGCTATACTATCCACAATAGTCAGGAAATGCACATCAATGGATAAACGCATGAAAAAAGTGTGGTGCAGATATACATAAGGGAGTTTTGGGCATGACATTTGCAGGAAAATGGTTGGAACTAATATTCCTTATGTTAAGTGAAATGAGCCAGACTCAGGAAGACAAATACTTCATGTTTTCTTTTAGATGCAGAACCCAAATTTAAAACTGTGTGTGTGTATGTGTGTGTCTGCATGTGAATGTCAGCGTGTGATGAAACTAGAAAGGGGGTCAGGAGAAGTGAGCAAGAGATCATAGATGGTGGGGAGAGAGGCTAAGAGAATGCATATCCTAGGAAAGTGGAAAGAGAGGCTACGTGGGAGAAGGAGGGGAACTGACCACCAGGAATACGGGGAGGAAGAAGAGGGCTGTGGGACAGAAGAATGAATGAAAGCAAAGTAAAACGACACATATGTATGAAAATGCAAGAATGAAACCCATTACTTTGTATGTTAACCTAAAAATAATTTTTAAAAAAATCACAGGGTGGAGATATGACTCAGAGGATAAACCGCTTGCTTTGCAAGCGTGAGGAATGGAGTGTGGACTGTGAGCCCCCACGACAGTGTGGCAGCTGTCTGTAATCCAGTATGCGGGCAGTAGAGACAGTAACTTCCCCCTGGCCATGATGGCTAGCTAAACTAGCTGACTTAATGATCATGCCTCAGAAAAATAGAGCTCTCCTGTTTACTTAATCAAGGAAGATACCTAGTATCAACCACTGGCTTACACACTCACAAACATATGCACATGTACCTACATACACACATACATACACACCACACAATTTTGTTTTGTTTTCTCAAGGCAGCATCTCACTCTAGCCCAGACTGACCTGGAATTCACTATGTAGTCTCAGGGTGACCTCAAACTCTCGGTGATCCTCCTACCTCTGACTCCTGAGTGCTGGGATTAAAAGAATGTTCCAACCACACCCAGGACACACAATTTGTTTTAAACTTGTTTAAGACAGATTGGGAAATACTGAGTGTGATCTGAAGACCAACTATGATAAACCATATCAGCTAATCCAGATGACCTGACCCAGTTATGAAAATGTTTCATAATATAATGACATCATTCATTCAGTCAACATTTAGAAATATCTGTTGTAGATCCTGTCTTTAATTGTCCCTATTGGAAATGAGCTGTCTAGAAGATGAGATAGATATAATAATCATTCACTCCTATATACAGTTCACAAGTAGTTATTGAATGCCAGCTGCTGTGTTCAAATTAAAAGCATGATGTGCTCTACCAGTGCTGTGGGACCACAAAGTTGGCAATAATGAGATTTATTTTCTTTTTTATATTTTATTTTGTATTTATTTATTTGACAGAGAAAGAGGGAGGGGGAGAGAGAGAGAAAGAGGGAATGGGCATGCCAGGGCCACAGCCATGCAAATGAGCTCCAGATGCATGTGCCCCCTTGTGCATCTGGCTAACGTGGGCCCTGGGGAATTGAACCTGGGTCCTTTGGCTTTTCAGGCAATTGCCTTAACCACTAAGCCACCGCACCAGCCCACTGAGGTTAATTTTCATGAGTGTGAAGAGAACACAGATATAATCAAACACAAATTGATGTGGAGCTATGGCCAAAAGAATAGGACAAGAGGACATCAAAGAAACACTAGACAGTGTGAGCTTATGTCACCACCTAAGCACAGAGGAGAAGATAGAGGCAAGAATTCAAGAGGAACGTGGTGGATATAGATATGTCATGTGAGGCAGAAGTCGCACATCTAAATGGAATCTGGGTCGTTATCCTGGGAAGGAAGAAGATACAGGTTAGTAGGTGCAGGAGTCTGTGGAAAAGTCCTTCTCAGTTACTTGTAAGTTAAAAGACCCAGGTTCGATTCCCCATGCCCACATAAAGCAAGATGCACAAGGTGGAGCCTGCATCTGGAGTTCGTTTTCAATGGCTGGAGGCCCTGGAACACCCATTTTCTCCCTCTCTCTCTCTCTCTCTCTCTCTCTCCTATATCTCTCTCTTCTTATAAATAAGTAAATAAAAATATTTTTAAAATAGATGTTGGAAGCTACACATGAGGGCACAGACCTCTAATCTCAGTCCTCTGTAGCTGAGGCAGGAGAATTGCTACAAGTTCAAGTTCAAGGCTATCCTTGGCTACATAGTGAAACCCTATCATAAGACAACAACATAGATGTTGAAATGAGTAAATAAGGATCTTGAAACAGTTGTTAAAATACTTTCAAGACTTAAAGGAGAAAAATAGAGGAGCCCAGATGGTTCAGCTGTTAAGATGCTTGCCTACAAAGCCTAATGACCCAGGTTCAATTCCCCAGCCCCACATAAAGCCACATGCACAAAGTGGCACATGCATCTGGAGTTCATTTGCAGTAGCTGGAGGCCCTGATGTGTCCATTCTCTTTCTCTTTCTCTCTCTCTGCAAATAAATAAACAGATAATTTAAACAATAGGGGAACTATAAAAGGGAAAGATAAGGAATCTCATCATAAAAATGAAACATTAAGCTTTTATTAAACAAATTAATTAGTTAAAATTAAGTTATTTAAATTAAACGAGAGACTAAAATGAAAGTCCTAGAAATGAAGAATCCAGTGTAGGGGCTTCATAGAAAATTGGACAGTACTAATTAGAAATGATTTTTAAGGTTGATAAAATTTATCAACGCTAAAACCAACTGAAGCAAATGAGGTTGGAAAAAGAATGAACAGAAGCAGAGCAGGCTCAGCCAACAGGTCTTTGGTGATGATGTCACTCTAATCAGTGAGGATTATGCAGGACCAACTGAGTGGGGGGAAAAAATCCACTTTAACTTTATACATAATGCACAAAAGGTTAAGATGCCTCCACAAGCCAAAATATAAAATTAAATTATAGAGCTAGTGGAAGAACTAAGATAGACTATGAGCTGAGAAATCACTTCATAGTACACACACATCTCTGAGAGAAGAAGCAGCACACGGGGCCACGAAAACCTACCAACAACATGCAACATGTCATCAAGATAAAAACTTGGGCTGGAGAGATGGCTCGGTAGGTGAGGGTGCTTGCTGCAAGGCCGATGGCCTGAGGCCACCTCAATTCCATTCCCCAGGACCCACATAAAAAGCTGGGCATAACCACACACACTTATAACCCTGGTCCTGTGGAAAACTGATTGAGGAAAGACTTCGACCGTTATCCTCTGGCCTCCATGCGCCTGCCAGTACATCTGTACCTATGCGCACATGCCCCCAACAACAACACCCCACATAATACACATGCAAAAAACCATATTTATCAAAAGGCATCATTTTCAAACGTGGACTAGGAGAATAGCTCCCTGTGTAAAGTGCTTGCAGTCACGCATGAGGGACTGAGATCAGATCCTCAACACCTACATACCAGCTGGGTGGGGTAGTGTGCCCTGCAATCCCAGTGCTGGGGAGGCAGAGGCACGAGGATCCCAGGGCTCACTGGTTAGCTAGACTAGCCCAATTGATGAGTTTCTGGTTCAGGGAGAGGTCCTGTCTCAAAAACTAAAACGGGGGACTGGAGAGATGGCTTAGCGGTTAAGGAACTTGACTATGTAGCCTAAGGACCTAGGTTCAATTCCCCAGTACCCATGTAAGCCAGATGCACAAGACGGTACATGCATCTAGAATTTGTCTGTAGTGGCTGGAGGACCTTGTGTGTGTGTCTCTCCCTACATAATATATAATTATATATTAATATATAATATATTAGTAATATATAATATAAATAGACTTTGTATATATACTTATATATATAATTTATGATAATATTAAAAATTTTATATAAAATATACACTCCTCATAATGAAATAAATATTTAAACATTTTAAAGTAAAATAAAATATAAAATGACTTGAGAAAGGTGTCCAACATTGACCTCTGGCCTCCCCAAGCACTCCCATAGATGTAAACCCACAACTGCACACATATGTGCATCCAAACATATAAACACACACATGCAAGCATGCCCCACACATGCAAAAAAAAATTTTAAACCAAATTAAATAAAAAATTAAAAAGCAAGTCATTGTCACGAAAAATAAATTTGAAATACACATAATTAACAAAGTACTTGAACTAAAACAATAGAAGAAATTTCTAAATATCAGTAATAAACAGATAAAGAGCCCATGAAAATTAATCAAAAGATTGGATGACTGCTTCACAAAATATATTTGTGAAGCAGCCATATATATATATATATATATATATATATATATATATATATATATAATGAACAAATAAACATATGGAAAGCTATTCCATATAAACAATCACCAAGGACATGTTACACTTTGCAATGAGTAAGCCATCTAAAATTACAACACATGACAACACCAAATGTTGGAGAAGGCATGGAGTGACTAAGCCACTCATCCATTGTTGATGATGGTGAAAAATGGTGTAACTCCAGGGCTAGAGAGATGACTTAGTGGTTAAGGCATTTGCCTGTGAAGCCTAAGGACCCAGGCTCAATTCCCCAGGATCCACATAAACCAGATGCACAAGGTGGCACATGAATCTGGAGTTTGTTTGCAGTGGCTTGAGGACCTGGCACACCCATTCTTCCTCTCTCTCTCTCTCTCTCTCTCTCTCTCTCTCTCTCTCTCTCTTTCTCTCTCTAATAAGAAAAATAAAATATTAAAAAACGGTATAACTCCTGAAATGGTTTGTACCTCAAATGTTCCCCTAAAGGCGTGTCTGTGATGTCCCCAGCTGGCAGTACTATTGGAAGGCAGCAGAAATGTTAGAAAGATAGCCAAGTAGAAGAAAATTCGATCCGTGGTGGCATGCCCTTGAAGTGATATTAGGACTCTAGCCTCCCCTCTCTCACTGTCCACTTCTTGGCCACCATGAGATGAGAAGCTTCCCCTGCCTCTTCCATCCCACCACAATGCTCTACCTTGCCTCAGGCTCAAAGAAATGGACCCAAGTCATCACAGACTAACATCTCTGAAATTGTGAGCCAAAATAAATCTTTGTTCCTTTGAAGTGGATTACCACAATCATTTCATCACAGCAGTGGAAACCTAATACTACTCCTTGTAGAGAAAAAAATAGTATGTTGGTTTCTTATAAAAAGAAATATGTATGTATTCTATGATCCAACAATTCTACTCTTAGATCTGGTCCCATGAGAAAAGAAAATATATCTACAAAAACACTTGTACAAGAATGTTACAGAAGTTTCATTCACAATGGCATCAAACAGGAAATCACAAATATTCATTTAAAGGAGAACAAGCAAATTCACAATGGGTGACTTTTATCCACAAAATTAAAATACAGATTAGAATACTTATATTCGGAAGATGAGCACTGAGTAAGAAAAGGCAAAGGGGAGCATCCCAATGTAATGGAGATTTTAATATCTTGCCTGGGGTGTTGGGTACATAGCTTCAAACACTTGTCAAAATATTAATCATATGTAACATTATCTCAATAAAATAAACTCACGAAGGAAGGAAAATCATCTGTTTGCAATTGGATAGTCATTGGGGAACAAGACGCATCAGGTAGAGATGGCACATTTTACTCTTTATAAAGTGAAACACTTGGTGTGGTTTATTATTTGACAACTGTAGTAGAAAAGACAAGAATTATATTGTCCCATCTTAAGGCGAAGACCAAGTAAAGCCCAAGGGATTTCATAACTAGATAAAGAAAGCGCAACTAGTGAGAACTGAAGGAGCAGGACCACCAGCACGTGGTCCTGGTCCTCTCCCCATCTCCCATGTCCTTTAGAGCTGATTGTTTTTGTTAAGAATTATGTATCAAAATAAAAGCCCCGAATAAACTACACGAACTTATTTTTAGCAAACAATTATCAAGGACCAGGAACCAGAGATAAGACCCAAATAATTTAAAAAGAAATATTGTCAAAAAAAAAAAAAAAAAACACCCTCGTCTCAATGTGAAACAGCTGTGACATTTCCACTGAGTCTTGTCACGCAGGTTCAGCCACGAAAGGAAGTAGAATGGAGTTTGCAGTGAGGCTGATCTTGCCTTTGTGAGGCTGGGCATTAGGGAATGGATCTGGGAAAGCAACAGACAACATGTTAAGGAAGATGCTCTTTGCCAAGGTAGAAGGTCTGGACTTCCTCCGTGCAGAGTCACAAGAAATCAAATTGGAATTCAGAAAAATGATGGTGGGGACTGCGGAGCTATCTCGGCAGGAAAGTGCACTTACTCACATGCAAGCCTGAGGGCCTGCGTTTGTCTCCCCAGCACCCACAGAACAGGTGGATGTGGCCAAGCTACCCTATAGCCCCAAGCTTTTGGGGAACAGAGATTGGAAAATCACTGGCACTCACTGGTCAGCCAGTCTGACCAAACACAGCAGCTCTGGGTTCAGTAAGAGACTCTGCCTCAAGGAAATGCATGCACGGATGAGCCACGGAGACTATCTGATGTTCGCCCCTGGCCTCTATGGGGCATGCGCAAACACTGCACACACACACACACACACACACACACAACCACACATGCTCTGTGGGTGCGTATGTGCCTCCTCCCAAGGGGGGAACCTGACTGGCAGCAGGAATCAGGGGATGATCTCACTCAAGACCACACAATACAAAACACAACAAGCAGGATGGTTCTGAGAATAAAGGGCTTGCCATAGCAGTGAGAAGATCTTAGTTCAGATCCTCAGAACCTATGCAAATGCCTGGTGGGTGTGGTGGCCCAACTATAAGGCCAGCCCTTGAGAGACAGAGATGGGGGAATCCCCAAGGCAAGCTAGCTAGCTGCAAGATCCAAATCACTGAGCTTGGGGATCAAATGAGAGAACCTGTCTTAATAAATAAAGATGAGAGTTATTGAGGAAGATACTCAAAATCAACTTCTGGCCTCTATACATATGCACACACATGTGCCTGCAAACATACACACACTGTCATACAAACACACACACATGCATACATACAATGCATATGCACAAAAACACTGAAACATCCATGTCTCTTCATTATGGCCTTTCATGAAATCTACTTATTTTCATCTTCTCCCCATGTCCTCATATACTGTAGGAATGAATCCTGGCCAACTTCCATGTTCTGAAAATACAGCTATTGATTATACAAAGCTACTTAATTAACCAAGATCAAAATCAATAGCCCTGCCCCATATAGATAATAACCAGTAATCACCATTTTCCAACTGGAAGTTAGTACAAAACAAAAGAAAATATTCCTTATTGAACCTACAGTTAAAAAAGTCCTAACACATTGTATCATGCCACTTTGTGTTTTGTTTTGTTTGAGACAAGGACTGTATAAGTAGGCTAGATTGCCCTCAAACCCATGATCCTCCTGCCTCAGCCTTCCAAGTGCTGGGATTACAGATATTCACAGCCATGTCCTACTTCACAGTGAATTTATTATATATATTCTCTTCAGAAATCGCTTTGTTGACTCATCGGGATTCTGTGACATTGTAATTTCATTTCAGAGAGGTGTCTCCCCTTTGTTTTTAAATTGTTAAACACATCCTTGTTAGGACATCAGCACACCCATGAGCCTGTATTAGTTACTTATTACTCATTGCTGTGAATAAATACCCAACAAGAAGCAACTTACGGAAGGAAAAGGACTAATTCAGCGTACGTTTCAGAAGGGAGAGTCTGCCACAGTGGGAAAGGCATGGCAGGCCTGTGTCACACCACACCAGCAAGAACAAAGCAGACAGGGCTGGAGAGATGGCTTAGTGGTTAAGGCGCTTGCCTGCAAAGCCCAAGGAACCAGGTTTGATTCCCCAGTACCCATGTAAGCCAGATGCACAAGGTGGCACAAGCATCTGGAGTTCATTTGCAATGGCTGGAGGCCCTGGCACAGCCATTATCTCTCCATCTCTTTTTCTCTTTCTCTCTCTCGCTCCTTCTCTCCCTCTCTCAAACAAATAAAATTTTCAAAAAAAGAAGGAAGCAGACAGAAAGGACAGGATGGGAACCCAGCTATAACACCTCAAGGCCCGCCACCAGGGACACAGTTCCTCCAGAAAGGCTCCATCTCCTAAAGTTTTCACAACCTTCCTTACTAGCGCCACCAGCCAGGGACCAAGTGCCCAAACAGATGAGCCTGTGAGGGAGACTTTACAAGCAAACCACCATTGTCCCTTGAAGGACTTTAATCCTAGTATGTAGCGCACACCTTGCTCTTTGCCTTATAGGCACATGGTTTGAGCCAAGTATATAGTTTATATCTTGTTCCTTTACCCTGTATGCACATATTTTAAGCTCACCAAAAATACTTCAAGGTCAATCATTACAATGACCATTCTCATGGCAGCAGCACAAACAACTAAATGACATTTAATGAGTTTTAATACTGATTTTCAAAGTAGACACAAGCAGTCAATGCACAGAAGCAAAGTCTACAGGGATATTCTTTTCCTTTTTTTTTTTTTTCTTTCAATGAGCTATATACAATTACTGATTGGCCAAATTTTCTCTTCTGTTCCTTATTCTTTCCAAAGAGCAATGCTTTCTGAGGCCATTGTCAGAAATGTCTTGCAGCCAACCAGCACATGAAAATGAGGTAAGACCTGATTTAGAAACCTGAAGTTACCCCCCTTTTATGAGGCATAAAATCCTTCCTCGGTAAATAAACAAGACTAATGAGATGTTTGTCTGAAAACTGGCACCAGCGGAATAAAGAAAACATCTGGGGTGGCATGTAAATACTCATTTGGGGGGCTCTATAAAAGTCTCCGGAGGAAAGGAGACTTGTGGAACCAACGCATGCAGAGTTTTACAAGCAGTCTCTGTTCTCCACTTCTAAGAGAATGACTTCGGATGGCTCCCCTAAGCCCCGTGCCAGACCTTTGGGCTGTGAGTTGACTTCAACCGGCCACGCAGACACGACTTGCTTCCCCAGCGCCTGCGCTACCTCCAGATGTCAGACACCGCGCTTGCCACCCACGTCTCACCTGCCGACAGGCTGCCTTGCACCGTGCTGCTTCGTGGGCAGTTGTTCCAGCCCGTGCCTGGCGGGGAGCTGTGCTTGGTGTGAGGAAGGGGCGTTCAACAGCAATGAGAAGGAGACCATGCAGTTCCTGAATAACAGACTCGCCAACTACCTGGAGAGGGTGCGCAGCCTGGAGGAGGCCAACGCGGAGCTGGAATGCAGGATCCGGGCACAGTGTGAGCCCGATGCCACAGTGCTGTGCCCCGATTACCAGTGTTACTTCGACGCCATTGAAGAGCTCCAACAAAAGGTTTTGAGTCTCAATGTCCTAATGATCCATTTTTTGCTCTCTCTGGTTCCCTTCACCTTTAGGCTAAGAGAGGCTTCTCTGTGGAAGTAAACAGAAGGAAAAGGGAGTTCCAAGAGCCACCGGGAATTAAAGTCGGGAAACCTCCGTCGGTCTCAGCCCTGTCACTAACTATTGGGCGAATAGAAAGATGTCATTTATCTGTCCGCTCAGTCATCTACAGTATGGGGGAAATTGTATCATACATAAAAGCCCTTCTGTATGTAACACTGCATGCTAAAACTCTTGTTCACAGACCTTGAATGTCATGTTTTTAATCTCACCTAGTAATTGTGTTCTTTGACTGATGAATGTGTATGGTCGCGGATGGGAAGGTGGCGTTAATACAATTAACTGTCCAACTTCCAAGCTGTACTGCAAAATGCCTCAGATCACTGTCAAAGTCAATGCATTTTGTTGCTATATTTTGTTTCTAAATTGGCATTATGTGTGTGTGTATATATATATATATATATATATATATATATATATATATATATATACATATATACATATAGATTTCTACATGGAGTGATACTGTTAAAAAGAAAGACAGGCTGGCAACAATTTTATGCCAAGTTACAAATGACTTTCATGAGATAAGGAGTAGTGTAGCTGTTAGATCAGTAGATACTTAGGTTTCTTTCAAAGAGTTGCTCATGGGTCTGTGCAGTCCAAGGCACTTGCTTGCAAAGCCCGCTGGCCTGGGTACAGTTCCCAAGCCACCCACGCAAGCCAGACACAAAGAGTGGCTCAAGTGTCTGGTGATCATTTGCAGCAAGCAAGAATCCTGAGCATGTGCGCACATGTACCCACCCACACTCCCCCACATGTTCAAATTAATTAATTGATTTCTTTTTAGAAAAGCTGCTTATTGACATAATGACTTACCTCTCAGATCTTGTGTACGAAGGCAGAGAACTCCAGACTCGCTGTACAGTTGGACAACTGCAAACTGGCTGCCGATGATTTTAGGTCAAAGTAAGTGGAATTTTAGTTTGAACATAGCATGTTGGTCTTTTTTTTTCCTCTATCTACCTATCTATCTATCTCACACACACACATACACACCTATGCTTCCATCACCACATCAAACATGCTTTACATGATATTTTTTTTTAACTGAGGATATTTTAAAAGCCCGAATTTGTCATTATTTTGGATGTAAGGGGAATTGTGTCATGTGGCTGATGTGAGGCCACACGGCCCTTATCCTGGTATTCCCAGCACATCACAGAGTCTGGCAAAGTAAACAATGCATGTCTCCCTTGCTGTGAAAGGTATGAAAGTGAACTGTCCCTTCACCAGCTGGTGGAGACTGACATCAGTGGCCTTCGTGGGATCCTGGATGAGCTGACAGTATGCAAATCAGATCTAGAGGCCCACGTGGAGTCTCTGAAGGATGATCTCCTTTGCCTCAAGAAGAGCCATGAAGAGGTGAGCAAAGAGGTCGCCGTGGCCCATGGACCATGAGGGACAGTTACACCAATAGATAGCATGTGTGTACATTGAACCTGGGCAGGGGCGCTTGCGCTGGAATAAAAATGCAGCCATTCACCCTCTGCAGCCTGATCATCCAGTGTTTCTGAAAGTAGGTGTGATGTACATAATGGGTCATTATCTGTGACATAAGTACTGGCCAGTGCCAGGAGGGAAAGGCCATTCTCTCTCCCTCTGCCACTGCTTGCGTGGAGCAGTAACTCCATGAATGGCTTTTCTTGGTGACCTTATGCCTCCAGCAGCTCTATGCATAATATATAAAAATTAAGCTGATCAACACAGACTAATCATTAGTTTCCCAAAGGTGATAAAAATTCAAGCAACTTTGGCACCATAGTTTTTTTTTTTATTTTATTTTATATATACTATAACAGGTTATACTCTTTTATCCCTTTGCCTCTGGCCCTGTTTCCCTAAGGCCCTCTTCAGTGGGATTATGGTATTCACTGTGGGGTCATGAAGGCATCCCTGTGGAGTGTGGGGGAACCATGCCTCAGGGTATTCCTATCCACTCTGTGGCTCCTACAATCTTCATGTCTGCCTCTTCCACATTGGTCCCTGAGCTGTGGTAGGACTGCCGGCAGTGTGATTTAGTGTTGAGCTCACTGGGGTCTCTGGATCTCTGCTGTGATTGGTCGCCATCATCCTGGAGCTGGCTGCCAGGCTAGCAGCAAGAGCAGCATTTATGTCACCACTTCCTCTTCTCCTGGGTCCCAGCAGATACGGTAAAGGCGGCAGGTCTCATGGTGCGTAGCCAGCTACCTTTTTGTCTTATTGATGGATCTTGGTTCTCTTCTGTTTCCTCTGTCTTCTGTACAATTAAACATTCTCCAACCAAGAGTAAGAGCAGCTTGGGTTAGAGGGGACATGCAGTTATTTGAGGGACATTTTGATGCGCAAGCGCACTCTTCTCCTCTGAAGTCTTATGTTTCCTGACCGTAGGGTTCTGGCTTAGTTTCCAATACCAGATATGAGTTCTGTCCACTGGGTGGGCCTCGTGTCCAATCAGAGTTTAGCCACAAAGGCTGTGTGCGGCTGCTGCGCAGCGTGTATAAACTGAACCTGGTCGGGGGGCGCTCGTGCTGGGATAAAAATCCGGGCATTCTCACTCTGCAGCCTGTGGGTGCACTTCTTGTCAGGCTGGTGGGTTTTGTAATCTGTGTGGCCCTTTACCTGCTCATGCTACTGATGACCATTGTCCCCCAGCAGCCCCCGGAGGGATTTCCAGCACTGTGAGGGCTAGCCAGGAGGGAGCCAGTTTCCCCTTTGGTTACAGCATGCAACCTCAATGTCGTGGGACCACAGCCGGTGGTGTCTTCAGCAATAGGGTCTTACATTTTAGCTCTGGTAGGTGATCATGTATTTGGACAATGACCTAGATAGTTCCTGGGACCTCATGGGTTTGGCTTCCCTGTCCAACAGCTCACTGTGGGGGCGCGGGTGGAACCCCAGTTCTGGGCCTGGGATTTACCGGGCAGAGTCAACGATTTTAAGGTTAAGCTTGTTCTACCTTCTATCAGGGACTGTGCCTCTTCCCCTCTATTGGAGGATATATCTTGTAGAATGCCATAGTTTTAAATACTGTGCATCGTTTTAAAATCATAAACTAATAAAAAAGCTAGATAATGAAGAGTGGAATGAGATAACAAAGTATATTTTCTCTCTGAATAGTTTTACGGTAATAGCCAACTGAATACTGATACTTTAACAGGAGTCAGGACTTTTAAACGTTTAGTGGACGAAGAAACTAAGACGATTAGAAGTAGTGACAATGAGGCTGGAGAGCTGGCTTGGTGGGTAAAGTGCTTGCCACACAAACATGAGGACCTGAGTTCAGATCCCCAGCACCCACTTAAAACTCTGGGTGTGGCAGTGCATGACTGTAATCCCCGCACTGGAAAGGCAGAGACAGGACAATCTCCGGGGCTTACCTGTCTTAATTGATGAGATCTGGGTTCAGTGAGAGACCCTACCTTTAAAAGTACGGTGGACAGTGATCAAATAAGACACCTGGCATTAACATCTAGTCTCCATACAGTGCCCACATTCACATACAGTGCCCACCAATGCACTACCCACATACATGTGCACGTGGGTGCGCACACACACACGAAAACCAAAATCCCAGACTTTTACAAACTAATGTCAAAATTTGAGATGGGATGGGGTGCTGTCGTTTATGAAGTTGACATTCCCCACACACCACGCAGTGACACGCTCTGCTCCACTCCCATCTCAGGAGGTCAACCTGCTTCGCGAGCAGCTTGGAGACCGGCTCAGCGTGGAGCTGGACACTGCCCCAACCACGGACCTCAACAAGGTCCTGGATGAGATGCGATGCCAGTATGAGACAGTGCTGGCCAACAACCGCAGGGAGGCCGAGGAGTGGTTCGCCGCTCAGGTCAGCGCCCGCAAGCTGAGGAGGGCAGGCTTCCGGCGGGCACCTCTCCCCAGTTCTCTAATGGGCCTGTGTTGCAGACGGAAGAGTTGAACCAGCAGCAGCTGTCCAGTGCAGAGCAGCTGCAGGGCTGCCAGACGGAGATGATGGAGCTGAAGCGTAAGGCCAACGCCCTGGAAATCGAGCTGCAGGCTCAGCAAAACCTGGTACGTAAGGCAACCACGGGGTCAGCCATGCCAGTAACAGGCCCAGAGGTGCTGTGCCCTTTAGCACACGCTCAGGGAGACACTCACGCCTCATTCTGCAGGTTCAGGTGTCCAGCTGGCCAGGATGACCATTTCCTTGCCTTCGTTAAGTGAATGATTGATTATTCCATAGTGGAAACAGAGCAACAGGTCAGCAGTCCCACTAGGGTGCCTCAGCTGTCCTTCTGGGCCAGACCATGATCCCACAGCACCCTCCAGAGACAGGGAGAGATGAGAGGTCAGCTCCAAGTGAGGTAGGGACTTCTGAGCCAAAGGCACTTGAATATGACAAGGGATTTTGATTCTCTTTTAACCAGGGACAAAGTTCCAGACTTGCCAACATATCTAAAACCAAGAGTTATTTTTCAATTTTTAATCCTACCAAGTTTCCTAGGATTCCACATATTGCTGCACACTGCCCCACCCAACCAACAAAAATATCATGCAGTCAAGGTCACACATGCCAGGTCCCATCAGACACCATAATGTGTACTTTGCTGTGTCCAAGGAGGACAAGTAGGAAACAGCAACAGAACATTCCCCTTAGGACAGACACAGTACCATCTAAGCCTTCCAATAGTCTTGGGTGGCAGAAACCTTTACTAATCCCATTTTACAGACAAGGAAAACTAAGTTATCATTTACAAGGAGCTGCGATGGTAAGTGAAAGCTGAATCCTAGTGGTTTGACTCCAGAGGTCCTCTTCCCTTCTAACAACATTGTACTGCTTCCCCCTGCCGGGTGTCCAAGCTCAAAGCTTCCTCCCAAATGCTACCACCAACCCTCCTTCATGAGTTGTAGGTGGCTGCATTCATGGTGGTGGAGGTAATAAATGACATGTCCACAGCCCTTAACATTTCTAACATTGTTTCCATGCGCTACGTCCTACAGTCTTCACAACCCTCCTGTGACATAGGAACCTGGCATTCTCCAAGATCTACATAATAAAGTGAAAGCTCAAAGAAGCTAATTAATTTTCCTCAGGTCCCAGAACTTGACAAGAGTACCGCAAGGGTCTGAAAGTAGGCAACCTAGTCCCGGGAACTGGGCTACTGGGTCCTGGTGACGAGATCTTCTCTCTGCAGACAGAATCTCTGGAATGCACCGTGGCAGAGACCGAGGCCCAGTACAGCACACAGCTGGCCCAGATGCAGTGCCTGATCGACGGCGTAGAGAACCAGCTGGCGGAGATCCGCTGTGACCTGGAGCGGCAGAACCAGGAGTATGAGGTGCTGCTGGACACCAAGGCCCGGCTGGAGTCGGAGATCAACACATACCGGGGCCTGCTGGAGAGCGAGGACAGCAGGCAAGTCCCAGGGTCTCTCATGAAACCCCCCAAATCCCAAAGATAAAATCTCCAGGATTCTGCTACTGCAAGGTATGAGCAATATCAAACCTCCCTAGTGTGTCAAGGGACATTCTTTTTTAAAACATTTTTTAATTGAGGCATTTAATACAAGAATACACTGCAATCTGCTTGCATTCTATCCCCTCACCCTCTTTTGTTCCCCTCCCCCACCTCAATTCCACTGAGCTCCCCTCCTCTTTCCCAGTAATCCTTCCTCTGTTTTGATGTCTCATTCCTTTGGTCCTCCCCTTTCCTCCATGGGAAAATGTCGATGGGCTCAAAACCTGCAGATTTTGTAGAGTAACAACGACTACAGTGAGGTCACGAATGCACCAGTCAGCTCATGTCTGGAGGACGGTGCCCCAAAGTACTCCTTGCCTCCCCGTGGCTCTGACATCCTTTCTGCTTCCTCTTCCACAATGTTCCCTGAGCACAGAGCACGTCTCGTTCAGTGATGAGAACTCGCAGCAGCCTCTCATGTTCAGTGTTGATGAGCTTTGAGTCTTCTCAGTGTCCACCGCCGTCCCCCACACAGAAGCTGTCTCTGGCTGGCAGTGACCGTAGCTCTCATATTTTTTCCGCCATTTCCTCTGCAATGTGCTCTGAGCCCTGGTGGGTGTGACTTTTCCAGTGCTAAGCACTGGGCTTTCTAAAGGAGTGAGGGGAAATGGCTGAAGCTAAGTGGAAATGTTCCAAGATACTCTGAAGTCCAGAAGTAGACTAGTTTTCCTGCATAACCACTCATGCTGAGGACATATATGTATATGTATGTATATATATATATGCATATATATGTGTGTGTATAAATATATATATTTATAAAATATAAAAATTATATACATATATATTTTATGTTTTCTACTAAAAAAAAAGCCAGAAGCATGCATAATATGACATTTGGCAAAACAAAGAAAATACATACCATATTATCAGCAGTGAAATAGAGTGGAAGGTGATGGAAGTTACAGCCATTCTATATCCAAAAACCAAATATATGAAAGCAAAATGCTATTCTGCAAAGTTTTCTACAAAACATAATTTGGCAAAATCAAATACTGCTGAGATGACATTGGCCCAGAGCCCCCTGGCTGTGCTTAGTTTCCACTGCTTTTTCCCAGGCTCGCCTGTAACCCGTGCTCCGCGACAGCCACGTCAAGCAGCGCCTGTCAGCCATGTTCGGCCTTCGTAATTTGCACAGTTGGAAACTACTGTGCCTGAATGACTCCAGCGCGGCGCACGGGAATGAAAGCCAGCAGTGCTCTAGAAAGGAGACGGCGTCGACCAGGGACATCCAATCCAGAACCACAAACCCAAAAGGTCCCCCAAGAGTCATCTTCCTTCTGCTGTTCAACTCCTCTCCTTAGCAGCTCGTCTGTGGTCCTCTGGGAGACCGTAAAGCTTTCTTACTAATCTCCAAATAAAATGTCTTTCACTCCTGTAGCATGGTAAGTAGAGTTCTATGGCTTATTTCCATTGAAATAATAGCCCATGTAATGGAAGAGAAATGACCATAGCTTGAAGTTACATAAATCCAGACTGGAAATATTTTTGACTTAACAAATATAAATAGACTAAGTAACCCATGCAAAATGTCATGTATCATAAAAGATGGTAGTGTGCATCTTTCTCAGAGGAATCCTAGGAATAAAAGCTAGTAAGCTTTATTTGTTTTTATTTTTAATTGGAAAGGTACCATGTTCACTTTTTAAAATCTATAATATTAAGGGAGAAATTTATTCAAAATCCAATCCCCTGAACATGAATTGTAAATATTTAGGAGATCTTCCATTTTTCATTCTTATAATTGGTTTAGCCATATAGTTGTAATCATGCTTTACATGCATATGGCTGTATAATGTTTTCACTTATCTCATCTAAGCATTTTTAATCCTTATTTAAACAAAAAACAACATATTTTCTTGTGTGCATTTTAGTGGCTACTTAATGCATCATGAGGTATGTTTTGGTTATAAAAATAATTATTCTCATATATTTAAAAAGCAAAGCACAGCCAAAATGGTTGGTGCACACTTGTAATTCCAGCACATGGAGGCAGGAGGATTGCTAAAGGCTCAAGATCAGCCTGGTCCACATAGCAAGTTCCAAGCCAAGCTATAAAGTAAGACCTTGTCTCAAAAAAAAAAAAAAAAAAAAAAAAAAAAAGGCAGAGAATTTCTACTTCCAGAAAGACTAAGTTATATGCATTGTTTTATTCCCATTCTAACTAGAAACCATAGAATTACATATAAAACAAATATGAGAAGACTCTAAATACCTGAAAAGGAAGCCAGCCCACCTGGAGATCTCAAGGCCCAAGGAAGGGCACTGTGGTGGGATCCCTGTATTTTCTTTCTGCCTCTTTAATCCTAAAGTGGGAGCGAGAGAACCCAGTGGTCCAGAAAAAGCAACAAATGCATATCAAACAATAAAAATTAAAAGAAGGGCTGGGGAAATGGCTTGGTGGTTAAGGCATTTGCCTGCGAAGCCTAAGGACCCAGGTTCAATTCTCCAGGACCCATGTAAGCCAGATGTACAAGGGGGCGCATGTGACTGGCATTCATTTGCAGTGGCTAGAGGCCCTGGCACACCCATCATCTATCTCTCTCCCAAACAAAATAAAATAAAAATAAAATATTTCTTAAAAAGAAACAACTTAAATTTGTCTTAAAAAACATATTTTTTGAAATCCCAAGGAGAGCTTGGTCATTCCAGCTGAAGAAATTAGAGAAAACGCCACCCAGAAAGACAGAAGAGCTTTAGATTCTGGCTACTCAGCCCAGCCAAATGTAACAGAGAAAGAAAAATATTTTACCCCTCCCCATCCCTACCAGAAAAGGCCATGTGGGAAGTCTTGATTTCCATCTCGATTGGGCTATGACAGACCCCCAAACTCCCTTACTGGTGTTGAGTCAAAGACAGTAAAAGATCCAGGACTTTCCTCCATGCTTGGTGATAGCAAGCCCCCCCCCAAGCCCCCCACCCCCCACCCGTCACCACAGTGAAGGCTGCGTGGGAAGCTGGGACTGAACACTTCCCGGCACCTGTGGGGCATCGTCCTTTGGGTTGTTGTCAAAGGAGACTGAAGACTCTGCAGGAACAAGGCAGCATAGGAAACAATAAGAATAAGACACCTGGTCTCATCCAGCCAACACCCAACGGGGTCAAGCAAGGAGTATGTATCCCCACCCACCACTGCCATCTTGAGAAGCACTCCCCTTGGGTGTCAAAGGAAATGAAGTGGAGAACTTTAGGCACCCACCTGGCAGCATCTGTCTTCCCTGCCAAAACAGAGTCAGGGAAACCTGCTAAAACAAGGTGGCAGTAATACTCCATAGCCTCAGGACATAATGCCACAATGTTCAGGTTTCTATCAAAACTTACTCTTCATATCAGGAAGCAGGGAAATGTCAAATATTAAATGAGGAAGTTCCAATAAAACTTTACAAAGCCAACATGACAAAGATGTTAGAATTATCTGACAAGAATTTTGAAACCATCATCCTGAAAAGGTTTCAACAAGCAATGCTTCAGTGAGTTCTCATAACATGAAATAAGTAGGAAAGTCTCAGCAAAGTATAAGAAATCAAGAGCTAAATAGGAATTTCAAGACTGGAAAATATTACAAAATTAACATGTAAAACTCAACAGATGGGCTCAATGGCAGAATGGACAGGCTTGACAGTGCGGAAAACAGCGGTGAATAAAATAGCATCCAACCTGAAAAACATGGAAGATAGTCTGGAAAATCTAGAAAAGTCTTGGGAACTTTGGAACTATCATAAAAAAGCTGAGTCCCACAATGGAACCAAAATGTATTTGCAGAAATAAAGGTTGGAAAAATTTCCAAATTTGGTAGATAATAAAACTTATAGATCAGTAAGATAAGCCATAGGCTGAGGAGCCGACTCAGTGGGGAAAGTGCCTGCCACACAAGCAGTTAGTTCAGACTCCAGCACCCACGTAAAAGCTGGTGTGGTGCTGTTCATATGCAATGCCAGTGCTGGGGAGGTCGAGACTCTCCAGAGCTTTCTGTATGGCTTGTCTAGTCCAATCAGTGAGCCCTGGGTTCAGTGAAAGACGCTACCTTCAGTTCTTCACAGTTCTCTTTGCACAGTACTGGGCTGACATTATACTAATGGTATAGGTGAATTCTGAATCTGTCTTACTCTTGAATTATCTATCCCACTATAAATGATGTCAGGATTGGGAGTTCAAGATACTCTGACCAAAGTCATTTTGAGCAAGCCAAGTGGCCTTTCCTTTCTACCTTTCAGTAATGATTTAAAACCTCTAAAATTCTAAGACTAAGAGATATATTTTTACTTTAGCAGCAGTATATTTATATTTGTAAACCAAGTCATATCATTTTGAAAATTGGTTACAGAGAAATAATGAACCAAAATCATTAGTGATATGAATCTAGATCACTGTGGTCTCTATAGCTCACCAAGAAACCCACAACAAATGAGTTAATGATAATGATAAATTATGTAAAATAATGAGAATTTCAGCCACTGGAAGCCTCATATCTCAAAACAGTACTGAGAGAACTTCCTCCAAATGGAAAGAATTTCAACTTTTTCCACATGGATATATGCTTCTAAGTTAAATAATAAAAACCCAGTAAAATCTAGGAGAGCCATAATTTTGGGTTAACAGTACAATATTTTCATGGTATGAATAATTCATTTAACAAGACACCAGTATTTTAATACTGAGTGTTACACAAAAATTATAATGATGACCACTCATCTGCAAGAGCCAATAAATGCAGAAAAGTCTGACATTCTAGGTTTTATGTCCTGCATACCAAGAGGACTCTCATGAAAACCAGTGAACCTGACCCTCACCTGCAAGAAGCACTCATGACTCATGTGACTCCTTCTCTCTGTAGTGAGTATTTAGGACAGTCATGTGTTACTAGCAACGGGAATATGTTCTGAGTGATGGGTTGCTAGGTGATTTCTTCACTATGTGAACATCACAGTGTGTGTATTCAAACTTGGGTGGCAGTGTTCAGTCATTTAAAATGACCTCTTGATGCAATGAAAAGACGCCTCAAACACAGTATATATGAGGTGGCTGCTGTTGTCACACAGAACACTGCTTTACTGGGCCTTTATGCTTGTGATGTTTTTGAGACAGAATCTTGCTATATAATCCAGGATGACCTCAAACTTATGATCCTCTTGCCTCAGTCACTCAAGTCCTGGGATTATAAGCATGCATTATCATTCCTGGCTGGCATCCTGTTGTATAGTAAGGTTGTTTTTTTGTTTTTTTTAAGTAGAAGGAATATACTCTAAAATGATGACAAAATATATAGTATAGTAAATACCTAAGCCAGCAACTATGCCTAATTAAACTCACTATAATTTATGCAACTGACATCACTGTAGGTTTGTGTGGACGAGCATCACCACAAACCCTTAAGTGCATTATTACAATGTCTTCAGTGATAGAAATTTTTCCAGCCCCAATATAGTATGGTACTACCCTTTATGTGCAGTCCACTGTTGGCTGAAATGTCTTTATATAGCACGTGAAATCCTTGCTAGTTGTACAGCTTCTCTCCTGTCCCTCAGCTACTCATCACGGTCTAATCCCAAGGCCACCTTCACCTGTCGCACACAGCTCCATCTCCCAGAAGGTTCTGTCCAGAACAAATCTTTAAAGAGAGCACCTGTTATTCCTGCCATGTTTGCTCTTCCAGGTGAGAGTGTGAACTTAAGTCTTCACAGAACAGAAACTTCAAAATGATAACAGAAAAAAAATGGGGGGGAAAAAAAGCACATGGAACAACAGAACCTGGAACATGCTTCCCCAGTGCTTCAGACACTTTCCTTTACCCAGGATCTCCAACCAGAAATGACAGGCATGGTGACACCATGCCTAATTGCAATGGAACCAGAGCATTCATCCTCCCATGTGTGCCATGGGAGAGGAGAACCATAGATATTAATTCAAGATATGTCAAACATTTAAATATGAAAGTTAAAAGTCTACAGCTTTAATAAAAAATATAGAAGACTATTTATAACCTTACGTGAAGCCAAAACTGCTTAGCACACTGAGGACCCTGTTTAAAATGGATTTAGACTTCATGAAAATTAAAACATTTTGTGGATGAAAATAAATAGTTAAGAAAGCAAAAAGGCAAGTCATAGACTGCGTGAACATATTTTCTCTATGTACATGTGTTATTAATGTAAAGTATAATGAATTACACTTAAAACATATTATATATAATATATAACCACACATAATATATAATACATATTTTTTCTGAGCCTCACCTTTTGTGTATTTCTACTGGGATTTTTATTCTCTTTAGAAGTGAAATCAGGGAAATATATATATAAATAAACAAATATATAAATATATAAGCAGTAATATACAAATACACACATATTTGTACATGTGTGTGCCTGAGTATGTGTATATCTAGCAAAGGATCTCTACTAGGACTCAACAGTTTACACTGTTATATTCTAAAAATAAATGACCGTACACATACCCCAAAAGATGTATACAGAAATGGGGAGGCGGCTTAGTGGGTAAAAGCACTTGCTACACAAGGGTGATGGCCTGAGTTCAGGTTCCCAGAACCCTCAGAAGCCCAGGCATAGTAGCAAGTGTCTGCAATCCCAGCAAACCTACAGTAAGAAGGGACGCTCAAGCAGGAGAATCCTTGGAAGCTCACCGACCAGCTAGTCCAGCACACACAATCACGAACAAGAGACCCTACCTCAAACAAGACGGACGGTGAGAATCAACAGCCACGATGGTCCTTTGACTCCATACTCATGCCATGGCATGAACATGCCTGCACTCAAACACATGAACACACACATACACGTGGAGAATTGTTTAAAGGACTTGTGCAAGAATGCCCCCAATGGCTATATTTTTAAGAGCACCAAAAATGAAAATAATCCAATTGCACTTAAACAGGACAGTATATCAACAAACTGTGGCATATTTATGTAATGGAATAATACTCCACAACAATAAGCAAGCCACTATCTGTCATGTTGCTGGGAAGTGTTTATACAGGGTGCTAGGGAAGAAAAACTGTCAACAGTGTTACCCATCAGTAGACCTTGCAAGCTATACAACTGACCAGCAAGACAAGATATACCTACTGGTACAAAAAAAAAAGGATGAAAGAGAAGAAGGAAGAGGAAGGGGAAGAAGAGGAGGAAAAGAAGAACAATCTACTGATAATCACAACACTGGAGGACCTTGAGCTTTCTTAGCTGGAGAAGTCAGGCACAAGAGTTCAAGCATTATGGCTACATGTACATGAAATTCAAGAGCAAGCAAGACTCATCTACAGCGTTGAAGGTCAGAAAAGTGGTGCCCACGATGAAGGAGGTGAGTTGTCTGCAAAGAACATGAAGAAAGCTTTAAGGCTGTGGTTATTTAAAATATTTCATAACCTTACAGCTATATACTCAATACTTTAGGGACTGGAGAGATTGCTGTGGTTAAGGCAATTGCCTGCAAAGCCTAATAACTTGGATTCGATTCCCCAATAGCCATGTAAATCCAGATGCACAAGGTAGTGCATGCATCTGGAGTTCATTCGTAGTGGCTGGAGGTCCTGATGCATCCATTATCTCTTGTCCTCTCTTTCTCTCTCTCTCTCTCTCTCTCTCTCTCTCTCTCTCTCTCTCTCTCTCTGTGTGTGTGTGTGTGTGTGTGTGTGTGTGTGTGTGTGTGTATGTGTGTCCTTGCAAATAAATAAATTAATAAAATTTCAAAAAAAAGAATACTGTAGGGAATGAAATACCGAACAATATCCACAGTAGAAATCGTTTTATATTTTTTGGTCTTTAACTATGGGTGTTTGTTTTCCCCCTATGTTTTCACATGAATTTCACAAATTGATTGAATCACATTTAGAGTCAGAAAAAAAAAGTCTGAAGATTAAAGTTCCTCTTCATCTGACTCTCCTTCCGCCCTCCTTTCTCATCTCGGGTACAGTGGCTCCTCTCTTGATTCCCCTCCTTGTTTGCATTATGAAACTGACTTCCCTTTAGCTCCCCTCGGGCACAACCCGTCAGTCACCTTCTCCCGTTCTTAGCTCCTCCATACCTTCTTGACGGCTCAGTCAGCCTTTCTTTCCCTGCACACATTTGCTTCTTGGCCTTTCCTTGCCCCTTACCTATGAACATGGTGCGTTTCTTCCACGAAGCAGCTCCGGCCTTCTTTTGACTACGCCGCTCTTTGTCTCGCCACCTCCAGGTTCCCGCCAGCTCAGTTGTTTACTTTCAGCTATCTGATGAGCCTGCAATTATTCTCCACAGCCTATCTTGATGAGTTTCTTTACCTACAGAAACGTTGCGTGATTTTAATAGAAAATGCTCAACAGTTTCTATGGAGCAAGTTCTAATTCTTGTGTGCCTGGAAAGGATTGCCTGCACACAGCCTTGATTTAGATGACTTCACCACCTGTTATCCTGTGGCTCCCAAACCTGCTGTGGACATCCTGGCCAAAATGCATGCTTAGCCACTCCCCAACTTTCCCTGTCTTGTCCCTCCACTGCTCTTTTATCACCAGGGCTTCCCTCCATCTTTCCTCGTGTATGGGTTTCAAGGCTCTCTAGGAGAGATTCTGGGACTCACACATCTCTACACAGCGAGGCTGAGTTGCCATAGTGTATCTGCTGCCCTATATTTTTCCCCATTGTTTAAATCATATCATATACTAAATCCAAATCAGGTTGAGAACCTTTTTATAGGCTCCTTGGTCTATTGTAGTCCATCTCACTAGTTGTACATACATAGCACTTTATCTACAGGTGTTTTAAAATCTGTTTTAGAGGCTGGAGAGATAGCTCAGTGAGTGGAAGTGTCTACTACACAGACATGAACACCTGAGTTCAGAACCCCCGATCCAATGCAAAGCTGTATGTGATAGAATGTCTGGAGATATCCACAGTCATGGTTCTGTGTTCTTGCAACAACACAGGAGATGAGACAGAAGAACCCTCAGAAGCCCGTGGACCGGCTAGCCTTGCATGTGCAGTGATGATACCCAGTCTCAAGCAAGGCAAAAAGCAAAGACTGGCACTCCAAATACACACTATGTGACACATGTGTGCCCACACTCACACACACACACACACACACACACATATGCAGAGGTCAATACTTCCTTGAGGACGAACTCCTAGTGACCTAACTTCTTCCCACTAGGCCTCACCTCTTCAACACATCTCCTCTTCCCCATGGCATTATATCTGGCAACCAAACCTCTAACACATGAGCCTCTGAGGGGCATTTATCTACACATAGCAGATGTGGACCACTTCCAGAAGCTAGGAAAGGCAAGGAAGTCCTTCTCCCCTAGAGCCTCCATACTGAATCAAGAATCAAATGAGTTTTTTTTTTTTTTCTCTTTTAATGCTGAAATGCTGAGCTTTCCTCAGAAGGAACACATATAAGGGCTGCTGATGTAGTTAAAGGTAGCATAACTGCTCAGCATGCACAAAGCCCTGAGTTTGATCTTCAGCACCACATAGAACTAAAAGTGGTCACACACACTTCTAATCCCAGCACTTAGGAGGTAGAGGCAGGAAATTCGAGAGTTCAAGGTCATCCTCAGCTACAAAGTTAGTTTGTGTCCAGTATGGCATACACAAGACTGTTATGAAAAAGAAGAAAGAAAGAGCAAAAGAAAGAATGAACAAATGAATGAAAGAAAGAAAAGAAGGAAGGAGAAAAAGAGAAAGAAAGAAAAATGGTAAGGAGAGAGAGGTAAGGAAGGAAAGAAGAGGGAGGGAGAGAGGAAAGAAGAAAGATGAGATAGAAAAGAATGTAAAGAGGGCTGGAGAGATGGCTTAGCGGTTAAGCGCTTGCCTGTGAAGCCTAAGGACCCCGGTTCGAGGCTCGGTTCCCCAGGTCCCACGTTAGCCAGATGCACAAGAGGCACACGCGTCTGGAGTTCATTTGCAGAGGCTGGAAGCCCTGGCGCACCCATCTCTCTCTCTCCCTCTATCTGTCTTTCTCTCTGTGTCTGTCGCTCTCAAATAAATAAATAAAAAATTTTAAAAAAAAAAGTTAAAAAAAATTTACAAAAAAAAAGAAAAGAATGTAAAGAAAAAGAAAAATGCATGCATTTCAATGGATCAAAGTTACCTAATGAAAAGAAGCCACCATCATGATAAACTATAGGTTCATATGATGTCACAAGCAAACACTGAGTACTAAAATTACTATAAAACATGGGCTTTGGACAACTAAAAAAAATAACCAACTTCTATTATAAGAAATATCTGGTTACCATTCAAATGCAAATCCAGCCTTATTTGAGACGAACATTTTAATCCATATTTGAAAATAGGAAGAGTTTGGCAAAGCAAAATAGAATCCTGATTTCTAAGCTCGCCAATACTTATTAGATATGACCAGTTTCCCTTTTCTAGAGAAGAAAGGAAAAGAAGGACAGACAACTAACTTCCTGGTCAAGTTGACAGGTAGAGAGGTCAATGAGAATTTAGTGGACGTAACATACTCACACCTGCTTAATCACGGATGCTGTTAGCCCAGTGACGACAGCTCCTTTTGAAGACATAATGTGAAGCTCTGCCCAATGACAAGTAGCAGTTGTGATGGGTAATAACTTAGTAACCGCCTAAATGCACATTTTTATGGGACAAGTAACTCTTCTCAGGCGAGTAAAAAGCAAACTAATGAGATGTTGCTATGGGATTTGATATAAACACCAGAAAGGAAAACATCCCACCTCTTGTGACACCACGTTAGAGGGAAGGCTATATAAGAACTTCAAAGGGGAAAAAGCAATAGGCTTGGAATCTGGACTCAGCAGAGGGTACTTGTGTGGGTGACCGCAGACTGAAGCACACTGAAGCTGGGCACACACGATGGATACTGAAGGATGCACAGCCACTACTTCTTCTTCAACGTCACCCCCAAACTGCTCTGGGAATACTAATTTTAAGATTATCTCTCTAAAGAAGAGCTGTCACCATAGTGGTCCTGAAGCCAACCGTCGCCAAACACCCAGTGGTGTTGTGAGAAATCCCCTTGGCCGGGGCTGTCCACCTACTCCTTGCCTTGGTCACATTCCTATCTACCTGATAAGGAACCACAGTGGCGGCCCCTCACTGGATGACTGCAGCATCAACAGTCATGAGAAGGAGACCATGCGGATCTTGAACGACCGCCTTGCCAACTACTTGGAAAAGGTACGAATGCTGGAACGAGAGAATGGCGAGCTGGAAAGGAGAATCCAGGAGGAGTGCAGCAAGGAGCCCCCTGACCCGTGTCCTGACTATCAGTCCTACTATGCCACCGTCGAACAACTACAGCAGAAGGTAAGATTCTCAGCAGCTGTTGGACCAAGTAGTGAATCAGTGATTCTTTGATAAACTTTACTATTTCTGATATCTTTCATGCTAAAAAAAAAAAAAAAAAATAGAAGAATAAAAAAACTCAAGTAAAATTGTCATCTTGAGATAACATGCAAAACTTCATAGTTTTCTATATATATTTTCTCTATATGTATTATAATATATGTATTGTTATATATTATATAACACATATTATGTATTTTCTATACTATTTCCCCAGAAATATGATCTACTGTGATAACCAGATAACTTAGTATTGAAGCATAACAAGTTGTTACCATGTCTTTAATGAAAATAAGAATACACGGCTCTGAGAAAATAAGTTTTGCTTCAATAAGTCTCTAAATAGTTGAGTTTTTAATACATATTACAACTAGCACTACCTTTTGCCCCTTCTATGCTCATTTGACCATCCTCACACCATTAAATAGTTTGTTCCTACACCAAACCTCCTACTCAGAGTGATATGCTAATGCACACCTGGATTTATTCAGTTTTGTTTGACAAATATTTACTGAGCACCAACCAAAAGGTTCCAGTCATGGTTCTGGGCTCTGGGAAAATGTTGGGGAACTAAAAATATTCTTTCCCTCAAGGTTTACTTTCTAGTAGGTCATGATATGTCAGGCAAATTTAGGAAAGATCTGGTATCTTTACAGAAAAGCATGTATAAAGTGTTTACTTGCATAATGTTTTCCAGTCTCTTAGGGAAATAACAATAACTCTGATTTCCCAAAGTTTCCCACACGTCTGGAACACGGCTCTGAGGATTCAGTAAAATCCCAACTAATGCCTGTCCCCCTGTTACCCGAAGCCCACACCAGCCACTTGGTTCTTAAAAGTGGAGATCCTAGTGTTCATCTCATCTATGTGTACAATCTCTTAATTCTAGATCTTGTGTACCAAGGCTGAGAATTCCAGACTGGTCTCACAAATTGACAACACCAAACTGGCTGCAGATGACTTGAGAGCCAAGTAAGCCCACCCAGCATTTGTCACTGGTGAAAGAATTTACCCCCAGTCTGACATTAACATTCCCACTGAGGTTATCCCCATGTCTACTAAGATTCCTGCTCCATAGCATGTTGACACTAAACCAGAAAAGAGCTTCAGACTCAATAACTGATTAACATTAGTAACCCCCACATGCAGATAGCACTGAAGTTGCTGGCATATATGGACCAAGAGGATTGTGACATAAGTATAGCTGATATCTATCTTGTTACTCCACTTAAGGCAAGCTACTTATGATTTCACGAGGAAATAACTTATGCAAGACAGAGCCAAAATGTAGACCCAAGCTTCCTGAGCCCCAAGCCAATGGTCTTACACTTCATTTGCCTTCAGGGGCACAGGATGGAAGGTACATTCCCTCATTTCAAAGGACAGCAATGTGGAATCACTCTGCCAGATTGATTTAAACATATAACTAAGTCATGACATGGATCAAATGATCTCACCACCTAAACCTTCCATAAAAAAAATACACGAAAGGAGAGGCCCAGACAAAACATGTAGAAGGAAGTTCTGTTTGGCTGGAGGTGTACCATGTACTTTTTAAGGCCTTTCTTTTCATGTCTGTCTTTTAAAGTTATGAAGCTGAGGTGTCCCTGCGCCAGCTGGTGGAGGCCGATGCCAATGGCCTGCAGCAGATTCTGGATGTACTGACCCTGAGCAAGGCTGACCTGGAGGCGCGAGTCCAGTCTCTGAAGGAGGAGCTCCTCTGCCTCAAAACCAACCATGAACAGGTGAGAGAAAGACACAGAGAAACAACACAAGGTAAGCCTCTGAAACGAGCATCGGTTACATGGACATAACTCCTGTTTGTATCTATGTTAATACTATTACTGTTGGCTATTGCACAGATTTTGAAGCCACATGGGTAGAAAATCCTCCATTGTTTGGATTTTCATTTCTATTTTTTATTTCATAGTACTTTTATTGTACTTTTCAAATAACTTTGTTTTCAAATTTTGATTGGTAACCTTCATATATGAACTCATTACAGATTGGTTATATTCCGATCGTGTTATATTTTTTACGTCCCTCTCTCCTGTCTCCATTTCACTGAGGGCTCTTTTTATACCACTGGGGTGTCATGATGGCACCAGTCAGTCCACGTGGGGAGGAAAATGCCTCATAGTACTCCTTCTTATCCTGTGGCACTTACATATTTTTCTGCCCCTTTTCTGCAATGTTCTCTGAACCTTAAAGGCATGTTGGAAGTCTGCTTTGGTGCTGACCTCTCTGTATCCTCTGATTTTCAGCTTTGATGACTTTTGAGTCTCCTCAGTGTCTACCACCATCCCCCTTGGGGGAGGTTCTCTGGCTAGCCATGACCGCAGCACTCATACCTCATTGTCCATACTTTCTTGTCTTCACTATCTTCATACACATTCTCCTATTGGTACAAACTGACATCACAGAAACTACAGTCTCTCGTTACCAGTTCCACCTCCTCCCATCATTTGTCCCTAGAAACTATCAAATTTCTGGGATTCTGGCTTTGGAAAACACTAGGAGAGCATTTGATTTTATGCAAGACGTTTTATAAGCTATCATATTAGAAGTTTGAACCAGTCTTCTGAGGGAGGTGACCTAATCATTAACTTTACTGATTTCTGCTCATATTTGAACACAGAGTCACACTCGAAGTAACTCTAGGTCATTTTACAGCATCTCGACGACACCTGTAGGTCACGCGTCCCTTTGTTGTGGGCTGGATTTCAGGCCCAGTTAAGCTGAATGATGGCAATTAGAATGAGACAAGAGCACGAGGGATGGGGAGTCATCTGCTCACCAGGTCACTCTGCATTCTCTTTCTTCCCATAGGAAACCAACTCCTTACAGGGCCAGCTGGGGGACCGAATCAACATCGAAGTAACTGCTGCCCCTGCTGTTGACCTAAATGAGACTCTACAGCAAATGAGATGTCAGTATGAGTCCATCATGGAAACAAATCGTAAAGACGTGGAACAGTGGTTCAACACACAGGTAGGGAGAGCAGAAAAGTTAGAAAACAATGCACTGATGGACTTCTAGAGGTCCTCCAGTAAGTCCCGTCTCCCTTGCAAAATGCCCGGGATCTTTGTGTTGCAGATGGAGGAGCTGAATGAACAAGTGGTGACCAGCTCTCGGCAGCAGCAGTGCTGCCAGGAGGAAGTCGTAGGACTGAGACGCACCATGAGCGCCCTGGAGGTCGAACTGCAGGCCCAGCATCGAATGGTACCCAACAGGCTGAGCAAATCTAGCGCCGCGCTAATGGCCTCGGCCCCTGACACCCGTGTGTCACAAGTGTTTCCTGAGCCGTGCGGTTCTTCTGTTTGTGAAAGGGTCCATGGCTTGAAAAGGACTTCATGGTCAAATAAGTCTGAGAAATGTTGGATTAAACCAAGGCTCACCAGGATGCCTTCCTGCAAGCCTTTAGCAAGATAATTTTGACCACGAACATTGTGGTTTTCAGCATTCCAAAACTTATTTGACTATGGACCCTAATATTTTAAATATTTTATTTTTTATTTATGTAGTAGAGAGAGAGAGAGAGAGGATGGGCACACCAAGGTCTCTAGACACTGCAAACAAACTCCAAATGTATGTGCCACCTTTGCGTCTGGCTTACATGGGTACTGGAGAATTGAACCTGGGTCCATAGGCTTTGCAGGCAAGCACCTTAACTGCTAAGTCACCTCTCCAGCCCCCTGGATCCTAATATTTTAGAGCACTTCATGGTCATTGTGTTAAATGGAGTACCCTTAGGAGAACATTTGATTATAGACAGGATGTTTCATATGCTATCATATTAGAATTTTGAGCCAGTCTTCTGAGGGCACTGAGCTAATCACTAATCAATTTTACCGATGAGATTCAAGAGATCAAATTGTTTCCCAAGCAAACTCCAAAGGATCACCTCACCTACACACACCTACCTGTGTGTAGATGGAGGTGCTGAGACCCAACAGCAGAAAGTCAACCTGCCCAAAGTCACAGAAGAAATGAGTCTGAGTCAGAACTCACATTCCACAGCCACCACCACTTCCGCCTTTCTGAAACAGGAAGTCACTCAAATGCCCTGTTGTGAAGGGGCCCAAGAAAATCTTGCCCTGAACTGGTTTCTACTAGATAGTCATGTGACCACAGATAATTCATTGAACCTCAGTTTTCTCATCTACAAAAATTGGGACAATCATGTGAACACTGGGCTCCTAAAACCTAAAATCCCACCATTACCTGTACACTTACAGAAATGATAGGACAAGAAAGAACTTGGCTCATCAAAGTTGTTACAGATCACACCAAAGCATTTTACATATAAAGGTATTGATCCAGTGAGGGAAATGTTTATGGTTAAACATTACTCACTTCTGCTTCAAGGTTTAAACACTCATTGAATGAGGTGTCTTGGTGATGTGATTTTAATGCCTGGGCATGCAATGAATTGAGTCGTTCCCCCCCCCCCAGCCTTAAGCTGGAGAGTATGGTTGGGAACTTAACAAGTGGTCAAAAAAGACAAAGAGAAATCAACAGAGGTAAAAAGAGGGGAGAACTAGAAAGATTGCTCAGTGGTTAAATGCACCTAAGCAAGAGGATCTGAAGGGAGCCTGAATCTGCCCAAGTCTGAATGTCCAGATCCTCCGCAAACAGCTGGGCAAGGAAGAGCAAAGACCAGGGAATCACCTGGGCTGGTGGTGGAGGGAGTGGACAGCAAGCACTGGTATCAGTAAAAATAAATAAATAAAAATAACTACATCTTAAAATAATAAAGCACTAGAGTTAAGGAGCAGGACACCCAACATTCTGCTCTGGCCGCAGCAGTCCAGTGCCCCACACACCACAGGCAAGTGCCTGGGGCACCACAAGGGCATATACATGTGCATACACCACACACACACACACACACACACACACACACATGTAATAATAATAACAACAACCACAGAGAGGATAAAGGAAAGCATAAGTATGTTGTGTTGGTTGGATTTTATTTAGTCAGGAAGGAATAAACGGGCTTAGAGAGCCACTCAAACTGACACAAAGAAACTATTGTTTCAAATGACTGAAACAATGAGCTGGGCTTGAAGGAGTCATCATTAGAAATTTATTTTATGTCTCCTCGGTAGAGAGATTCCCAGGAAAGCATCCTGACAGAGACGGAGGCGCGCTACGCCACCCTGCTGGCCCAGACCCAGAGCCTGATCCACAACCTGGAAGCTCAGCTGGCAGAGATCCGCAGCGCCCTGCAAAAGCAGAACCAGGAGTATGAGGTCCTACTGGACCTCAAGTCCAGGCTGGAGTGTGAAATTGCCACATACCGAGGCCTTCTGGAGAGCTCAGACGACACGTATGTAAGATCAGAACTGCTTGTAGGAGAACACTGAAACGTACACGTGTGTGTGCTGGCATCAGGGACAGCTGTGAGCTTGTCAGTGACGGGGCACTCCAGATGCAGGTGACTGTATGTTGTCTCCTTGGAGATCTACAACTATAGCCTACTCCAAACAGAGCTGAATTGTTTAGAAACACAGTGTAACCAATTAATTCCTTATATGTTGCTTAGTATCTTAGAGTTTCAAAAATTACTGCAGAACAACAAAAAAAAAAAAAAAAAGTTTTTCCCTAAGATAGATTTAACCAAACACAGTTACTGAGTTTTTTCCTCGATGACTTTCCCAAGAGGGAAAGGAACCCTCAACCCTTTCGGGAAACATTGTGTTCAGGCTGAAACCCCCAGCCCTGTCCAACCACTAGGCAGTTCTCCATTTCAATAGCAGCACGGTCACATGTGAGTTTCAGCATCCTTTTTCAAAAACAAAAAGGTGTATCTTAGCCTGGCTTGGTGGCACACGCCTTTAATCCCAGCACTCGGGAGGCAGAGGTAGGAGGATCGCCATGAGTTCGAGGCCACCCTGAGACTACATAGTGAATTCCAGGTCAGCCTGGGCTACAGTGAGACCCTACCTTGAAAAAACAAAGAAACAAACAAACAAAAAAAGGTGTATCTTAATGATAATAAGCTGACCAGCTCATAAGGAACTCACCTGGGAGGCTAGGGAGATGGCTGGGTGGGTAAAGGCACTTGCTGGCAAAGTCTGACAGCCTGGGTTCAATTCCTCAGCCACCATAAAAGCCAGACGGGCATTTGTTTGCAGTGACAAAAGGCCCTGCCCCCCCCCACACACACACACATGTAAACAAATAAATAAAAATAAAAATGAACTCAGCTAGAGTTTGAGCTCTTTAAAGTAACTCAGACCAAACCAGCCCCACAAAGCTAGACTTAGTTAACAATTGCAAGGAATACCAACCACTCCTAAGTCATGAGTGACCTCTGCTCACAGCATGCTCGTCCCTGTACCAGCGCCATGCTAACTGAAGCTTTAGAAAGAGGGCAGTGCACCAGAGGACCTCCAGTTATCAAGGGATGGTCAGGTATCACAAAATGAGTATTCACTGTTAACGGCTGACTGCTCCAATTCTCTAAAAATCATCCATTTATAGATACCCAAAAGGCATTTGGTTGAAGACTCTTCCATGTGTGGGGTCTGACCCCCACTGGTTTATTACTAGGACTAGCAAGAAGCATATCGGACTCATCTCCATTCCTCAGATTGTAAGCCCCTCAACCCGCTTCCTATCCTTGTTGATCTGTGAGCTTAGTTCCCCTTATGTCCATGGTGTAAATTCGAAGCTAACACTCAGAGGTGGCTAACTGACTCCCCTGAGGTGGCTGGCGGGCAAATGACAGAGCTGGGCTCTGCCCCTCTCTCTCACTGCTGGGGGAGGTACACACTGTTTCACACGTGTCCACCTACAAGGCTGCTTCCCAGTGGACTTGTTCTGACTACCTGCAGTTCAAAATGAATGAACGAGCCATTTGGCAGTGCTTGAAGGATGAGTATTGAAAACAGCTACCTCCGTTTTCTCTAAAACCATCACAGGTAAAATTCTCGTTGTTTTTCTCTGTTCCCTTCAGGCTTCCGTGTAATCCATGTGCCACCAGATGTGGGCTGTCCGCAGGTACACCCTGTACGGCCGGAGCCATGGAACACGCAGTCGCAGGGCACTCCTCCTCCGTGCTCCCTGCGACTCATGAGCCCTGCAGTGCTTCGGGACTCCCGTCCCAGATACTGGTTAAAATTCACACCATCACCAAGGAGATCAAGGACGGGAAGGTCATTTCTTCTTACGAGCACGTGCAACCTTGCTACATCCCCAGATCTACCAAAGTCTAACAACATCCCAAGGTGATGAGAATGACCCACATTCACGAAAGAGAGGCCAGTACAGGCTCCTTCCAGAAAGGTTTAAGCACCGCCCAGTCCCTTAAGGTACTTAGCTTCTTACAACTCCAGCCAGATAAAGTATATATTTTATTGTCCTTCTTCCCCAGATTGTTGCTATCAATGAAATTAAATTTCATTTCCCTGGAAGGACATTTTGCATTTGTTCAAGGGATAGGACCTGATTAGTTAGTGCCCAGGAAAATGGCCTATATTGCTTGACTCCCCATGTGATAGCCAGACAGGATTTTCTTTTGTTTATTCAGGCCTTGTTTACCTATCTGCCTCCTTTGAGCAAGTCAGACAAGTTCTGAGATTGTTTTTGGCCACCAGCACATGAAGGTGAAAAACTACAGCCTTCTCTTCTAAATTCCATCTTAAAACATGGAGTGGAGCCAACCCAGGAGCAGAAGGGAAGGAAGATCTCTAAAGTTTAGTTCCCTGGAATTAGACAATCCCATGTCTGGATCCTACTGACCCCTGCTTTCTCAGTTATGGTTTATCTATTCAAACATACTTAATCTTGTCCAAGACTTTTTCTTGGGTGGGGTGCTGATGATAGAAGCTAGGGCTTTACACAGGCTAGGTAAACCCCCTACCACTGAACTGTATCCTTAACCCTTCTTTTCTTTTAGAAATAGGATCTTACTAACTTACCCAGGCTGTTCCTGACCTCTGTATCTGGGGCTGGTTTGACCTTGTGATCCTCCTCCCTAAGCCTCCGTAACACTGGGGTCACAGTCCTGTACTGCCACACCACCTTCTCTAAAACTTTAGGAACCATCAGACTCCTCTTCAAATATTTCTCCTGGCCACCAGGGATAGTCATGAGGAATGAATCTAGAGCTATCTCTTCAAAGTCATTTTGAAGCAATAGCCTGGGTCCTTTGATGAAATGTTTACTATTTGTCTTTCTATTGCTTAGGGTCTGGGAGTTTGATCTGCTTGTTTGACAAGGGACATCTAACATAAATGGATTTAATACCATAAACTCTGAAAACAAAAGGGAGGAGGAAAAAAGAGCAGTAGTGAATAATTGATTCTTGAAAGCAGGAGACCATCTCAGTGTAAGAAGTCACCATTTATCATCATTTATATACCAGCCACTAGTTAGTAGCACATAGCTTACAGTAGGGCCAGGAGTAGGCAAGATACTTGCTACAAAAATTATTGGACCCATCCAGGTGTGGCAGGGCACGTCTTTAATACCAGCACTCGGGAGGCAAAAGTAGGAGGATCACTATGAATTTGAGGCCAGCCTGGGACTACAGAGTGAATTCCAGGTCCACCTGGGCTAGAGTAAGACCCTACCTCAAAAAAGAGAGAGAGAGAGAGAGAGAGAGAGAGAGAGAGAGAGAGAGAGAGAGAGAGAGAAAACACTTTCTAGAGATGCTAAATATATATGTATGTATGTATGTGTATATATATATATATATATATATATATATATATATATATATATATATATATATATATGGGTTCTACATTCTGAAGGCCTGAAGTCTTAAACTTGCAACTTCCCATTTATGATATTCTCCCCGAAACACTCAGCCTTCACACTCATTTCCTGGTTTGTTAAAGGAGGATCACACCTACTTCACAGGGCTGTTGTGAAGATCCAGTGAAACTATTTGTATCATCCTCTTTTGTACAATGGAAAACACTACAAAAACAACCTTGTAAAAGTTGTGCTTTTAGCTAAATTTAGACCCAATTTTGCTATTCCTATTTCATTTTAAAATTCTTCCTCCATGAATTTAGCTATGCAGTCATGACATGGGAATTCTAATAGCTCTAGCTTTGGGGAAATTGAAAACAAAAACAAGACTCCAATGACTGCACCCACAATTCTACCCAACAAAACATTTTGATTTCCTCGAGTGTGGGTCAGGCGTCAGTTGATGCCTGACAGCCCGCATCAAAGACTCTTGTGTCAATTTAACTCCCAACTTAGCAACTGACTTCTCTAGACAAGCAGTGACGTACACACGGCAAGTGGAATGCAGACCTCCCAGAATGATCTCTTTTCCATGGACAACTTCTCCCATCGCAATCGGCAGACTCCTGGTGTCAGTACCTCACCACATGCTACCTCAGCCTGCCAGGTGGGAACAGAAGAGGAGCAGAGAATGTAGGCTCAGGAACCTTGGGACAGAATCTCAACCCACTCTACATGTGACCTTGAGTATAAGTGATTTAACAGCATTGGTCCTGACCAACACACGCTTGGGAGGAGTCAATGGGATAACGATGGTAACAAGGTTCTGTAAACAGTGTTGAGGGGCTAGGTAAATAAGAATACTGAGCCCCTGCATGAAAAAGTCAGACGTGTCATTTCTACCCATACCTTTCTCCTTTCTGTCGGATTCAGCACTGGGTCAGGTGGCTCCTACCCGGTTCTTTTCATCCACATTAAGCGGAAAACCGTTTGGCAAGAGTTCTGAGCCACTCTGCCTGCTTTGGGCCTCTGGTTATAAACAGATTCAGGGTTTAAGAACTTCAGTAAGCTTGGGCTGGTGCAGCAATGTCATTCTTAATGTATCCCAGAAAGAAAACCTCTTCCTTCCACTCAGAGCATAGTACCTTTCATGCTAAACTGCACCATAAAGAGGGAATTGGGCACCCCAAAGGACTGTAGATATTTTTTATAATTGTCTTTTTTGCATAAAAGGATGAAAAACCATTGTGTGACTTTGTGTACACATGGTCAAACCTTATGAAGGCAAAAAGAAGCATGGGTTTTACAAGGCCACTAAACAAGTACCCCAGGCACCACAGGGGGGAAGTAAAGGGTTTTGTTTGTTTTGTTTTTCCTCACAGTTCAGCATAGGTCAGCAGCTTGAATAGAAAGGGGTCTTATGGGACTGGGGAGATGGTTCAGTAAGTAAAGTGCTTGTCATGTAAACATGAGGCCCTGAATCTGGATTCCCAGTACCCATGTAAAAGCCAGGCATGATGGCATTCCCTGTAATTCTAGTACTGAGGAGACAGAGTAAAGAGATCCCCAGGACTGACCCACTAAGCTAGTCCAACCAAATCACTGAATCCCAGGTTCACCCTGTCTCAAAAATAAGTTAAAAGGGTAGAGAGAAATTAAGGAAGACACCCAACCTCTGGCTTACACACACACACACACACACACACACACACACACACACACACACACACATATGTGTACCTATACACACACAAACATGTACCCATACATGTACAAACAGACATACACACAAACAAAAATGAAAGGGGGTTCCTGGAGGAGAAAAAAAGAATTACATACAGCTACAACTTTAATGCAGATTAAAATACGACCATTAATCATGAAACAGCAGTCTCTGCTTCACCAGGAGGGCTCATAATCACTAAGGTGTTTTAGACAATTTATCCTAGATTTTGTCTTTCTTCATGTTGACTCCTTTTAATACCATTGCTAGTATTAAGTGACCTTGAGTTCTGGTTCTTGGAAAGAACATTTGGCTTCCCTGTGCTGTGGCCTTGGGTGCTCACTCCAACCTCTTTCCATCTAATATCTCGAGTTTCTCTTACAAGCTCTGATGTTGTATGACTCACTGTATCTAGCCTTCTACATCTGTAAATAGGAAATGATGTCTGAAATAACATCCTCCAACCCCTCCCCCAGGTGGTTCTTAAAGGCAATAAATGGTGTCAGTGAGATCTTTATGATTTTTAGAGGCAACTACTGTTTCATTAACTCCCATAATTCCAATCTGTCACACAATGGAGAAATACATCTTACTCTAGGCAGAAATGAGCCTATTTCTCAAGTAAGCTTATCTTAATTCTGCCCATTTTGACTTATAAAAGTACTTATAAGAAAAATATTTTAAAGGCAAATGTTTTCTCTAGATGAAAGGGAAGGAGAAAGAAATTAAAATCCATAAGGAAAGGAAAGTTTGCCCTGGAGAAAGGACTAGAACCATCCACGCTAGGAAGGATTCACAGGCTGAGGCCACCAGCATCCAGAGAGCACAGGCAAGCCTGGCATGCATTCCTTGTCTCAACACTGTCATCAACTGTCTTTTATAGGACATGAATCCTTTGGCTGTTTGGCTGGCTGGAAATATCTGGTCAGTGGTGTTCACACATGATTCACGAGCTTCACGGAACCATCCCACGCACCCAGTTCAAACGGGAACAGCCCTGTTGAGCAACATCGGAGAGGTTTATTTGAATCGGAATGATCCTTTCAGGCTGGGCATCATGTTTGGAGGGTTTCCTTAGGCAATGCTTGAAGGCCATATGTCACCACTTCGAATGCACATAAGAATATGTAAAAGCCAGTATTTGTAAACATCTCGATAATGTGATGTGCACGTGTCATGGGGTAGGTGTGGAGGTCAGAGGACAACCTCCAGCGTCAGTGCTTGCCTTTATTTTGTTTGAGGCAAAGAGCCTTTGCTGCTCAGTGCTGTGACACCGGGCTAACTGGCCTACGAGCTTCCAGGAATTCTATCTCCTCTTCCCAGCTCGCTGTGGGCACTCTAGGATCACTAGCGCACTGTTACGTCTGGCTGGACATCAGTTCTGGCAAGCCTAGTTCGGGTCCTCATACTTCTGCAGCAAGCGTTCAAGCCACTGAGCCCTCTCCCCAGGTCTGAATATGTTTTCTTCCTTTAAAAAACATTATTTATTTAAGAGAGAAAGAAGCAGATAAAAAGAGAGAGAGAATGAGAGCTGGAGAGATGACTTAGCAGTTAAGGCACTTGCTTGCAAAGCCTAAGGACCCATGTTCGCCTCTCCAGATCCCACGTAAGCCAGATGCATGAAGGTGAGGTAAGTGCAAGGTCACACATCCCCACTAGGTGGCACAAGTGCCTGGAGTTTGATTTCAGTGGCTGAGGTCCTAGCACATCAATTCTCCCTCTTTATCTCTCTCTCTTTCTCTAAAATAAAGTAAAATAGAAAAGAGAGAGAGAGAATGGGGAGCCAAGGCCTCTAGCAACTGCAAATTAACTCCAAACTCATGAACCACCTTGTGGGTACTGGAGGTTTTGGGGTCCTTAGGCTTTTCAGGTAACTGCCTTAACTACTGAACCATCTTTCTAGCCCTGAATATGTTTTTTTTTTAATCTTCCCTTCTCATTTTATCACTTCCCCTTTTCCTTTCCCTCTATCTTCCCTTCTCCCTCTCCTTCTCCTCCTTTTCTGTCTTATCTAACAATCAGATGCACAACCTGGTGTTACCTGAAGAAAATATACAAAACTATTGGCTCTCTTCATGGTTTTTAGGGTAGCTGGGCATGCTGGCACACACACATTTACTCCTAGCACTCAGGAGGCAGAGGTAGGAGGAGAGTTGCTGTGAGTTCAAAGCCAACCTGAGATTACGGAGTAAATTCCAGGCCAGCCTGGGCTAGGATGAGACACTACTACAAAATAAAAGCAAAAAAGAAATAGTTCCTAAGGAGAAAGTACATTTCAGGCTTTCTTCTCTGTGTCCTACTCAGAAGGACAAAATAATCAAAAAGGTCTTGCTTCTAAGCTAGAAGCAAAAATCTCTCACATCACAGTTCCTTATAGTGGCCCAGTGGGACTGGATCTAGCAGGTGCTTGGTAGTAAGCCCAGAGAAGAGAGTACTAGCCATTCAGTATCTGTGACTCTTGGAGAAACCACTTAATCTACTGGAGCTGAAGATCTGAGAAGAGATTGCATTTCTCTTCATCTGTGTGGTTGGCTGTAGAGAACTCTTTTGTTGTTGTTGTTGTTTATTTATTTATTTATTTATTTGAGAGTGGTAGAGAGAGAAAGAGGCAGATGGAGAGAAAGAGAGAGAATAGGCACACCAGGGCCTCCAGCCACTGCAAACAAACCCAGACACATGTGCCCCCCTTGTGCATCTGGCTAACGTGGGTCCTGGGGAATCTAGCCTTGAGCCAGGGTCCTTAGGCTTCACAGGCAAGCACTTAACTGCTAAGCCATCTCTCTAGCCCTGTGGAGAACTTTTGATTGACAAACAATACATACAAATACAAAGATCCTCTCTGCATGTTAGTGGGGATATGTGTGTCACTGACCCATCTGAAAAAAAAAAAAAAAAAACTGTTCCCTCTTATTCACCATCACTGTAAAAGAACCACCCACCTGCACCTACTAGCACAGTCTCTTGCTGCAAAGAGCAGTCTCAGAGTGGAAGGCAAATAAAACTAGAGGCTATTCCTCTGTGACCTGTGAGGGAAAAGGAGACTGGGACGGAGATCCAACATCATCCAGAGCTAAGATGTTAGAAAATGCTAGAAGTGGGGAGGGGGCTAGGGAGATGACTCAGTGGGTAAGGTGTTTGTTTTGTAAGCATGAGAACCTGAATTTGGTTCCCCAGGATCCACATAAATGTCCAGCATTGTAGTGAGTGCTTGAAATCCCAGCACTGGGGAGATGGAGATGAATCCTTGGGGCTCACGGGTTAACTAGTATGGCCAATAAGAGACCTGTCTCAAAAAGAGGTGAATATGTTCCTAAGGATAACAACTGAGGTTGTCTTCAGATTTCTGCATTTACATGCACATGTGTACCCACACACAGATAGGTATACATGCACACATGCAAGAAAAGAAGGGAGGGGAAGAAGGGAGGGAGGAAGAGAAGAAGGGAGGAAGGGAGGGACTAGAGAGAAAGCACTTTGGTCATCTCTGGCCAAGAAGCAGATCTACATACTCATTAAGAAGGTGCTTGCTTGCAAGTCCGCCAGCTCAAGTTCAGCTCTCCAGCTCCCATTAAAGCTGGACACAAAGTGACGCATGTATCTGTGATCCCAATGAGCCTATATCAATAGAAGGAGGAGCCAGGAGAGTCTGCAAGCTCACAGGCCAGCTAGACTGGTGTTACACACAGCAGCAGCAAAATGAACAATAAAGATGGGGAAACACTGTCTTAAAAAAAGTGGAAGAAAGAGAACAAACACCCCAATATTGTCCTCTGACCTCCACCTATGCAGTGTGGTGTATCCACACACACATACCTCATACATATTCACACCTCCATACACAAACATAAATAGTAATGAATAACAAATACTGGAGCCATGTAGCAGGATACAAAATAAATACACAGAAATCAGTAGCCTTCCTATATGCTAAAAAACAAACACAGAGGATGAAATCAGAGAATCACTCCCATTCACAATTACATCAAATAATAATAATAATAAAGTACCTTGGAATAATTCTAACCAAGGAAGTAAAGGATCTCTACAATGAAATTTTTTTTTTAAGAGGTAAATTTGTGTTTTAATTTTTTTTTTATTATTTATTTATTTGAGAGCGACAGACACAGAGAGAAAGACAGATAGAGGGAGAGAGAGAGAATGGGCGCGCCAGGGCTTCCAGCCTCTGCAAACGAACTCCAGACGCGTGCGCCCCCTTGTGCATCTGGCTAACGTGGGACCTGGGGAACCGAGCCTCGAACTGGGGTCCTTAGGCTTCACAGGCAAGCGCTCAACCGCTAAGCCATCTCTCCAGCCCTACAATGAAAATTTTAAAAACACTCAAGCGAGAAATTGCAGAAGACACTAGGAAATGTTAAAACAATCCTTGTTCCTGGATCAGAAGAATCAATATTGTGAAAATGTCTATCTTACCAAAAGCAATCTACACATTCTACACAATTCCTATCAAAATTCCAATGGCATTCTTCTCAAAAATAGAAAAAAAAAATCCAAAAATTCATTTTGAATCACAAAAAAATCTCAAATATCTAAAACAATACTTAGCAACAAAAATAAGGCTGGTGGTATCACCATACCTGATTTTAACCTATACTACAGAGCCATAGTAACAAAAACAGCATGGTACTGGCACAAAAGCAGATCTACAAAAGTAGATCAATGGAACAGAATAGAGGACCCAAATGTAAGTCTGGGTAGCTATAGCCACCTGATATCTGATAAAAATGCAAAAAAATGCTCATTGGAGAAAAGACAGCCTCTTCATCAAATGGTGCTAGGAAAACTGGATATGTATCTGTAGAAGGATAAAAATAGTTTCTTCTCTCTCTCCACGTACAAGAATTAAATCCAGATGGATTAAAGACCTTAACATCAGACCTGAAGCTCTGAAACTGCTAGAGGAAAAAGTAGGGGAAACCCTTCAACATATTGGTCTTGGCAAAGACTTCCTGAATATAACCCCAATTGTTCAGGCAATAAAACCACAGATTAACCACTGGGACCTCATGAAATTACAAAGATTTTGTACAGTAAAGGACACTGTGAATAAAGCAAAGACGCAGCCTACAGAATGGGAAAAAATCTTTGCCAGCTATATATCTGATAGAGGATTAATATCTAGGATATACAAAAAACTCAAAAAATTAAATAATAAGAGCTCAAACAGCCAATTAAAAATGGACTATGGAACTAAATAGAAAGTTCTCAAAAAAATAACAAATGGCATATAAGCATCTAAAAAAATGTTCTACATCCCTAGTCATCAGGGAAATGCAAAATTAAACTACATTGAGATTCCATCTCACTCCTGTCAGATTGGCCACCATCATGAAAACAAATGACCATAAATGCTGGTGAGGATGCGGAAAAAGAGGAACCCTTCTACACTGTGGGTGGGAATACAATCTGGTCCAGCCATTGTGGAAATCAGTGTGGAGATTCCTAAGACAGCTAAAAATAGATCTCCCATATGACCCAGCTATAGCACTCCTAGGCATATATTCTAAGGACTCATCTCATTACTTTAGAGATACTTGCTCAACCTTGTTTATTGCCACTCAATTCACAATAGCTGGGAAATGGAACCAGCCTAGATGTCCCTCAACTGATGAGTGGATAAGGAAGATATGGCACATTTATACAATGGAGTTCTACTTAGCAGTAAAGAAAAACGAAGTTATGAAATTTGCAGGAAAAATAGATGGATCTGGGAAGGATTATACTAAGTGAGGTAACTCAGGCCCAGAAAGCCAAACATTGCATGTTCTCTCTCATATGTGGATCCTAGCTACAGATGAATGGACTTCTGTGTGAGTAGGAAGAAAATACAGTGGCAAAGACCAGTAAACTAGAAAAGAGAAATAAAGGGAAGAGAAAGGAATGGAGGGGGAGTTAATAAGATGCTATTGTATATATGTAAGTAGAAGAATAGATTAATGGGGTTGAAAAGGCCCAAGTGAAGTCAGGAGAAGAGATTGAGTAAAGGAAAGGTGGAGGGAGGGCTAATCAAAATCTAAGAAGATATAAATAAATCATATGGAAACCTTCTTTTTTGGACAATGGAACACTCAGGAGCCATAGATTGTTGATAGAAAATTTTCAGTACCAGGGATGGGATACCTTCCAGTGAGTTGTTGGCCAGGGAAGTCCCTGATGCCCCAAAACATTATAGGCCATTTCCAAGGCCCTTGGTTTCCCACCAAGTATAGATGGTAAGGCCTTATTGCTGAAGATTTCACATACTTGGGCTACAAGGCCACTGAGAAATCCTGCTAGAACTGAGCTGATAACCTTCTCCATGTAGACCAGCTGACAGCTAGAAGAATCCAGCATGCAGTTCAATGGGAGAGAGAGAAATCAGCAGTGAAGATATTCAACAGTGGACACTGCAAGCCTTATATTTGGCCACCCAGGCCAAATGAGCCAATGGGTGCAATAGTGGCACGTCTGTCATGGTGGAAACCAACTGCCCTCTAATTGGACTAGAGGCATGCTCCATGGGAGAGAATACATTCTTGATACTGAAAACTTAAAACAGGGTAGTCATGAGCCCTAGGGGTGTAACATCTACTACTGTCTGGCTAAATGTATATACTATGCTTATCAAACTGCCCAGTGAGCAGTTCTTAATGTTCATATCCTTATATTAATGCTACTCTCACTTTTGGTAGAAAATCTTCTTGTTTCAGATGGCAGTGACCTTGGGATGATGCAGAAGGCACCATGGTACTGAGAAGTGCTCAGCACTGCAATATTTCCATCACATCTTCCAAGGCTCAGGGTCCATTGCAGAAGAGGTGGCGGAAAGAATCTAAGAACCAAAGGAAGGGTAGGACTCCTTACAACGTGCTCCCTCCAGACATAAAATGGCCTGGATATCCATGACCTTACAGTGCTTGACACTACCTACACAAGACCATCATAAGAGGAGGAAAAGATCATGACATCAAAATAAAAGAGAGACTGATTGAGATGGGGAGGGGATATGATGGAGAATGGAGTTTCAAAGGAGAAAGTGGAGAAAGGGAGGGTATTACAATGGGATATTGTTTATAATCATGGAAGTTGTTAATAAAAAAAAAATCTGAAAAAAAATAATAAAGCAAATACGGGAACCTAGACCAGCTAAATCTGACTCTTTCTGTGGGCTCATGGGCAAGTTACTTCACCTCTCCAGCTCCACTTCCTCATCTGTAAAATGTCACTATTAATAGTTTCTATTTCATAGTATTGAGATGATGACATTAATTGATACATTCCAAGCCCTTAGAGCATGCCTGGCACCCTGTAACATTGCTCATAAGGTGCCATAATGCTGCTTTGAGAAACTGGCATTCCATTGGCAAACAATAACACTAGAGCTAATGAATTCTTTCATTCAAGCCAATTGACAATATCAGTCTGCAAGGCCATCTTATTAACCAATACAAGTATTGGATTAGGGATGGACCCTTCTTTTTAATAGAAAGTGGAATCGTGGGGTTAAAAAAAGACAAGTGTAGTAGGGGACTAACTGGAAGAAAGAAATGATTTGGTGGGAATAGGAGTTGAATAAGAGATGATAATGGGAGGTGACAATGATCAGTGTTCAGTATTTACACATATGAAATTGTCAAAATAAGCACCCAACTCATCAGTGCTGAACACAGTCATATAGAAATACATGGGAATGTCTGAAGATGTGGCACAGTGTTTAAAAGTGCTTTCTTGCAAAACCTGTCTACCTGGGGTTCGGTTCCCTATCACCCACATAAATCCAGATGTGCAGTGGCACATGCATCTGGAGTTTGGTTGCAGCAGCAAGAGGCTCTGGCATACATATGCACACACACTCTCTCCTCACTAATAAAAAGATTTTTTAACAAAAAGAAATAAATACATGTTGAGTCAGGACGGTGCTTCAGGCCCTTCCTCAGACTTCCACATTTCTTTGCATTCCATTTTTGCCAATTAATCAATTTCTCGAGTTCTGAGATATAATGAAGAAGCTCTGAGTTGTGTATGAGTAGTTAGTTGAAGCATGGGCTCACCTCTCCATGCTAATAAGATTCAGTGCTAGCTCAGTCCTCTGGCACTTTTTTTAAGTAGGTTACAAAGATAGGTAACCCTTTAGGTAGGTTACAGTGAACCAGCTTGTGAGAACCCCTTCCATTCTGGGGCATTAATAAAAATAATACTCTGAACTCTCTGAGAACATAGAGAGGTCAGCTATGAAACTGAGTCCTGGAGACCAGCAGACCTCATTAGACAACACCCGTCTGTCCTTGGTCTGACTGAAGGAGTCAGGTGGCTGGGTTCGCAGGGGGTTTATTGCTTGAACGTTGGTAGCCATTAGCTCTACTCCACTAGATGCAAAACCAGGGTATCTTACCTGGAGAAGCATCAAGAAAAGACAGGTCTCATTTCTAACCCCATTCATGGTGAACTGAGGGTTAAAACAACAGTTTCCGGACATCGCTATTTCCAACAGACAACTTGTTTCATTAGCAAGCGTGGGTTGCCAAAACTGCAGGGAATTTTCTGGTCCTAATCTGTTTTACAATTCACAGGCCACAAGATGGTAGAGTAGGCTATCCAAAGCCCACACCTATGAGCCCTTTTATAAAGGTACAGATTGTGGGCAGAGGAGGGGTGCGGTTATCCAAAATGAAATGAAATGTTTTCAGTTTAGATAGTAGAAGATGTGGTGTGTGGATTCAGGTGAGGTCTCAGAAAAACAGACAGGCTAATGAAGAGGAAACGGCAAAATCCATGCGGTCTTGTGGTCACAGCATGAGGAGAGCCAGGAAGTCATTTGGTGCTCACCCAAATGGATCAGAATGGCCAGCGGTGGTAGGTCAGAGAGATCATGTTCAATGGCCCAGTGACAGCACCGTCGTTGTGAAGCCCTTGTGGTAAACAGCAATTAGTGATAAAGACACTCGGGGCTCTGGGGCTCTGTCTGAGAGGAAGGGTTCAGGACCTGTGGACAAAGAATGGGTAGGGGGAGACGGGTGTGGGTCCTAACAAAAAGACACTCAAGGAGGTCCTAATGGCTCCCAGGTGTCTTCGATTGTCAAGAACAGCCAAATTCTATTTAATTTCAGCCTTCTCCATAATCGACTAACGAGGAGGGTACCTGCGGAGCGGGCAGGACAGGGAGGAGGCTAATGATGGTACCAACATGACTGTATACACACTGTGTACATAACTAATAAAAAAACAAATTTAAAAAAGATTAAATGTAACATTGATTGAATACTTAAATATGCCAAAAGGTTCAGCATTTTTATACTACTTACTTGACAGACAAGGGATGTGTCATAGTAGAGGTTATCACTTCCCAGGGTCATCTGAATAATGGAAGAGCCAGGAATCAACTCAGAACTACAGTACTCTAGGCTTTGTACTTGGTGCACTGACCCCTTCTATTTTTTCCCAGTACATACATTTTGCAAGAAGCTATTACCTAGTGGACTAGCTACAATCTGAGCAAAAGAAAAAGGACAGCAGCCGATATGATTCTGTCCCCGTGGTCAATTCTAGCTGCTCTCCCTGGATCACTCTGCAGTCCTGAGGGAGAAAGAAGGAACATGTGGGGAGAAAAAGGGAAGGCCATGTCCATGGGGAAATGAGGACTGAGGGGTGAGAGACAAAGAATGAAGGGGGTCCTGCTATAGAGAGTGTGGGAATGGCCATTACATGCTCAGAAGACGTAAGACAAATCCAAGCCTTCCTAGGGAAATGATGGACATACCAAAATACGAATAACTCTGAACAGATAATGTAATAAGAGTGAGAATAAAATACACCAAAATAAAGACATGTGGTACTATAATTGGGCTATTTGCATAAAAATGAGAACCAGGGTTACTAAAATAAATTCTGTATGTTTAAAAAAGCAGTCAATGAAAAATATACAATTTTGCATTAAACTGTATTCAACATAGAACAAAGATATAGGTTTTGACTCTGGCTTAGTCAACACATAATAATTATGCAGATTTATGAGGTACAATATGATATTTCAGTATATGTATATAATAAGTAATGATCAAAATAGTAATTAACATATTCATCTCCCCATAATTTCTTTATGTTTGGAACCTTACAGCTCTTGTCTTTGAGTTTTTTTCAGATATATACTATTTTACCTGACCAAAACACAGTGCTCTAAAACACACACACAGACGTTTTATAACACTTCCATGTACACTTTTGTAGATAATGCAAAGATTATTTGCTTTAACTCCCACATAAGAGGTGTGAGTTTAGTTCAGTTGACAAATGTAAAAATTGGTCACTAAGGGTTAAAATATAGGCAGCAGAGTTAATATCTGAATTTAATGCTGGTAGCCATCTGTATAGATCATCTGTATAGATCTAGGCGGGCCTTGATATGACTGTGTTTATAAAATGTAAACTCCTGAAATGAATGTTTGTCTTTAGGTTAGGATTTCTAACCTAGCTCTAGTGACTTTCTGGTAATATCATTGTTGCAGTCATGATCACATTGCTGGCAGAATTCACCCAACCAAAAGCAGCTTGTGGGAAGGAAGGTGTATTTTGGCTCACAGACTTGAGGGGGAGCTCCATGACGTCAGGGGGAAACGATGTCCTGAGCATGTGCCCTAACAAAACACTGCCTCCAGGAGGCATTAATTCCAAAATCTTCATTAGCTGGGAACCTGGCATTCAGAACACCTAAGTTTTGGGGGGACACCTGAATCAAACCACAACTTTCTGCCCCTAGCCCCTATAAACTGATAATCATCCATGATGCAAAATGCAATGCATTCATCCAATGTTAAAAGTCCCCAGAGTTTCTTTCAATTCTAATAATGTTCAAAAGCATTCCCATTATCCAAGATCTTTTAACAGAGCCATACTACAAAAACATCCCCCCAAAAAAAAATACTGATAATGGCACAGAATAAACACTCACATTGCATTGGGCATAGCAAAGAAATATTCAACCAATACAAGATTTCAACAGGGCAAAATCAAACTCTGTAGCTCCAAGACCAACAACTCTAGTCAGTGACAAATCTCCAAGTCAAATAATTCTAACCAGCAACAAGCGCTGAGTTCTAATTCTGTCCCTCCAGCTATGCTACTCACAGTCCTGGAAAACTTCATCTGGGGCCAGTAGCTTTCCTTAGCAGCCATCTCGTGGTCCTGATATCTCCATTGGGTCTCCACTGCAGTCCATGGTTCATCCTCACACCTCCATTGGGTCTTCATTCAGGCATCCAGCAAATGTGCTTCACATTGCCCATGGCCGTTTCCAAACCATAAGACCATGTTGCAACTTCAATGACCCTCTCTTTCCTGCATTTCTTTTACTCCACAATACCAGTTGGGGTGCCAATTTGTTCATCCAGGGGGGAATAAAGCAGACTTTGAAAAACAGGACACTCTCTGAGCACTCAGGCCCCTTCAAAAGAGTACATTCGGCCGGAGAGATGGCTTAGTGGTTAAGCGCTTGCCTGTGAAGTCTAAGGACCCCAGTTCAAGGCTCCAGTTCCCCAGGTCCCACGTTAGCCAGATGCACAAGGGGGTGCACGTGTCTGGAGTTCATTTGCAGAGGCTGGAAGCCCTGGCACGCCCATTCTCTCTCTCTTCCTCTATCTGTCTTTCTCTCTGTGTCTGTCACTCTAAAATAAATAAATCTAAAAAAATCAAAAGAGTACATTCTTCCTATTGCCCAGTGCAGGTCAGCTGGCCCAATCTCAACGGTTATAATCTCTCAATTGCAGCTGAATGGCATAGGTTTCAGCCCAAAGATTTCACTTTTTGTGCCATATCCCTCTGCACAAACCTGTATGTTTCTACACAGAGCAACCCTGCACAAGTTCTCAGGACACAAGCATAACAAACTGCTTCAAGCCCAGTCCAGGCAAAGCTCATTCTCATCCTCATAAGCCAAACCTCACAGTCCATAGTTCTTACTGCACTCAGGTCTTGCAACTCTGACCAGAATAATCCATCAAGAGATGGCTTAGTGGTTAAGCTCTTGCCTGTGAAGCCTAAGGACCCCAGTTCAAGGCTGGATTCCCCGGGACCCATGTTAGTCAGATGCACAAGGGGCACATTCATCTGGAGTTCGTTTGCAGTGGCTGGAGGCCATAGCATGCCCATTCTCTCTATATCTGCCTCTTTCTCTCTCTGTCTGTTGCTCTCAAATAAATAAATAAAAAATCTTTTTAAATGAGAGACTGATTGAGAGGGGGAGGGGATGTGATGGAAAATGGAGTTTCAAAGGGGAAAGTGGGGGTGGGAGGGAATTACCATGGGATATTGTTTACAATTATGGAAACTGTCAATAAAAAATAAATTAAAAAAAGAATAATCCATCAAGCTGTACTTACAGCACTACAAGGTGTCTCTTAGGCAAAGGTTTCAAATTCATCCACATTCCTCTTGAAAATAAGCTCCAAAAAGCCAAAGCCACACAGTCAGGTGTCTAGCAGCAAATGACACCACTCCTTGGTACCAACATTACTGTTGCAGTCAGGTTCGCATTGTTGCCAGAAAATATCCGCCCAAGAGCAGCTTGTGGAAAAAAGGCTTATTTTGGCTTACAGACTCGAGAGGAAGCTCCACGATTGCAGGGGAAAACAATGGCATGAGCAGAGGGTGGACATCACCCCCTGGCCAACATAAGGTGGACAATAGCAACAGGAGAGTGTGCCAAACACTGACAAGGGGATACTTGCTATAAGACCCATAAGCCCGCCCCCAACAATACACTCCCTCCAGGAGGCATTAATTCCCAAATCTCCATCAGCTGGGAAACTAGCATTTAGAACACCTAAGTTTATGAGGGACACCTGAATCAAACCACCACAGTCATTATTCTCCTTTCTGCTGTGATCTGTACAATCATGACTGCAGGGTAGAGCAGAGGTATTTACAACCATCACCTTCACATCACCATCACTACCATCATCCTCTGCCTAAATCTGTACACAGCAGTCTACAAAGCTTGTATATGTACATTACATGCCTATTACATAGTTCCTGCATGTCTCTTACATGTGGATGGCAAAGCTCCTGTACAGACAATAATTGACTCACTCCCCACAACAATCCCATAAATTATAGTGAATATTATTAATAGTCCTATTTTCATGAAAGAAAATTAAGACCAGAGAGGTCATGGTAACCAGGTAGACTAACAGAAGAACAGAAATTTTAACTCTATTATTCATTCCCTGTAGTCTGTATGAAAACAAGGTGTAGGAAAGGTTGTTATCAAAGTGATCTTTTGTAAAAGAGAAGAAACCGAGAATGGAAGAACAGAAAGGTAAACATTCTTAACCAAAAGAAGACAAAAGGAGAAGAATAAACTTAAAAGTCGCATTGTAGTTAACAACTTATAAGCTGTATTCAGTGAGAACATCACCACAAACAGAGAAGGGAGATGCCTAGAAACAAGTGTGTAAAGACTCTGTAAATACACTTGAGGCCTCAGCAAACACATGGATGGAGTACAAAGGTCATGTGGGCTCCATAAGACCTCTACCACTGACTCAAGGGTCAATCCGGGGCAAGTCTTTCTCCTTTCACTGTTTTAATTCTTTCATCTATTAAAAAAAAAAAAGAGTCCATGTTAGTAGTTACTGATCTATAAAGCAGGTTCAGAACCTTGAACAAAAGAACACTTTAGCTAAATACATGGTTATTTGCCATCAAAAAACATGCTGACTGGGATATATATCCAACTGCATAATTTAAGACAGCATAATAAATTTCTGTTTACCATATGACATTGCTGAATTAGAAAATTCATCATGCACAGTTTATGGGTGCCCTAAAAACAAGTAATAAGTTGAACTATGTTATATTATTATAATGTTTTCAATTTTTTTCAGAGTAGGAAAGTAGTTGATGTTTTGCTACTACCCTGACATCTCTGCATATTTCCCTAAATCATTCCTCTACCAAAGATCATAAGTAAACCACCAACGACCCTCCTACCTGAATGGTTACTGCTATTACTCCCACTTTCATTCATCTTCCACAATGCAGCACGCTTGTCAATGTGACCATGGTTCAGCACTCCTTCCTGAAAGCTTTCTGTGATTTTCCATGACTCTTATGCTGATGATCAGCTAAGATAGCCTGGAACCACCCAGCATTGATATGCACCACCAGTTTCATCTGTTTTCTTCCTTGTTCTACTCCAGTAACTCAGAATGGGAATTCAATGAATATTTGTAGGACGGATGAACGAATGAATAAATGAAGAATGACAGAATGATGTAATAAGGTCTATATTTTGGTCAGCCAAACAATTGAACTGTTGCATTCCAGGCAGAAACAACTCTCAGCTGGGGGGAGAATTCTGGTATAGGGAGGGAGCAAGGGCCCCCCCCCAGCTCACACTGGCCCTGCTACAATATGAGCCACTAGACTAAAGGTAGAACAAGATTTTCAGCAAATTGGATGAGATGATTCTTCAGCAAGCCAGCACCATCACCGATGCTCAGAACGTCTCCTGAGTTGGCATAGCAAAAGAAAGGAATGCCCAGTGGAAAGCTAACATACGGGATAATTGAAGGATTATTAATGACAACAGCATTTGTAGAAGGGATTTGTTGAATCACCAATCATGTTCATTGGATTAGGAAGATAATAAGGGGAAAAGAGATGACTGAAATCACTTCAGTCTTGCTTAAGCATTCCACACTCACCAGTAGGGATCTGTTTTTTTTTCCCCTGTGGCCTCAAATGAATACCATCATCCCAATGGTCCTGCTGGCGTGCCAAAGTAGCATCAAAAGACCCAAAGGATTTTTCTAAAGCCAGGCTTAAGGCAGAGTGCCCTGGCACTCCTTTCAAAGAAGGTACACAAGCCACAACTTCTCCTGCCTCCTCAGAAAGCTTAGGTGTCAGCTGGGGAGGAAGCTGGAGCAGGAAAGAGACTGTTCTTTAGTGATGGTGACAATGACGAATGAGGTACAGCTCCCAGTATCGTGGGATAGGCTGCAGCATTCTTTCCAGGAAGCTATGTCACTATGATGATAGTGACCTCATCCCCATCAGCTGAAAAGACCTTGACAACCAGGAAAAGGATGCTTTTTTTTTTTTTCTGTTGATGGTGATACTAAATTAATGTGTGTTACTGCAAGCTGACAGTCCCAAAAGGGAGGTATGTAAACTAATAAAGATCTGTGGACTCCTGCTAAGCACTCCAGACATTACAGATCCTCACATCACAGATTAGTAGAACACTGTGCTATTTTTTTTAAAAAATGATAGGTGTAGGGTGAGGGCAATGACTCAGAGGGTAAGAGCACTTGTTGCACAAGCATGAGGACCTGAGCTCAATCCTCAGCACCCACATAAAAAGCCAGGCATGGCTGAATATGCATGTAACTCCAGCACTGAGGACAGAAACTCCCTGGACAGCGAGTCTACCAAAAAAAAAAAAAAACCAGGGAACTCGAGGTTCAATTAAAGACTGTCTCAGGGCAATAAGACAGATGAGCAATAAAGGGATACACTGATGTCTTCCTCTGGCACACGCATGGGGACATGGGGAACTCACATGCAAACATCACAAATGCACACACACAAAAATAGGTACAGGGCATTAGGAATTCAATAGCAACTTAATGGCAAGTGTCCCAGCCCTGCTACTTATCACTAATAAATGATGAATACAATTTATTTCAAAGCCTAATGTCATGTTTATATAAACATGAGAATCCTAAAAGATTCTAAATGCTTAATTGTCAACCAAAGATTTGCAGAGGGAAGGCAGCTTCAAAGCTTTACATGGCCATGTCTGTGACCCCAACACTTGGAAGGCTGAGGCAGGAAGGCTATGATTTCATGGACATCTTTGACTACATAGTGAGACTCTGTCTCAAAAAGAAAAAATAAATAGAAGCCAAAGAACACTCTTCCTTAGGGAAAAGAAAAAAGAGCTTATAAACATGGGAAGAAAAAAACCTACACAATTTTAGAGATTTTCTAGCCTATCTCATAGTCGATTTACTACAATACAAGTTAAAACCTCAGCTAAAGTGACAGGACTGTATTTTGCAATTGGGAAGCTTTTGCCCCAGAAGATAGGATGCTACTACAAGAAGCAAAGGATCAATGATCACATAGAAGTGATATAAGGCATTTTGTCCCAGCATGCACAACAGGAAAGATGCAGTACTCTCCCTGAGGCTTTCTTGCCAGAAAAGTCAAACCTAGATCTCATACAGCCTTGAGATCTGCTTACTAGCTTACAGGAAATACAGGAGTCAAGCCATGCATGGAGGGTCTTGCCTATATCCCAGAACTCAGTAGGCTGAGGATCGCCATGATTTCAAGGCAAGCCTTGGCTAGAATGAGACCTTGCTTCAACAAAGGAAAGAAAAGGAAGAAAGAAAGAGAGGAGGGAGGAAGCAAGAAACATGGAGGTCAGAGAAACATGCTTCTGACAATAACCTGGGGATATAATTTGCAAATTCCAGAGTTTGGGTGATGCTACAGAATTTGTCTTTCCTTTCCAGCTACTCTTTCTGGCACTGTTGCTCCTCCACAGCTACATCGCAGCCATCGGCTCTCGACGCCATTGGAGAGCTTTTCCCTTTCACACGCCTGCCCACAAATGAGCTTCCTTTTCTGCTGATGGTCATCTCATGAAGACTGCCCCACACATTCCAGTATTGTTTTACACTCTTCCCAAGACCAGTCTCAGCAGACATTCTTGCCACGAGCTGGAAATATTGCAGAATTAAAAGGCAAATCAGGCAGCACCTTTGCTTTCATGCCAACTAAGTACCAGGGTCACCAGACAGTTTTGCAGTGTTGTACGCATGGTCACATGTCCAAGTCACCTAGAACTCTACTGACATAGATTTGAGCCTTAATACTTGTTGACCGGGATTCTGTACACAGATGCCATCAGATTGAGATCTATGTTTCCTTTCTTCATTCCAATCTTCATTCCAATATCTTTGCCTCTTCCAGTTTCCTTACTCTTCTCTCAAGATCCCAGTTGCTCTTTGTACGTGGTCATTTGTCAGACCACCTCTGCATCTTTTTAAAATCACTTCTGTGGTCTGGAGAGATGGCTTAGCGGTTAAGCGCTTGCCTGTGAAGCCTAAGGACCCCGGTTCGAGGCTCAGTTCCCCAGGTCCCACGTTAGCCAGATGCACAAGGGGGCGCACACGTCTGGAGTTCGTTTGCAGAGGCTGGAAGCCCTGGCGTGCCCATTCTCTCTCTCTCCCTCTATCTGTCTTTCTCTCTGTGTCTGACACTCTCAAATAAGTAAATAAATAAAAATGAAAAAAAAAGTTAAAAAAAATCACTTCTCGCTTTTATTCTTATAGTCATTTACAATCAGAGAAAGGGAGTGCAGGCATGCCAGGGTCTCTTGATGCTGCAAAGTAACTCCAGATGTACATAAGCCACTTTGATCTGGCTTTGTCTAGGTACTGGGGACTCAAACTGAGCTCAAGCAGGCTTTGCAAGTAAGCACCTTTAACTACTAAGCCATCTCTCCAACCCTACTTCTCACATTAAAAAATCAAATTAAGCTAGGCATGGTGGTGCATGAGTTTAATCCCAGCACTCAGGAGGCAGAGGTAGGAGGATCACCATGAGTTCGAGGCCACCCTGAGACTACATAGTGAGTTTCAGGTCAACCTGAGCTAGAGTGAGAACTTACCTCAAAGAAAAAAAAAACCTCAAATTAAGAGGGCTAGGGGGATGGCTCAGCAGAGGAGAGCACTGCACACAAGGGCCTCTGAAAGGACGTAAACTCAACCCCAGCACTCACGAATTTTTAAAGGCAGGATGTCCACACACATGCCAATGACCGTGGTCCTGTGGGGAGCCAGGACCCCAGTGATCATCAAATCTGACCGAAAAAGTGACAGCTCCGCCAGGCGTGGTGGTGCACGCCTTTATTCCCAGCACTTGGGAGGCAGAGGTGGGAGGATTGCCTTGAGTTCGAGGCCACCCTGAGACTCCATAGTGAATTCCAGGTCAGCCTGGGCTAGAGTGAGACCCTACCTCGAAAAACCAAAAAATTTAAAAAAAAAAAGTGGCAGCTCCCGGTTGAGTGAGAGATTCTGTCTCAAGGAAATACCATGGAAAAGTCATAGAGGAAGATGCTCTCTGCTAACCCTACCTGCGTGCACTCAGGACTCTTGCACTTGCACACACATCTGCCCACGCTGCGCATGCACACCACACCACACATACTGCTCACGCATGGCCACATGCACGTAAAGAAAATAAAAAAGAAAACTCTACCATAGTTGTCACATTACTTTTACATTCAAGAAAATTTCTTGTTGTGATCTTTAAAGAAGTGTTTGCGGCTGCGTGAGGTCTCTTCTGATGCTTTTTCCTCACATGATCAAAACTCTATAACAATACTGTCCAGAAGTAACTTTAAATTAACTTTCATTTTTCCTCCTACTCCAAAATATTAGACTGAACATTTAAATCTTCTACCTGTTGTCCCCTTTTAGGTAGATGAACATAAAAGGAAATGGGTTATTATTTTTTTACATTTGGTCAAAGTTCAATAAACACAATCAGTGCAGGTTTTGTGTTTTATTTCTATAACTATTTTATCTTTTTTGTAACCTAGCCATCTACTACTCCTCTGCTCTAAAACGTTATGCATGGTAAAAAATATATATACTTGGAGAGTCATTGTAGACATTCTTCTGTCACTATAAAGAGGAGGGTGCCCATAAAATTCTTCAGGGTTTGAGCAATTGTCTTTAAAAGGCACAAACAAGCTGTGCTCCAGGTTAAGACAGCTAACTGTCAACAGGGCTCCGGAGACGCTGTGCTGTGATTAGCGTCTCGCTGCTGAGACAAAACACCCAACTGAAAGCAGCTGATGAGAGGAACAGGTTTATTTCATCACAGTCTCAAGAGGCAATGTCAGCATGGCTGGAAAGGGATGGTGGAGCAGAAGCTGGGACTCGCATCTTGTCTCAGCAGCTGGCAGAAAGCAGGGAGAGAGTGAGCTGAGCTCTGGCAAGGGGGTACTGGCTATCTCATCCCTAAGCCCGCTGCCCAACAACACCCCTCCAGCAAGGCTCCTCCTCCCAACTTGCCACCAGCTGGGGACCAAGCATTCAAAACACATGAATCTGGGGGACAACAGATTCAGACTACCACAGGGACAGTCCACATTCAAAGGACCATACACCCCATTCATTTTCTCAACAGCTAACCTCTCCTGCAAAAAGACCCAGTTCCTTTTCATAACAGTATCTCGGTGAACAAAATATGAAAATTACAAGTAATTTTAGCTAGAAAGTCATGCCAAGAAAGGTGATTTTCATTCTGAACAATGTTTATTTTATTTCACTGTATTTTATTTTATTTTGGTTTTTCAAGGTAGGGTCTCACTCTAGTTCAGGTCGACCTGGAATTCACGCTGTACTCTCATGGTGGGCTTGAACTTTCAGTGATCCTCCTACCTCTGCCTCCCAAGTACCACCCGCCCATCTCAATTTGAAATTTTTTAAAATTTTTTTGCTTATTTTTATTTATTAATTTGAGAATGACAGACAGAGAGAGAAAAAGGCAGATAGAGAGAGAGGGAGAGAATGGGCACACCAGGGCCTCCAGCCACTGCAAACGAACTCCAGATGCATGTGCCCCCTTGTGCATCTGGCTAATGTGGGTTCTGGGGAATCGAGCCTCAAACCAGGGTCCTTAGGCTTCACAGGCCAAGTGCTTAACCACTAAGCCATCTCTCCAGCCCTCAATTTGATTTTTTAAAGGGATAAATAGGGCTGGAGAGATGGTGTAGTAGTTAAAGGAGCTATCATGGTGGGGAGAGTATAGAGGAGTTCATTGTGTCAGGAACTCATTACAGACTCCTTACATGATTGTGGACCAGCAAACAAATAATGCAACCCCAGAATTAGGGACTGAGTATAACAGCCTTCAAAAGCCTCCTCACGGGCTGGAGAGATGGCTTAGCAGTTAAGCGCTTGCCTGTGAAGCCTAAGGACCCCGGTTCAAGGCTCGGTTCCCCAGGTCCCACATTAGCCAGATGCACAAGGGGGCGCACGCGTCTGGAGTTTGTTTGCAGAGGCTGGAAGCCCTGGCGCGCCCATTCTCTCTCTCTCCCTCTATCTGTCTTTCTCTCTGTGTCTGTTGCTCTCAAATAAATAAATAATTTAAAAAAAAAAAAAGCCTCCTCACATGTCCTATTTCCATCACCTGGATCCTGGCACGTAAACATTCCCCAGCCTCCCAAACTAGTGCCTCCTGTTGGCAAACATTCAAAACATGAGCCTGTGAGGGGTGTTTCAGGTTCATACCATAACAGCTTACTTTGAACACCTCTCCTTCTCTTAGTCCTTTTTCTGTTGCTATAGCATAATAATGAGAAGTTGACTTCTTACAGTTCTAAGGATGAGAAGTCCAAGTGTGAGAGAACACATTGATAAGGACCTTCTTGTCCATGGGGCCTGTCTGCAGAGTCCCAGTATAGCACAGGGTATGACGTGGTGAATGCTGGGCACATAGGAGATGCAGACACAGGCTGGACAAGGGCATCTCCTGATGAGTGAAGGCTTCATACAAAAGACTGAGCCAGACGGGACATGGGGTATCTCACAATAAGTGGGGGGGGGTTCATACAAGAGACAGAGCCAGACACGACACTGGGTATCTCATGATGAGTGGGGGGGAGGGTCTCATACAAGAGACAGAATTAGACTGGACAACCTGCCAATCAACCAATCCATTAATTCATGGATTAATCCATTCGTGCAGAGCCCTCATTACCTAATCATAGTCTAGTCTCACCTCCCCATAGTTCACAGTGGGGATTAAATGTCAGCTTGAGTTTTGGAAGAGACATTCAAACCGAAACCTCCCTTTGCTCTTTTGTTCATATTAAAGGCGTAAGTGACCACAGACACTCCTTCTAAACACTGCCAAAGTTCCTTTAGTCATGGCTAAATTTTTCAGAGTGAACTGAGGAACACCAGGGTCTTGCCATGCTCAGGTTTTGTTGAAGGGGCAGGAGGAGCAAAGCTGGCACGCTCTGATAGTCGTATCTGAAATCGGAAATGCATTAGCCTCTGTTAATCCACAGTCCCCTTTCAGTATGGCCTTTTGCCTGACTCTCTGGTCCTATGAATCCCTCTCCTCATAGGACTGGGAAGTGATGGAATCAGATGACCTGAATTAAAATCTGAATTCCAGAATGTTCATTACTGAATAACACCCACTGATGAAAAGACTACAGGAAACCAGGCTGTGGTACTTGGAAGGTGGAAGGTATCACGCTTATGTTCCAGAAGACTGCTGTCTCAGAGGCGTGTAGCAAACGTGGTGTGCAATATAGTTAATAAAGACTAGGGACAGGTCCCATCATCACAGGAGACAACAGGGACTAGTGAGGGCTCCCAGCTCCCATGGACAGGTAGGAATGCCAAGCGGTTTGTTCCTCTAGGACCCAGGTGATACAATATGTTCTTGGTAACAGTGTCCAATTCATGAATGTGAATTCAGAAAAATGATTGTGGAAGAAGATTACCCTGAGAGTTCACCTAAATGGATTTAATCATGCCCACTAAATTGCCCTCTAAATATTTTTGTTTATGCCCATATGTTAATGCTACTCTTGCTTTTGGTTACAGGAGCTTCTCTTTTCAGATGGTGCTAACTACTGGGAAGACACAAACTCATTAAATAGGCTGAAGAGAAGGGACAGTGGAGTGGTCAGCACTGAGAGACCATCTCTATCAAACGTTCCAAGGACTGGGAACCATTGCAGAACACGTTGTGGAAAGCATGTTAGAGCCAGAGGATGCGAGGAATGCTTTGGAATGCTTTCTTCCAGACACACACAGTGATCGTTACGTTCATGACCTCACAGTGGCTCACACTACCTACACGAGACATACTTAATATAAAGGCAAAAAAAAAAAATGATGACATCAAAAGAGAAGAAGGGCTATTTGGAAAGAAGGGGTTCAGTAGATGGTGGATAGGGAAGGGGGAAAAGGAATATGGTGTGGGGGAATTATGATCAGAGTGCACTGAGAATGTGCATGGAGATTGTCGATAACTTTTTTTTTTTTAATAGAATTGTACTCATCTATTTTTTTAATTTTGTTGGTTTATTTTTATTTATTTATTTAAGAGTGACAGAGAAAGAGGCAGAAAGAGAGAGAATGGGCGTTCCAGGGCCTCCAGCCATGCAGACAAATTCCAGATGCGTGCGCTCCCTTGTACATCTGGCCTACGTGGGTCCTGGGGAATCGAGCCTCGAACCAGGGTCCTTAGGCTTCACAGGCAAGCGCTTAACCACTATGCCATCTCTCCAGCCCGATAACTTTTTTTTTAAGTTAATCCTTGAACTACAAGGGAAAGAAAGGATGAGTGATTTTCCAAACTTGAAGTGCAATCCCGATCATGACAGTCACACTTCTAAGACCACACACTCAGTTATACCACACATGCAAATCAGCTCTGGGTCTTCCAACTCAATGAACCCCGGCCCCTTTATCTGCAGAGTGGGTAAAGTCAAGCCCTGAGCTGTGGCCGCAGATCAGTGACAAAGTACGTGTCTGCCATGCAGAGGCCCTGGGTTCCATCCCCAGCTCCGCACACGTACCGACAGGGAGACAAGAGACAATAACCTTTGCCTGGGAACAACCAAGAGTTGTGAGTATTAAAGACTAATAAACTGGGACACGCCATTGCCGTTAGGAGAGATGTAATGCACAGGACCCCACTCCACACCCACACCCACACCCACACCCGCCACCCAGCTCACTGAGATCTGCAACATGGTGGAGAGAATCCTGCTATGGCTTCCCCAACTCATAGGTCATCCTCCCCTCCTCCCCACCCCACCCATGCTCCGGCTTCTGTTTTTCTTAATCTGTAAAATTAGTTGTGCTAGGAACCCCAAATTAGAACACCATAGTGACGTTCTAATTCTCCATCCCCTTCAATCCAAGTCACCAGTACCCAGCACGTGCCCCCTGGCCCACATGCATCTTTATGTATTCCTAACCTTACCCTGGCAGATGGAGTATAGGACTCATCACGCATGTTAAACCGCCCGTGTGACGTGCTTCCTGTCTTCTGCTGTGTCCCTGCGGCAGGTCCCACAGGACACGCAGACGCCAGTGGTCCAAGGCTCAGCCAGGCTCAGAGCTGCTGGGCAGTTAACAAAGCTGCAGTTCTCCCCAGGGCAGAGGGAAGTCCTGAGCTCAGGCTGGGTTGTTTGGTTTGGAGGTGCTGTGCTGGGATGAAAGGCACCCTGGAAATGGAAGGCCTGTCATTCATTAATTAATTGCAACTGTAATTGAGGGTTTGTTCTGAAGAGCGATTCCTTTGAAATTACTTTCCATTAAGCAGGGACTGCTATCGAGGCAGCACACAGTCTGAGTTTACTCTCTATTCCTGCCTGTCCACCCCAGTGTTCGTCAGGACCAGGTTCTGTGCTGATCTAGCTTACCCTGAGAAGTCTCTCCCACCCTTGGCCTAAATTGGATTTATTTATGGGTGTGTGTGTGTGTGTGTGTGTGTGTGTGTGTGTGTGTGTGTGTTTCATGTCTGTTTTTAAAAAAGAAACCCTGTGTTATACCAAATAGCCTTAGTGTGAGGTTTTAATCTGACCTTTCTCCACATAAATGGACAATGGAAAAATTCCACAGAAAGATTAAACAAACACCTGAGACTGCTGCCCACCTGACGTGGCGGGCTACACCTCCAGATTGCCACTGGAAGGGAGGAAGCAAGCTGGCATCTTGCTGTGGTTTTAAACAACAACAGAGCTTGTTGGCCCAGCGGCGCTTCAGGATTGACCAAGAGGAAACACACGTTGCTCAATGATAGAATCTTGTCGGTACAGTTGTCAGAGAAGGCAACTCCCACAGCAAAGGGCATAAAACCATCCCGGGCAGGCTGGGGTGGGTCACTGCTGTGGTGCCAGGGAGCGGAGCAGAGCCCAGTCCAGCCCTGCTCCAGACACCGATGGCACCATGAGCTCCAGCCACAGCTTCAGCCAGAGCCACTCGACCTCCCACCATGGCAGCTGGGGTCAACCCAGGAGCTTCCCCAGACCCCCCAGCGTCCACGGAGGAGCAGGGGGCCTCCGCATCTCTCTGTCCTTCACCAGGCCAAGCTGCTGGCCCTCTGGGGGGTCTTGGGGGTCTGACAGAGGCAGGCCCCTTCTAGGCGGAAATGGAAAGGCCACCATGCAGAACCTCAACGACCGACTGGCCGTCTACCTGGAGAAGGTGCGCGCCCTGGAGGAGGCCAACATGAAGCTGGAAAGTCGCATCCTCCAGTGGCATCAGGAGAGAAATCCCAGCAGCAAGAAAGATTATTCTCAATATGAGGAAAATATCAGCCACCTGCAAGAGCAGGTAAGACGGCTGCATGATGTGGTGACCCTGAAACTCAGCTGGAGATGGCCTGGTGTGGCCTTGCCAGGAGGCCCTGGGGAGGAAAAAACAGTACAAAGGACAATTCCCAAGAAAACAGTCAAAGAGCTTAAAGTATTGCCCACAGATATTTGAGGATATATTATTATTTTACCTTAAAGATGGATTTGGATGTGCCTGTGTTTTGGCTAATTCATCTGCTAGGCATAAATGATGTAGAAAATGAAGGGAGCAAAAATTTTAGAAGTATTATAGACTATTTTTAAAGTGAAATTGATGTTCCACAAGCTGAATAAATACATGTAAAAATATAAGGAAGGCAGCCAGTCACTGTGCAATATCACTTACGATCCAACAGTGTCACCAGAATGATAAGGGCTGGTGTGCAGGTTGCAAACTTGGTACACAAGGTGGAGAGAGTATTTACTCTCTTATTAATATCAGTTCTGCTCCACCTCAACGTCTTGGCGACAGGGTGGTTCTCCAGAAACAAAAGGCCAAGTTATACTATTGTGGAAATCACGCCTAAAAGCTGTCACTCCACAAGCAAATATGTCATTATGATATCTTTAGATATTTTTCAGGGCGGGGGCTGGGGGCTGCTAAAAGAGAAAGTTGCTCACGGTTCTGGGGCTGGAACATTGCTAGAGAAATAATAAAATGAACATAGGCTGAGGCTGGGGAAATGGCTTAGCAGTTAAGGCATTTGCTTGTGTAGGCCTAGGGACCCTGGTTCAGTTTTCATGTAAGCCAGATGCACAAGGGGGCACATGCATCTGGAGTTCGTTTGCAGTGGCTAGAGGCCCTGGCGTGCTGCCCATTCCCCCCCCCCACACACACAAATAAAATATATTTAAAAAACAAAATTAATAAAAAATTTTAAAATGAACATTGGTTTAAAATCTGATAGTTGGGAGGCGTTATGGAGTCACGCTTTGAAAAAAGTAAATTTTTTTGGCAACCAAGCATCTAAAAACCTAAATTCAAACCTTGTAGGATACTTTGCTGCAAGTAGAGAGAACACAGCCATTTCACAGTTATTTTTTTATAAAAAAAAAACTAAATAATTTCCCTGTTACATAGAACAGTTGCCCAAAAGAAAGGAAATCCTTGTGAGGGATTAACTTACCCTAGAAAGACCATCATAGGCTTCCAATATTTTTTACCGTATTCTTTCACAACACCCAGTCATCCTTGCTTGAGTGTAGGAAGAACCAATCAAGATAGTATAAATCTGTCCTTGTAATGAACCCTAATTATTGAATAATCAGCCTAATAGCAGAGTGTAATTGCCTTAACTACACAGTGCACGCTCGTCTTTGTGAAAACAACAAGGTGACTCAACACCCTCCCCATGTTTTTCACTTTACGAAGTTGCTTTGGTTTGAGAACGGAGGGAAAAGAAGACACTGCCGATGGAGGGCAGAGGGCCCGGCTCGTGGTCACTAACAGAAGAGGGACGGAGGAGGGAGTAAAGGGACAGAAACTGTCACTGAACACTTCTTTAACCTCCGTGTCAGTGCTAAGGGTTCTGGGCAGTGATGAAATGTTTTGTATCATCTGATTTCATTCTCATGACATCTCTGTTAAGAAAAGTTCTGAAAAAGTGAAATAAGAACCAAAGTCACCCGCAAAAGGGGAGATTCCTGTTCGGATGTGCTTCCAACGGCCTCCTGATTTCTACTTCAGCCCTGGGCCCATTAATCCACCTCCCAGGCAGGTGATACATTATTCATAAGGTCATGCATTATTCATAAGGATAATGCATATGCACCAAGTTTACAAGGCTGTTTACAAAAGGCATATTCCATGTGCATACCATTTGACTCTCACAGCTCTGTGAAGCAAGGATTTCGATTCCTAACTTGCTGGTGAGGAGACTGAGACAGAAGAATTGTCTAAATTCTTTAGAGCAGAATGGAGAAAAATGGAGTGAGTGTACTTATGAGGAGGAACAAGTAGCCACCACCCCCCCGCCACGTTGATGACCAGGGCTCTGACGAAAGAAAGCTTCTGCACTCAGAGGTCCAATCTTTTTCCAGACCTTTACTGCCGATGGTGTATTTTCTATGGCTTAGAAGAAAGAAAGTCTGAGACTGAGTCTGTCTGTCTTTCCTTAACTCATCTATTTGCAGACATTACCTGGAGCTGGCCTCGTGCTGGATCTTGATGGCACAGCCTGGGTAGATGCAACATTGCACCCTCACTTTAGGAATGTTAAATGTTACTCAAATGCTCTATAAAATTGAATTAAAAATGAATCTAGTTCTTTTGAAACATAGAATTAGACATAATAATAGGAATATCACACATCAAATTTCTTGAATGGTTCTCAATAATAATATATGTGTCACTCTGGATTGTGGTAAAAGGAACCATTTTCCTTTCAAAGGTAAGAGATCACATGCCCTGGAGCAACAATGCTGTGTTAACACACCAACTAAATGTTCAAAATTAACTCAGGGCCTTGGGGAAAATCTAGGTGATTATTACAACATATAATATAGAAACTTCTGCCTCATATATTTCTCAATCTATCTCCATCCATTTAGAACCATGAAGGATGTCTCAGAAATTGCAGCCACATCATAATAGGTTACCAACCAAACACAAATCGTGGGAAAAAAGTTTTAAGAGAATGAGAAAGAGAGCATCCAGGCTGGCTTTGAGCTCACTATATAGCCAAGAGTGACCTCCTGATCCTCCTGCCACTGCCTGTAGGGTGCTAAGATTGTAGGCATGTGCCACCATACCTGGTTTATGTGGTGTTGGGGAATCAAACCCAGGGCCTGGTAAATATTAGATAATCAACCTATCAGTGGAGCTTCATCTCAGTCTCCAAATGTGCTTTGTGTCAAGTACATGCCAGGCCTCCCACTTGACAGCCACAGGAATACTAACTGAAGAAATGAGACACTTGATGTGGCATCACAAAGGATAAATGATTGGTTTAACTTGGAAAAGCTGAATAAGCTACTGACGGTATTTCTGCTTTGCTGATTTTGGTGTGTACAGCGTAAGGCTACCATGGGGTGGGTGTCAATCAGCCACATGGTACATGGAAATACAGTAACTCAATGCACCAGGAAGTAAGACTTTCCTCCGCATCCCGAGCTTTGGGAATGGAGTTGCTTTTAAATTTTGTTGCGCAAATAATACAAAGAATAAGGTGCCCGGAAGGAAAAGCACTGGTAAGAATGTCCTGAAGCTGCACTGTAGACAAGAGGCAAGGAAATACCTGTAGTTTCCCCTTTGGGGTAAAGGCAGAAGTTTTAGGCTCATTTGGAATCCCACAAAAAAAGAAGAAAGACATTGGAAGGGGGGAGCTGGTGGCTATCTCCCACCACAAACAGTAAGAGTTGGAGGAGGCAGCTCAACATATAAAACTTGGGTCTTTTATCTAACGCAAGAATTGGTTCTCATTACAAAAGTCACTGTACAATTGTCATTGTCCTGAACTAATTCCATTTCAAGTAAGTTTTCAGAGTGTCTCCAGCATGTCAAGAACATACTATTGGCAGCGTTACTTAGTTTAATGTCTTCATTCTCATAGCTCATTGGGGAAATGGTTATTATTTAGTACTACTATTACTATTGTTATTGATATTTTATGGGGGGGGGACAAGCTGCAGCTGAGCACCCACAGCTAGGGGTGCCAGAGCAGGACCCCGGCCCAGCTTCTTGAGCTCCAGGCCTGCTGTTCCTGCCACTTCTGAAGGCTATTGTGCATTCATGAGGCCAAATTCCAAGAAATCAGTGAAGCTTTAAGTAAGACTAGATTTTTTAAAGGCACCTTTGTATTATGGAGTGGCTTTGTCCTAAAACAATAAAAAAAAGTCCTCTCTAGATAAACCTGAAATAAATTCTAAATAAACGAGCTGTATCAACACGATGGGAATGCCATAGGATTCTCTGGCTCCAACTAAGTTATAGGAGTTTCCAGTGAGGAACTCTAAGGTCACCTGTTTCTAGTACAAACTTCCTATTTAACAAATGATGGAACTGGAGCCCAGGATGGACTGACTGGCCGCACACCATGAGGACGGGACAGGAAGAGAGCCAGACTAAAGAAACCCTCCACAATCTACATTGGTGCAATTATTGGTACAAAAGTGTTACAATTTTTTAAAATATATTTATTTATTTACTTACTTATTTGAGAGAGAGAGAGAGAGAGAGAAAGAATGGGCATGTCAGGGCCTCTAGCCACTGCAAACAAACTATAGACACATGTACCACTTTGTGCATCTGGCTTAGGTAGGTATGAGGGAATCGAACTTGGATCCTTAGCCTTTGCAGGCAAGGACCTTAACTGCTAAGCCATTTCTCTAGCCCCAAGTGTTACACATTTAAACAAGGAGAAATCTAGCCTATCCCCACCAAGACAGTAACGTATATCAAATGTGCACTATTTCTCTGATTACATCCAATTTACACAATCACTCAAGTAAACATTTCCAACACTTTTCATTTTAAAGTAAACAAAATTGATTAGTCTTCTGACACTTTAATACAGTTGAAAGCAGCTTCATTAGATGGTAAAGCATTCACTCAGTTCATGTTCTAATTGCAACAATCGGGGCATTCTCATCATAGAATACATGAGTACATTACAAATACATATATATACCTACAAGCTACTTTGGGCAAAATTAATAATAATAAAAACAACTGAATTATGTGATGAATACTATTACAGGCTTCAAATGAGATATCCATTTTGCTCAATAACACTAGAAATATGAATGTACCACAAGCAAGAACTATGTTAATTTAAAATAACAACTGTACTTTAGGAAAGCTAACTTAATAATCACAGTAAGAAAAAGCTCACAACCCAAACTTCTTTTAACATTGTCAGACTGGGAACTTAAACAAAACACTCAGACATATGCACAGTACTAGAATAGTAGAAGGTACTTCCCACAAGAACTCTCTTTCCTTTCCCTGCGTCATTCCTTTAAACAGTTGCAGCAATCCTAGCCTGCCAAAGCTCAACTCTAAAAAAGGGGGGCTTGCTCAGTGGGTAAGAGTGCCTACCACAAACATGAGGACTTAGAAGGGCCTGAGAACACTTGACTTCTAAGTCCTCAGGACCCATGCTGTCAGCTGAGCATGCCCACGAATATGGCTGTAACCACAGTCCTGTGGGGAAAGAGACAGGAGAATCACTGGAGCTAATAAAAAAAAAAAAAAAAGAAAAAGAAAAGCAGCTCCCAATGGAATGGGGCAGAAATGAGGGAAAAGAGGGTATCAACACATGATGTACCCATACTAAACATGCTGTTAATAATAATTTTTTAAAAAGCTCTGCATTCAGAGAGAGGATCCATTTCAAAGAAACATGGGAATGAGTGATAGAGAATGGATATTCAATGTTCAGTGGCCTCCACACAATTACAAGAGAATCTGCACATGCACACACACACACACACACACACACACACACACACACACACCACTACCCAAGCAAAAACAAAAGGCAGTGAAACTAGGCTGAGCATGGTGGCGCATGCTTTTAATCCCAGCACTCAGGAGGCAGAGGTAGGAGGCTCACTGTGGGTCCAAGGCCACCCTGAGACTACATAGTGAATCCCAGGTCAGCCTGAGCTAGAGCAAGACCCTACCTCGAAAAAAATTTTTAAAAAAGCAGCAAAACTGACTATAAATCATATCCTAACTATGCATTTCACACAGTATGTCAATAAACATGCAATGATTTGATTCTCACTGTTCTACTGCAGAAAATGCCTGTGCTGAAGGGCATCTGCCCAAGAGACTGTAAGGTAGAAATGTAACTGTCATGTGTGGGTCCGTCCAACTGAAAGAACTCCTGAAACATGTTTTCCAGATAGTGGACAGCAAGATGACCAATGCTCAGATCGTGGTTCTTATAGACAATGCTAGGATGGCAGTGGATGACTTCAACCTCAAGTAAGTCCCTTCTTCAGAGTGCTATCCCAAAGGAAAGCTCTACAAAGGGCAAGCTCACCTTGTCATTACCCAGATCCAGAATCTTAATTATAATTAAAGGGTACAACCAAAATGCCACGTGCAGTACTTGAACAGACCCTAGTTAAAAAAAAAAAAAACAGATATGAAACACATGTAATAGCATGGGGGAATTCGAATTAAGAATGAGATGGCATTAGGGAATTTTCCACTTTAGTATGGTGATTTTGTTAGGCATATTGAAAAACATGTCTTCTCTCTTAAAATTTGCACCTTAAAATGTCTAGGGTTCAAATTTCATAGGGTCTATAATCTGCTTTGAAAAACTACAGAAATCAGTCATATGTGTTGATACATGCATGTAATCCCATCTCTTGGGAGGAAGGGGTAGGAAAAACATGATTTTGAAGGCAACCCATGAATGCACAGGGAGACCTTATATGATGATAAAAATAATTCTTTAAAAAAAACTTCAGCCTGAATCTGGTGCAAATATAATAAGATGCCCACAAGCGCTAAAGCTAGGTGTGCAGCTGTCTATTCTTCTGTTCTGGACTCAGTTAAATCTACATTGGGTCACTACCACAGAAACACATAGCATGGAACAGATGTACAAAGAAGGTCCTGCAGGTATCATTGGATCCAATTAAATCCTGACAAGTAAAGTAAGGTGAACCCTCATAAACAAAACCCATGACCTTCCAACAGCAGGCATGCTCTTCCCTCCCTTCTAACCAAAGGTATGAAAATGAACATTCCTTTAAGAAAGACTTGGAAATTGAAGTGGAGAGCCTCCGAAAGACCTTGGATGATCTGACCATCATCACAACAGACCTGGAACAGGAGGTGGAGGGAATGCGGAAAGAGCTCATCCTCATGAAGAAGCACCATGAGCAGGTGGGGCCACCCCAGCGACCACCAGGAATTAGCTCAGTCCAGACTATTCCAACAGCTACAGAGAGAATCACCTCCTGAAAGCCAGCCCCACTGGCCTCCCAAAAGAATCATAGAAATAGGGTTGGAGAGCTGGCTTAGTGGTTAAGGCACTTGCCTGTGAAGCCTAAGGACCTATGTTCTACTCTCCAGATTCCACATAAACCAGATGCACAAGGTGAGGCAAGCACGTGAGGTCACACGTGCACATGAGATGGCACATGTGTCTGGAGTTTGACTGCAGTGACTAGAGGCCCTGGCATGCCAGTTCTCTCTCGCGCCCCCTCCCTCTCTCACAAAAAATTACAAAAAGAAAGGAATCATACAAGTAACTAACTTTTCATGTTTAAGATAATCTATTCAGATGTCAAACACAACCACCAAAATGCAGCCATAATTAGCAATGAATTGGCAAAACACACACCCACACACACACACACACACACACACATACTGTTTACTTGGTTGACTTGTTAATATTATACTATAAGAAAAAATGCATGGGACCAGACTTCCATCATTGGTCCAATGCAACAAACTCAGGAGAATAGAACAAAGACAATGTGGTAAATATCACTATCAATATCAAGGTAAATATCACTAGTGGCAAAAATGAAGAAATTCTAATTTACAGAAGCATTTGACTAACTTTGAAAGCATTACCATTCATCTTAAGTCCTGGAGACTGACATATGATAGAAAACCTTTTTTAGGCAAGCACAATTGCTTCTGAACATCAAAGAGCTCAGTTTCTGAATAGCTGGTTAGACAGTGATGGCTGATTAAACCTTTCCTGTAGCCACTTGGCTTCCTACAGAGGCATAAGGCAGGAGATTATAAAAAGCCTGTACAATGTTTGGTTTTTGGCTAAGGAGCTGCTTTCCCAAAACCCTTGGCATAAAACTGGAAATGTTCAATTGCTTAATTATGTAGCCACTTTTACCTGTGAGCATGTGCTGGAGAGGAATCGATTCTGTCTAGAAGCATCGTTGTTCCTGAAATGTTCTCAACTAAGGAGTAGGTCAGAATGCATAGAAGCCATGTGATTAGCTGCTGTCATGGTTTGAATATGAAAGCTCCTCCACAGGTTCATGTTTTGAATGAGTGCTCCCCATGGCTATTTTAGGAGCTGCCGGAGACTTTGGGGGGTGGGACTTTACCTGGGAAACGTGGAACACTAGGGGTGGGTCCTTAGAGATATTTCAAGCCCTGTAGCTTATAGACTCAGGGGCTCACATCCATGATTACATGGCCCCGAGCACTTGGGTAGTTCATCATGTGTAACCAAAGAGCTTCTTCACATCATAGTATACAGGAAACAGAGAGACAGACGGAAGGGGCCAAGGACAAGAGGTCACCGAGGACCTGCCCACAATGACCCACTTCCTTCAACTAAGTCCCACCTCCTGAGGTTTCCAGAGCCGCCCCAACAAACACCATCAGCTGGGGATCAAGCCCCAACACATAAGCCTTTTGAGATAACAGTTTATATCAAACCATAACACATCCCCTGTGTTGTTCTTTATTTTATAAAATTTTTAGATAAAAATATGTATGTTGTTTGGTCAATAAGTAATAACTAGGAAACCACCACACCAGTGAAAGGGTAGCAACCACAGAAGCTGAGCTTTTTCAGACCCATTTACCTGCGCCCGTCCACACAGCAGTCACAACCCATTCAATTTCTCACAGGAAATGAAGGAGCATCATGTGCCCGGTGACTTCAAGGTCAATGTGAAGGTGGACGCAACTCCAGGGGAAGATCTCATCAAGGTCTTGGAGGATATGAGGAAGGAATATGAGTCCATCATAAAGAAGAAACATCGAGACCTGGACACTTGGTTTAAAGAGCAGGTAAGAGGAAGGTGACCACCTCTCGAGGGCCCATGGACATCTGGTCCCAGTGCTTATGTGTCCGCCTGTGCTTGGTTCACAGTCAGCAACTGTGTCCCAGGAGGCGGCCAGCCCAGCGGCCGTGCAGGACAGCCAAAGTGACGTCCACGAGCTGAAGCGCACATTCCAGGCCCTGGAGATTGACCTGCAGGCGCAGCACAGCAGGGTGAGTTGGAACTAAGAATGTCAGATGTTGTGTTGCCTCCTCCACAGAGCCTTTCCTGCGTGGTGGGTAGAGCGACATTTGCCGGGTAGCTCTGTGTATTCGATGCTGGTACCCTTCACATGATCTTCAGGGTAGGTCTTAATCTCCCCCGTTTAGAGATGAGGAAACCATCTCCCCAGACAGTTAATTAAGTTAGCAAAGGTCACGCAACTAGTAAGCCACCAGAGACTAGACCCTGTGATACTGAGGAGTGGGGGATTCTAAACGCCCAAAACTCTCCCAGTGTTCACTCCACTTAGAAGCAGGCTGTTCCCCAAACACTAGAGAGAAATGCTGGTACCAATATGGGCAGGTGGCAAGTCTGGGTTCACTCCCAGTACTGGTCCATTCACAGGCATGTTTGTGTCTCGTCACTCAGAGGACCGGATGTTCTTAGGCCTAAGTCATTTCTGTCATCATCATGATTTGGAAAAATGCTTTATAGGAGTGACATATGCTTTGGAAAGTCATTATATATAATCTATTATTTGTATCCTTTCATAGCCTGTTAAATTTTCTGGTTATGCATCAGTATTAAAAAAAAAAAAACTACTTGCCTCATTAGCACAAATATCAGTCTTGAGAGGGCATTTTCAGTTTATTTGTATTGCAAATACACATGTTGAATGATGGCATGTCTGATGAATTAGTAATCATTAACAGACAGATGTTAAAGTGTTCACTGTCCATGGAACATGGAGGCATCTTTAATTCTAGAACTTAGGAAGCAGAGGCAGGAGGATCACTAGTTCAAAGCTAGCCTGGGCCACAAAGTTCCAGGTCAGCCTTGGCTAGAGTGAGAACCTGCTTCAAAAAAAAATTATGTGGGGAAAACAGTCTGTTGAATATATTCACATATTTACCATTTCTTTAAAGGATAAGTGGTCTTTTAAGTATAGATGTACTTAAAAAGTAAGTGTATGTTTCCACAACTGGCATCCAAGTCAGACTTTATTTTCTCCCCACTTCTTCTATACTTCTTTTACTCCTGTATTGGTTCCAGTATATGGTTGCTTTTCATGTAAGAAAGGAAGGAAAGGAGGGAGGAAGAGAAAGAGGGAGGGAGGAAGGTAGGAGAGAAGGAAAGAAGGGAGGAAGGAAGGGAGGGAGGGAGGGAAGAAGGAAGGAAGGAAGGAAGGAAGGAAGGAAGGAAGGAAGGAAGGAAGGAAGGAAGGAGGGATCCAGTATAGAAGAGGACAGCAATGAAGAAGGCAAGCACTAGTTGAGGTGGCAGGAACAGACAGTTAATGCGCTGTAACAGGAGGCCATGAGAACGTAGACACATTCAGGTTCGTGAGTGGAAGGAGATGTGGAAGCCTGTGACTGTTCTCTCCCGACTGCTGTGAGTTCCTTAAGAACCTTGAAAAGTAAGTAAGACAATGGGCTGAAAGGAAGGACACAGAGGATGAGGGTCTGAAGACAAAAGAAGGAATGGGGGCTGGAGAGATGGCTTAGTGGTTAAGCGCTTGCCTGTGAAGCCTAAGGACCCTGGTTCTAGGCTCAATTCCCCAGGTTCCAAGTAAGCCAGATGCACAAGGGGACAGATGCTTCTGGAGTTCATTTGCAGTGGCTGGAGGCCCTGGCATGCTCATTCTCTATCTATCTGCTTCTTTCTCTCTCTTTTTGTGTGTTGTTCTCAAATAAATAAATAAAAATAGAGAAAAAAATGTTTAGAAAAAAGGAATGGAACAGCCTCTGGGAGATGAAGAGGGTGATTACACTACCCAAATGTAGTTTAATGACCAGAAATATTTAAAAGCCCCCTAAAAATTATCAGCCATTCAAGTGTGAAGTCAATGCAATAATAAATCATCTCTTTAAGATTAAAGTCCTAGGGAACAGAACTGTGGGTATTAAATCAAAGCAGAGCAAGGACATGAAGTCAGCCCTAGCTGAGGAACTTCAGAATTTCTCCCCAAAATGACCATTGGTTACGTTGTCATAAAAAAAGGCATCACTTGAAACCAAGACTTCTAGATTTACTGACATGACAGGACATTCTGCTTAGCCTGAACTTGAAATAAACATCGCAGTTTGTTTTAAGTATAAGCGCGTCCAATGTAATACGCAGATAATATTTGGAGCCTATTTGTCCTAAAAAAATGTATGTGTTGTTCATCTGAAATTCAAGTTTAACTATGCGCCCTCTACAGTATAGGGGTGTCCTTACATCGGACCCTCTGTGAGGTCACAGAGGTGGCAGTCCTCATGGCTGTCTCCCTCCAGGAGTTGTCCATCTGGCAGCAATAAATTAGGAACATAACAGTCAACTTCAGAGCAACAGAGTGTGTGGCCAGTTCTCAACGCAGAGCATAGACCAGCAACACCAAGAGCGTTCAGCGGTGTTCCCAAGGGTTCCCTGATACAACGGCCTTATGGCCCAGAACGTGGCGACAGGAGACCCAGCCCTTACCCCAGGCCTTTAAGTCAGCCTATCGCCACTTCCCCAGCAGCTGCCAGGACACCTAGCAGAACAGTTGGTACAAACCCAAGTACTGAACAAGCCCATACTGCCGAGCAGCCGAGCCTCGGGTGAACGGGTGAAAGCACTCTTGTTTCCTCTTTCAGAAATCCGTTCTGGAAAATGTGTTGTCAGAAACCAAGTCCAGGTACTCAGGCCAGCTCAGGGACATGCAGCACATCATTGCCCGCTACGAGGAGGAGCTCACACGGCTACGGCGCGACCTGGAACGGCAGAACAAGGAATACAGGGTGCTCCTGGGCATCAAAGCCCACCTGGAGAAGGAAATCGCCACCTACCGCCAGCTCCTGGAGGGAGACAGCGAAGGGTGAGGCAACGGTGCTGAGGACATGCGAGGAGTTCAGTCCCTGCTGGACAGATGTGTGTGCGCCCTCAAGGGTCTCTAGCAATAGTGGCTCTAGAGAAGGAAAGGCTAACGTTGATTTGCTCTGGAAGATTCTTCTCTTTACCTATTTTAAGATTTTAGTTTTATTTATTAATATATTTATTAGAGACAGATAGAGGGAGAAGGAGGGAGAGAAAGAGAGAGAAGGGGCATGTCAGGGCCTCCAGCCACTGCAAACGAACTCCAGATGCGTGTGCCACCATGTGCATCTGGCTTACGTGGGACCTGGAGAATCAAACCTGGGTCCTTAGACTTCACAGTCATGTGTCTTATCCAATAAGCCATCTCTCCGGTCCTGGAAAATTCTTATATGAGGTCTATTTCATAAAGCTGTGTGAGCTAATCAGCTAATACTCCCTGGGTGCTAAGTTTTGCATTCAGAACAGTTAAAATGGATATATTGGGACTGAAGGGATGGCTTAGCGGTTAAGGCACATGCCTGTGAAGTCTAAGGACCCAGGTTTGACTCCTCATAACCCTTGTTAGCCAGATGCACAAAGGGGCGCACACATCTGAAGTTGGTTTGCAGTGGCTGGAGGCCCTGGTGTGCCCATTCTCTCTCTCTCTCTCTCTCTCTCTCTCTCTCTCTCTCTCTCTCTCTCTCTCTTTCTCTCTCTCTTCTCTGCCTATTTGTGTAAAAAACTGGATATATTAATGGGTTGGGAGGGAGTGGAGGTGGGTATTAATGAGTGTTTCTCAGTGGGAGTGCATACTATTTGAGTTTAAAAAATAAAAGGCAAAGAAATATTTTAGCCCAACAGCAGAAAAAGATTCCTAAAGAAAGTTGTCGCGATTTTCCATCATGTCTGACCATCTAAGGAAATAAGGGCTAGCCACACATTCTGTAACCCAAGAGAGATAGTTAGAACATTTTATTTATTTTATGTTATTTTATTTGCAAGCAGAGAGAGTTGGAGAAAGAGAGGGAGGGAGAGAATAGGTGTTCCAGGGACTCTAGCATCTGCATGTGGCTTTACATAGGTACTAGGGAATCAAACCCAGGTCATTAGGCTTTGCAGGCAAGTGCCTTAACCACTGAGCAATCTCTCCAGCCCTAGAGCATTTTTAAAAGACATAAATACATTATTATTGAACCAAACTGAGAAACCCAGAGGCTCTATGCTAGAAAGCCCCATCCTGGAAGGGATGCATGTGGAGGCCAAGCCTCCAGCAAGCTGCAAGGAAGGGCAAGTGGCTTGGGAGATTTCTCCAATCCCTAAGGATACTTCTGAGAGACAGTCCTTATTGCCTCAGGATCCAGAAGGTTCCCTGTGAGCTCAAGATCTTGACTCTGCGGGAACTCAGACAATTATCTTCATTAACGAGCTGAAAATGTGTAAGCAGACAAAGGAAGGTGACTCATGCTGAGAAGTTACAGTGATCACTAAAGCAAGCTTTGACCTTTCTCACTTTTCTAGGACCGGGGAAGAATCTAAGTCGAGTATGAAAGGTAAAGAAAGACTCTCTTTCATTGTTTGACTCTGTTTTTAATGAATCTGCATGTGCCTCTATTCTGGACTTATCATCATCCCTATTGTGTTCTCAAATACCCTGCATTCAATTTTTATTTTGCTCCAAGGTGGTCAGGAATTTGAATTAATTAAACAAATTAGGTATGACAGGACCACATGAGCTCTCACTATTGCTTTCCACAGCATATTGGTTGAATATCCCTTATTCAAAATGCTTGGGACCAGGTGAGCTTTGAGTTTCAGAGTTTTGTTAATTTAAAGTATTTGCATATGCGTCATGAAGTATATATCTTGATGATGGGACTCAAGACTACATAAAAGGGGGCTGGGGAGATGGCTCAGCAGCTAAAGGTGATTGCTTGCAAAGCCTGCTGGCCTAGGTTTAACTCCCCAGTACCCATGTAAGCCAGATGTACAAAGCAGCACATGCATCTGGAGTTCCTTTGCAGTGGCAAGAAGCCCTAAAGCAGCAATTCTCTCTCTCTCTCTCTCTCTCTCTCTCTCTCTCTCTCTCTCTCTCCCTCCCTCCCTTCTTCCCTCCCTCCCTCTCAAATAAATAAAAACTCAAAAAGACTAGACACAATTCAGTTAGGTTTTATCTATACCTTATTACATGTGGCCTGAAGATAATTTTTAAATAATTTCTTACATGAAACAAGAAACTATACACAAAACTCAGTTAGGTTTCATATGTACTATATTGCACATGGCCTGGGATAATTTTTGAATAATTTCCTTACATGAAATAGAGTTTTAAAGTATGGATTATTCCACTTAGAGCATCATGTCAGTGTTCAAAGGTTTCAGATTTTGGAGCTATTTTGAGTTTGGAATTTTGGATAAGGAATACTCAACCTGTACATGAAAGCTGTTTGCAATCAGTAAAGTAGATTAAAGTGGTAGCAGATTATATTGTGTCTCTTTAAAATAATGGAGTCTGAGGCTGGAGAGATGGCTTAGTGGTTAAGGCACTTGCCTATGAAGCCTAAGGACTCATGTTTGTCTCTCCAGGTCCCACAAAAGCCGGACACACAAAGTAACACAAACACACAAGGCTGCACATGTACACAAGGGGGCGTACATGTCTGGAGTTCAACTGCAATGGCTGGAAGCCCTAGTGTGCCAATTCTCTCCCTCTCTCTCTCTCTCTCTCATAGAGAAAGGCCAGTCTGTTGGGCTTGCCTCAGAAATAAACAAATAATGGAGTCTGTTAATTAAACTTTTAGGAAATTAAATCACATCATTTCCCAAACCTGATTCTGATGAACATTATGGAAGATATGTTCTTTGACCAGATAAGGTTAGGGATGTTATACACCATTATCCTTCTCCTGAGCAGTCATGTCACATGCTAAAAAAATGGAACAAGTACTGCTGTGTGGAAGGAAAGAGAAAGAAACAACAGCCACACTTTGTTTAACCCAGCATTCCCAAACACCTTTGCCCTGAGAACCATATTTCAACAGATTACCACTGATATCTCACCGAAAAATTCTAGGACAGTCAAGTCTGGATCAAACCTCAATTTCTGATTGGTTTTCTGATAAAACTCTTCTGAGGCATTAGAGATTCTGAGAATCTGAGTGGGGCAAGCCATTTCAGAAGAGCTGGAGTAACAGCCCCCTTTCTGCAAGATGGGTCAGATGACCCTTCAAGCCTCTCCTTAGCCATGTCTGGGGATACAAAGCCATTACTTACAGAGATGGCCCACTCCTGTGTGCTTGGTTGTATGGTTCTCCCTTCCATCTTTACTGAAGGTTTCAACTCTTCCTAATGGTCTAGAGCCAGTTTACTGATATGTGAGAGGCACTTGCTCAAATAAGGAATACCTGGGGAAACAGTGACCATAATAAACACCCCTGGCTTCAATGCCATCCACCATAAAACATTCTTTCTGTATCTTAAAAGATGCCCCAAATGGCATCAAGTGCTCTGCAAACCCACAGAACCCATGATGTAAGAGTCAGAGAGTCTTTATGAGCAGAGAGTATTCCTCAAGGACTGGTGGTCAAAGATCAGCTTTTGTAAGATAAGCGTATAGCCAGATGTGGTGGTGCATGCCTTTAATCCCAGCACCCAGGAGGCAGAGGTGAGAGGATCATCATGAGTTTGAGGCCACCCTGAGACTACATAGTGAATTTCAGGTTCAGCCTGAACTAGAGCAAGACCTTACTTTGAGAAAACAAAAAGGAAAAAAAAAAAAAAGACAAGGGTCAGATCTCCAAAGGTGACACTGTTCCAAGACGCTGGTCTTCTGGAAGGAAGGGGCTCTCCTCCATGGTGACATCCTGGCTGCCTGGCCCAGAGCCAGTCCCACTGCTTAGTGTGCATTTTGAAAGGTGCAGAGAACCTGTAGGGCAGGGGGTCTGGTAGTGACCACTTCCGTTCTCTTTCCTTCAGCACCTGAAGCTGCCAAGATCAAGACTATCACCCAGGAGAGCGTCAATGGAAGAATAGTTCTGTCTCAAGTGAATGAGATTCAAAAGCATGCAGGAAGCCAGTGAAAGTCTCCATCTGTTGTAAAAACTATTTCCCCCAATGGAAAGCCCTTTCCTAGACACTAATGGGTGAGTCCTAAAGGTACCTTGGAATTATCAAATTCTAAAACTTTTTTTTTCTCCTGTGTAATGATCTCACCAGACCTCTCATAATGCTGTTAATATATTGCTGAGCTTTCTTTCTTTCTTTTTTTTTTTTTTTTTGAGTCAAAGTAGAAGGTTTTGAACTTGAACCACTGCTTTCCTGTTTCAATCAACTTTCCCACCAATGCACATCTGGTTTGCAACCAATAAAACACACGTTCTACATCATGTTCTCTTCTTCTATCATAAGGGGCCTTGGGTCTTTCTAAGGACAGTATTTCCAGGAAAGATCCAGAGGGATCTTCTTCAAATGTGTCTCCAGAAGCCTAACCCAGAAACTAGGCAGTCCAGGGATGAGGTGAGGTTCATGGGACTCTGCACCCTGTCTGTCCGCAGAAAGGAGTGTGGGAGAAATACAGATTGGGACTCTCTGGAAGCTTCGCTGAGAATTGGAGACCACCAAACATTACCCTAGCTCACTTTCTTAGAAAGAGAAGTAGCTGAGGGCTGTGGATGGAACTCGGTTGGTAGAGGAATTACCTAGCACGGAAGGAAGCCCTGGGTTCAGTCCCCAGCCCTGCTAGGTGTGGTAGTACCTGTGATCACGGCACTTCACTGAGGAGGAGATGGACGCAGGAGAATCAGAAGTTCAGGGTCATCTTCAGATACATATGGAGTTCAAGGCTAACCTGGGATGCTGGCAGGCAGGTAGTGCTGAGGAAGGACCAGACCTGCTGGTTCCTCCCAAGAGGTTGAGGAACAGGGTGAAGCATCGGACTACCCAGACCCTCTCCTAGCCACCGGAGAAAAACCACATTGAGTCGGGAGTCTTGTCAAAGCAGGAACTCGCTTTATTGTTACAAGCAGTTGTCTATAAAATGTTGGGGGCGAAGGCGGGGATTTTAGGACGGGAGGGTGGGGGAAGAGGTAAGGGCCAATAGTAAACTGTGACTATTGAAATGATAATTCCAACTCCCATGCAGAGGTGGCAGGCAAGAAGCCATTAGGCGTCTTGCTGAGTCCTAGCTGGCCAGAGACAGGTCGCCAAACTTTAGCTAGGCTCAGGAAGTTCCACTAGGCCTCACGCCTGGGCCTTTCAGGGCCCAACACTGAGATACATGAGATTCTTTCTCAAAAAGAAGAAAGGAAGGAAGGGTCACTGATGGGCCTAAGTGAAAGTTAAAGCTTAGAATGGAAACTGAGGGGAGTGGGGGGGTCTTCATTACACAGAGATACTAGGACTCTAAAGGGAAAGTGACTCATTCAAGACCCAAATTGCAAATATTAGGATCTAGAGAATTACACTGAGCTGTGGTCAGTGGCTAGAGCATTGGGGACAATGACCTTTGGTCTCTGAGACAATGTCATCATTCTGGGGCAGATTCAGAGTACCACTGTTAGAAGAAGGCAGAAACCCACTAAGAAAGCATCCGAATATGGTACATGGAATTACAGGACATTAACAGTTTAACAGACCACCCATATGGGATAGTAAAACAGGCATTTTACAAATGTCCATTTGACAAATAAGTAAACTTATGCTAGAACAGTGGAGACATTTACCCAAATATTCACTGAATCCATGGCCCAGGTCACATACAGATCCAGGGATCATGGCTTCTCTAATAAAAACAAAGCGAAATGTGAATAAAATGGAGTTGATCACCTGTCATATACAATGCCCTGTACAATGCCCCATATTTTTTTATCATTGTCTTAATACTCTTTTAGAAAGAATTACTTTTTGTAATTTTTTTATGAGGGTGAGAGAAAGAACTGGTGCCCCAGGGTCTCAGCTACTACAATCAAACTCCAGACACGTGCGCCACCAAGTGGGCATGTGCGACCTTGTGCTTGCCTCACCTTTGTGCATCTGGTTTATGTGGGACCTGGAGCGTTGAACATGGGTCCTTGTGCTTCACAAGCAAGCACCTTACCCACTAAGCCATCTCTCTAGCCCAAAAATTCCTTTTGATATTTTCTGAAATGTGCACCTAGTAAACCTGACTTCCCATCCCTTGAAGTCAACAAGTGTGGTTTCTGAACCTTAATGCACAAATCATAGAAAACCAACCCTTAATACTCTAAACAAAAAGAACCCAGGATAGGATAGCTACATCACTGCAAAATTGTTTCATTGATTTAAATTTTATAACAGAAGTTTTTCTATAGTGTGTGACTATTTTCAAAGAGGTTCAAGGATAACAAATACACATACCTCTTCAATGACTTTGTGCTGTGCTTGTCTATAGGGAATTTGACATTACTTGGGGTAAGAATGAATCTAAATTAGAGTGCATTACTTCTATTTTTCCACTTCATTCTGCTAAGAGAATCATTTTATGCCACTAGGGCGCAGATCTCCAAGGAGATCTAAGAATTTTTTTCTGTCTATTTGAGCATCCACCCATTCTGCTATTTTAGACATTTCATTCTGCAATCTATAAAATGTTTATAAAACATATAGTCACCCCTCCTTATTCCATTGGAATCTGCATCCACAAATCCAACCAACCACATATCAAAACTATTTGGAAAGAAACTAGATCTAAAGTGAACATGTATAGACTTTTAAATTTTTGTCATAATTCCTTGAACAACATGCCATAACAAAAGCTTACACTGTAATATGATAACTTAAAGTGTGTAGGTTACATGCAAATACTATGACAATTTATATATGGGATCTGAGCAGCCACAGATTTCTATTTTCTTCCTGGAACTAATCCCTTCAAACACCAATGCACGACTGTTGCAGTCCGGTTCGCATTGCTGGTAGAAATCACCCAACAAAGAGCTGCTTCTGGGAAAAAGAGATTTATTTTGGCTTACAGGCTCAAGGGGAAGCTTCACGATGGCAGGGGAAAATGATGGCATGAGCAGAGGGTGGACATCACCCCCTGGCCAACATAAGGTGGACCATAGCAACAGGAGGGTGTGCCAAACACTGGCAATGGAAAACTGGCTATAAAGCCCATAAGCCCGCCCCCAACAACAGGAGGCATTAATTCCCAAATATCCATCAGCTGGGAACCTAGCATTCAGAACACCTAAGTTTATGGGGGACACCTGAATCAAACCACCACAACGACTATGCACATCCTTCTCAAGAATAAGTCAGAGCGTTGCTAGAAAAATTCCTGGAAGGAATTGGAGATATAGCTAAGTAATAGAATGCTTCTCTTATAAAGCCCTTCCTTTACCAAAGGGGGGAAAGTCGCTGAAAGAATATTCTAAAAAGACTACATTGGGCTTGAGATGGCTCAGCAGTTAAGGCTCTTGCCTTCAAAGCCTAACAACCCAGGTTTGATTCCCCAGCACCTACATAAAGCCAGATGCTCAAAGTGGCATATGCATCGGAGTTCATTTGCAGTGGCTGGAGGCCTTGGCACATCCATCCTCTCTGTCACTCTATCTATCTTCTCTCTATTGCTCTCTGCTTGCAAATAAATAAATCAGTAAATAAGAATATTATCAAGCTAAAAGAAAAGGTTTTATTTTAAAAAAAAAAGAACTGTAGAAATGACTCAATAGTTAAAGGTACTTGTTTGCAAAGCCTGACTTCCCGGTTCAATTTCCCAAGGCCAATGTAAAGCCAAATGCACAAAATGAAGCATGCATCTGGAGTTCATTTGCAGTGGCAGGAGGCCTGGCATGCCCATACTCAATCTCTCTCTCCCCTTCTGTCTGGCTCTCTCTGGCGCTCTCTCTCTCTCTCTCTCTCTCTCTCTCTCTCTCTCTCTCTCTCTCTCTGTATGTTTGTGTGTGTGTGTGTGTGTATGTGTTTTAAATAAATATGATTTAAAAAGTAACCAAACAAAAGATAAGTTCTAACCTTACAATCATACCATTTATATGACTTGGTCATTGTAAAAAATGTTTATATAATGATCTGAAATACCCTTAATGACTTATTAATTTTCACTGTATCAATTAAGATGACCAGGGCATCACAATTTTCCCAGAAAACTTGTCAGGTCCAAGCAAACAGAAGTGATGGTCACTCTATCATAAAGAATTGCTTCTTTGGAGCTGGGCGTGGTGACACACACCTTTAATCCCAGCACTCGGGAGGCAGAGGTAGGAAGATCGCCGAGAGTTCGAGGCCACCCTGAGACTACATAGTGAATTCCAGGTCAGCCTGAGCCAGAGTAAGACCCTACCTCGAAAAAAAAAAAAAAAAAAAAAAAGAATTGCTTCTCTTTCAATGCGAGGCAAATAAGGAGAAATTAAATTATTTGAACAAACAGGCAACTGTGTGAGTTTTGTCTCTAAACCAATAGAAAAATCTTCCTGCATTTAAATCAGCCCCCAAAGTCTTTCAAAATACCCATTACAAATCAATTAATACTTGTGTATTCAGAAGAGTTACCAGCTAAAGGAGTTTCTATTTACATTTGGTTTTGACAAACAGACACCCAACCCACAGAAAGGAGGAGGCACTCAACTCTCCTGTATTCATGCTGGAAACACTTTGAACAAACAGCTCTGGCCATGCTAGAGCCCCAAGCCCAACTAGACAGAGAGCTGGCGAATCCCGAGAAGCATGCAGTATTATTTTGGAATTCAAGATTTATGGCAACATATTTTGCCTACAGTATCATAAAATGAGGACATAGATGGATCTGGTATTGTTCAAACCAATAAAATAGATGCCTTTGTAGGTTCATTTTCCACTTCTATTTATACCCTGTTGATGTGTGAAACTGGAAATTAATCTTACAAAACTTAAGTAGGGTATGGTAGCACATGCCTAGAATCTCAGCACTCGGAGCTGACGCAAGACGACCATAAGTTCAGGGCCAGCCTGGGCTACATAGTGAGACCATATTATTTTTAAAAAAACTTTATACAAATTCATTATGAAGAGATATAGTGGCTATGTTTTCCAGGAAGAAGTCATAAAGTCAAGAGGGAAGTGAGAACCCAAGTTATGGTCACAAAAAGTAGATAAGAGACAAGTCCAGGGAAATTTCTTTAACTCAGGGGTTCTCAAACAGGGATCACCTGAGAAAATTTGAAAATTCTGATGCTAACAGTCTATCTCAACTAAACCAAGATTATCAATGGCTGGGACCAGGCATCAATATATTGTTTAAATTCCCAAGTAATTACAATGTACTTAGAACCTTCTACCTTAGTAACTTCAGGTAAGTGCTTTGTTGTGTATTTGTATGCTTCCCATACAATGAATTTTTAATACTCCCATAGGACTAAATAGCAACTAACAGAAAAATTTTTTTAAAAAAGACCTCCTTGGTCTGGGGGGATGTCTTAGCGGTTAAGGTGCTTGCAAAGCCGAAGGACGTAGGTTCAATTCCCCAGGACCCACGTAAGCCAGACGCACAAGGTGGTGCATGTGTCTGGAATTCGTTTGCAGTGGCTGGAGGCTCTGGCGCACCCATTCTCGCTCTCACTGGCTCTGTCTCTCTCTCAATAAATAAATAAATAAATATAATTTTTAAGAAAACACTCCTTCATGTCACTTTCAAAAGCTTGTGATTGAGGTGGTGCATACACCTGGAGTTCCTTCACATCATGGAAGAGACCCTGGTGTGCCCATTCTGTCTGCCTCTTTTCTCTCTCTGTCTCTCTCTCTCTCTCTTCTTGAAAATAAATAGCTTTTTAAAGGAAAGATTGTGAGTAGAGCTTCAGATTTCTAGAGAAGTGTCTCCAGGAAATAGAACAAGTAAAAACTTAGAAGTGTGGCAAATACTTTTTTCAAAAAGTACTTCACAAAAGTCTGCAAACACCCTTCCACCTGCTTCTAGTAAAAATGTCGCAAAGTGCATATTTTGCCAAGGCCTTAGGCTTTGAGTTTCTATGATGAAAATCTGCTGTTATTTTATCCTTCTCATTCCATATAGCTTAGATTTTTTTCATAATAAAGTGAAATATGACAGATGCAGATAAAAGACTCAAGAGTAAACAGCTTTAGGCTAAGTAAGTAAAAAATTTAATTCAGGGAACATATAAACATTTCTTTCTTTAGAAAAGCATTATTGTTTTAGTGTTTTCCTAATGCAGATCTTATATTTCTGTAATAGTTAAAACACTGAATATTAAATTCAATTTTTTAAAAAAGCATTAGAAAAAAATATGGAAATCAATGGATTGAACCTACTGTTTAAGAGATTGGGAAACTAAATCCTAAGTCCTCCTCTATTCTAGCATCCCCAATAAATTAAAGAATGCAGCCTATACTCTTAAAAATTCATAGCAAATTAAATATTCTAAATGTATGACCCTATTGAAAAGTCAAAATAAGGTTTGTACTTTTAATCTGAAACCAGTATGTAAAAACAACAATAGTTGCAAGAAAAGCCTGGGGTAGATACTAAAAATGGATTTTTTTATTTTCTTTACAGATGAACAAACTATTTGGTACATACTATGTTTTGCATAAAGACTTAAGAAACCTATTTCATGTTAAATAATGCAGCATGTCTAATTTCTTTGGGACAAAAATAGCATAATTTCAACAATACCCATTGTGTCATTAACCAGTGTTGTACCATAATTACAATATGGCTAGCCTTTCGTATGTGCAAAAGGGCATAAAGGAATTATTTTTCAGAATATAATATAGAGATTAAGGTTCTCGTGCCTCTCCATAGCCCCTCTTATATTTTCTGTGCATTTGGGCAATGAAACTTCAACAAGCACAACATGAGCAGAGGTCTGGTAAAAATTATGAGCTACAGGTTCTCCTCCTAGAAAGCTCCCAGTTCAAAGCCCGCTACCAACCACGCAAGAAGTGCAGTGGCCTTGAGATCACCAGACCATGAAGAGAGCTAAGCTGGCCTCTTAGAGAGATGGCACAGAGGATGCTGAAAAGCCAGCCTACAGTCATCGGGAAGCCTTGGAGCTTGGGACACATGACATGAGTCATGGCCTGCCCCCTCCCCGCCCCTTCCAACTAGCTCTCAGCCATCTAAGCCAACCAGCTGGGTCCCCAGTCACCATAAAGCAGAGACAAGCCATTCGTACAATTCTGAGTCTGAAATTTAAATGTGCACAAATAAAATGGTGGTTGTTTAAAGGTCATTTTGTAGGTAGAAGTTGGTAAGAGAGAGTATTTTAAATACTAGAGTATTATTTGCCCATTGCCAATGGCTGACTTAAAAACTAAAAGATTCATTTGCATCTCCATCCAACCGACCAGGAATTTTAATCATTTCAACACTCAAATAGAACTTGCCAGAAAGTCCTGATGCAATAATAATAAGCCATTGCCTGTGTGGGCTACCAACTCCCCTTTCTGCTTGGCCACAAGAGGGGATTAAGCAGTGCCGGCTCCTTCCTGAACAGGCAGGACACTGTCCTCCCCCCACCCACTCCTCTCCTGGGATGACAAAGTCAATTCTTATCTATGAGTTTCAATTCCTACTGACTGTCTTTAACTTCCTCATTCCAGAGCCATTAGCAATTTCCCTTATAAATATTTCTGCTTACAATATAGCAGAGATTGGGTTTCACTGAGACATGATCTGGTTTCAGCATAGGTCCTCCTTCACCAAGAGAGTAAGACCTTTCAAGGTTAAGATAATCATGATCATCAAGAGTTCCCAGTTACAGGGCTGGAGAGGTGGCTTAGCAGTTAAGGCACATGCCTGCGAAGTCTAAGAACCCTGGTTCAGTTCTCCAGGTCCCACGTAAGCTAAATGCACATGGTGGCACATGCGTCTAGGGTTCATTTGCAGTGGCTAGAGGCCCCAGCGTGCCCATTCTCACTCTCTGTCCCTCTCTCTGTCTCTAATAAATAAATAAATAAAAATAAAAACAAATCTTTTTTACAAAAAAAAAAAAAAAAAAAGAGTTCCCAGTTATAACACTTAGTAAGTTAAGACCTTGGGTTAAAAAAAAAAAAAAAAAGCCATTCATTCAGGCATGATTTTATACAATTTTATACTTCAAATGTTATGTTATTCTTATTTGGTCTTTAATCAATATATGCTGTTAAGATCTTTGGTGTTGGCATATCCTCTGAAGTATTTGTATATTCCAACCATGTTGGCTTTCTGACTTAACTACATGCGTGCGTGCATCCCGGAGGGTGACTCATCCCCATCTTGTTTGTTGTCTCACAACATCCACCTGTCACAATCGTTCTGAGGAGGAGGAGGAAGTTGGTAGAACTTTCCAGTGAAGTCATGCAAATAGAAGACAGTACCTCTGACAAAAGGCAATGACCTAATGCTCGCGAGTTTTACTTTAAAAGTCGGTGCGCGGGTCTGGAGAGATGGCTTAACAGTTAAGGCACTTGCCTGCAAAGCCTAAGGACTCATTTTAAATCTCCAGGTCCCACGTAAGCCAGATGCACAATGACGCAAGCACACAATGTCGCACAAGGGGTTGCAGGCATCTGGAATTTGTTCACAGCAGCTGAAGGCCCCGGTGTGCCCATTCTCTCTCTGTCTCTCTCTCTCTCTCTGTCTCTATCTCTCTCTCTCTTTCTCTCTCTGTCTCTCTCTGTCTGTCTGTCTCTCTCTCTCTCTGTCTGTCTGTCTCTCTCTCCCTCTTTCTCTCTCTCTTTTTTCCCCCAAATAAAAAAAAACTCTGTGTGTGTGTGTGTGTGTGTGTGTTCACCTTAGTACATGGACCACTCAACAAAATTTCACTTCGAAATTTAAATGAGGAGTTACCTGGCAGAAGCATGAGCCATCTGATAATTTCAAGGTCCTTGTACACAACACTCATGCACATGGCATACATGCACACACGTGCTAGAAGAAAATTTTATAATAACTACTTTTGTCTGAGCTTTACATGCATGATCTCATTTAGCATTTGTCATCGCCCTGCAAGCAGTATTATCTTCATTTTACAACTGAGGAAAACTCAGACACAAATGGAGTGCATCGACTTGCTTGTGATCTTATAGCTATAAACGATGGGACCAGAATTTGTACCCAATATATTTGTGCCTAATGTCACATGAGTAAAAAATGGCTCCCAAAGACTTATGGAAAATCAAATCATGTACATTTCAATGAACACTTACTGAATTTTTAATGTAAGGTATAAACCCAGGGATGAGAAATCTGAGTCTTCATTTTGAAAGCAGAACTTGTATTTTTCAGAGATGGTGAGGTAATTAGATTTGACTTAATTTATATGGTACCAGAATGATACATATGAGTCAGAAACAGACACTCAGGACCAGAGAGGAATAGGATCCTATGACCTCATCACAAAAAACTCAAAACAGGCCTTCTGTGCTCTGTAAACAAACATACTCTCTTAACTCACCATAGCTCTAAAACTGTTCTAGTTTGAACAAAGGAAACAGTCCTTCCATGAGAGCATGGCATGTTTCAAGTCCAGAGGATGTCACCTTGAATGCCTGCCCAGGGGAACCATACACTCCCTCCTAGTTTCTCTCTCCCACACACTCAAAAGAACATGAAGGGGCCTGGGAAGATTGCTCAGTGGTTAAAGATGCTTGCTTGAGAAGCCTGCCAGCCCAGGGTTCAATTCCCCAGTACCCTCATAAAGTCAGACGCACAAAGTGACACATACATCTAGAGTTTGTTCCGGAGGCAGGAGGCCCTGATGCACCTATTCTCTCTTCTCTCTCTCTCTTTCTCATCACAAATAAATAAAAATATTTTAAGGGCTGGAGAGATGGCCCAGAGACTAAAGGAGTTTGTTTGCAAAGCCTGATGGTCCAGGTTTGATTCCCCAGTACCCACACAAAGCCAGATGCACAAAGAGGTGCATGCCTCTGGAGTTTGTTTACAATGGCAGGAGGCCCTGGCCTGCCCATTCTCTCTCTTTCTCTCTTTCCCTCATAAATAGATAAATAAAAATTGCATACATATATACATACATATATATATATATATATATATATATAATTTTTTTAAAAGAACATGAAGGGGCAAGGAGGACCAAAAGAAGGAAGTAATAATGCACACAGCACTTTTGTTCCAAATATTTTTCACTAGCTCTTAACTCAGTCTTATCATCATAAAACTTTATTTCAAAAATCTCCATCCATCATCTTAACACCTTAGTACGTGATGGTTTCGAGTCACCACCCAGTCACAAGTCTTGTAAACCAGCGTGTCTCAAAACCTCGTGGACATTCCTACAACCTGGAAAACTTGTTCAAACACAGGTTAGGACCTCTCGCTCCGGCTTGGGGCCTGATAGTCTGCATTTCTAACGAACTCCCAGAAGAGGCTGATGTTGCTGACCACAGACCACACGTGGAGAAACAAAGTGATGGTTATTGATGATTTGGATCCATCAGACATTGCACAGGTCACCTCCACATATCTCTGAGCCAGTCTAGATTGGGCTGGGCCCACAGCATGGCAGGAAAGGTGGCATCATTAGAATGCCATTAACATGGTCTTGCTCAAGGCTGGCTAGACCTACAAGTGCTCTGGTTAAGGGAGGCCTCGAAGGACATGACTTCTGAGATCCTAACCAAGAGTAGAAGGCAGAATGGCCTTGTAAGATCAATCAACCTGCTCCATTTACTCATGGACTTGGTGCATAGCACAAGCCACACTTAGATCTAGTACAGATGATGAGAAACATCTGTCAGTGGTTGTCTACTGCATTGGCCAGTACGTCCAGTACAAAATAGTATGCCTCTATGGTCATCCAGGGGAGTGCTCACTCACAAAAAAGAATCCCACGTTCTCTTTAAGAAGAAGTTCTTTATCCACAGAGCCAAATAATAGCTGAAGCTTTTTTTTACTTTAATTTTTTGGTTGTTTATTTTTATTTATTTAGTTGAGAGCAAGAGACAGAGAGAGAGAAAGAGGCAGAGAGTGGGAGGGAGAACGGGTGCACCAAGGCCTCCAGCCACTGCAAACAAACTCCAGATGCATGCGTCCCCTTGTGCATCTGGCTTATGTGGGTCCTGGAGAATCAAACTGGGATCCTTAGGCTTCACAGGCAAGCACTAAACCACTAAGCCATTTCTCCAGTCCCCAGCTGAAGTTTTTTAAGGGGACTCTTTTTATTTTTAACTGTAAAATTAGGCGGAGAAGATAGCTCAATTAAGTGTTTGCCTTACAAACATGAGGACCCAAGTTCGAGCCCCCATGTAAAACCATTGAGCATGGGTGCTCGGGAGATGATCAAGCAGGGAAGAGCACTTACTGCGTAAGGTTGAGGGTCTGAATTAGATCCCCATCATCCAAGTAAAAATCTGGGTTTGGCCGGATGTGGTGGCACACACCTTTAATCCCAGTACTCAAGAGACAGAGGTAGGAGGATCGCTGTGAATTTGAGGCTAGGTCATACCTTGAGAAAAAATAAAAAGCTCTGTTTGGTCATGCATGCCTATAACTCCAGTCCTGAGGTGGGGAGAGACAAGATGATTGATGGGGATCGCTAGTTAGCCACTCTGACTGAAAAATGCCAAACCCCAGGTTTACTTAGAAACTCAAGGGAATAAGATTGATCGAGGGGGACACTTTGTTCTGCCCTCCACACGCACGCATGATACACACACACCCCATGCCACACACAAAAATGAAAAGAAAGGGGCTGGAGACTTGGCTCAGTGGTTACGTTGCTTGCTTACAAGGCTTGATAAGTCAAGTTTGATTCCCCAGTACTCACATAAAGCCAGATGCACAAAGTGGTGTGTTATATGTAGAGTTTGTTTGCAGCAGCTAGAAGCTGTGATGTGCCCCACATACAGAAATAAATCAATAAATAAAATATTTTTAAAAGAAAAGCTTGGCTGGAGAGATGGCTCAGTGGATAAAGGCACTTGCTAGCAAAGCCTAAAGACCCGGTTTCAATTCCCCAATGCCCATGTAAAGCTGGAGGCACAAAGAGGTTCATGCATCAGTTTATTTTCAATGGCACGATGCCCTGGCATGGGCACTTCCTCTGTCTCATGCTTATTTTCTCCCCCCCCCCACCATCCCTGCAAATAAATAAATGAAATTTGAAAAATAAAGTAAGGGGCTGGGGAAAGTGGCTTAGCAGTTAAAGTGTTTGCCTGTGAGGCCTAAGGACCCCGGTTTGATTCCCCATAACTCACATAAGCCTGATGCCCAAGGGGGCGCATGTGTCTGGAGTTTGTTTGCAGTGGCTGGAAGCCCTGGTACACCCATTCTCTCACTCTCTCTTTCTCTCTTCCTCTTCCTCATCCTCTGTCTCTCTCAAATAAATAAATAAAATAATTAAAAAATAAAATAAAACTTTAACTTAAAAAAGAAGAAATGAAAATGCTGAAATGGTGACATATGCTTATAATTTAATGGAATTGATGAGGAATTATACATGAAGCCATCCTTTGGCCAACACACACACAAAACAACTTAAAAAGTAAGACGTGAAGAGGCTGTGACTCGTGTCGCAGTCCACATTAAGGTGTGTCAGCCTGGGCTGGCTGCATTCATGGCTGTCACCGGTGTCGCTTTGTTTGCAAGTTCATATGGAAGCAGCAGAGGCGAGAAGCCATTATTAAACCCCCACCTTGGGCCTACTGCGGAGTCAGCCATCATTAAGAAGACACAAGAAGGAGACTCTTAAAGTTTAAGAGAAGGAAATTAAAGCACACAAAGCAGTCCCTTGGCAGTCCCAGGTCACCCATCATCACAGAGCTTAATCCTGATAATTACTGCCTTCACTTGTCATGATGATAAGGAAATTGATTTGAGCTAGAAGGAAAAACAGATAGCATGTCTGTTCAATAAAACTCTGGCACTTCTCTCCCACATTCAGCAGAAACTGCCTTCTGCCAGCTGGGACCCTAGGCCCAGTTCCACCATGCCAGCTGCTGTGACCAGCCTCACCACCAACCCCCTTCTCAAGCACCCAAGCTTCGCCACCGGGCTAGAGCAAGACTTGGCTTGTTTTTCCAGCGGGCGGGGGTCATTACCCGAATGGCAGGTTTGCCACGCAAGCTGCCTTAATGTGGGGCTGAGTAGACATCCCTTCTGACTTGTCATTAGTGTCCTCGGAAAATAATAATCAGCTGTCACACCAAAGAAGGGCATTCCAAGAAGACATTATGACAAAATGTTTGGGGAAGCCATGGAAAATCTGATTTAGTTATTTTCCAGTTAGTCAAGGGGTTAAGTTATTATACAACACAGGAGGTTGGGAGTCACCCACAGGTTGGTGAACACACTTGGCCGCAGGGTAAGCACTGGAGGAGGTAGGCCACTTCAGGGCTGGCGGCCGTGTGGAAGGTGACAGGCTAGTCATTCCTGCATGTTCAGGAGGTTGAAGCAACCACAAGAGGCTTGTTTTTATTTTAAGGCACGTGGCTGGCTTACGACATTCTCTCTCCTGTTTTTCCTCTCTATGACATATGGCAAGAAGGTTCTATGTCAGGGATATAGCTAAGTGGTGGAACACTTGCCTGGTATACATGAGGCCTCATGGAAGTAAGCATGACCTATCCTTCTGTCCCCATATCCAATGCAAATGCATCAAAGATCAATACAGCCCAAGGGAGATGACAACATCCCAAGCCTCTCTTCCATCCCACCCCCATGATCTCAGACAACCGGAAAGGCCAGAGTGACCCAAGTCCACAGAGGCTGCTTGAAAATGGCAGGTATCTGGAGTCGGTCCCAGCTTCTGCCACATGGAGCAGAAGAAGGACATAGACCCTTTGTGACAAGTTTCACCCTCCTAAATGGCTTCACAACAGCAGAGACATATAAAGATTTCAGCCTTAAGACAGACCTGGCTCACTCTTCAGCCATTTGGCCAAGGGCAGCTGAGAGCCTGCATCTCAGACTGAGTCATACTTGATTCCATCCCAGGGTCCAGAGCCCAGACAGGCCGGGTAAAAGGAACCAGCAGATACCTAAAGTGGAGGGGCTAATAGGAGTCAAGTCTTTGCTGGGAGCCCAAGGTTTTGGTCTACTTTTTTAAAAAAATTTTTTGTTTATTTATTTATTTATTTATTTGAGACTGACAGAGAAAGAGGCAGATAGAGAGAGAGAGACAATGAGTGCACCAGGGCCTCCAGCCACTGCAGATGAACTCCAGACACATGTGCCCCCTTGTGCATCTGACTAACGTGGGTCCTGGGGAATCGAGCCTCAAACTAGGGTCCTTAGGCTTCACAGGCAAGCGCTTAACCACTAAGCCATCTCTCCAGCCCTTGATCTACTTTTAATAGGAACCTGATCCTCCCCACTTTGGCCCACTGGATCCATATGAGACAGAACTCAAACGTGACCCCAATGATCCTTTAGATATAAGCTTCTCAGGTGGTCTCTGCTATTCTTGAAGGATCTGGTGGTATCTAGAAGGGCATCTGGTGCTCTTTGGGGTCTGGTGCAGTCAGGTTCACATTGCTGACAGAAATCATCCAACTATTTCAGGTTGGTGGTGGGGGAAGCATTTAATTAGGCTAATAGGCTCGAGGGAAAGCTCCATGATGGCAGCGAAAACAACGGCATGAGCAGAAGGTGGACATTATCTCCTGGCCAACATCAGGTAGACAACAGCCACAGGAGAGTGTGCCAAACACTGACAAGGGGACACTGGCTAGAATACCCATAAGCCTGCCCCCAACAATACACTGCCTCCTGGAGGTGTTAACTCCCAAATCTCCATCAGCTGGGAACACCTAAGTTTATGGGAGACACCTGAATCAAATCACCACAGGGTCCCATAGCAATAAGATGTCCAGGTGCCTAAAAATCACCTCACTAGAAAGGGGACAAAGTTCTCAGCTTTTACCTCCAGGCTTTTTCCTTTCCTCTATAGTCAGCCTTGGATCAGCATTTTTTTAAAAATCTGTGTGTGTGTGTGTGTGTGTGTGTGTGTGTGTGTGTGTGTAAGAACAAACCTGAGTGTGAGCTCTTATCTTCTGCCTTGGTCAAGGCAGGGTCTCATGTCACTGCTGCATATGCCTGGCTAGCTAGCTGTGAGCTTCCAAGAATTCTCCTGCCTCCACCTGCCGTCTCGCCATGAGGACGTTAGAATGACAGACGCATGCTGCTGTGTCTGGTGTACACGGATCCTGGGGGACCCCAACCCGGGTCATCACACCTGCGCAACAAGGGCTTTCAGCCACCGAGCCGTCTCCCCAGTCCCCCCTGAACAGGGCTCTTTTCTGCAGAGGAGCAGGAGATGGGGGGAGGGGCTACAGCAACGGATGTGTCTCTGTCTATCACTTAAACTTGAAAGAAACAGAATCCATTCACAGAGAAAAAGAGTAAAATAAAGGTGGGTTGTGGTGCTGGGCAGAGGGCTCAGTGGGTAAAAGCACTTGCTGGACAAGCAGGAGGACCTGAGTTCTGTCCCCAGCACCATATGAAAGGTCAGGCATGGCCGGGCGTGGCGGCCCGCGCCTTTGACGTCAGCACTCAGGAGGCCGAGGTCGGGGGACGGCTGTGACTTTGAGGCCAGCCTGAGACGACAGAGCGACTTCCATGTCAGCCTGAGCTATATAGTGAGCCCCGACCTCAACAACTCGAAAAAAAACACCCCAAAAGAGAAGCTTCTCTTTGCAGATGGCGGTGACCCAAAAGGCACCATAGTGCTGAGAAGACATGACGGAGGGAGGTTCAGCACTGAAACGTCTCTATCACACCCTCCAAGGCTCAGGGTCCAGTGTGGAAGAGGTGACAGAAAGAGTGTAAGAGCCGAAGGAAGGGTAGGACTTTTCACAATGCACTCTTCCTCACAGAAATTGGCCTTGATAACAATGACCTACCTCGCAGTGCCCGGCACTATCTTCACAAGACCCTCACAATAGGAGGAAAGATGATGACATCCAAATAAAAGAGAGACTAATGGAGAGAGGAAGGGGATGTGATGGAGCATAGGTTTGTGAAGGGGAAAGTGGGGGAGGGGAGGGGAGTATCATGGTTTATTGTCTGTAAGTATGGAAGCGGCCAATACTTTAAAAAAAAAGGTCGGGCATGGCCATGCATGCCTGAAACCCCACACTGAAGGGGGCAGAGACAGGAGAATGGTGAGGGCTCACTGATCAGCCAGTCTACTGAAAAACAAACTGCATGAGCCTTGGTTTCATGAGAGGTGCAAGAAAATGAGTAGAGAAGCCAGGAAATGTGTCCTTCTAGAGGAAAGAGCGATAGAGGAGGCCACTTGACATGGGACACACACACGTGCACGCGCACATGCACACGCGCACACCACGTACTGCACAGACATGCAGGCACACAAAGAGGAAGGAAGGAAGGAAGGAAGGAAGGAAGGAAGGAAGGAAGAAAGGGAGAGTGGGAGGAGGGAGGGAAGGAGGAAAAGAAAAAAGGCTAGGTATGCTGGCACACAACTTTAACCCCAGCACTCAGGAAGCAGAGGTAGGAGGATCGCTGTAAGTTCAAGGCCACCCTGAAACTACATAGTGAATTCCAGGTCAGCCTGGGCTAGAGTAAGACCCTATCTTGAAAAACCTAAAAAAAAAAGAAAAAAGGAAGGAAGGAAGGAAGGAAGATGAAAAAGAGAGAGAGCTGGAGAGATGGCTTAAGGGTTAAGGTGCTTTCCTGAAAAGCCTAGGGACCCAGCTTCAATTTCCCAGTACCCACATAAGCCAGATGCATAAGGTGGTACATGGGTATTGAAGTTCATTTGCAGTGGCTAGAGGCCCTGGCATGCCCATTCTCTCTCTCTCTCTCTCTCTCTCTCTCTCTCTCTCTCTCTCTCTCTCTCAAATAAATAAATATTTAAAAAGAAAAAGAGAAAACCAGTTGTGGTGGTGTACATCTTTAATCCCAGCACTTGGGAGGCAGAGGTAGGAAGATTGCTGTGAGTTCTAGGCCACCTTGAGACTACGTAGTGAATTCCAGGTCAGCCTGGGCTAGAGTGAAACCCTACCTAGAAAAAAAAGAAAAAAGAAAAAGAGAAATAGGTTGGTTTGAAAAGTACCCTCAATAGACAGAAGGACTTCCATTGCTCCCTAACAATTACGTATTCTCTGAGTTCTGGGTCCTTTAAGAGGCAACCTGTCAGAGCTTATTTTCATTTTAGCATTTGTGTCTTTGAGGCATCTGGTGTATCTTTCAACAGATCAAACGGCAGAACAAAACAATGTCCTTGGATCAACTCCTAGAAAATCTTAAACCAGATTTTCCTGGGATATTTCAGGCCTGTTGGTGCCTGTTATTTCTTTTTTTTTTTTTTTACTATAGTATTGTTCTTTATTTATTTATTTATTTATTTGAGAGCGACAGACACAGAGAGAAAGACAGATAGAGGGAGAGAGAGAATGGGTGCGCCAGGGCTTCCAGCCTCTGCAAACGAATTCCAGACGCGTGCGCCCCCTTATGCATCTGGCTAACGTGGGACCTGGGGAACCGAGCCTCGAACCGGGGTCCTTAGGCTTCATAGGCAAGCACTTAACCGCTAAGCCATCACTCCAGCCCATATTGTTCTTTTAAAACATGGATTAGATAACGTGATGTATGAAAAGACTAATATTCACAATTCCAGCAGCACTGGTTTCTAAATGACCGTGTTGCCTATTTAAAACCTCTTATGGACATTTTAGAAAAGGTATTGTGTTTATTTATTTTCAAGCACAGAAGGGGGGATGGGGCATGCCAGAGCCTCTAGTCGCTGTACACAGACTCCTGATGCAGGAGCTACTTTGCACACCTGGCTTTACATAGGCACTGGTGAATTGAACCTTGATGGTTAGGCTTTACAGGCAAGTGCCTTAACCACTGAGCCTTTTCCCCAGGCCCCTTTTGTGGACTTTTATTATTCATTCTACAATGGTATCAGAGAAGGCAGAGTAGAGTAAATGACAACTTGTCAAGGATGTTGTAAGAGGAATCCAGCACCAGGAAAAGGGTTGAACTAGAGAGATCTGATTAATTTCTTTGTAATTAGAAAAGGCCTTGAGTTTACAAAGAATGGATGGACGACGTCAACTGCTTTTGAACGCAGGTATATCTGTAGGTCAGGAAGTAGCCCAGGTATGGGAAAAGTTTTGTTAGGACACAGCGACACCCATCTGTCTATGACAGCTCCTGCAAGAACCGACAGCATCTTTCTGATCCCTAGAATCACAGCGACTCATGCCTGTAATCCAGCTGACAGGACATGGATCGTTGAACGAACGATCACTGTGAGTTTACTGCCAGCCTGGGTTATACTGTAAGACACGTAGCTTTTGCAGAAAGAAAAAAAAAGTGTCCATCTTCTACTATAGATGACTGTACAAGACAAAATGGGTTGATAGCAGAATTAACCCAGTCTATTAATATCTCTGCCTTGAAAAGGGGAAACAGCCACCAACCCCCCCTCCTTAAGTTGTTCCAGGGTAAAGAGGGTCTTGGCCCATTCACACTTGGCTACTAAGCAGCGGTACGCATGAACGATCCGCAAAGCACCTGGAGCATTTAGAGTTGCTGCGAGTCATTTGGAAGACTGAGAATGTCCGGAGAGGTAGCTCAGCCGCAAAGTGCTTTCCTTACAGACATGGTATGTAGTCAGTCTTCAGAGCCCACGGTAAAAAGCCGCACACATTTGTAATCCCCGCACTGGGGAGGCAGAGATGGACACAGCTCTGAGGCTTGCTGGCCCATCCAGCGTGAGTTCTGGGCCAGTGAGAGATACAAACATAAGCAAACTCAAAGCCGATAATGATTATAATACAATATTACTAGCACACATCCCAAATAACTCATGCTTATGGCAAGAAAGTGAGATTTATTTTGGTGTTTTACTTTTTTTTTTTTTTTTTTCCTTTTTTGGCTTTTTTGAGGTAGGGTCTCTCCCTCTTGCCCAGGCTGACCTGGAACTCACTATGTAGTCTCAGGGTGGCCTTGAACTCACAGCGATCCTCCTACCTCTGCCGCTGCTGGGATTAGAGGCGCGCGCCACAGCGCCCGGAGTGTTTTACTTTCGAAACTACGTAGTTTCTCCAGTGCGGTTCGCGATGCCTGGTAGAACGCTGCTTGCAGAATGCTCACGTGGAGAGCAAGAAGGTCGGGGGACTGGGGAGAGGCGCCGCCGCCTTCCTCGGCTTTGCCCAGGCCTCTGCGAGCTCGGAAGGGCGCGCGCGCCCCCTGCTGGCCACGCTGGCGGACCAGGCCTGAACTCCACGTCGTCCTCGGAGGAAGGTCACTCAGTGCCCACCCCATCCCGCACGGGAATACCCGACGCGCACAGCTCATGCCAGGGGGCTAACAACAACTTAAAATTTAGGTGGCTCGCATTCCATGCGCGAGGACAAAGGATGACCCCACAAGGAGGTCACCGGGTCGTCACTATCTCCCTTAGCACCTCCTCCCTGCTACAAAAATCTTAAAATCAGGGTAAGGTCCTGGGACAATAAACACCTCGTTTTAAATAGAATACCAGGGCTGGAGAGATGGCTTAGCGGTTAAGTGCTTGCCTGTGAAGCCTAAGGACCCTGGTTCGAGGCTTGATTCCCCAGGACCCACGTTAGTCAGATGCACAAGGGGGCGCACAGGCACCTGGAGTTCATTTGCAATGGCTGGAAGCCTTGGCGCACCCACTCTCTCTCTGTCACTCTCAAATAAATAAATAAAAATGAACAAAAAATAATTTAAATAAATAGAATACCAGCCAAGGCTCTTCCTGTTTAAAATAGATTGAGCCATATGAGATGGGAATTGTGATCCGCTTTGAAACAAAATTGCAGCAATTTCATAGAATTCAACCTAAAGGCAATCCCTCAGCTCTATCCAGAAGAGCAGGAAGGTGTGACGCTGCGGGCAGGCTTTTCTTCCATGGTAAGCACACCTATTGAGAGCCAGGGGTATGGGGACCCAAGCCTCTGGCCTCACAGTGTCTCCCCAGAGCCTTTTTAAACATCTCTGATGCTAATAGAAACTAAAAGTTTACAGCTGCGCTTCATGTGATACATAAGTTTACCTTAAAATAAGTTTCTTTGTCACACCGGCGCCCTCATAAGGAAGCTTCAGGAAAGACTGAAACAATTGTCCCTCTCAGATTCAGCTGGGCAGTTTGCTGCCAGGTAGTCAGACGCCCAGTGACAGGAGCCACCAGCACTCACGGGGCCCCCGAAGCCAGGGCCGGCTGCACACTGGGGCCAGGAGAGGAACAGGTGGCATCAAAGGCCAGTGTCAAGAGGACTTCTGATTTGAAAGTGGGAGCATCAGAAGGCAGCATCACTTTAAAAACTGGGAATACTGGACTGGAGAGATGGTTCAGTAGTTAAGGTGCTTGCCAGCAAAGCCTAAGGACCCAGGATCAACTTCCCAGTACCCACATAAAGCCAGATGCACAAACCAGCACATGCATCTGGAGATTGTTTGCAGTGGTTAGAGTTCCCCATTCTCTCTCTCTCTCTCTCAATCTCTCTCCTTTCTTTCTTCTCTGTCTCTCTCAGCTTGCAAATAAGTATTTTTAAAACCTGGTAATACAAAAAAAAAAAAAAACCTGGTAATACAAATCAACACATGGACTAGTTCATGCATCTGAGTTTTGAAATAAGCCATATGAATCTGAACTTCATGATAACCATTGGTGGCAGAGGCAGCAAGCACTGGCCCATCTTAAGAGGAGACTCAACTACTGGAGCCATAAACACTGTAAAAATCCCAAGAAAGGGCTGGAGAGATGGCTTAGCGATTAAGCGCTTGCCTGTGAAGCCTAAGGACCGCGGTTCGAGGCTCGATTCCCCAGGACCCACATTAGTCAGATGCACAAGGGGGGCACACGTGTTGGAGTTCGTTTTCAGTGGCTGGAGGCCCTGGCACGTCCATTCTCTCCCTCTCTCTCTCTCTCTCTCTCTCTCTGTCGCACTCAAATAAATAAGAATAAACAACAACGAAAAAAAGTTTTTAAAAATCCCAAGAAAAGTTTAAAGTACAATAACAAAGAAAGGGTAGGACAGCAGCCCAGTGCCATGACACTCTTAATAAACTTGGCAGGAATTTGGAGGCAAATGGAGCCGACTCGTGAAGGATCCTGCGGGGCTGTGGGGAGGTAGGATGGGGCCACACTGCTCAGCAGGTGCTCTGAGGAGTTCATTTAAGTATCCATAGTGACCTCAGACAGTGGCCCCGCGGTTAAGAGCACAAAGAATCAAGATCTCCCGCCTCTCAGCTGTGAAAGCACTCTCACCAAATCCACCCTCTAGGACGGAAACGCTGCACGCAGGTATGACAGCATCTCGCGAGCCGTGGTGGTTGAACGCTGAGAATCAGGACACGATTAGTACTTTAGTCTGCTGCATCCCCGAAGGCCTAGAACCGTGGCGATAGATTTCTCCTGCATCTAAGAATAATGCAGTAGGAGGCTGGAGATGGAAAGGGAGAGGGCACCACCCCACCACCACCCCCCTCCCCACACACAAAACTACAATATACCCATCAGCAGAACAAGGAAGAAAGGCAATGGTCCAGCAGAGGGCGCCAGAATACATCCTTTTCAAAGCCATGCTGCGCTTAAGACTAGGGGCCCAAATCATTACATCACAAGGATATTGTTTCCTGAAATGTCATAATAACAAGTAACGCTGCATCTCTTGACACCCCCCCCATTCTGTTTTTCTCAATGATAAAGCTGATAGGGTGGTCCTTTCTTCTGCCTACAAAAACATTCAAATCCAAATCCATATTTAAATTAAGGAATGTGGCAAGACACAAGTTTTTAATTAATTTACTTATTTACAATCAGAGAAGGAAGAGAGAGAAAAAAAGAATGGGTGCACCAGGTCCTCTAGCTGCTCTCAACAAACTCCAGATGCATGCACCACTCTGTGCAGCTGGCTTTATGTGGGTACTGGGAATTGAACCCAGGCAAACACCTTCTCTCCAGCCCTGCAAGATGCATTTGAATTGGTAGTAGCGACAATGGAAACAGAAAATAACTTTTTAAATAATTTATTTTTTGTTCATTTTTATTTATTTATTTGAGAGCAACAGAGAAAGACAGAAAGAGGGAGGGAGGGAGGGAGGGAGGAAGGGTGGGAGGGAGGGAGGGAAAGTGAGAGAGAGAGAATGGGAGCACCAAGGCCTCCAGCCACTGCAAAGGAACTCCAGACATGTGCGCCCCCTTGTGCATCTGGCTTACGTGGGTCCTGGGGAATCGAGCCTTGAACCGGGTCCTTAGTTTTCACAGGCAAGTGCTTAACCACTAAGCCATCTCTCCAGCCCTAATAATTTACTTTTATTTATGTATTTATTTGAGAGAAAAAAAAGGCAGAGAGAGGGGGGATGCATGCCCCACCTTGCCAGCATCTGGCTTACATAGATCCTGGGAAATCAAACCTGACTCCTTTGGCTTTGCAGGCAAATGCCTTAACCACTAAGCCACCCTCCAGCCCCTCTTCAAGACTCTTTACAGCCCTTTATTGACGTCCAGGGTGTTTGCCTCCATTCCTCAGAGAGCCTGTGTCCGTAAGGTTGCGCTCTTGACTAGTGCTGCTCTGAGTTCTTTCTGCCACTGCTTGGGCATTTGCCGGCTAGCTAAGATGACCAGAAACTTCTCGATGCACCTTCTCCGGCTACTGCACTTCATAAAATGACTCACTCCACACACAGGTGTCAGCAAAAGTCTGTCCTCAAACTTCCTGGGTCAGGAGCCGACAGAAGGAGTCATGAAACTCCAGCTCAAAAGACACTACTGACGGTGCTGATTCTAAGGACAGAGGCTGACCTTAGGAGAGCTGGTGGGGCGGGTGCGTGAAGGGAAGACAGCCAGGCGCTCACTCTCCCGCATTGCCAGGGCCCTCTGCTCCTGCACCCCGGGGAGGTGCTAGGGCCCTCATCCCTGACACTATCCCTGTATACACGGTAGCTTCTGTTGTAACTCTCTTGCATTCGATCTGTGTGTGTTCTGCCAATGACACTACTGCCCCCTCCATCTGAAATCTCCTTGATCATTTGGAAAAAACAAAATGCATGACCTAGTGCATAAATATTTCTGTATTTTTCTTAAATTTTTCATTTATTTATTTGAGACAGAGCAAGAAAGAATGAGGCGCAGAGAGAGTGAGTATTGGGCACGCCAGGGCCTCCTGCCACTGTGAATGGACACCAAGTTGCATGCACCACTTTGCGTATCTGGCTTTACGTGGGTATAATGGGGAGTCAAACCCTGGCCATCAGCCTTTGCAAGCAACCGCCTTTGACCACTGAGCCATCTCTCCAGCCCCCTGGTCCACAAATTTAAAATCAGTCTCTGTTCATGGATGATCTCTACGGCTCTTTAAGGACCTAGTGAATTCACCCTAGACATTGTACCAAGTGGAGTAAAAGACAGAGTCCTTGCGGGAGGTCTGGAGCCCATGGCCATTCCTTCACCTCTGCCCTCCTTCAGCCCACCTCTCTCCCATCCCCCACCCACTAGCACTAATACCACCCAGGCTGCTCCACCCACACCCACAAGCCCAGACTTTGCACCAGGAAGGTCCCTGACCCCAAGCTTCTCTCCGCTCTTCCTCCCCAGTTCTCACTCAGCGTCCAGGCCCTCGCACAGGGAGGCCAAGCTTCACACTCGTACAAGTGTGCCCTTCCCAGCGCCCCCCAGCGCTGCCATTCCTCTCCTCAAACCGACTGTCCCCCACTCTGTCCCCTCCCTGCACTAAGTTCCACCGAGACAAACCTGTCATTTTTGTTTTTCAGTACTGTGTCCTCAGCGCCCACAACTGAGCCTGGAACGTGCCTATTTGCCACCACCACCACCCCCCTTTTTTTGAATAAAGAAATAAATGGAACATCAACTACTCCACAAGGCTGGTCCTAAAAAGTAACTAACTGTCCTTGTCTCTTACTCTCAAATATTCCTTTTCAAAGTCGCTGAACTGTCTTGGCATTAACCTGCATCTCTCTAAAGAACATGTTTGCACTGCTAATTCTTTGATCATCAATTTAAGACATCTCAGCATCAGACTCAGGACAATAGACTTTCCAGCAGCTGGAGATGAAAACCATGAGGCCCAGCCTGCCACTGTGGAGCAGGAGGGAAGGTCCTCCCCGCCATGGGTGAGCCCTGCGGCTAGCCACGTGCACAGGGCACAGCTCTGCGGCCCTTCCCACCACTCTGCCCCGGCTTTGTTAAGCCTGGGTCATCACATACACATTTTTTTTAATAGCCACTGACTTTCTTGTTATCTCATCCCATATCCAAACTTCCCTCAATGGTTAAGGTGCCTGTTTCCAAGGCATAATGGCCCAGGTTTGATTCCCCACTACCCACATAAAGCTAGATGCACAAAGTGGTATATGCATCTGGAGTTCCTCTTCAGTGGTGGGAGGCCCTGATGTGCCTGATCTCCCTGTCTGTCTCTCCTTTCTCTATCTCTCTCTTCTTGCAAATAAATTAATAAAAATATTATATATAAACATATACATACGTACATATGTATCGTGTGTGTGTGTGTGTGTCATAGAAGGGAGTGGGTATGGTTGAAAAATATCATGTACTTGTATGGGAATGTAATGATAAAACACATTATCATGGAAAAAGACTACACGCTAACAAAATTTTTAAGTAACAAAAAATTTTAAATTCAGATAACAGATACATCAGTAAGAGCATCACAACCGTATGAAGTATGGTGTCTCGTTGCCCAGGTTTGTTTGTGTGTGTGAGTGTGTGTGTGTGTGTGTGTGTGTGTGTGTGTGTGTGTGAGACAGAGAGAGAGAGAATTGGCACTTCAGGGCCTCTAGCCACTGCATTTGAACTCCGGGCATGTGTGCCACCTTGTGCACATGTACAACCTCGGACTTGGGTCACCTTGTGCATCTGGCTAACGTGGGATCTGGAGAGTCAAACATGGGTCCTTGGGCTTTTCAAGCAAGCACCTTAACCACTAAGCAATCTCTCCAGCCCTTGCCCGCTTTTGGCAACATTAAACATTCAAAATGAAAATTTTGACCTGAGTATGGTGATGCTCACCTTTAACCCCAGCACTCAGGAGGCAGAGGTAGGAGGATTGCTATGAGTTTGAGGCCAGTTTGAAACTACATAGTGAATTCCAGATTAGCATGGGCTAGAGTGAGATCCTACCTCAAAAAAAAGAAAGAAAGAAAGAAAGAAAGAAAGAAAGAAAGAAAGAAAGAAAGAAAGAAAATAGGAGAGGAGAACAGAAAAGAAAAAAGAAAATCTTGAATTTCAAGTTCCTACCCTGTGTACCCTGTGTCTCTTAACTTTGACTTCCCAGCAATGGGTCAGACTTTGCCTCACATCCAAATAGTGGGAGAAGCTTAAGACAGAGGTGTAGATGGTTGGACCACACCGCAGTTTCCCATCTGGAAGGTCAGAGAGAGTTCTGCGAGTTTGCAATTACAGCGGTTCTCGGGGGGTGGGGGGTGCTGCCAGTGTGGGACCCCTCTCTGCAGTTCTTTTCTCACTCACCCTCCCCTAGGCTAAGGCATTAAGCTGATAAACCTGTAAACCTTTCAGATTCCCCACTTTCTGCCAAGATAACCGGCTGTTGCATCCAGGGTTATAGCCCTTCTCAAACTTCGCACACACATCCACAAATCTCCCAGGGATCTTGTTAAAATGTTGACAGCTGGTTTCAGGGAAGAGCCCAAGATCTGAATGGCTCACTAGTTTCCTGATAAGCCCAAGGTCACTGGCCACACAGACCAAACTCGGAGATGAAGGCATTATAAGTTTTACTATTCAACTCCTTGGGATGCCAAACTTTCAGTAGGTTCCAAGTGGTTCATTTCGAACCTGAGCATTAAAGCTAAGGTCCTTTTAAACTCGTGGTTGAAATGTCAGACGAAAGAGAAAGGAGTTAGCATGTTCACTTTCACCCACATAAGTCTCCCTTGTGAATGGGCCAGCTGACTCAGAGCGCTGCCCACAAGGACCCAAGCTCTGTTCAGACACAGAGAACCGCGAACCTGCCGGGCTGGCTGGAAGGGTGGGGTTGTTTACAAGTGTTGATGGAGGAACTTTCTGTCCTGGGACGAATGGTGTTTTGTTCCATAGTTACCGAGCTCGGGTTTTCCACTGACACATCCCACTTCTAATCCATTATTGAGACTAATTCTCCCACAGGCCCATTTTCTCTGTTTCATTGCTTCTGCTCTAAAGGAGTTTCAGTGATGCAGACTTGACAAGAACATAAGCTCCTCCAAACACCTACCTAATTCACTCAGCCTCTTATACCTTCAGGGAATAGATTGTGGGCAATCAGGCCAGAGACATAATTGTCAGGATCTAAAAAGGAAACGTAAAACCTCAGTCCAAATGTGTGTGTGTGTGTGTGTGTGTGTGTGTGTGTGTGTGTGTGTGTGTATACGCATATACACATATACAGGGATTTCAGCAATGACAGCAGACGGCAGAGCCGGGCCTTTCTAAGGCCATAGGCCCACAAAGCCACGTCCAGGGGAGTACCTCACACAATGAATATAGAAACACCCCCTCGCTTCCCTTCATTTCCTCTGCTTCCTCTTTGGCTTCTAGGCCAAGAGAAAAGAAGTACGATGAGAATGCACGTGTCATCCATCACATGACTGAGTGAAAATGTAACTCTTATCTCATTTCTGCCCTGCCTTTCTTCATTTTTTCCCCCTAAACAGCTCAACTTTCTGATCAAGAAAAAAAAAAAAAATAGTCTCCCCAGATGCCATTGATTCCAAGAAGGGTAAAACTGGAGTCTACCTTTGGTCCGACTGTGATAAGGTGGCGTACCTAATCTATGATAAGGAAATATGCTGCACAAATATGATTAGAGGGGAGGGCGCATGATCTCCTCAAAGGATAAGCTTTCCAAATCATCAAATCATGGCTGACTCACCATGAATACGGCCAAATCCTCCTGGTTGAGGAGGCGCAGATGGGACCCAGGACAGATCCACACCGTGAGGCAGGAAACGGAGGTCCACGCTCAGAGTCCCAAGGCTCAGGACCTGCCCTGTCCTCTGAGGGCTACCCTACTGACATGGGCCACTGGAGCACCTGAAATGAGGTTGTCCAAGTCGAGATGGGCTATGAGGGTAAACTACATGCCAAATTTTAAAGATTTGGCTCAAAGTAAAATAAAATATTCTGTAATCAATGTATGTCATGCATATATTGGATTAGATAAAATATGCTACTAAAATTGGGGCTGGGGATATAGCCCAGTGGGTAAAGTGCTTGTCACACAAAGAATGAGGAGCTGAGTTCAGCTTGCCAGCAGCCATGTAAATGCCAGGCATAGCGGAATGCACCTGTGATCCCAGCACTCTGAAGGCAGAGGTAGGAGAAGCTCTGGGGCAAGCTGAGGAGCTAGACTAGCCAAGTCAGTGATGTCTGGGTTCAGTCAGAAACCCTGTCCCCACAACGAAGATGGACAGCAATCGAGGAAGACACTCAACATTGACCTCTAGCCTTTACAACATGTGCACCCATGCACACATACCACACGCATGCCAAAACTCAAAGCAGAAATCTTTGCAAATTAATCCCACCTCTTTCTTCTTACCTCGGTAAGGCATCTATTAGGAGATTCGCAATTCCATGGGAGGTTAACTCTTGACGCTACAAAGTTCGCTGTCCTAGGAGGTCAGCTGGGCTTCAGATATTCATCCCCTCCATTGGATTATATACTCCTTGGGTCAGGAGAGTAATGCCAGCCTGGGAAGAGACACTGTGGCAACTGAGTTTATCTCTCAAGGCCTCACTACACCAAGTTTTCTTCTCTGTCTTTCTTCACATAGACGCGCACACACACTCATGCACAGAAGTGGAGTAGACTTTAGGACACGACATTGTCTTGTGCGCCTCTTCCTAATGCATAGTGAGAGTCCATCGTCTAGTAATCCATGAATATCCGATACGTTGCTGTTCTGCGTCAATCATTCCTAGCCCCTCCCACTCACAGTACTTCTGATTCACTCTGCATACGTAATGCAGAGTAATCATATGGGCTCTTGACTGTGTTCTCCTCCAAAAGGTTGTCTTAGTCAACATCAGTGACGTAGTGATGCTGACCCAGTGTGTTTCTCCATTTATTATCGCCTTTTCTATTAACTTGAGGTTAATTACTAAGTAATGAGTTCATTGTGGCATTTTCTCACTCATTTGTTCTCAGTCACTTCCCTCACACACGTTCCTCTCCTCCGGCCCCCGGCCCCTCCGGCTCCCTGCCTTCCCCCCGTCAGCCCTCCTTCTACCTCTGCTTCGCTCCGATGTCCCTCTCGTTTCTCCCATTCCTTTCACTTTGACTTCTCTCCCGCGCCTCTCATTATCCCCTTCCTAGTTTCATGACCTGTACCCATATAAGGACACACATTTGCATATACATCCTTTTATACGATCTTAAATCTAAACTCCACATATGAGAGAAAATGCAGTATTTGTCATTTCTGTGCCTGGCTTGTTTTGCTTAGTGCATGATGATTTTCAGTCCCATGCATTTTTGTTGCAAATATCATGATTTCATTTTTCTTTACAACTGCATACAATTCTGTTATGTGGATGCACCACGTAGTTTTATTCATTTATCTATTGACTAGCCCAATGCATATTAGATTGTGAACACTAATGGCCCTTTTTCTTAAAATTTTTATTTATTTATTTGAGAGTGACAGACACAGAGAGAAAGACAGAGGCAGAGAGAGAGAATGGGCGTGCCAGGGCTTCCAGCCTCTGCAAACGAACTCCAGACGCGTGTGCCCCCTTGTGCATCTGGCTAACGTGGGTCCTGGGGAACCGAGCCTCAAACTGAGGTCCTTGGGCTTCACAGGCAAGCGCTTAACCACTAAGCCATCTCTCCAGCCCTAATGGCCCTTTGCTTACTGTCCTCACCTCGTTTATAGTTATTGACCCTCTCCTGCAAACAGAGTTCACGAACAGCTACAATTCACTGGGTGTTTGCTAGTATCAGGAATCAGTCATGCCACGCACTTCAAAGATGGGGTTTTATTTAATTCACACAACAGCACTACTGCGTTGGGGGTTATCACTCATCCTCCGCTTGACGCGTAAGGAAAGAACCTTGCCCAAGGTCACACGGCAAGCAAGTGGCAGCGGTAGATTCAGATCAGACCTCAAAGTCTGTGTTCAGTCTGTGGCACTAACAGAATTCTCAGAAATGGGTCTGGAGAGATGGCTTAGCACTTAAGAGGCTTGCCTACAAAGCCCAAGGACCCAGGTTTGACTTCCCAGAACCCATGAAAGCCAGATGCACAAGGTGGCACATGATCTAGAGTTCGTTTGCAGTGGCTATAGGTACTGGAGTGCCCATTCTCTCTCTCTCTCTCTCTCTCTCTCTCTCTCTCTCTCTCTCTCTCTCTCTCTCAAATAAATAAATACATAAATACATAAATAAATAAATAAATAAAAAATACTCAAGAAAAAATGAATTCTCAGAATGGTCAGTTCAGCAAAGACAAAAGAGATGTGGAATGTTTTCCAATGTCCACACCAAGAGAGAGATATTCTATCTTTTGTCCATTACTTCCTATTTTTTTAAATTTTATTTTGTATATAATATAACAGATTATACTCTTCCATTCCCTTGCCCCAACCCCCACCACCCTGGGGGGCCTTCTCCTGTGGTATCATGGTATTCATTGTGGGGCATGATGGTCTCAGTCAGTCCCTGTGGAATGTCGGGGTACCATGTCTCAGAGTATGTCTACCCACTCTGTGGCTCTTAAAATCTTCCTGTCCCCTCTTCCACAATGCCCCCTGAGCCATGACAGGCCTGTTGGCAGTGGGACTTAGTGTTGAATCTCTGTAGCCTCTGGATGTCTGCTGTGGTAGGTTTTGATTGATCACCGTGTCTGACATCATCACCCCAGAGCTGGTTGTCAGGCTAGCAGTAAGGTCAGTGTTCACGTCGCTGCTTCCTCTGCAATTTCTCCTGGGCCCCAGCTGATGGGGCACAAGTGGCACATCTCATGGGGAGCAGTCAGCTATCCTCTTTTCTCATCAATGGATCTTGGTTCTTCTCTGTTTTCTCTGTCACCTGCCCCCAGTGAGCATACTTTCCCTCTTTTGCCCATTTTTTTTTTTAAATTTTATTTATTTATTTGAGAGCGACAGACACAGAGAGAAAGACAGGTAGAGGGAGAGAGAGAGAATGGGCGCGCCAGGGCTTCCAGCCTCTGCAAATGAACTCCAGACGCGTGCACCCCCTTGTGCATCTGGCTAACATGGGACCTGGGGAACCAAGCCTCGAACCGGGGTCCTTAGGCTTCACAGGCAAGCGCTTAACCACTACACCATCTCTCCAGCCCTCCATTTTTTAAACGTATATGTTTCTCAGTAAATTAGAAAATAGAAAAAAATGAGCCATCACCTATTTTTCTTCTGAGAGAAGGAAAACATAACTTTGACACACCCTTTAGCCAGAATGTGTGGACACACATATCCACAGAGGTGTGCACACGTGGAAGGCATTTCAGGGTCAATGTGGACTGTGGCAGCACACTGGAAAAATACCCTTACAAGGAAAAAAATGGAACAGTAATTTGAATTGAATTGTGAATTATTTTATAATGAAGGCATATGTTTTGAAACAAACTTTGAAATACTTACATTTTTCTAAATATTTTCATTTGATTTATCTGTTTGAGAGCAGAGAGGGAGACTGCTCATGTCAAGACCTCATGCCATGACAAATGAACCACATGAAATACTGTGCATCTGGCTTTATGTAGATGCTGAGAAAACAAACCTGGGATGGCAGGCTTTGCAAGCAAGTGCCTTTAACCACTTAGCCATCTCCCCAGCCCCACATTTACATTTTTTGTAAACGGGCTCATGCTTGAGGCATTTTTTTAAAAGACAAAATGCTTGCCAAGCATGGTGGTGCACACCTTTAATCCCAGCACTCAGGAGGCTGAAATAGGAGGGTCCTTGTGAGTTCAAGGCTAGCCTGAGACTACATAGTGAATTCCAGGTCAGCCTGGGCTAGAGCAAGACCTTACCTAAAAATGATAATAATAATAATAATGGGGCTGGAGAGATGGTTTAGCGGTTAAGCACTTGCCTGTGAAGCCTAAGGACCCCGGTTCGAGGCTCAATTCCCCAGGACCCACGTTAGCCAGATGCACAAAGGGGCACACGCGTCTGGAATTCGTCTGCAGTGGCTGGAGGACCTGGCTCGCCCATTCTCTCTCTCTCTCTCTCTCTCTGCCTCTTTCTCTGTCTGTCGCTCTCAAATAAATAAATAAAAATAAACCAAAAAAAGTTTTAAAAAAAGAATTCTTTAAAAAAATAATAATACTAATAATAATGACCCTAATTGTATTTCTTTAGATACAGGAGTTTTGAACTCAAATATTTAGGAGGGAAAAAAAGTGGAGATTTCATTCTCCTACAACCCATTGCCAGTTACATATCGCAAAGCGAAACAGCTTAGGAAAGAGAATAGAAAGGGAAGAAGGTGGGAGGGAAGAGAAAAGGATTAAATTGAATAAGTGGAATTCTGTTATTCTTTGTTTTGTTTTTCATCCTTGGTGGTTTGAATGAGACGTCCCTGATAATAGCCCCGGATGTTTAGAATACTTGGTCTCCACTTGGTAACAGTTTGGGAGGTGGCATCCTGATGAAGAATTGTGTCCCTGGAGGCAGACCTCGAGGGTTATTGGTTCCTCGTGGTAGCTCAGCTCACGCTCTTGGCTGCTTTCTGCCGGCTGCCGTGGCGAGGTGTGGTTGCCAGCCTTGCTGTGCCATGCCTTGCCCCTGCCGTGGCGAAGCTCCCCTGGAGGCCGAGCGCTGAGATGAACCGTTTTCCCCCAGACGGCTGCTTGTTGCCCTATGTTTTGTCCCAACAGCATGAAGGTGACTAACATAGGGACGAGGAGATCTTTTTGAGCACAACTTGATTCTGGGGATCATTTTCAACATTTGGACAAAAGGGAACTGAAATAGGGAGATTTCCTTCAGGTCCTGCAGAGCTGAGAGGAAGGCCTACGCTTATCCAGCAGCAAGCACGCAAACCCTGGGGCACCAGTGCGTGCTCCACCCCGCCCAAGACTCGGAGACATGGAACATCCTCCCGATGGTCTCTTCATTCATTTATTTATTCCCCCTAGCTGGGGCGTGCAGGGTTAAGCACCTTGAGGCATTTTCTTTCTAACTGACTTTGTTCTTTCTCCATCAAAGGAACTGGTTCATCCCAAAAGGAAGTTTTTGTTTTTGTTTTTGTTTTTGTTTTTTTTTTTGGTTTTTCTAGGTAGGGTCTCACTCTAGCCCAGGCTGACCTGGAATTCACTAAGGAATCTCAGGGTGGCCTCGAACTCACAGTGAACTTCTTACCTCTGCCTCCCAAGTGCTGGGATTAAAGGCCTGTGCCACCACGCCCAGCTCCAAAAGGAAGATTATGTGCCAGCAGTTTTACTTTTTGGCAGCGGTGGGGGGCAGGGAGGTGTGTCACTTCTGCTTATAAATACTGAAGTACAATTTTAAGACACAAAGCTTTGAAATAATATATGCACTACTTGTTAAGCCCCCTTGGTCAGAAGCATTAAAGATATCATCTGTAGGGATGAGGAGATGGCTCAATTGGTAAAACACTTACTATATACACAAGCCTTATAACCTAAGTTTGGATCCTCAGAGCCCAGATAAACCCACACATGTAACACAGCCTATGACCTCAGCAGGGATACAGAGGGTAGGAAGCAGTGATGGGAGAACCCTGATGCTCACAGGACAGCGACCTTGGCAAACACAGCCATGAACAAGACAGACCTCGCCACAAAAGCAAGACAGAAGATGAGGATCAATGTCGAGGGCATCTCCTGGCAGCCACACACAAGCCATGGCAGGTACACACCCACATTCACACACGCGCACGCACACTGACTCACATATAATGCACAATTTTTAAAAAATGTCATCTTTGAAATATTTCTTATACCTCTGCCAAAAAGAATTTCAGTCAACGTTCTTCATTTAAAATAGGATCAAATTTCTGTAATACGAAGATGCAAAATGGCAGAGACAAAATAAGCTTCATCATTATAGGGAAAAAAAAAAAAAAGATGAAGGGCCTTGATTTTAACCTGAGTGACAGATCAGGACAACTGACTTCCATTTCTGCTTTTTGCTCACTGCATCTCGGGTCAAATATGTCATATCGTTTTGAGTTGTGACATCGCTAACTCACTACATCACTGTCAGTAAGGGAGAAAAAAAGGTTTGGAATCAGGGATTTTAAACCTGCATTCTAAAAGTCATATCGACTAAACTCAATATCCATAAATGAACACACAGGGAGTAAATGCCGTGCTTTGGAAAGGCCACCAGGTAAATCTTTAATAAAGCCTCAGATGACAGAAACAAAATAAACCCTGCAGCAGGAAACAAAAGAAGTTATTGGTTTGGATCAAATTGCCTAGAAACATCGCGTGTCAACATTAACATCAGCACCCCACAACCCATATATTGCTCCCTAATTACTCCCGGCTGCTCTAGCCTGAGGGGCTCCTGACAGTTCATTTCACGGAGATGCATTTATGTTGAAAAAGTGTACCTAAGACTTGGCCATAAAACCCTGTTATATTTTACCCTGGGCAACAATTATTTAATATCCCTCAACATTTGTGTCAAACACATAAGAAATTGCTCCAGGTTTCCCTATCTTTTCATTGCTTAAAATAGTAAACACCAAGCAATGAGGCCTTCGCGGAATGTGAGGCATCAAAAATATTCGTTGCACTGTGAGAGTTGAGTAGAAAGAAACAACTCATTGTTGAAAACAATCTTAGTAACCAAGTCTCCCCAGCGCCCCCCGACAGCTAGCGACTCCCCAGAAAGCCGTAAAGCCCCTGGTTTATGAGGCTGGGAAGCATGTCACAGAAATAAGATCATAAGCCACAAAACGGTGCACTATTGGAAAGGACTGTCGTTGCTAGCGCATGCTGCTTCAATGCTAAGGTTCTTGGTCCTTGCCTTTATTTTTGATACATGTATACAATGTATTTTGATCATTAATCATTCCTATGACATTCTCCTGCCTCCATCTGTCTTCCACTGAACCCCTTCTTCTTTCCAAATAGTCCCTCTTCTACTTTGACGGCTTTCCTTTCCTTTCTTTTCTTCTTCCTTCACCATCCGTGATGGAACGTATATGGGACAAATACTGTGCAGGTCTCCTACAAGGAAGGACAGGTCCTCTGAGGCCACGAGCGCAATAGCCACTTCGTGTCCTGAAGACAGCAGTGCAGAAACATTCCTTCCCTCCCATCCTCTGGTTCTTGCGCTTATTCCATCGCTTCTTACTCCGTAGTCCCTGGGCCCTGGATGGGATGACATGCATGTCGCATTGAGCACTGAGCCCTCAACTTTGGAAGAGCTTCGAGTCTCCCCAGCAGTCACCAACTGCAAAAGGAAGCTTCTCTGGCCAAAGGTGAGAGCAGCTCTAACCTATGGACATAAACATAAATATTCCAAGGGCAATTTACTGGGCACAACAGATCCATGTAGCCAAACAGCAGTAGTAACTTCCCTCCTCAGCTCTCTCCATTCTAACTCAGACAGCTCTTCCTTCCAACCCTCTGATACTCGGGCCGGATCACCAAGGAGGGCTCGCTGTGCTCGAGTGTTGCTTTCCAAGGACACAGTTAGCATAGAGCCTGGGCATCCCTTCCCTCCACCCTGAGCCTGCACCCACCTGCAGTGCTTTTCCTGCAGGGTGGCATTCCGTTCTTATGTCCCATTCCTCGTCTCTCTTATCCATTCACATTAAAAACTATGACGTTCTCCCCTTGGTGTGCTGTCGGTGCTGTGAGGAGACTTAGTAAATGTGACTTTCTAGCCTCGTTTCACCCCTCCCCCAGTCGCGATTTCCTTTCCAACCCACCACAGCTCGTTTTCCTTCCCCAGGACCCTTGAGCTCACCTTGCCAGCCTTGCCCCCTGAGCCCAGGGCACGTGTCACTGGAGATCTGGGGTAGATAAGTTATCCTTCTTTCCACCCCCCTTTCTTCTCTGGGATTCCAAATCCTATTCACATTCCATACCTTGC